>NC_084725.1:12186384-13386384 GCF_033807575.1 Cydia pomonella | reverse complement strand
TTATACTAATAAGCTATTTGAAGGTACACACCCACATCGCACAAATTACCTACATATAATTATGATTAGTGAGAGAATGGACGAAGATCGGAACGTAAAAAGAGCGTACCTGGGTCGCCTAGCAGGAGGACGTCCTATCGGACGCCCTAGGTATCGCTGGAGCGACATGGTGGAGGCGGATCTGCGCGAGCTTCGAGTCGACAATTGGCGAGAGGTCGCACGGGATCGAGAAAAGTGGCGCTGTCTTGTGTCGGAGGCCAAGTCTCATTTCGGGTCGCTGAGCCAACGGAGTAAGTAAGTAAGTAATTATGATTAGACCTCCTGGCACTAGTTCCAGCGCCATCAGTCAGGTAAATAATGTTATTTATAAAATATATAAAATACTAGTGGCTCTGCGAGTTGTAGGCCTCGCCCCCACGGCTCATGGTACAGGCAGCGTTGTGCAAGGGGGTGCACTTGCACCCCACTGGAAGGAAAGAAAATACATAAAAAATACGTTTTTTCCGCGTCTGCACCAGCATTATTAATTTATACTGTTTGTATAAAACCTTGTTTGGATAAAAACTCTGTCCAAATAAATTCAGCATCCTCCTCTATCTTTTCCTGTGAATACTGAGCATGCATCATTGAGCGACTGCACGTCTTCATGATCTGAATGCACCTATAATGCTACATATTGTTGCTAGGGTGGATTAAGAAATTTTTACTACGCGCAAGTAAAATATTGGTTTTATTTTCATTTATTTTTTCAAATAATGGATTGTACCAATTCCGTGTCCAATCACAAATGATCTAGAGTTGCTAAAATGCATAGCATGCAAAGGAAATTATCATTATAAATGCCTAAACATTACCTCGGAGACTTTTCAGGAAAAAAACACAAACTTATCTTTAAATATCATAATTCTATATCTTATACCTTTAAACGAGCAATTCTTGTATATATATATTTCTGTGATCTCGGAAACGGCTCTAACGATTTCGCTGAAATTTGGTATATGGGGGTTTTTGGGGGTATACAATCTATCTAGATTAGTCTTATGTTTGGGAAAACGCGTGTTTTCGAGTTTTCATGCGTTTTTCTTTCGAATATGGTCGCTAATTTCGTGTTGCCGGCCACTGTCTGTCTGGTCCAGCGGGTTAAGACGCGGACTGCTAAACGAGTGTTACGGGTTCGAATCTCGCCCGGTGACTAACTTTTGTTTTTTGATTTTATATATGTTCAAGTTTATACATAATTTTTTTATTTTTATTATTTTACACAAGTTTAATTTAGTAAAAAAAAAAGACCTATATAATAAGAGAAATCGACAATAGATGGCGTTACTCTGTGACAAGTGCTGTAAGGTTAAAATCGATTGTAAATAATAATAATTGTCAGTTCACATTTTACTTTTTAAGTTTATGTAGATTATCACCACCATATTACAATAAATAGTTATAACCGAGCAAAGCTCGGTCGCCCAGGTACTATAATATATAAAATAGTAAATTGTGATTGGTCGGAACTATATAACACAAGAAAAATAAATTAAAATTACTGCATCGAGAGTTCTATTCCATTAATTATGCGCCTCCCTGAAAGTAATTCTGGCGGCGCCCATGCCACGGCTTCATATAAAAAAGATCAGTCAAGAGCATGTCGGGCCATGCTCAGTGTGAGAATAGGCTAAACGGGGACTATTAGCATCATGTAAAGAAGCATAAGGGAGTACCTCCGCAGCGCTTTGTTCATCTCTTTACTAAGAATACTTTTTGCGATAACTCAAAAACGGCTGGACGGATCATGTTCGCTATTATTTTCGTTGAAAGTATTTATAAAGCTTTTGTATTATGAATTTTTTCATATTTTTTGGACATGGTTCAAACGTTAGAGAGTACACATGTTTTTCTTTCGTAGCGATTATTTCCGAAAATATTCACTTTATCAAAAAATGGTTGTTGGAGACCCTTATTTATTCTGAAAGACCTATTTAGCGATACCACACTCCATTAGGATCGAGTGAAAAAAAAATTGTATGTGGAAGGTAACAGGACCCCTGAAAACTTTTTTGTAATTTTTATTTTATTTTACTTGCCCTTATCAATCCAAGTATAAAATCACCAATATATTAAAACAACACTAATCACACTAATCATAAGCAAAATATATAGATGCTTCTATCAAACAGCCATCTATCACAATAACTTTGGACTTTGGCATCAATTTTGCCACACCTAATTGGAATTCAGAATTTTCAGGCTATTCCATTCTTACTCGTATTGCCTTGATGTAAAGCTCAAGTTCGTAAAGCAAGCACCATCGACGCAATATGGCTTGAGTGGTGAAATTAGTCTTTAAACAAATAGAAGTCTCTATTGGACCAATTAATTGTTTTTTGTTTGTTTTTGATACTTCCAATAAGATATGCATCTATTCTATTTTCAACCATGACCAATATCTGTTTTTCGCTCCTAAGTTTTACAATAATTAAAAAATCTAATAAAGTCAAACGTAGGGCATAGCTATTGTTAATATACATCAAATTGTGTAAAAATATTGCATAATGTCAATATCTAGAAAGGAAAATTGGGACTACGTTTGTAATAAAATAAGCGGCCATCCTCTTTCTCTTAACATATGAAATCACATTTTATAACTAATACCCCTAGTAGATGGCGTAACGTGACTAGGGTTTGCAATATCCGTCAATTTCTCGGATCCGGATAATTCGGATATTAAAATTTGATGGATCCGGATATCCGGATATTTCAGATAATACAGATCCGTATTTAAAAAATGTTACGTTCTAGAAGGATGCGGCCAAAAACCGAATATTTTTAGTCAAAAATTAAGCTATACTCACATAATAATATGTAAATTAAACGACAAATTTGTCGAACATGTATTGATCTTTTATGCACCGGTTTGATAAAATTACATGAGAAAAGCTTGCTTTCTGTATCTTTGAAAAATAGTGATTAAATAGAGGTAAATTGATTAGAATAAATATCTATCTTATTCTTTCAGTATGCATTACAGTGATATTCCATTATATACGAGTAGTAAAAAGATACTAGAAATCCTGTTAATTACCGCAAATAATGACCAAAGTTGAGCGAAATCATATCAATATTACTTACTTTATTTCTCAGAAATTGGAAAATCTCTTGCCGAAAAAATTATAAATAGTTCTCAATTATCTCCTCATTCCTCTCCAATCTCATCTACTTACACAACCTCTTCTTTTGTACTCTATGACACAGACCCAAACGAAGTCTTTATTATCCTTGCTAATCTAAAATCATCTAGTGCTCCTGGCTGGGATAGCATCCCCACTATGTTCTTAAAACAAGCTAGTGCTATTGTGGTTCCTTTACTTACCCACTTGGCCAATTCCTGCTTCAAGTCTGGAATCTTTCCAGACTCTTTGAAGCAGGCCATAGTCACACCGGTTTATAAAAGTGGAGACAGAAGCGGTGTCTCGAATTATCGTCCTATTTCCGTCCTACCGGCCATATCAAAAGTAATAGAAAAACTAATAAACGACCGTCTGATAAATTACCTAAACAAATTTAATATATTATCTAAAAATCAGTATGGCTTTCGACGTGGCCTCTCGCCTGAGGATGCTGTTGCCGCACTTTCATCTGAAATAGTTAAAGTTGTAGACAAAAACAAAAAATGCGTAACTGTTTTTCTGGATCTTATGAAAGCCTTTGACACCGTTTCTGTCCCTGTTCTTATAAAATCTCTAGAAAAGATTGGCGTAAGAGGAATTCCGCTTCAGCTGCTAGGTAGTTATCTTCAGAACCGTATTCAAAAAGTTAAAATTGGAGACTACATTAGTGATGAATCGGTACTTGGATATGGTGTTCCACAGGGAAGCGTCTTGGGTCCCACCCTGTTCCTAGTGTATATCAACCAGCTCTGTAATCTACACATTGATAATGCATCTATCTTCTCTTATGCTGATGATACAGCAGTTGTGTTCTCGGGAAATACCTGGGAAGAGGCTCGACAAACAGCAGAATTAGGACTTTCCAAGATCGCCCATTGGCTGCAAAACAACCTGCTTACCCTAAACACTAGTAAAACGAACTTCATGTGTTTTACAAAATACAATAGGACCCAACCCGACACAACATTTATGATAAAAATACATACCTGTAACAGTGCAATCAGCCCTAACTGTGCCTGCCCCTTTATACAAAAAGTAGAGTACACAAAATACCTTGGTATTATGATTGACCAAAGGCTAACATGGCATGTTCACACAGATGTCATCATGACCAGAACACGTAAACTAATATGGTTGTTTAAAAACCTAAGACACGCTGCCACAAAAACTGTCTTAAATCAAATTTATGTTGCTCTGGCTCAATCAGTTATCACATATTGTATACCGATCTGGGGTGGGGCCACAAAAACTAAATTCCTTGAACTCGAAAGGGCCCAGAGGGCACTGTTAAAGGTCATGTACTCAAAGCCGTTCACTTTTCCTACAACTGACCTTTATAAAATGTGTGACTTACTGACAGTAAGAAAACTTTACGTGTTAAATGTCATACTAAAGAAACATAAAAATACCATGTACAAAAATGACCCTATCACTTCACGTAGAAAACCTAATGTAATTCCCGTAGTTATCACCAACACAGCATATGCAAAAAGACAGTTTACTGCTCAATCTACAAGATTATATAATATGGTAAATCAAAATATTAACATCTACCCTGTGAGGCTCAAAGAGTGTAAGACAATGCTAATCAATTGGCTTAAAGATAAAAGCTATCTCGAAATTGAAGATCTCTTAACATAAGTGAGATACGATACATTAATCATAAAATCAAACTCTGTGTAATATGATAAATCCTGTTGCTTTTTATTATATACACTATTTGCTATCATAGATAATATTATTTACAGACATTTCAGATACTCTCCCATACACACGGACACGCGCGCGTACTCACAGACACACACACACACACACACACACACACACGCACATGCACACTCACACATACACGCACACACTCACACACATACACCCCTCCTACTCCCCTCTTAAGTGAACTGGAAACCTGGCATCTTTACCCTGTAAATTTATTAATTTTCTTTTCTATTTTCTACTCAACTCATCATGTAGTAATATAGCATTTTCTGTTCTTTAAGTTAATCTGTATCGCCTTTGTTAGTTAAGATACTTTACTGCGGAAGAGCGGTGTCTCTTATCACAAGTATCTCTGAATACTTAAAAAGAGACATCTACCCTGCTATTGTAAAAATCATGTATGCTAACGAATAAATAAAATTTTATTTATTATTATTTATTTACTTAGTTAGTAGCGCATGTTATTTTTCTTTTAACCGGAGAAGAGGAACCGACACGATAATACACAAACAAAATCAGTGATAACAACATTCACAAGCACTGTAATGTCTGTAATGACATTCTAAGTAGACGACCCAAAGACGACTGAGCGAGACCCCGGTAATAATTACTGTAAACAATAATAATTCTCCCTTCGAGTTCCATATGGTCGGGTTTGAAAAAAATTACGCCTTTTTACCTTACCTATGATTATATTTAAAAAGGTGGTATTTATGCTAAATTTATTAGACCCGATTTTTTTTCTCCCCATTGTAAAAGAGAGGCATAAAGTCGTATTAACTTACTTGTTGTTGTTGAGGTACAGTCTGAACTCAGTTAAAATCTCTATATTTAGAAATTATCTTAACTAAGTTTAGCCTTAACTAAGTTACTTAGTTTTGTTGGCAGTTAGTGCTTAAATGTTATTTTAATGCTAGCTTATGTTGTGCTTTATGTTTCACGAATATAAGGAAAATCATGAAATCCAACCTTATGCACTTTCTGTGTCTCGGAAACTAAAAATGAAAGAAATGCACAATAGTAAGAAAGATAATTCACTAGTTATTATTGATCATTCAGTTTATTAGAAATTTAATTCACTATTTATTATGGTTATGTTAAAATTTCATTTTGGTTGTCATATAAATAAATAAATATTATAGGACATTATTACACAAGTTGACTAAGTTTCACAGTAAGCTCAATAAAGCTTGTGTTGTGGGTACTTAGACAACGATATATATAATATATTAATACTTAAATACATAGAAAACACCCATGACTCAGGAACAAATATCCATGCTCATCACACGAATAAATGCCCTTACCAGGATTTGAACCCGGGACCATCGGCTTCGTAGGCAGGGTCACTACCCACTTGGCCAGACCGGTCGTCAAATTCAAAATCATAATTTGAATTGATTAAATATATGAAAATACTATATTTAAATGACAAAATGGTATGAAATCATTCATACATTTCATTAGAAAATTGTTTCTGTTAAAGGTCGATAACCATATTTAACGGATCCGTAATATCCGGACCCTATGACCCGTTGGATCCGGATTTCAAACCCTATCAGGGGGTATATCTATCCCTGTAATTTGTTTATATGGATCCAGCTTATAAAACAAACAAAATAGAGCAAAAACAATTTTTGTATGAAAAAATTATATTCGCTGTATTTTTTTAACTATGGTATCTGAGCTGATATACCTTATCCTATTGAAACCACAAAGTTTCAGAGCAATCTAAAAAGTTGTTTAGTAATAGTCATTTTAAAATGAGAGCATTATGTTTGTATGGAAAACCGAGCTTGCTGGAAATATTCGGATCCTATGACCCGTTGGATCCGGATTTTAGATTTGACGGATATCCGGATCTCAAACCCTAAACGTGACGTAAGTACGCGTTTGTCTAATTTTTTATGGGATTTTGAGTTTCCAAAACGTCCCGCTTGGCGCGTTGTTTCTAAATCCCATATTAAATGAGACTTAACACAAACGCGCACGTCACGTCACGAAATCGAATAAATTTACACTAGGGGCTCTGGTCTATAGGGAATTTATTTTATTACTTTTATTTACCGACCAGGCGTTTCGACACAGGTTACACTGGTCATGGTCGCGACTAACTGATGTCCCAGCAAAATGTCAAAACAGAGATTTGTGTAACTACCCACCCAATGAAAAGTATATGAAAAAGTTTGGTGTCGAAACATCGATAAATAAATGTAATTTTCTTTTCTATGAATGTGATTTAAAACTTCTTATCTTTATATAATATATGCCCAACTGAATAAAAAGGTTTGATTCCCGCGATGCCGTGGGCGAGGGGCCGATCCGCCCACGCCTAGCTACGCCACTGATGCTGACATTTATATCTAATTAAATAGACTTAAAGTTTCAAAGTCGCATCGAGGGCGTCAGATTGTCGCTTGGGACAAATATAGCCACCATATCCATCAAATCAAGATCACCCGAGTCTAGCAGTGGGATAGTGTATTTCTACTTTTTACAAGATTTTATTTAACTTGCCCTGTTAGTATCTTGGACAAATCTTGCAAGTTAAATTTGACCCACTTCCCGGTTTCCGATGAAGCTGAAAATTTGCATACATACATTAAGTCGGGTAACAATGGAATATTATGGTACCATCAAGCTGATCTTATGATGGAGACAGGAGGTAGCCATAGGAACTCTGTGATAAAACAAAGCAACCTAATTGTGTTTGAGGTTTTTAGAATTGTCTCGATGAGTATTAGTTGCCTGTGGAAAAAAAAGTACAGTCAGCGATAAAAGCT
Source organism: Cydia pomonella (assembly GCF_033807575.1). Classification (NCBI taxonomy): domain Eukaryota; kingdom Metazoa; phylum Arthropoda; class Insecta; order Lepidoptera; family Tortricidae; genus Cydia; species Cydia pomonella. Next base: position 13,378,724 of record NC_084725.1, on the reverse strand, counting down.
TGTACCAAAAATATTTTTTTTGCCAAAAACGTATTCTTATTGAAAGTCATAAAAAGCCAATCTCATCGAAGTTACGCTCTTGTTTTAAAAATGATGGCATGAAAATGTACGTAGCATAGATTATTGGAGCCTCGTCTGCCAACAAGCCACTCAGTGGTTTGGCAGAAGAATTATTGGGGAATTTCATTGGAAGTAAATTGTTCATACTAAACTGAACTGTCACCCTCGAGGATAACAGCGCTCTCTTGACAACGACCATATATTTCTGGTCTGGCTTTATTTAATTAGGTGTAACTTTTGTAAGATGACTCGTGAATAAACTTTTTTTTTGTATCTACGTCTGGTCCGGACGGACGGTACCGGCGGCACCTACAATTTTCTTTGCTAAAAATTGGTAGGTATACAAGGAAAATATGTAGAGCGAGTAGAAGTTGAAGTTTTGTATTAGATCATTATCTATGAAATTGGCGTTTTGTATGGAGAACTTTAACGAAATTCGATTTTTCACACAATGAATTTTGCGGATTATTTTGTGATGGCATTTTCAAACCAAACATATTTTTGCCAGTAATCTGAGACATTTTAAAGCCACATTTTCTATCTCATACATTTTTTTAACTCTGTCCCGTCAGAAAAATATAAGTCATTTAAATACTCGAGCCGGCAGGCAGCACATGAAAAAGAGCTGTTTTCAGGGCGGTATTCTGAATACATAAAACAATAAAAGTAGCAAATAATTGTATTTAAAATCGTTGTTATGTAACGCACTGATGAAATTAAAAAATACTTCGAAGTTACTATTAAAATAAATAAACTATGACATGACTAATACTTATGAACAAAAATCGGCCAAGAGCATGTCGGGCCACGCTCAGCGTAGGGTTCCGTAGTTACTCTTCCGTCACAATAAGCTATACTGGAGCTTAAAGTATACTAAATTGTTAACCAAGGGATGAAACGGTACCTTTCACCCGAGTTAAACAAATAGGCAAATTTGCATAATCAGTACCTAATTAAAGTAAGTCTTTTTACTATGAAGGGAAAACTTTTTGCGATAACTCAAAAACAGCTAAACTGATCATGTCCGCTATAGTTTTCATTTAATGTCTTTCTTAAGCTCTACTTCCACAATTTTTTTCATATTTTTTGGACCTATGGTTCAAAAGTTAGAGGGGGGGGACACATTTTGTTTTTCTTTCGGAGCGATTATTTCCGAATATATTCACTTTATCAAAAAATGTTTGAAAGACCTTTCCAACGATACCCCACACCCTAGGGTTGAAGCGAAAAAAAAATTTCACCCCCACTTTACGTGTAGGGGTACCCTAAAATAAATTAAATTTTTAGATTTTATTGTATGACTTTGTCGGCTTTATTGATTTATATATCCATGCCCAATTTCAGCTTTCTAGCACTAACGACCACGGAGCAAAGCCTCGGACAGACAGACAGACAGACAGACAGACAGACGGACATGGCTAAACTATAAGGGTTCCTAGTTGACTACGGAACCCTAAAAACGCCAATTTCATATGTAAAAACCCAATATGTAAAAGTACGTCTAATCTTGAAGGTCGTAACGGTCCGAAAATACCGCTGGCGAGTCTGGCGACAGGTTATTCCAGATTGAAAATATAGATCATGTCATCCACGATCACACGCAGATTTCTCCAACCTAACCTTTAATATTATCACAATACGATTCAAGGCGCGCGTCTTCGTGAATCACACGATCTATAATGGGAGGAACATATCACAGATATTTACGAAATTTCGCTCCCTAAAATGTTCAGACAACTGTCCCTACATGTTCCGTTCGGAAATCCGTTAGCGCTATTGCACCATCCTCCCAAGTAACCATGTTTGCCTTTGCGCAGGTAACTACGTGACGCAGCCCTCGTCCGCCTCGTCGACCAATGAGGGCTCTCCGCGCGAAGGCGCGGCGCTGACGCAACATGATTATCATGATTATTATTCCGTGTCATTCCTAAAACTGGACTACCATTTTAATTGACCCTTAATGCCCTTATAATAGGGAACGCATGCGTCAGTTCAAACATGAGTTCTATATTCAATAATTAAGATAGATATTCAATTGTAATTTTTTAACTGTCATCACAGACCACCTTAACGGTGCACATAAGACAATCGAGGTCACTCCCGGACACATTTAATATGGGAGCGAGACCACTTAATTCTGGTGCCCAGTTCTAAAGTCCAACTCCAACCATGTTTGCATAAAGCACATACGCAGGTAAACGTGACGGCGTCCGGGTCAGCCAATCGGAGCGCGACGCGCGGAGGCGCGGCGCTGACGCACGACTTGCGCAATTTTCCTTGTTATTTATTCCTAGAAAATGCTTTCATAATTATTTGGAAACATGTTTTTCCGCAAATTTGTCTCTTTTAGGGTTCCGTGCCTTAAAACGAAAAAACCGAAACTACTGGACCTATCGAGTTGAAAGGTACACTAACTATGTAAATATGGAGTATATGCCGACAAACACCTATTGTAGAAGAAATCGCGACACGGAAATGGAAATGGATAGAACATACTATTCGAAGAGGGGAAACGAATAATGCTACCATAGCTTTCGCGTGTAAACCGCCGGACGGAAGCCGTGGCTCCGGGCTTCCTGTACTCTTGGCAACGGTCCGTCCTAAGAGAGCTACAAGCGGTCGGGTTGAGCTGGAGCGAGGCCAGAAGGCGAGCTGAAGATAGGAAGGCGTGGCGCGTGCTTGTGAAGGCCCTTTGCACCTCTGGGGTGCTTTAGGACAACAACAACATAGCAATTTTCTAATCGATAGCTTAAGTGGTTCTCAAGATATTTAGCAATGTGACACACAGACAGACAGACGGAGGGACGGACAGAGTCGCACCACAAGGGTTTCTTTTGTACCTTTTTGGTACGGAAAAATCCAAAATCACCCGCCTCCCCAAAATGCTGGCAACATTTCCCCTCTGAATAGTCAAGCCTAGCCTCTTGCAAAGAACGAGCCTGCCCTAGGTCGCCTGAGACACCTACCAGTCGAACCAACACTTCCTTACCATTTTTTTTGGTGTCGGTCGACCAAGGAGCCAATGTTTCCACTGCAAATTAAGTGCCTGTCTGCAATTCACTCTTGGGCTATTTCTCTGTTATTGTGATCGGAACTATGGGAGTAAAACTTTAACAAAACTTGTTAAGCGGACATAAAATAGTGCATACAGCCCTAAAAATATTCATGTCCATAGGGATAGGAATAGTATAGTACTTAACAGTCATAAAAATATTTACATTCATAGATATTCGAATATGTTTAAGGCTATAAGCACTCTTTTTACGTCCGCTTGATAAGTTTTGTTAAAGTTTTACTCCCATAGTTCCGATCACTGGTTATTCCCAATGGTAACAGATAAAAAAAAACACTTGTTACCAGTTACTTAATATCTTTATGGTATCATCTGGGAACAACCCAATGTTTGGATTAGATAGCAATAAGCAGCACAGTAAAAAAAAGTTTTTTTATGACAATGAGTATTTGTATTTTCTTATTGGGAGCGTGCACGACTGTCACGCAACCTAGTGTCCGCAATTCTAGGGGAAAACGTCAATTCACTACATCTTATAAAACTACTCCAAAACTAAAAACTACTGAACGGATTTTCATACGACTTTCATCTATCAATAGAGTGATTCTTGAGGAAGGCTTAAGTATATAACTTGTTAAGGTTTTGTGTAAATTGTTTGAAATATAACGATGTTGTCGGAAAAAATCACGCTGGCTAGGAGCTTTAATCGAAAACGCTGCCTAATCCGTTTGAGCTATAACAACACAATGTATGGTGGGGTTGTTTCTCATTCATAGGTCTACAAAAAAGTCCGCGATGTGAAATGTCTATCTTTTAAGGATAACTTACTATATCCATTCTTAACTTCTAGAAAAAGATCACGTAATATGTGGCATTTGCAAAGCTATTCACATGGATACATTATTAACAATTATCAAAATAAATACGTTAGTTATATTAAGCATTTCATACAGATTACAATGGTCCCTTACACCATACAATTTAAATGAATATTTCAGGAGTAATCGTAAATCAAAGATTCATTTCGAGCCATATAATTGTACGAAATGTTAAAGACGCTATCCGCAGTTAGTTCAAATTTTTACCACCTTATGCGCTGGGATCGCTTTACTTACCCCCACCACGCACTTCGCACGGTCCCAATAGGGTGGAAGAAAACCGAGTAGTAGGTACCATACATAATTATATTACAGTACCTGGGCGACCGAGCTTTGCTCGGTTGCAGCAAGAGATTAACAACCAGCAGCAACTCATAAACGTTTTTAAAAGGGCTTGGGATGCTATTCCAGAGGAGAATGTGAAAAACTTGGTCGAAAGCATAAATAAATAAATATACTTAAATATTATAGGACATTAGCATGCACTCAAGGCTGCAAGAATGTAATGTTAAAAGAGGAGGACATAGTGCTACTCTAACGACTCCAACTCCTAGCAATGTCTTCATATTATACATATGTTTATTATTTTCGTTTATTTCAAGGGTGCTTTCCTGAGCTTAAATTAAGTAAATTTCTCAAAGACCAGTACTCTAATTAACTCCAGATAATCAATAATTTATTTTTGTTTGATAAGGCCTTTACGAGCGTGTGCACTTGTCTTAGGGCCCGTTTACATATTGATTAGTATTTAATATGAGTTTTTACATTTGCGACTATATCTAGGACGATCGATGTTTGAAATTACATTGAGTTTTCAATTCTCTGGTTGGGTTAAATTCAATGCCAATGTTACACGCTATTCATAATAAAACCGGCCAAGAGCATGTCGGGCCATGCTCAGAGTAGGGTTCCGTAGTTACTCTTCCGTCACAATAAGCTAAACTGGAGCTTAGAGTATGGTAGATTGTTAACCAAGGGATGAACTGTGGGTGTTAGTCTTTTCACTATGAAGGGGAAACTTTTTGCGATAACTCAAAAACAGCTAAACTGATCATATCCGCTATAGATTTCATTTAATGTCTTTCTTAAGCTCTACTTCCAAGATTTTTTTCATATTTTTTGGACCTATGGTTCAAGTTCGGAGCAATTATTTCCGAAAATATATTCACTTTATCAAAAAATGTTTGTTGAAGACCTCTATTAGTTTTGAAAGACCTTTAACTTCAACGATATCCCACACTGTAGGGTTGAAGCAAAAAAAATTTTTCACCCCCACTTTACGTGTAGGGGAGGTACCCTAAAAAAAATTAAATTTTTAGATTTTATTGTACTACTTTGTCGGCTTTAATGATTTATATATCCATGCCAAATTTCAGCTTTCTAGCACTAACGACCATGGAGCAAAGCCTCGGACAGACAGACAGACAGACGGACATGGCGAAACTATAAAGGTTCCTAGTTGACTACGGAACCCTAAAAAGTATATAACATTAAAATACTTTTTACATAAATAAAAGAAATTATAAAAAAAATTACATGTTTAAATAAAATAAGTAAATAAATATAAAGATTATAGGACATTATTACACAAATTGACTAAGTCCCACAGTAAGCTCAATAAGGCTTGTGTTGAGGGTACTTAGACAATTACTAAAGCCCTTTTTTTCCAATCAGCTTCTTTTCTATTGGCCTGCATTTATTTAAGTAACTTTTATATGCATTACAGTTTATAACTTTTTATTTTACTTTATATTTGTTATTTAATTATTTTTATTGTATAAAGTATTTCTAGTGATCGGAACCCCTTCTTGGGTATAGGCCTCCTCCAGCTTATGCCAGGCCTCTCTGTCCATTGCACTCTTTCTCCATTCCTCTCCTACTATCGCTTTTATATCCCACCTTTTCCTGGGACGTGCTCTTTTCCTCTTTCCTGTTGGTCCTATCCATCTTGTTGTCTCTAATGTCCATCTTTTGCCCGTGTAACGTGCACCTGCATGTCCTGCCCACCGCCATTTCTGTTTTAGAGCATAGTGTAAGGCATCTATAATTTTTGTTTTTCTTCTTATATGTTCGCTTTTTACGTTGTATATTTTTCTTATTTTAAGTATGCTTCTCTCCATTGCTTTCTGGCATGCTGCTAATTTGGTTTTTACTTATGTGTTATATGTCCAAGTTTGGACGTAGACAATGATATATATAATATAGAAATATTTTATAGATACTTAAATACATAGAAAACACCCATGACTCGAGAACAAATTTCCATGCTCATCACACAAATAAATGCCCTTAGGATTTGAACCCGGGACCATCAGCTTCGTATCTTTGAAAATTAACTATGCCATTTAGTTCCTTTTAACATTGTGTATAACTATAGGCAAGTTATACTCATACATAAGGAGGATTGACCAATTTCCGCATTCCATTTATCTTTATCATACTCATTATTAAACATGAGCTTGTCTCTTTCTCTTTCGGTGAGAGGGAGCTCAATAGCACATGCACATTTTCTCACTTGCCCAGATGCGACTAAAGGCAACTTGTACAATTTCTCACAAGCTAAGCTTCAATTTTAGAACACCTATAACCTATTTTGTTATAATAAGGGCCTGTTTCATAATGTCCAAGTATTGGATAGCTAATCAACGAATAAATTAACTGCCAGATAAAACTGCCTACAAAACCTAGCATTTTATCTACAGTTCAGCTTATTTGAAGACTGTGAAATGCCAACAAGGATTTTACTTGGACATTGTGAAACAGACCCTTTTAGCCATTCCCATTCAAAATGAAAGAAGGAACTATAGCTACTGAGACCAATTAGGATAGCACTCAGTTCATCGAAATTGTAAAACACAAAATATTGTAAAACGAAAGTAATGTTAGAAAAAAATTTACAGCAATATTTATTACACTAAAAATATAAAATTCAGCGTTAGACAGCATGAGTACGTATTTGCATTTAAATTAAAACAAAACAGCAAAGGAGAGTCAAATCTCACAAGAATCACTTTAAAATATTTGCCGCAGAAACATGAACGTGTTTATTGAATCACAAAAGAATAATTAAACGAATTTGAAACACGTAACGAATATTTAACTAAGAAAACAAGGCACAATCTACTTACATGGCAAAAATTTCGAATTCTAAATTCTAAATTGATCTCGTGCGTTCTTGTTTTCACAGCACTGATTCACTGAATGGAACCACAGAAATGTTTTTTTTTTCGATACACTGTAAAGTCAGGAAATATCAACACGTTTCAGTAAATCTGTAATGATTTTCTGTCAGCAAAATTATTTAGATTCCGAAAATGCGTTCCTTCGCAAGCTCAATCTGTCAAACAGCTGATGACTGACCGAACCGAAGTTGCGTTGCTATGCGGCTTATTTTATTGCCGCATTTCATTTGACAGGCTTTGGGTTGCCAGCTTAGGAAGTTAAATCTCGATAAACAAAACAGAAGAGGCAGATATTTTCTGTCGTACTTAACTGTCCTGCAAATCTTGCAATCCAAGTAGTAGCAAAGACAATTTGAAATAGAGGTGGATTGTCAAAGAAAATTTTGTAGCCACAGTAAATTTACCGCCATCTTTCGACACGTAATTAAAACTTTTAGAACGCCATTGCACTTTGATAATTATTTATACCGGGCATCGGCTAAAGTTTGTGGCGCCATCGCTCGTTACTGTCATACAAAATCTATGAAAAAATGTAATGTAATGAAAATAGAAATCTTGTTTTTTTATACCCTATCAGGGATCGAAAGAGTTCGTGATTCTGAGTTGGAATTACATTTGAAAACGAAATGAATATAAGTGTAATGTACAAATATATATAAAATGTTCTACATTTTAAAATGACATATCTAAATATGTTTTAAACATCCAAATCAAATGTCTATTTAAGATACGAAAAAGATTATTTTTTCTTGCATTACGATCGAACTAGAAGCTACAATAAGTAATACGTAAATTTTTGTAATTTTTTTATTTGCTTCACTATAATATATATTCAAACTATTATTTATACATATTTATAAATAATAATACTAAAATCACGTTAAATACATAAACGATACATAACTACATACATAATTACAATAAATTTCGATATACATAAACATAAATATGTTGCCGCCAAAAATGTATACGATAAAATAAATATAGATAAGTAATCATAGTCCATATTCCGTATTCACGCCTGTTCTATTAAAAAGGTCATTTCGCCATAATGTTTAAGCCTGGCAAGAACTGGGAACCCTGTACTGGGCAGCTTGCTGCTGACCGCTGACTTGAGGGTTTTCTCCTCTTTGGATCTGGTTTCTGTAGTTCTGGAACTGCATATCAACTGCTGGCCGGCAGACGACCTGGACCGGTCGGACCTGGTAGTTCAGACCTCTGCAATGCTTCTCGCAGGCGGGCACTTGGACCGTGGAAATGCAAATTTCCTTGTCGGTCTGATAGTATTGCACTTGCTTTTCCATGTGGCAAGGTCCTTGTTGCTTTTGGAAGCTGCGAGCTCTGTACACGATGTTGCTATGGTCCTCGTCTGAGGATTCCATTTCTTGTCTCCATTGGTCGTCTGATCGGAGAATAGATGTGTAGTGATAGTGGGGCTTGTAGGCATGTTCGCGAACTTGGTTTGACAGTTGCTGGGTGTGAGAATCAGCGTTCTCAGTATTCAGAGCGTAAGCAGCAGCATAGAGCTCAGGTTTGTCAACGATACCGTATTGGGTAAGGTAATCGTCGCGGGGCTCGCCACTCATATATCCACACACTCCCCTGATGTTGTTACGATTCTTGCGCGCCCAGATCACGAGTCTCTGGCCATCGTAAATGCCACGGAGACGATCGTCTCCAATCACGAACATCCACGCACCGTCGGTATTGTAGTAATACAGAAGAGGGGCGTCCTTGGCTTCATCCCAATACATGGTGAAGTCACCGTCGGAGACTTTCTTGCAATTAGTGGTTACTTTCAATCCTTCCTTCAAGTTGAGACTCGCTGCAGGCTGGACTTCCATTTCCAAGTGATTGCCGGTGTCAGATCTGTGGAAGTCAAAATACATTCAATTATGGTATATCATTTAAAATTGATGAAACGGGAGTTCTTTCTATATTTAACAAGACCTTAAAGCGTTAAGTATGTTATATCTTTCTTACATGGATTTACTGATGGCTCTTAGATAGCCGTCTTCTAGGAGTTCAACAGGGGTGCATTTTCTTAAAAGTAGTAAAACAATAGAGCTTAATTTTCTTTCAACTTAATTCACAGTTGAGTACAAATCATTTTAAAAGCAGGAGCAGGACATTTAATCATCCAGAATCCATCTAAGACCCAAATCTACTTACGGATACATAAGTATATGTTAATTCCAACTTACTTGAACGAAACATAGATCTCCTGCTTCTTCTCCTCAGGCCTCCTAGCCAGGATGACGAGCTGCTCGTTGCTCACTCCTTGCTGTCCAGCGTACTTGGCGTTGTCCTGGACCACCACGTGCCAGGAACTGGTTAGGGTGTAGTCGTAGCTGCGGTTGCTGAACGTCCTGATCTTTGAACCGTCAACGCTGCAGTAGGCTGTAGAACAACAGACATAAGTAAGTATTAAGTTATTATCTTACCACAAAAGAGACGTGATGCAGCTATATTGCATTAAATAAAAGTACTAATAGACGTGCGTACGGGACCGTTACCTTGGTTCGGTCCAAGGTATGTTCGATCGTGAAGTAGGTGGTCACCGTACGTCTGATAAGGACGCAGCTATGAGTGAGAGCGAGAAAGATATATGTAGACTGGACCAAGATCGTGGTCCGTTACACCCGTATTAATCTTTGTTAATCGTTTCACTCGTAGATTAAGACTTTGCAGCCAAAAGTTATTAAACAAACTTTTTTTTCAATTCTGTCAATACGTTTATCTAGCAAGAACTCCACCCCCTAGTAGAAGAGAGATTATAAAGTGGGAATATCTCTATTATTGGTAAGGATGAAAAGATAAATCATCTGAGTAAATTTAACATTTTAAAAAGTTGGGATACTTACGCAGGTATTGTTGCCTGGTGAATCGATTTAGGACGCACTCATAAGCATTCAGCGGCGCGTAGAACGTCATAGCAGCAGCGCTGGTCTTGGGGATTGGTACGTTGTTCATCTTAAGATGACCATATCGTGAGATCATGTTCAAGTTCAGGTAGTTATCCACGTAGGACGCCTCCGCATCGAAATCGAGTTTACCCTCAGCAGATTTTTTCATTACGTTGATATCAGAATACCAGTAACCGTAGGTGGTCAGTGCCTTGTAAGCGTGGTAGGTCATGTTGATGACGGAAGGGCTTAAATCTTTGTAGGATACCGAAGCCAGAACGTGAGTGGGAGCGTACGCCATTTCGATCATCATTCTGCTGGCCTCCTGGTAGTAGTTGTTTCGGGCGATTTCTTGGACGCTTTGCTTGGCCCAGGGGCTCTGTTGGATCTCTTCAGTGGCTTTTTTGGTGCGCTCAGCTGATCCCTTGATCTGAATATTTCCGTTCTTCTGGCCGAGGTTGAAGTCCGCTTCGAAGCTGGCCTTCAGTTCCTTCTGCAGGGCTTCAACAAAGTTCAGAGCGGATGCGACAGGCTTGTCCAATTTTCCGACAGAGTTGACCTGGTTGGTTCCGTATTTGGCTGAGTTTCTAGCTGCGAAGAAGGCGTATCTGATCTTAGGATCAACTTTGCTGTCGCCGACGGCGGCGGTGAGCATGTATTCAGCTTTCTGGGGTCCTTCGAACGTGGCGCAAAGATCGATGATCTGAGCTTTGGCGTACTTGATGCCAGCTACAGCACGTTTTACGATCTCTTGACGGCGGGTTGCACTGATAGGGGTAACGTCTTGGATTTCAGACGCTACTACTGGAGCTTCGGACTCTTTCTGATTGTAGAGAGTGTCTGTGGATGAGGAAAAGCAAAATTATATACATGTAAACTCTTTTTTTGTGAACGCATGCCACGGTATTATTTTAAGTCAGTTTATATATGTTTTAAATATATAACTTCTAATAAATAAATCAAACCTTACCGTAAGCCACAGTGATAGCAATAGCTTTGTTTTGGGACTGCTTTCCAATGTATCTGAAGTTTAAGTGGGTCATGGCAACGTCTCTCTGGTTCAGAGCGAAGATGATATTCGACAGCAGATCCTGGCCCTGCATCATGGTTCCGTAGTTTCTGTAATCGTTAGAATACGAATATCCTTGAAGCTGGAACTGGTTGCCAGTGCTCTGTCCGAACTTGTAGTCAACAGACATCACTTTGTTTCTACGCGTAATGACTTTCGTGGTCGGGTCGAGGGATACTGGAGTCAGAGAGTCCTTCTTCTGATTGGCTGTGTAAGGCCACACGCTAAAGTACGCGATCGTGGTTTCCTGCTCTGGGCGGAGGGGTTCAAGACGGATTTTGACCTCACCAGCTTTAGCTTGGATTTGGACCTTTGAGGCAAGGTTAACCTGGTGTTTGGTGACAATGCCAGCACTGACGAAATGGCTGTCCAGCGTATTCAAGAAACCGACGCTACCCTCAATATTTCTGGCGTATGTGAACTGTATCTCATTATCTTGCTTCATGAAATATTCACGGTTCTGGATAGATGGGATGTTGATTTGACCCTTAGATTTAGCCTGGATGTGGACAACGGTAGGCTCTTTGTATTTGTAGATGAAAGGCATACCGGACGCGAGAGGGAACATGATGGAGACCTGAGCCTGGTTGAAGACCTTGGTGTAATGGATGTCGTAACCCTTGTTCAGATTAGCCAAATACTCTCCGAAGAGGGTTGGGATTCGGTCCATATCTTCTTGAGTCAGGCTGTAATATCTCTGTTGGTTCATGAAGTCGATGAAGAACGACGCCAGCAGGGGTTTCTGGGAGTCGTGCTTGATGTTCAGCATTTCAGCGATCTTTTCAGCGGAGAATTTGTGCTCGGCCGATTGGGGAGCGGTCTGTCTCTCCGTGGCCATCTTTTGCACTAGCAGGTCGATAAATTGACGGTAGTTTGAGAAGGATGCGGCAATCTGAAATGAACAGTAATGTAAGATTTAAGTATGCAGCATTTACTTTATATTGTGCTAGTTAAAACTAAAACTAGGTAGTCAAAAGAAGAAGCATAACACGAAGGAAAAATATTGTAAAAAATGTTAAAATTCCCCCAATTTCTGGAGGATTCGTGACACTCTGATTCCGCTGGCAGCTGGCAACATTACTCTTGTTGTCAAAATACAAGTTTGGCTGATCGGGTATCGGGTGTAGGTCGGAGCAATGAAATCGTATTTTACAAATGCTATGTAGGCGTTATGATTAGCTAAGTGTATAAGTAAATAGTTAGGTATCTATTTTGAACAAAATGTTACAAATGAAAGAACCCTTCAGAAAACATAATAAGGTTCAAAATTAAATCTCACCATGTTCATCCTAGGATATCCATAGGACCTGCTCTTCCAGGAGTACTTCAAGCTCTTCGGGAACAGGGACTCCTCGCTGCTGACGTATGACATGACGTTCATCATGCCAAATTCATCCCTGCCTAAATACTCGCCGAATTTCTTGGCTACGTTGAGGCTGCCGAAATCATCCTTGGTGAGGGAAGGTTGGGCGGCTTGGGCGGCACTGGCGCTGAAATAATGTTTATTTTTGTTTAACTTCTATTTGATTGGACTGAATATGGAATATGGATTTTCTAGTCGATCACTATTACACTACACTACACATACACTACACTAGGCATGGTGACAAATATTATGAAAAACAAAAGATGCAGTGTCGAATCGATCTACATAAAACGAGGAGGCCAATTTTAATATATATAGTATATATACACTTTCACATGAAAATGATATCTAATAATAATAATAATAACCGCAGGGCAGCTTGTGGCGAGCTGTTGGGGAGTAACGACCCCACGGACCCGAGTACTCCCGAGAGTCGGTCAGGGTCTCCGTCTCCGGCGTGTCTTCGTCGGTCGGAGTGGACCCCAAGGGGACCCGCAGGACTCTCAGCTCTGGCTTGCCTTCATTGGCCGTCCAGAGAGGAGTCGTTAGAGCTAAATGCTCCAGGGGTGGAAGTGAAAACTTGCATAAGACGCGAGTTGGCACAGTGGCTGACACTGACACCTCTCGACACCCCTGAGCCGCTCACACCGGTGTTGCTCCTGGTCGTCTTCACGACGGCATTTTCAGGGGCCCATCTAGTGGGCGGCGAGTCACCGCCTGCCTCGATAACTAGTGAAAACATTGTTATGGCAGGTGTCCGGACGTTTTTGCAATAACCCAGTCTCATTGTCCTCCCAAACTTCAATCCATAGACCGTTATACTGTTCACTTTACTACAATAGTCCCAATGCCTGTTGCGACCGGTTCATGGGTGTCTATTGTTGCGCCCGTGAACGGGTTCCAGCAGGCGTTCTACATGACATTAAAGCTCTCCAAGAGGCCTCTACGTGTTGGATCTATATCCCCACGCAAGCCTATCAAAAGACCGGGATTTATAGGCCCGTGAAATCCAAGGAGATACAATAATAAATATTATTAGATATCTTTTTTTTTTTTGCTGGCGGCACCCTAGGTTAGGTTTTATATAATGTGTTTATATATATTTTGTAATGTTCTGTAAGTGTTTTTATATTTTACTTTTATATTCATATTATAAATGACCTAGCCTAAGACCAAAAATAAATAAAGGGAATAATAAATATTAATGGACATTATTACTCAAATTGACTAAGTCCCACAGTAAGCTCAATAAGGCTTGTGTTGAGGTTACTTAGACAACGGTATATATAATATATAAATATTTATAAATACTTAAATACATAGAAAACACCCATGACTCAGGAACAGATATCCATGCTCATCACACGAATAAATGCCCTTACCGGGATTTGAACCCGGGACCATCGGCGTCGTAGGCAGGGTCACTACCCACTAGGCCAGACCGGTCGTCAAAATTATGTCATTTACATACGTGATGACCTGATGACATAATGTACGACTGAAGAATGTTCTGAAGAATTTCCTCTACAGACAGAAATTTACTACTCAATAAACTACGAATGCTATGAATTTATACCCGCCATAAATTATAAGGATTTGATGTTCAATAAGCGCAAGAAATGGTTAAATTTAACTACACAAACATTACTTACAGGGTCTGATAACGTGGGTCCTTTAGTTCAGCAGCAGACTGGATGCTTTCCTTAAGCGCAGCGCGGACGTACATGCTCGGGTCCTTCTGGGTCATCTCAGCCATCGCCTGCATCATCGCAACAGTCGGACGAGTCATGAAAATGTTGTGGATCGCTGACACTCGCACTTCGTAGGGCTCAGCCGTATTTCTCAGGATACTGTACAGAGCAGCACGAACGAAGTGATCCCTCTCGTGAGCTAGCATGTCAAGGTTCAACACCATCTGGGCACGAAGATAGTTGGATGTTGGGACCTTGCCTTCCAAGTACGGAGCAAAGACATCCAAGATGCTACGGTGGCCGAGAGTACCGATGGCCTTGATGTAGACCTGAGCTTTGTGGTTGTCGTTGTTTGTGATCGCTTGCTGCAGCTCTTGGCTCAGACGCGGCAGGATCTCCTCGAGAACGAAGTTGTCGTACTTGTTGGCGAGACGGCCGTACATGTGAGTGGGATAGTATTTGTGAGCGGTCTCGTTGTTCACTTGAGCGTGGTTGATAAGTCTGGTGGCGGCGATCAGAGTGGTGGTGTTCAAGTACTTCTGCTCCTTAACCTCATCACTCATGGCGAGCTTGAAGAACTGAATCATGACGTCCTTGGTTGGGTAGCGCAGAGTAGCGGGAAGGGAAGTGATGACCTGAGCGGCCTCCTCTCCTTGGATCTTCTTATTTACGATCCAAGATTTGATCTGCTGGAAGGCCGGTAAGGTGCCCGCTTGGGCCACAGCATCGCGGTAGACCATCCACATGTCAGACTTAAGGATGTTGTTGGAAGACTTGCCAACTTCAATGCTGCGACTGGTCTGGCTGAGTTGTTCCGAGCTCATAGCGGCAATGACTCGCACCAAGATGTTAAACTTGGAGAGGAAGTCGTTCTTAGGCATGTTGTTAGGGTTCTGAAGTAGCTGCGCAATCTCTTGGACGAGTTTCTGGGCGTTCATCGGGTTCTGCTTCTTGTCCACGCGGGGCTGAGGGCTCATGTATAGGGACGCGTACGCGGGCTCGTTGATGTTAGGCACGTCATCGTTGACGTACGCTGACGTCGAGTCAGAGTCCCAGGACTTGTCTTCATCGCTGCGCTTGATGAGCACCTTGTTGACGGTCACGTGTTTCTTGTACCTCAAGGATCGGCGCACTCTGTTCTGATTGTCTTCGCCCTCGTTATCCTCATTCTGTTGGCTTTCATGGTTGTATAAGTGATGGTGCTGGTGCTCGTGGGATTCCGATGACGATGATTCGGAAGACGATGAGTCTTGGATAGTGATTTGCTTGGAGTTCATTGCGTACAGGAGGTTCTTGATGACGCGCCCTTCAGGTACCTGCCATTCGGCCTCACTGTCCTGTTCGTACTTGACTAAAGTCAGCACAACATTGCTGCGTACCTCGGCTTTCTGCTTGCCGTAAAGATGGGGGTTAACGTGAACTGTGCTGGTGGTCTCAGACTTGTAAATAGGACCCTGCTTGCCGACGAGGATGCGAGAGTACATTTTCTGCTTCATGAACTGCTCGTCTTTAGGGTTCTCCGGAGGTCCGGTCCAATGGACTCCATGGGGCACTCCAAAGTGGTACGCGACTCTGTGGTGGCAGTGTCTGTAGTCCCTGCTCTTGGTGACTTCGAAAGGCTCTTCCTTGAGATCGGAAAAGTTGGGGAGTTCTCGGCGCCATTCGGCAGCAACAGGCAGGACGGCGTACAATGTTTCACAGTCACCAGTGACGTCAGTCTCCATCTTCCTATAGAGACCCTGCTGAGTTTGTTGGTCAAGATGATCATGCGCGGAATGCTGGTTCCTATGAGCTGATAAGTCAAGTTGGAGGGCACTGATGAGACCTTTGAGCAGATTCTCATTTTGAAGGGAGACAGAGGTTGGTAGTTTGAGTGACTTAACACGGCCACCCTCGAGATAGATCTCAAAGATTTGGTTAAGGTTGTCAACGTCCTGGTATTTGAGGTCGACAGGGAGAGCCCAGGTGTTAGGTAGGTCCTGGTGGATCTGGGCGTGCTGGGGCTGGTCGAGCCTGGCCTGGAGGCGGCCGGGGGCGCGCGCGCGGACAATGAAGCGGGCCCGGAAGGCGCCGCCGGTGCTGGCGCCCTCTTCGAGACGCGCGAGGGTGCTAGAGAGGACCTCGTAGCTGTAGAGCTTCCCAGTCTGCCAGGGGCCTTCGTTGTTCTGATTGGCTAAGCCATGCCGACCTGACGCGACGACCGCTGGAAATAAAAAAAAAAGTAAAAAAAAGGTCAGTAAAATAATAACTCCAGGAGGTCAATTCTAACTTATATTTTGATTGACATCAAATGATATAAATTTCATATTCGCACGTGCATTTCGTTCATATTTGTTCGTACATGTATCGACGCGAACGAGACGCATGAGAGACTGATACCAAAGTGACATCATATAAATCTTTTAGATATCAAAATGTAAGTTTGAATTGGCCTCCAAAGCCAACACTTTGCCAAATCATTGCAAAAAGCCTGACAGTAAGGGCTACTTGCACCAATCACTAACACAGGGTTAACCGGTTAAACCTGGAGTTACCATGGTTACCAGTACAATTTGACACTGGGTTAGCGGGTTAACCAGTTAACCCCGGGTCAGTGGGATGGTGCAAGTGGCCCTAATAAGTCAGCTTTGAATGTTGTTATGTAGTTTAAATCTGATAAAATGTTTATACGTAGATCCCCATCATCATCATCATCATTTTCCTAGAGTTGTCCAAGCATTTTTGCCACGGCTCATAAGATCCTGTGGTCCACTACGCAACTAATCGCAAGAATTAGCGTATGTAAATTTGGCGTAATTATTTTTGGTTTATTTATTTTAAACTTTATTGCACATCAAATAAGGTACTAAATGGCGGTTTATTGCTTCATGGCATTCTCTACCAGTCAACCATAGGGTCGAACAGAAAAATGTCAAGGTGGGTGCAGTGAGAAACATTTATTTAAGGTTTATTTAAGGCAATAAAAGACAAGACAAACAAGTAGACATACAACAATTTCCTACCTAATTGACCGAAGCGTTAACGAAGGTCTTCATTTTAACTCGGGCATTTTGCATTCGTATGTCCGGATGTTCTCCTCTACAGGTCGCAATTCTGAACCGTTGTGAAATTTTATGACCAGATTCTATAATGAAATATTTTTTGTCGATCCAGTTTTAGGAATTTTTCAAAATGCGGAAACTGGTATAAAGGACTTAAGCGCCGTAAGCGTCAATGGCGCTTAAGGCCATTGTGAGTCCACTGTGATAACGGTTCAACGAACTAAGTATTTTTCACTAAAAAAGAGCACTAGTATATATTTCATTAGGAATTTTCACCGCCGTTCTCGATCTTAAACCTGCGAAAACTAATATCTCGTCTATTTTTAATTAATTCAAATGTTATCATTGTGAATAGATTTCGCAATAGCATAAATGAATTATATAATCAATAATCAGACATTATTACAGTAATCAAATATTTAACAGAAATCGCAAAGCAAAATCGGCACAATTATGTATGCTGCAGGTGTTTTGATACGAATGGGTATGTATATAGGAAAAAAATTGATAGACGCAATCAATGCCTACTAAGAATAGATCAAATATTGTAATAAGCTAATCATACTTGAAATATGCTTGTGAAATAGTTCCTACATTGTAATACCTAGGAAAATAACAAAAAAAATCAAATACAGTCTAATTAACTTCTACTTTCACAAATCGCAATTAATTTTCAGTGATTGATTAGATACCTATGTTAATCAGTCAAAATTAAAAAGCCAAAGCTACTGAAGACATAGGGACACAAAAATTAATTAAAAAACAACCAGTGAAATTATGGCGTTTTTAGCCAAAGTTTCTTAATTTCTGTTTATTAACCTCAATCTATTGAATTTATGATTTCAAGAACACAAAAACGTCACGGTGTACGATTAACCGAAATCATTAACCGGTTAAATGTATAAAGGAAATACTGGTATCCGACCCCTGATTTCACCTTTGATTATAGCGGTAAAGAAGAGACGCTTTTCAGACAGATTTTCGTACATAGACTCGCCTGTTGCTATCTCTATTGCACATTGATATTGCTATCTCTATTGCACACGGATAATGATATTGCTGTCAAACTCGCACAGTAACATTGACAACCGCCATCATGGGCGGGACAGCAATATGTATAATTATGCGCGTGGAAAAAAAGATAGCAACAGGCGGGGGAAAGATAGCAATGTACGAAAGTCTATCTGGAAAGTTTCTCTGCTTTAGAAACATATTGACAATCGCAAATAATTATCTTATTGAAAACAATTAATAATAACAATGTTAATCATAATTATTCGGCCTCATTATTAATTGCCTGGAACATATATTATCATATTTATCAGGCACAATTGTTTTGACTTAGCCAATTAAGACGACGGGGTAAAACCGCCTTTCCTTATTAACATGGTCCCCATTTTCCTCTCTGGATATTAATATTATAGAAGATATTTTTACACAATTTTTATCACAATTTTTATACATGCATTTTTATCACTTCTCACTTATGCCCGTCACTTTCGCGTTTACATACTTGTTAGAACGTGACAGGCATGGTGACAAATGATAAAGAACCGACCATCATAGCCCTACTGGACCGAAGTAATCAAGATTCTTGATCTTAAACATTTAAACGAGCAATTCTTGTATATTATATTTATATATCTCGGGGACCTCGGAACGGCTCTAAAGATTTCGATGAAATTTGCTATATGAGGGTTTTCGGGGGCGAAAAATCGATCTAGCAGGTGTTATGTGTGAAAACGCGCATTTTTGAAATTTTATAAGTTTTCTGAGCAAATCTTGGTCTCCCAGATATTAAGTAGGTAAGTAAAATGAACAAGTAAATAAAATATTGACTGTTTCAGATAAAAGGCAATTGCACTATTTGCTTGAATAACGAAATTCTAAAACGGCACGGCTCAAGTTAATACAAAAAATAACACATTCGCAACGCTACTCACCGACAAGGGCCGCCAAAACCAAGAGTTTCATGATGGAACCACTTTGGAAATATCCTTAGATGTGCCAACGTCGTCGAGAAGATGACTTCTGTTCTCCCTGACACAAACCCTGGCTTATATACGGACGTACACGTGTGTTAGTCCAGTATTATTGACCTGATTATTGGCTATGTTGATAGGTCACAATAGTTGCAGATGTCTATGATAACGGACATACACTGCTGATACTACTGATTTGCTTATCTACAATGTTGCCTCTTCGATGTACTGCTTGTAATTGCGTACTTAGGGAGTCTGGGGTCTGTTTTGGCAGCTTAAGAGGAAAGGGTGCCTTTATCATACAAACGTAGTCCTCATTTTCCCCTCTGGATATTAACATTATTGAAAATATTTTGACATTATTAAAAACAATTTGTTGTACATAAACAGCTATACCCCCTATAGCTATGGTTAATAATTATGCATCAATTTATGTAAAAATATTTTCCATAATGTTAATATCCCAATGTATGTTGTATATGTCAAAGGTTGTCTGGAAGAGATCGCTTTTAGCGATAAGACCGCCTATTGTTTACCTCTGTTTCTGTTTTCTTTTGTATTATTTTCTTTTATTGAGGCGTGCAATTAAGAGTATTTGTTTTAGTATCCAGAGAGATGAGAAGAGGGACAACGTTTGTATTAAGGTATGCAATCTCGGTATTCCGAGATCTCGAAATACCTTGATCTCGCACCATTTGTGTAAGATTAATCTTGCACGTTAAATCGTGCGCGATCTCGCAAGATTTGCAAGATTGCGCTGCGATACATGCTATGCTTTCCATGACCTAATTTTCCTTATACAAAACCTGTAGCTCTATGGCACTTCGAGGGTAAGAATACTTAGAATTGAAGACATCGAATCCACTCTCAATACAATCGTGGAGTCAGAAATGTGTGTATTCTCTCGTCACAGCTGTTCAATCTCGCAGGCGGACGCATCATGAGAAACAGAAGGTGTTAGGAATGGAGGCATACAGATAGGCGGGCTCCTCATCAATAATCTACTCTTTGCAGATGAACTTATCATTATAGGCTCAAAATAATTTTATCTTCTGGGCTGGGGTGAAATTTTTTTTTCGCTTTAATCCTAGAGTGTGGGGTATCGTTGGAAAGGTCTTTCAAAACTAATAAGGGTTTTCAAGAAACATTTTTTGATAAAGTGAATATATTCGGAGATAATCGCTCCGAAAGAAAAAAAAATGTGTCCCCCCCCCCTCTAACTTTTGAACCATAGGTCCAAAAAATATGAAAAAAATCGTGGGAGTAGAGCTTAAGAAAGACATTAAATGAAAACTATAGCAGACATGATCAGTTTAGCTGTTTTTGAGTTATCGCAAAAAGTTTTCTCTTCATAGTAAAAAGACTTACTTTAATTAGGCACTGATTATGCAAATTTGCCTATTTGTTTAACTCGGGTGAAAGGTACCGTTTCATCCCTTGGTTAACAATTTAGCATACTTTAAGCTCCAGTTTACCTTATTGTGACGGAAGAGTAACTACGGAACCCTACACTGAGCGTGGCCCGACATGCTCTTGGCCGGTTATTTTACATTTATTTTACTTTCCTCGTATTCGAAATAAAAATAGAGTGTATAACTCCGGTCAAAGATTTTCATCCCTTGCTTAACAATCTACTATTGTTACATGCAGACATAGTTACAAACAACCCTCCACCAGACCTAGCACCTAAGACGCAATAGATAGCAACTTTCTAACACTAGGTACCAAAGGTCGGCATGCTTCAGCTATCGTTACAGGTCTTCGCTCGACCCTCAACCTCACTGAAGTCTTTCATGCGTAAGTGATTCGTCATTTGTTTTTGTTGCCTCTCTGCCACATCTCTGCACCACGCGTAAAAAGTAAGTACTAAATAAATAGGTACCTAATATTAGAAAATAAGTAAACAAAGGAGACTGTCGATTTTGGGCCCAGGGGAAAATCATATCGTATCTCATACAGAATATTATTTAGAAAATATAAGCAATGGCTTTGGCAACTGTTATAGGTTTGCAGAGATGGCGCTTGCCACTGTCTCTTATTTGGTTTTATGAGATTTGGCTTAAAAGGCTGGCCAGTGCTTAAACATCCCAAAAAAAGAAATTGACACTGCAAGATTAACAGGGCAAGCTATGATGGCGCCATCTATGTAAACATTTCGAAAGGCCATTCCCATTTATTATAGAAATAGACATAATATTGGATTAATCAAGCCAATGTTTATTTTACATAGTTTAGTTATTAATCTCAATTGTTGGTATATAATATTACTGTTGATCAAATTTCTTCTAAAATATAAGTAAATGACAATCTATTTGAACTTTTTTATAATAGCAGGTTGAAGAAAAATAAAATGCAAATTAAACTTTAATATTTATTTGAAACAATTATTAAGTATCTCTACTGAGCGTGACAGCAACTGCCGCTAAAGTATTTCATCATTTAAAATTACTTAAAAATAACAAATACTTGGAGATCTTACAATGGAAAAATACTTAAAAATTATATACTCGCGAGATTCTTTGGAAAGCATTCTATATTTCTATATTTGTACAAGCTTAACTAACGCAATAATAAAAAAAACAATGCAAATTTACATAAAGACGCATAATTATTTCACTAAACAGACCGATCACAAACTTGAGGATAATAAAACCTAGAAGATAATATCATGTCCTAGCAACGGGAGTGGAACCATTGCATTGAAATACTGTGACATAATCCACAGATCCTTTGTAACAGTGAAAAAAATTAAAATACTTTCTCGTGTTGTGACTTCACTTTTAGATTTCTAGGTTTTATTATTCTAAGGCAAAAACTATGAATGCGATCTGTACCATCTTTCCCAGTAACTGGGCAGTTATAAGTATTTAAATTGAGCAATTATAGGTGTTTTAGGAAGACATTATACTAAACTTTAGATAAACTAAACAATATCAATTAGAAAACGTCGTATGAAATATGTACAAAATAACATGAAGAAAATCTTCACAAATAATTTTCTAATTATATCATGAATATAAAAAATATATAATAATGATTATATATAAGTAATTATTAAAATAGTACGGAGCACGAGTTCATTTTGAAGTTCTATTTAGGAAGACTACTTGGTCCTTATATTATCTATTGGTCTCTTTAACTTAACTATGAAATATTTTCTAAAAAATGCTTCTTAGAGATCTTTTGTTTCTCAAACAAAGGAATATTTTTTATTAACTAATACATTAAACAATGGAATAATTATCAATTTGACTTACAACTACAGTCTTTCAAATGAGCATTTTATTATGAAACTTGAGCTATTTTGTACAAGTTATCAAACTAATCGAATCTTTGTACTTCATCAAAAGTAATTATATTAATTATTAAAAAACAAAATACGTTCTGGGAAGAGAACTTAAGATTTTAATTTTTCACCATCCTTCTCATTTCCATACTTTATAAAATACCTACTTACGATCTTCAAACGGCATTTCATCAAGGGCCGATTTTATTGTTTTGTTTTTTTTTTTACAACATAAGTGCAACTGTATTTCTGTAGATTTACTGTATATTCTACAAAATCTTCCTCCAGGTTACGAAACATTTGGGATTATCTTAACTCAACTGAATATTAGGTACTTACTTAAATTTCTTTGGTCCCAAATTGGGATTTCCTCTCTATTCGCTCCTCAAACTAACTAATTTTTTTTTTTTCAAAAAACTACAGCATAATTTAAATCGACCCTGAAACCACACGTTCTTTTTCTGCCTTACTTCTCTTTAGTACTAATTACCCAATGTCTTGCTGTACCATGTCCTATCTGTGTTAATATTTTAATCGTCTTTAATTTAATTTCCTCCTAATCGAAATCTATGTAGATTTAACAAGTTCCTTTAGGACTTCGTTATTCGAGATTTGATAAGTTTCTACAGGACTTAATGATTTGAGATTTCTTTAGAACTTTACAGTTCCGAGAGAATCGCCGAGAATAACATCAGCCATCCTGACTATAACAGGTTTTACATGTAAGATATAAATAGCTGCCACGGAAAACAATTATGGGTATCATACAATTTAACTTCTCTTATCTCCTTAACCCATCGGACTTCAGAGTTACAATCTTTAGTAACTGAACACAGTCAACTTGTTCTTGATGAATACAACCAAGCGCTGCCAGCTTGTTTGGAGCTCTTTTGTATAGTCTATGGATGTAACAGCAGTGTCATGTACTAGGCATTAGCATATCGAGTGAGATAAGTACTTTTTGGCAACATCTGACACTGTTCCATCCGTCGGAAACGTGGTAGGAGACAATTCATGGGTACACTGGAGGTATTCTGGCGTGATTTGAAATACTTCCAAAGGTAAGGTTTAGTGTAGCCTCTGACCATAGTCTACAGCTGTCTCTGTGGTAACTTTACCGCTCGGCACCATTTGTTCCTGCTTTATCTAATGAGATCGCGATGGTAGATAAATCCTGGGCCGCGTACCCAGCGTGCTGGTGATGTGGGGGTCGGACATGAAGTATTTCTGAAGGTATGAGGGGCTGGCGTAACCTTTTACATAGCCTTTGAATAAGTTCAGCCAAAGTTACAGCCTTGAATCTAGAGTCTCTGTAATCGTGGCACAGTCAACTTATCCCTGATACACCTAAGCGTCGCCAGCTTTGCTGGTGAGCTCGGCACCATTTGTTCCTGCTCTATCCGACGAGGTCGCGGTGGTAGACAAGTTCTGGGCACGCTGGTGATGTGGGGGTGGGACTTGACGTGTTTTCGGAGGGAGGAGGGGTCCGTGTAGCGCTTGCCGCAGCCGGCTGCTCCGCAGGCGTATGGTCTCTGGAAAATAGACATCATGGTTAGAAACAAACGGGCGTCAGAGAGCGCATGAAAAAGATGACAACAGATGAGGACGACAAATCATACCGACGCTAACATTGGCGGGAGAAGCTCATTTGGCTAACAGTACTTAACAGTATGGTTCTTTTTAACGGGCCTTTGGTTATAATGGTTATGGCTCCGAAGAGAGATTGCATGTTCTTCCCTCGTATTCCCTTTCAACATTTTATTTTATGTAGTAGGTACTTAAAGTAGGTACAGCCTACTAGTAGCCATAAATTTAGTAATTTCCACTACCGAAAGTCCTGGTTGTCTGGAAGAGATCGCTTTTTAGCGATAAGGCTGCCTGTTTTTTACGCCTTCTTGAGTTGTTGTATTCACAGTATTGTTTTCTGTATTGAGCTGTGCAATAAAGAGTACAATTTGTATTGCATTGCACTTATTGTATTTAAGGTAAAAGTCCGCTCTCTCGCACGACATGACGCTCTGCTGTCACATCCATTCTTATTCTCTGGTGGTTTTGTGTTTCATATTAAGTGGGACCAGAAGGTAGCAACACCACATCCATTGAGATTGTCTTAAAGGTAAGTTTAAAGATGTCTACCTTACACCGATGTACTTACAGCATTAAAATGCGTCCTCTGATGCTTAGCCCGATCCGAGGAGTTGGAGAACGCCTTCCGACAATGCGGCGCAGGGCAGGCGTACGGGCGCTCACCCGTGTGCGATCTCACGTGGATCTTGAGGTTCTCGAGGCGGGAGAACGCTTTGCCGCAACCTGGGTGCTGGGGTGTACAGATACAGATTAGATCAGGAGCTTTTATTTTTCAATCATAAGGGACAATTATCACTCGACAAAATTTCTTATTTGGCAACAACCGCCAACTCTTTGAAAGAGGAAAGTTTGAAAGCGTCATAAAGCTATAACATATTCAATGTGGGATTATGTTGTTTATTTCGTGGACCACTTTAGGTGTTTCATTTTTGATACACGCTTTTGTGGTCATTTTAGTTTTTGATAGAAGCTTTTATCGCTGACTATACTTTCAACAGGTAACTAATACTCATCGACACAATTCTAACAAACCCAAACACAAATATTTCCTATGGCCACCTCCTGTGTCCATTATCAGATCAGCTTGATGGTACCATAATATTGCATTGTCACCCAACTTATATAGGTATGTAAAGTTTTAGCTCAATCGAATCGAATTGCAAGATTTGACCCGAACATAAATTCATACATACAATGCGTTTTAAATGAAAGCTTTAAATCAAAAACCGCAGCCAAATAGCCGCCGGCGCCGCCGCAGCAGCCATTACTTCTGTTTTACTCATTTCCTCAAAGGTTAATTGGAAGAGATCCCATACAGGGATAAGTTCGCCTTGTTGTATTTAATTTACTCTGTAACTGTGTTTTTCGTGTTTTATTTCTATGTACAATAAAGTATATACATACATACATTCATACATACAAATAACACTAGACCCTACTCATAGTGTTGTGTTCCTGCCGGTGAGTAAGGTTGCCAGAGCTCCACCAGGGTGCGGGGTGTTAAGGTTGGCAACGCGCATGTAACTCTGCAGTTGCAGGCGCCCATAGGTTACGGTCACCGCTTACCACCAGGCGGGCCGTATGCTTGTTTGCCACCAACGTAGTATTAAAAAAACGCTTGTAAAAAGAACTAAACGGAAGAACTTACATGACAGCGATTCGGCTTATGTCCGGAATGCACCCGCATGTGTATGAGCAGTTTGTAGCGCGCGTTGAACGGGCGCCGTGCGCGCGCGCACTCGCGCCACAGGCAGCTGAATTCGTCACCTGCAAGAATGGACATTCTGAGAAAAATGTTATGACTGATTATTTAAAAAATATGCTGTTGAATCACACTTCCATCTTCTTCTTCTTCCTTGCTCTTTCCCACTTTAGGTGGGGTCGGCTCTCCTAATTATTGTGCGTCACGACATTCTATCGAGGGTGGTCGGGTCAAGTAGATTATTCCTATCAAGGAGCGTGGCGTTTTGTTCTTTGGGAGGCCAACCGGCTTTCCTACAAAATGTGTCCGGCGACCGTGTAAATGTACCTATGTAATAAGCGATTACAGTATTTATTTTTGTAAAAAAATCCTCTCCTTTCAAAGTTAGCTAGAATAGAGCCTGTTCTGTGTTACCCACTTCATAATAACGAATCGATTTCTTATCACCATTTCATTCATCAAAATTGGCTCGTTACTTTGGAACAGACGAAACATATACGAAACTTACATAGACTGCTAAATTTTCGCCATTTCTAGTTGGTAAAAATGGATTAGGTACAACATTTGAACTAACATACAAATAATAAGACTTTTACGTACCTGTCTTACAAAAAAAATACAGATTATTGACTTACCTTTGTATGTATTAACATGTGCTCTTTCAATGTGTTCAACCAAAGTATTCTGATTCGGATATCTCTCGTAGCAATGTTCCCATAAGCACACTCGTTCTCCTGGAAGTAAAATATATCAGGTTATGAAATGTAAAACACATACTTTCCACACCTTGCACTAATGGTATCTGGTTAGTTAAAAAAAATCGTCCGCATAGTAGCTACTATCAATTTTAACTCCAAGCAATAAAATGGGATGTCAAACCATAGGTTGATTACCTTAGAACAAATATGTTTAACGGTGTCATTGTTGCATAGTATTTATTATTGATGCAGAGATCGTCGGCACTCTACTATTTGTTTATTGAAAAAAAAAACAACAGTTACCTTGTGATTTGTCTTTGGCTGTTTTTCTTTCAGTTGAATAGTTGTACTTATTTTCAACTTCTTCATTCTCCCTCTCAAGATTTAAACCAAAATCATCTAAGTTAACAAAAAGTTCATCTTCGTCTAACAATTCAGAGTTTTCATCATAGTAAGTTGAACTCTGCACGTCGCTTTCGATCGATTCTGACACTGAAACTTTTCTTTCGTGTCGTTCAAAATTGAATTCTGTACAACTTGTCGGTGTATCCGGTAAAATATAGGTCTTATCGCTATCTAAATTATACAATATGTTGTTCGGATAACTGTATTGCTCTAGACTGTTAACCACATTTGTATTATTATTACTATTTACAATAGTTTCATTAGTTTGGTTAAAGTACTGTTTTTGTGATACTTCTTCTACGTTATAATTGCAATAACGTTTCGCAAAAGCAGTTTCTATAGAAGGTAATTGGTTAGGTTCTGTTGGAGTAGCAAGATATTCTTCTTTAAAACCGGAGTTAGAATTTTCACCATCTTCTCGACAAAGCTCATCAATTAAAGATTCGTCATCGATGTAGTCATTATTTCCTTCATAAAAGTTATTTTCAGTTCTTGTTTCACTATAAGATTCGCTTTTAAAACTATTATCATCAAATTCAATGCTATCTAGATCCAAGAGCACCTCTTTTATATTCTGCTCTTTGATATTCTTATCGATAACCTCATCGATTATTTCAAAGTCAGTGTTGGGAGTGGTTCCATTGTTCCAATCGAGGACTTCAAAATCGAAGCTCTCTTCAGTTCCATATTTGAAGTTATCGCTCTTTCTTTTATTTTCTATTTCTAAATTGAATTGCGACATGTAATAAGCGTGTAGGTCTGTGACGCCATCTGCCTCTTGAAATAGGCCGTCATCTTCGTAAGGTGTGATGAATTCAGCCATATCGGGTTCATTTACCTATAAAAGTTCAGTAATCTTAAGACCATTGACATGTGGTGTTTGCGTTTGCGCATGTGGCTTCGCTATTATTATAAAAATAAACTTTCTCCGCCCGCGGCCATCTGCGAATTATAAATTTAATCCTTTTTTTTGCGCTGTATTACAGGCTGGTAACACGTGTTAAGTGCTACAACCTATTTTGACGGAGAGGAAGTTACGGTTAGCTAATGATACCTAAAGTTAGGTCAACTGTATTTTTGGATATCATTAGTGGTTATTTGTCGTTACGGAAGCTATCAGAAATGTATAGAGATATGCAATTTACTAGTAGTACCGGCGGCTATTTAATTATTATTGGGTATGTAACACCCTATTAATGGATGTCGCGTACTCTACAAATCTTGTAAAATAAGTATTTAACATCAGTTTTTAAACAGTAGTAAATTTTACCAGTAACAAAAGTCATTAGCTCGGCCGAATTTCACCTTCCCATACAAACGGAGTTTCGTTCTCATTTTGAAACTACGTGTTGGATTGTAATGAAACTTTGCACATACAATGACATGAGGTATATCGTTTATATAGCTCCAATTTATATATAAAATAAAGGAAATAGAGCAAAAACAAGTTTTGTATGAAAAACTTAAATTCGCTGTATTTTTTTATGTAGGTATGGTATCTGAATACATAAACGAATTACACGCATAGATATACCTTATCCAGTACCCCTAGTGTAAATTTAGTCGATAGCGAAACGTGACGTACGTGTTTGCGTTAAGTCTCATTTTGTATGGGTTTTTAAACAGCGCGCCAAGTGGGACGTTTTGGAAAGTCAAAAATCTCATACAAAAAGATCCCTTAACGCAAACGCGTACGTCACGTTTCGCTGTCGAAAATATTTACACTAGGGGTACTGTTGTAAGTACAAAGTTTCAGAGCAATCTAACAAGGCGTTTTAAAATGAAAGCGTAACGACGTTTGTATGGAGAACCGAGCTTGCTGCGGATTCTTAAGTTTTGGCAATTTATTAATTAATATTTTAAAAGAAATACAGTCCATGAGTAGAAAAAAAAACATTTTTAATTCATTAATTATGTTGAAATCTGTTTTTTCATTGATTTAAATTGTTTTCTTGGCGTTTTGTTAGCTAGGTATAATACAAACAAAAATAGGTAAAGCCTTAGAGATGACGAAATACAATTTATTTGTTTTTATTTAAAAACAAATCAAACAATATGCTATATATATATTTATAAAAACGTATAACTAATAAAAAAAAATATCATAAAAAATAATATAATATAAAAACTGGTACACAAGAAGAAGTGCTCGTAAAAATAAGTATAATTATTTTAACTTATTTATTTTGCTTATGTCACTCTCACTCTTTATAATATGGTTTATGGTTTAAGAATTTATTTCTCCAAACGAATATTACAATTCACTTACATAGAGAAATATAAACAATCGTAATATACATTATTTACATAGTGCACGAATAGCATAAAATATATTCTAAAACAAAACAACTTATTTATTTTTGTAAGAAACAAGTGGGTACATATACTACATAGTGTGAATCGGCAACTGGTAAGACAAGTACAAGTACAGTACAGTGAGATTGTCATAATCATATCCTTATTTTTTTTATACAGGTCTGTATGTGTAGATACCTGCATTTTATCTTTGTGAGATCACGCAGTGTATATTTTATTATACTTATTCTATTTAATCAAAGGTACAAAAATAAAATAGAATATTTTTTTTTAAGTATTTTTTTGCACTTCTACAAAACCACCAATTTCTACATTTCTACATGTATATTTTTTTAAGTATTTAAAATAAAAATATCCTTAATATATTAATTTTTAATTAAAATAAATATTTTTAATAGAAATTATCGATAGCCAATGTCGTTGCACGCCATAAAATACCTAACCACATTCCTAGAAATAAATGCATAAGACGAAAAAAGAAACTTACCGATAACTAATCAATCACTGTATCACGTCACTAAAACGGCAGGAACTGTCACCGTGACACATAACCTAACTTTTGCCGCGCAAACAAAATGGCCGGCGTCCACACTCCCCCGTGACTCTTTCAGGAATAACAGGAGCGCTTTGGATAGCGAAAAAACTATTGAAACTACACACATGTGCTTTCCACGTGGCAGTCTTAACTTTACAGCTGTATTTTTAAGATGTATCCCTTAATTCAGTATAAAAAGGAATCATTTTAGCTTGAGATTTATTTGTACAACAGTAATGGTTGGTTTCAGTTCTTTACACCCTTTTGGCGCCATACACAATCCATTTGAAGATTTTATTGATTCATTTGTCACTTTTTTCGTGCACAGAAGCGTAAAATTTTTAACAGGTACTTAAAATGAATGGACGTTTTAAGATGACTTCGTTCTTATTATTACAAGCTTTTATTTAACTTTCAATGGTATAGGTAATGTCTGTATGTACGAGTCAAATCTTGCAAGATAAATTTGACTCACTTCCCGGTTTCCGATGAAGCTGGAAAAATCCATACATTTGTAAGTCGGATGACAATGCAATATTATGGTACCATCGGGCTCTGATGATGGAGACAGGAAGTGACCATAGAAACTCTGTGATAAAATAAATCCGATGGAATGGGAAGGTGAAATTCGGCCGAGCATGCTGCGGACGTTATTACTTCGAAGATTAGCTTACCTAATTTGTCCCTAAATTTGTATAAGTATAAACATAAGCTGTTTGTCTAAAATAACGGTGGTAGTGGCATCGAAATGTCTAGTTTAAAAACTTTACGGCAAGTCACATTTTAAAGTAGTTTTACACCCCTCTTTTCGCATAGGGGGTTAATAAGATGCTCTCACTTAGCTACCTACCTAAAGAAAGACCTGACATGTCAAGAAAGCCGAGATCCGCGCCCTCACTTTTTTGCTTCCAAAGTGTTTTACAACTTTTTATACGAGTGCAACTCACGCAGGATTTACAGGGTTAAGATGTTGGGTTGCTCTTTAATGATATATTAGACATATTTCCTATGCTACTCTGTTAAATGCATAACAGTGGGTCACAAAATTTGTTACTATTTTATATAGAAATAGGGATTTGTGGTGAACTATGTGTTACCTTACAGAAAACCGCAGCCAAATAACACTAGACCCTACTCATAGTGTTGTGTCCTGCCGGTGAGTAAGATTGCCAGAGCTCAACGAGGGTGCGGAGTGTTAGGCCATTATCACCTCTGGAGTTGCAGGCGTCCATAGGCTACGGGCTTACCATCAGGCGGGCCGCATGCTTGTTTGCACCGACGTAGTATAAAAAATACCGGCCCACGGGTCGGTTTGTTATAACAAAATCATAATTTAATCAATATCTTGTTTTGCTTGTCTTCACAATTTTTAAACATCAAATCAAATTGCACACGTCAGACCGGGGTATGTGGTTATGGGTCGAAGTTTAAACACCCTTGCTTGCCTAACGCTACGACCTTCACATTAAAAAAAAAACTTTTTTTACATTTTGCTGGTCTGATGTTTTCCTAAGGAAGGGTCAATTTTCTTTCGCGATTTCGGGTTGATTCCATAGTAAAAGTTGCTTAGTATGACCTAGATATAGAGAAAATAGTCGAAAATTTTAAAAAACGTAGGCGCGAAGGGTTATCAGCTTATAGAAAATTGGAATTTTGGCGCCTTTTTCTACTGACAAAGTTGTTTGACAGAGTACATGTAGTAACAAGGTGACATTCTGTTATTTACTGGAGCTGTACACGTGGAAATCTAAGTCCATACAGCAGTCCTTCACCTAAAGATAGCTACAATGTATCTATTTGTGACACACGTAGGTCATAGATTATCTCCAGTTACACGTTATTGAAATAATGTTGCAAACGATATGTCTAATTTGCAATGTTTATTTTTATTTATTAGGTATGAATGAATATAAACACTAATAATACAAGAAAAAAACAAATAACACATTTATATAACTAAGTAACCTATGTTAATGGCACTAATCATGGGATATTTAAGAGAATATTTGGGGTATTTTTGATATTTCACCGATACCTATAAAAATTCTATCGCTTTATGCATTAAAAGTTGAAAGTCCTATGCGTCTTTTATATTTTCTATCTATTTAATGAAAGCTACTGTAATTCTGTTTTTGGACTATGGTTTTTTGCTCCAGTCATGGGATGTATGGCGCCATTAATTTTCATTCTAGCAAATATCTATGAAAAATCAAACTTAAGCGTCTCCTTGGCTCTTGTTTATGGTAAAATGTTGCCAGCGTTTAAAAACTGATGGTAAATACTTGGTTTACAGGATTTTTCTATACCATCCCATTACTAGTGCCAGTCCCACCATAGGGGTGTTATATAAACCTTCAAATCTAAATCTAAAAATAAATAAAACTAATCTTAAATAATTAAAAACCATCCCCCTGCGCCATGGTGCCGTAGATGGTGGCAGCATTTCCTCGCTGTATCTTTGTGCGAGGAAGCTGCCAGCTCTACGATCACCGGTGGCGTCTGTCGCGATATGTTTTAATTGCTTTAATACATAATAGAAGTAGGTTTTAGAAGCCGTGGGCATGACGAGGGACGACGGCCTGTGTCCCGACGGAGCCACGTTAGTGCCGTGGGCATTAGAAAGGGCCCTGGTGCATGGTGTGGGACGCAACATGTGTCGACATCTTAGCCCAGTCCCACATTCAGGGGACGCCGCATTCGGGCCGGCGCTGCGGCTGACGAGGCCCAAATACTCAAACCTCAAGAGTGAGTGCGCGGCGCTCGCGGTGGAGACTTTGGGTCCCTGGTCAGCCAACATGAAAATATTCATGGGAGCACTGTCGGTGCGGCTGGTCGACACCACAGGGGACCCCATGGCTGGCGCCTACCTCTCCCAACGTATTTCCCTTGCGATACAGAGAGGTAACGTCGCCAGTGTCATGGGATCCATGCTGCAGGCTGACCCGTTAGAAGGGGTATTCTCTTTGTAATTGGTTCTTGTTTTTTATAGTTTTAGATTTTATTTTATATCTAGGTTTAACTTTAGTCTTCATTATGTGATATTATATTTTATTTAATTAGTAAAAAAAAAATAGAAGTAGGAATTTTTGACGCATAAGTTTGGATAGACTTTTAATAAAGTTAGGCTGATGGATTTGATGAAAACCATTAGATAGGGAAATATAAATAATTTTTTCAAGGCCAAAACGCTTTACATGCAAGTAGTAAATGAAGAAATAGGCAAAAAGATGAAAAGCAAACTAACAACACATTATAACACCAGTGGCTTTCGCTGTAGACCTCGCAAACCCCCATGGCTCCGCCATTTTGAAAACTTTACCAAAAAAGAATGAATGAAAACAAAAATTTGATCATCGAACCTGCTCACAAAATTTCACGAAATTCAGTTGAGAATTGAGACCTGTAGAG
This sequence comes from Cydia pomonella, assembly GCF_033807575.1. NCBI lineage: Eukaryota > Metazoa > Arthropoda > Insecta > Lepidoptera > Tortricidae > Cydia > Cydia pomonella. The sequence goes on along the minus strand of NC_084725.1, from coordinate 13,345,599 downwards.
GAAAATAAACATTTTTGCCCCTAACGCTTCGGTCAATAACATATCCACAAAACGGTCCGGACTCAGCATGGCGTGGTGCTAGCTTGGTGCTAACGCTGGTCTTCCGTCAGGGTGATAGGTGAGTACATCACTCAATATCAATATCGCAAATATTAATCGATGTACTGTATCTTCGATTACTGTCGATATATATGTAGAGTACCTAATCCGTTAGGCCGCCTTCAAAGTCCATTTTTTAGGGTTCCGTAGTCAACTAGGAACCCTCATAGCCATGTCCGTCTGTCTGTCTGTCCGAGGCTTTGCCCCGTAGTAGTTAGTGCTAGAAAGCTGAAATTTGGCATGGATATATAAATCAATAAAGCCGACAAAGTCGTAGATTTTTTTTTTGTGTCCCTCTCCTACACGTAAAGTGGGGGTGAATTTTCAACCCTACAGTGTGGGGTATCGTTGGAATGGTCTTTCTTAATAAAAGGAAATTAATAGGGGTCTTCAACAAACATTTTTTGATAAAGTGAATATATTCGGAGATAATCGCTCCGAAAGAAAAAAAAAGCGGCCAAGTGCGAGTCGGACTCGCCCATGAAGGGTTCCGTACCATTTATGACGTATTAAAAAAACTACTTACTAGATCTGGTTCAAACCAATTTTCGTTGGAAGTTTGCATGGTAATGTATATCATATATTTTTTTTAGATTTTTCATTCCGTTATTTTAGAAGTTACAGGGGGGGGGACACACTTTTTTTCATTTTGGAAGTGTCTCTCGCGCAAACTATTCAGTTTAGAAAAAAATGATATTAAAAACCTAAATATCATTTTTGAAGACCTATCCTTAGATACCCACACGTATGGGTTTGATGAAAAAAATTTTTTTTTTTAATTTTTATGACGTATTACAAAAAAACTACTTACTAGATCTCGTTCGAACCAATTTTCGGTGGAAGTTTGCATGGCAATGTATATCATATATTTTTTTTTAGATTTTTCATTCTGTTATTTTAGAAGTTACGGGGGGGGGGGGGACACACTTTTTACCACTTTGGAAGTGTCTCTCGCGCAAACTATTCAGTTTAGAAAAAAATGATATTAGAAACCTCAATATCATTTTTAAAGACCTATCCATAGATCCCACACGTATGGGTTTGATGAAAAAAGATTTTTTGAGTTTCAGTTCTAAGTATGGGGAACCCCCAAAATTTATTGTTTTTTTTCTATTTTTGTGTAAACATCATAATGCGGTTCATAGAATACATCTACTTACCAAGTTTGAACAGTATAGCTTTTATAGTTTCGGAAAAAAGTGGCTGTGACAGAATCGGACAGACAGACGGACATGACGAATCTATAAGGGTTCCGTTTTTTGCCATTTGGCTACGGAACCCTAAAAATGTGTCCCCCCCACCCCTCTAACTTTTGAACCATAGGTCCAAAAAATATGAAAAAAATCGTGGAAGTAGAGCTTAAGAAATGCATTAAATGAAAACTATAGCGGACATGATCAGTTTAGCTGTTTTTGAGTTATCGCAAAAAGTTTCCCCTTCATAGTAAAAAGACTTATTTACTTTAATTAGGTACTGATTATGCAAATTTGCCTATTTGTTTAACTCGGGTGAAAGCTACCGTTTCATCCCTTGGTTAACAATTTACTATACCTACTTTAAGCTCCAGTTTAGCTTATTGTGGCGGAAGAGTATTTTAATATTGCAAACAAAATGTCATAAAATAAAACAAATGAAGACAAAAAAAGCAATAGTACATGGCTGTTATAATAGCGGGAGTGATAAAAAGTATAAGTTTGAAAAAGGAAGAAAGTGCACGCGCAGCATGCACTTATGGATGACACGTGTGACGAGATGCAGTGAGCCACGCACCAGTGCAAGATATAATAATTAATTAATATTAATTTTACACGTTATTATTTACTTAAGCTTTCTTTACCTTTTGAACGCCAAGGTAACTACGCCCATAACGCCATGAAGACTTATAAAAGTAAGTGTTATGGCGTAAGTTACCAAAGTAACCTCAACACTTTCAAATAAGTTTTACATTGTGTGAGTGACGATTATGTGTTTGACGTAAAGTGTTCAAATGGTCAATCACGTATTACTAATGTTTTAAATTATATTTAAACTTTCGACGGCGGCATTGTCTTCAGCATAATGTTGTAATTGGTGATTATTCCTCCGAGACCACCGGGAAAATGTAGTCCTAGAAAGCTTAAAAAAGCGGCCAAGTGCGAGTCGGACTCGCCCATGAAGGGTTCCGTACCATTTATGACGTATTAAAAAAACTACTTACTAGATCTGGTTCAAACCAATTTTCGTTGGAAGTTTGCATGGTAATGTATATCATATATTTTTTTTAGATTTTTCATTCCGTTATTTTAGAAGTTACAGGGGGGGGGACACACTTTTTTTCACTTTGGAAGTGTCTCTCGCGCAAACTATTCAGTTTAGAAAAAAATGATATTAGAAACCTAAATATCATTTTTAAAGACCTATCCTTAGATACCCCACACGTATGGGTTTGATGAAAAAAATTTTTTTTTTTAAATTTTTATGACGTATTAAAAAAAGACTACTTACTAGATCTCGTTCGAACCAATTTTCGGTGGAAGTTTGCATGGTAATGTATATCATATATTTTTTTTAGATTTTTCATTCCGTTATTTTAGAAGTTACAGGGGGGGGACACACTTTTTTTCACTTTGGAAGTGTCTCTCGCGCAAACTATTCAGTTTAGAAAAAAATGATATTAGAAACCTAAATATCATTTTTGAAGACCTATCCTTAGATACCCCACACGTATGGGTTTGATGAAAAAAATTTTTTTTTTTTAATTTTTATGACGTATTAAAAAAAGACTACTTACTAGATCTCGTTCGAACCAATTTTCGGTGGAAGTTTGCATGGCAATGTATATCATATATTTTTTTTAGATTTTTCATTCTGTTATTTAAGAAGTTACGGGGGGGGGGGACACACTTTTTACCACTTTGGAAGTGTCTCTCGCGCAAACTATTCAGTTTAGAAAAAAATGATATTAGAAACCTCAATATCATTTTTAAAGACCTATCCATAGATACCCCACACGTATGGGTTTGATGAAAAAAGATTTTTTGAGTTTCAGTTCTAAGTATGGGCAACCCCTAAAATTTATTGTTTTTTTTCTATTTTTGTGTAAACATCATAATGCGGTTCATAGAATACATCTACTTACCAAGTTTGAACAGTATAGCTTTTATAGTTTCGGAAAAAAGTGGCTGTGACAGAATCGGACAGACAGACGGACATGACGAATCTATAAGGGTTCCGTTTTTTGCCATTTGGCTACGGAACCCTAAAAAGTTACCTACTAGTAACACATCTGCTTTAGAAGTCGGATAAAATGTAAAGATAAAGATAATTTATTTTGCATTAAACCTTACTGGGTACAAGGTCATAGGTATATATAGTGGTAATTTTACATGCTTAACCTAATTTGGTATGCAATGTGTTTAGCTAATTAAAGTAAATCGACACGGGGCATGTAATGACATTCACAAGTGTGTCACAATTTACTCATATTTTAAAAGAAGAAACTATATTTAAATAGCCATTTTACGCAAGAATAGCTTTCATCCTTGAACAATGTGTGCCACGAGGATTAAACTAACACAAATATAAATGCTTCCAAAATGAAATAATTATTTATCTTGATCAAAAAGTCCAGTTTATGTAAGAAAGTTAACACTTTTACGTCCTTTTATATTTAAAATTAAAGTAATCGTAACTTGTAATGCGCGCGATCATATTGAACAAGTTTTTATTTTCATAATTATTCTATTTTACACTCTATGCCGTTAAAATAAAGTTGAAAACCGTATAAATTTAAACGTTTTTATAACAAGCCTTACGTATTTATAAACCGTATTACAATAGCATTACGGTCTATAATGTTATGTGTTTTGCTTATGTTTTAAACCTTTAATGGTAAAAAGTCATAAGTGACTTGTGTTTCTTAATAAGTAAAGCTCTTTATTGGTTTAAATGTTGTGTTTGATGCATTATTACAATAACACTCATTACGTAGAAGCGGTTAATTTATTTATGTTTTAAGCGTTGATCACTTTACGGTAGCTGAGTGATTCAAGCTTTCAGAGGGTCGTAGGTTCGAGCCTAGTGTACCTAAGTGTACATTTTATTAATTATTAATAAGTATAAAAGGTAAAGTAGTAGTAGTAAGGATGCGGTGGCTCAGTCATCTAGAACGAATGGGAGGGATAGAAAAGAGCGCAGCGTTTGAGGGAAAACCGACAGCACACGCACCGTCCGGCCGGTCAACCTATTTAGGTAGGTGGATGTGGTGGAAACTTTGGGTCGCTGCGCCAGAGGAGTAAGTAAGTATTACTACTTACTCCTCTGAGTGTGTCTTGGCCTCCAACACGACTGCTCGCCACTGACCCCGGTCCTATGCAGTTTCCCGCTAGTCTTCAACCTGGAGCTCGCGCAGATCCGGGTCCACCACATCCGCCCATCGATACCTAGGTCAACCGCCCAAAACGTCGAAGTAAGTTAGTAATAACTATGAGAAATTAACCCTGTCTGTCTGTCCGTTATCTCTTCATGCCAGAACCGCTGAAAGGTATGGAGACATTTTGAGGACCGGGGAAGGACATAGGATTGTTTTAAAAGGAAGGACGGCCGCTTTTCCATGCAAACGTAGTCCCCATTTTTCTCCCTGGGTATATTTTTTAAATGTATGATAGGCACTATAGGCAGGTGTTTGACCACGATCTCACCTGATGGTAAGTGATGATGCGGTCTACGGTGGAGCACGCTTACCTATGAGAGACCTATTTACTCTAGCCTTGAAAAGACACAGATTGTACTCATGCCGAAACACAGACTTGGGCAGGGCATTCCACTCCTTGGCAGTTCGCATAAGGAATGTTGAAGCAAAACGCTTCGTGCGTATTTATGGAATACCTACCATGAAGCGATGCCGAAGTGCCGATTGTCTAGTAGTCCGATGATGAAATGGGGACGGAGGAATAAGGTTGTGCAGTCCCTCGGCACACTCTCCGGAATGTATCCTGTAAAAGATCGTTAGGCTGGCAGCCTTGCAACGATGCTCCAGACTTTGAAGTCGAGCATTCGTCAGATCGTCGTCATTAATGGTTCTCTTAGCCCTCCTCTCGACTGACTCGAGCGCATCAAGCTGGTATTTTGCTGAACCATCCCACAGATATAAACAGTATTCCAAACACGATCGGATTGTTACATAATTTGATGTATATTAACAATAGCTATACTTTTGACTTTTTTAGATTTTTGACTAATGTAAAAATTAGGAGCGAAAAATAGATTTCATGCAATTTTTAAATGCTCTTCACTCTTATTAATATTTAAAAAATATTGAAAAAAAAACAAACGTAGTAGTATAGCTGAGGTCTGACAGTACTGAGCTGAGGTACGAGTATAAACAAATTGTGTCAAAATATTTCCAATAATATGAATATTTTGTATTGACATTGTTTTATTTTCATACTTTTTACTATTGTGATATTTCGATGCTTTTTTTTCATTTATTTCTATTTGCATTGTTTTGTTTTATTGTATAATCATTTTAATTATAATTTTATTTCATATTCTGATGTTCGATCCTGATTCTAAAATAAAAAACTCCAAATATTCTTTGAAAAGTAACATGTTTCTCTTATGCCTACCGATGATAGCTAATGATTTATTAACAGAACAGTTTGTATCTAGGCCACAAGATGAGCATGAAATGCTTACACTTGTCCTAGCCGCAGCGGTGCTCAAACTTCAACGTTTAATTTAACAAACATTGTTTTTTTTTTTACATTTTATTTACAATTTTTTTACATTTAATTTGACGACCAGTCTGGCCTAGTGGTGCCTATGAAGCCGATGGTCCCGGGTTCAAATCCTGGTAAGGGCATTTATTCGTGTGATGAGCATGGATATTTGTTCCTGAGTCATGGGTGTTTTCTATGTATTTATAAATATTTATATATTATATATATCGTTGTCTAAGTACCCTCAACACAAGCCTTGTTGAGCTTACTGTGGGAGTTAGTCAATTTGTGTAATAATGTCCTATAATATTTATTTAATAACAATATACATAATGGATATATACCGAGGATTACTATAACTAGCTTAAATCTAAAATAGGCCCTTGAGGCACTGTTCAACCTTTCCATTATTTTTAAATTGTAAATTATCGTGGAATAATAGGTACCTATTGATGATATTGTAAAACAAACAACAAAAATATTTTTTTGCATCTGCATGTAGGTATTTGTCTATTTAAATATTAAACCATACACGGCACCATTCTTACCGTTAGTTTTGTGGGACAAGCTAATTTCGGACCAGGCACAAATGGGTTGCTATCACAGTATACAAATAGCTAGTCTACTAAAGGTCTTCCATTCTATTTAGTTCCAACTAGCTTTCGGAAAAAAATCTGACATGAAACGTATCTATTACAATTTCAACTTTCATATTTTGAATATAATACAGATTATCCTTTATAATTTCCGGGATTCTGACGACCTTACTCAATATAACTACATACAACACTATGTCGAGAGAAAGTTAAAGATTGAGACACAGTGATCATCGCGGTGGTACACCGAATTAACACTCGTGCGCACCGCAGGATACCAACTGCGGCCCGCTGTATTTTTGAAACGGGAGCGCTTTTTTATATGATTTGTAATATATTTTATTTTATTTTATTGATTCAAAAAATGTACACAGAATTACAGCGAACTAATACACTGTGAAATTTATAATAGACAGTATTTATACAACCTTGGTACATGATACAGTCTAGAAAGGAAAAACAGAAGAAATGTAAGAAAGAAGACTAATAAGTACAAGACAGAAGATTCTCGCTTATCATCGTCTCACAGAACTTCATACATTCTTTACACAGATCCATCTAACTATTTGCAAATACATCACATTCCGGTGCTGATGCGAGGAGCGCGTTAATATAGTTGTAGAGCGCGGACAAGTGGTGATTTGCCATGGGACATAGTGCGTGTTTTAGACACTGCTAATAGGTGACGACTGCGTGGTCGGAAATTAAATTTGGCCTTAGCCACCGATGGAACCAACAGGCGTACGAGCTGTGCAACCAGTTCAGGGCAGTCCGAGTTCCCCCGTAAGACATTACATACAGTAGTCAATAGCCCGTAGTTACGCCTCACCTCTAAGGAATTAAACCCTAAAACGCCAAGCAGGAACTTTGATGGGTACAAATATGGGTAATACCCGTAAACATTTTTGTATAAGAATCGTAGAAAGGCTTTCTGGATTTTTTCCAGAAGCAAGACGTACTTTTCCTCATGCGGGTTCCAAACGATCGATGCGGCTTCAAGTTTACTCCGGACTAACGCAGTGTACACTAATTTAATAGTCCTGACGTCATCGAAATCTCGCGCGTTCCGAACCACAAACCCTAACCTTCGATAGCAGTTAGTAGCCAACGCTTTCTTGTGCTCATGAAAGTTAAGCTGTGTGTCGAAGATGACACCCAAGTCGCGTATAGACTCGACACGAGTAATGGGATCAGAACCGAGCAAGTATTGAGCGAATATGGGACTATTGGCACGGCTAAAAGTCAGCACTGAGCACTTTGATTTGTTGAAAAGGATATGGGACATGCGCTCGCATCGACGGCCGGACGCAACTGAGGCGCGCGCAGGCGGCGCGCACGTATTTATGCAGCGGTTGGAGCGAGATGGAAGACAGGGCGTGCTACTCTCGCAAGCGACATTCTCTGCGGTAGTCCTGAATTGCTGTATTTTCTACTACCCACTTCATGCAACCGGCGATTGTGAGCGGGATAGAAGATATGCCATCGCACTCCAGAGAGGTGCGATTTACCTTTCTATTTTTTCGTAGGTTTAGGAATAGTATATAAGACGACGATACGTTTTAATAAATGTTCATTATTTAAACTGACTATACCGCTGTTTACACTTGACTCCTCCTGCCTGGACCCCCATATTTGGATCACGTCGGGGTCACCAAATCTCTCGGGGATCTTCGGGACATCGCGCCGCATCACACCACCAGACCTCCGGAGAGGTGGGCTCGGGACTTGCCCCGAGCCCTTCTACACCAGCAGTAGCTGACCAGCACTGCACACCACACCACAATCGGATACAACACGCCACACACGCCAGCTAAGCTGCCGGTCGCCTTCTCCGCGGCTCCATAACCTGGCCCCGCTCAAACGGTATCACCAGGTTAGGGGCCGTGGGGTTGGATAAACGATCGGTAGCGAAGAGCTGGCCCACACCAGCAACCCACACCGTCCCCAAAATGACGGCCACTCGACCACCCCACCAGTCGGTGGGGAAGCGACCCGCGACAGCCGCCGCAGCCATTGTGCGGTAGCGGCCCCTCATACCCCCCTGACGGGGGGTATCGACAGATTACTCGACTCGACTCGCGCGCCTCAGTTGCGTCCGGCCGTCGATGCGAGCGCATGTCCCATAGCGAGCTTGTTGTTAATGCTCCACTGATGAATGCGATCAATATCCTCCTGCAAAGATACACAGTCGGACAACTGCTGCACACCATAAATGAGCTTTAGGTCTTCAGCATATAATAAACATCTGGCGTGCTTAGGGACTGCAGCTAAGCCAGTTCATCATTAAGGCAAAGAGAAACGGACCTAAAATCGAACCCTGAATGACTCCGGAACGTGTGTGGTAGGATTTCGATACGAAGCATCCGTGCTGCACGTACTGCTGTCTGCACGATAACTGGCGAACCACCGGAGCAGCTTCGGCGAGAAGCCAACACTACATAGCTTGCTCAACAGTATGTCGTTATCCACGCGATCGAAAGCTTTCTTGAAGTCAAAGTACAGCACGTCAACTTGTATTCCCTTATCTTAATGCTCAGACTGAGTCAACCAGAGTTAATAGGTTCGTCTCGCTCGACAGATCGCTTTGGCCTGAAACCGTGCTGAGTATCGCAGAGGTAAGGTTTTACTTGAGAAGCTACAAGTCTATTTACGATTGACTCAAACACACACACATATATGATTATTTATAAATACTTATACCGGGTGTTTCGTGTAACACGAGCAAATAATTAAACCATATATTGTACCCCTAAAACGATATAACTTTTGATTAACAACTTTTAAAAATTATGAAATCTTTAGATTTTTTATTATTCATACAAATTATAGTACATTGTGCAACCCCCCTCGTAAGTGAAATTTTGGATACGAGGCTGATAATTAGCCGCAGGCTGGAGGGAGCCCCCATAATTTATCATAGCGGCCCGCAGTTGATGCCTCATAGGCAATACAGCACATGTCTCTACAGAAATAAATACAAGTAATTGTGCACACGCCCAACTCGTGGCAAAAAAAAATATTTATAAATAAACCCCTTTGAGCAGCCCTACATCTTTTTTAATTGTTTACGAATGCGTTTTAAAGATGGTTTGTTTAGATAAAGTCGATATGAAGATATTGAAGTTTGTTTTATATACACATAATTTAAGGTAGGGTAAAGGCACCTATTACCGTGGTAGTTAAGAAACTTTTCAAAAGAGATCCAAAAATTAAGGGTATCAATGCTGTCTAACAGCCAGGAATATTTTTTTTTCATCAGAGCATTTAATGAACTTTCCGTTTCACACGTTTTTGGATTCATTTTGGGTTATTATATGTATTAAAATATTTTTGAAGCCAAAATGACCAAATCTTCTATTACCGTGGCAAGGGCCAGGCTGTGATTCTATTATCGCGAATTGAGCTTTCATTACCGAGGGTACAATTGGCATGATTTTTCTGCACTCGTTAATAGAAACCAAACTCAAAATTCGAAACCTAATACCGAGGGTTAAAACAATAATAACGACGTGGGTTCTGTATATTATTTTTGTGTCATTAAGTTTAATAATATATATATAACACAAAAATAAAAAATAAAACTATAGGAGTATGTTTAAAAATAAGAGATATATTCGAAGAGATTATAATTACACTTTGGCACAATCAAATACTATTAAATAGTTAACTTACCAAGTACCCACGAGTACCTGTATAACAAGTTATAAGTTGAATGTTTTACATGTAAAACAACAAAAATTATTGTTAGTAAAGTTTTACTAAGGACGTATATGACAAATAGGCCTGCCTGTTATTAAATAAAGTAATTTTTAAATGCTATAAAGATTGATAAGAATGTGTCTTACTGACAATTAGCTGCACAAAAAAAAACAAGTAAGTAACATTTTCTCATAAGGCACAGCGTAAATTATAGTCAAAATTTTATAAGCTGGACGTTTACTACCTGTTGAAAGTTTACCACAGTGAAATGGTAAACGTCCACCTCATAAAATTTCGACTATATATAAAAACATGAAAATTTTTAATTCTAATATTTTTGATAAGGTAATTAAGTTAAATAAAGTCTCTCACATATTGTGTGTTATAATTTACCCGTTTATAATTAACTAATCACAGTACTTTTCTTATTGCTGATTCTTATAGCTAAAAAAATCATGTCTGAGATTTTGGACTACTGTATAAATAAAATTATATAAAAAAAAAAATAATCGGAACTGTCCGGCAGTTGGGTACCCTTCCTTGTCAAAGTAATAACTGAATCAGAAAACAGAAGAATTTAAATCTGATAATGATAACTGAAGTCTAAATTTTATCAACGAAATCTGTACTTGCGGTACCCTAAATGCGATATTTCAATACAATACCAAATAGTCACTCGGTAATAGATAACTCTTTAAGAGCCTATTACCGACCCATTCGATATTTCTCTGGGTCGGTAATAGATTTCTATACATTCTATTACCGAGGGTAATCTGATCATACCATCGGTAATAGGCTTAATTTGGAGTTTAATTAAACCTAATTCCGACCCATAAAAAGAATAAAACACAGATGGTTTTTCAAATCAAATCAAACACGTATATTACAAGCTTCTTGTAAAGACAAAATCACATAACTGGCAAGTAAATTTTAGGTTTTAACTCAAAATAAAAAAAAGTTGACAGATTAAGGGTTCCCATAGAAACAAGGAAATCGGTGCTGAAGTTTTTGTCAAAATTTAAGGGTTAGTTGAATACTTTCCATACCACGGAAATAGCTCTTTAATAGCGTGAATAGATCAAGATTGGAATAAATAAAAGAAATTATAAAATTGATAATTTGTACCAAAACTAAAGAGTAAATAACAAAAATACCACTTTTTTTATTACCGTGGCATACCACGGAATTACTTACCACAGAAATAATTGGCGCCTATCACCGCTGTATTTTATTTTCAATTTTAAACGAATTTCCCGGTCAAAAACTAAGTTAAAAGTAATTCGAAATCGTGTAGAAAACAATACACAACCTCTTAAAAGGCATTGCACTAGTTTATTTGCCATAACTATTACGTAAAACACTAAGTAAGATTGGAGTGCATTTACCTGTGGTGTCACGCGTCTGTATGGAACAACCGGTTCTTGCGCCGCCGTCGCACAAACTGACGAATCGCGAGTTTTTTGTTACACTCACACAAATGCACACTAATGGGCACGATAGACCAATGAATGAGCTTGTTTTGTGTATGCTTTATTTCTTAGGGAATAGATCTATTTGCTTGCAAAATGAGTATTTGTAAACACCGCGGTGTTAGACGTCGATTTTGATACCCGCGTTAATAGCCGCCGTTACCCTAGTCGCTTTCTTTGAGCAACATGTGTGGAAAAAGTACTTATACATTTTGAGAGGTAGCATTTCACCCAATTTTAGTACAAAGTAAGGGCTTTTTAGGATTTCGTAGTCACCTAGAAACCCTTATAGTTTCGCCATGTCCGTCTGTCCGTCCATCCTCGGCTTTACTCCGGTACCTCCCTCCGGTCGGAAAGCGTCAACTTTCAACCCGCTGTGGCTAAACGAAGTTGCCGTAATTGAGCAAAATTTCTTTATTTACTTATGATCAGTTCTTGTTTTAATTACGCAATGAGTTCGAGTGTAGCTGTTGCAAGAATTTCACACTTTCCTCCGTGGAGGCGGGATATCAACGGTAAAAAAACCGGCCAAGTGCATGTCGGAGTCGCCCATGAAGGGCTCCGTACCATTTATGACGTATTAAAAAAAAACTACTTACTAGATCTCGTTCAAACTAATTTTCGGTGGAAGTTTGCATGGTAATGTACATTCATATATTTTTGTTAGTTTTATCATTTTGTTATTTTAGAAGTTACACACAGTTTAGAAAAAAATGATATTAGAAACCTCAATATCATTTTTGAAGACCTATCCATAGATAACCCACACATCTTAATGCGGTTCACAGAATACATCTACTTAGTCTACTTACCAAGTTTCAACAGTGTAATTCTTATAAGTAGTTTCGGAAAAAAGTGGCTGTGACATAAACGGACAGACAGACAGACATGACGAATCCATAAGGGTTCCGTTTTTGCCAAGTTTAGGCCAAGTGCGTGTCGGACCACGTATGGAGGGCTATGTACCTTCAAACGATACATAAAGCCATACAAGCATATGGGTACCTAGTACAGTCAGAATCAGATCAAAAGTAGCGGATCAAATAACGCTTCATAAAGTATCTATTCTGTAACAGGTTAACAAAAAGTGACGTCTTTAATATAGAACAAGTAAGACAATAAAATATATACTTTTGAACGTAGATTTTACAAATTTTTGTCTATATTTGGAAAAGTTATCCGGGATGTCAGATACTTTTGGTGCGTTGTTTCATCCGTTAGTATTGATGCTGACTGTACCTACCTAAACGCTTGCGGCATTGACGTCTCTTAAAAAAATACTCATTAATGGCTGTAGGGCTAAGATGGTCGGCTTTATCATTTGTCACCATGCCTGTCACGTTCTAACAAGTATGTAAGCGCGAAAGTGACGGGCATAGTGACAAGTGATAAAAATGGAAACATGCTGCCATCGCTGAACCGATATTATACGAAATAATTTGCGACGATACAACCGGCTGATGTTTTTTTTTTAAGTCACAATAGCATTAACATTATTATCTGAAAGTTTCAATCGGGATGCAATTAAAAAAAAAAAGATTTTCTGTAATTTTGTAATATAATGTACCTACAAGTAATTATGGTTGTGGAAGAGCGGGACGTCTCAACACAGGCTTTGTAAGCCTAAAGAGAGGCCCCAGCAAATGCTTACTAATCAGTGCCGGATTAAGACATTTTGGTGCCCTAAGCATTTCTAGACCATGGTGCCCCCTCATCAAGATTACATTGAATTTTATTGGTAAATTGAGTGACATTGATTGCCGCATTACTGCTGAGAATACAATTTTCAATCCGTCACATCATTTTGTCACGGAAATTGACAGTACTGCAGCAGTAATGTTCCAAGAGTAGGTAAGGTCAAGTGTAAGCAAATTCGAAGACCGTGTTTCGCATAAGTCCGGAGGCCAAGCCAACCATTTTCCAAGTGTAAGCGAAGACGTAAGACATAGGCCGTACTCCGCACAGAGTTTTGCAACCTCTAGAGCTTTCCTGCGAAGCTCATTCATGTGAGGGCAAAGGCCGAGCTTCAGTAGGGGCTTAGCCATTGGCCATTGGTTCTTGTCAGAACCAGTACCAATGGCCAAAAATATCTTAAATAGCAAATTTTTGTTTATGAATACGGGACTTAATAGGGTAAGTTTCAAAATGACGTCTGACCAGAAGACGTTTCAAGGACGGCGTTGTCCCCATGGTCTCGGAGAAAACTGTGTAAAGTCGACATCATTATTTTGACGTTGGTCGTAATTTTAGAACTTAATCAAACGGGATTAAGTCTCGTTTTCTTAAATAATAATGTGTCACAATTAGGCCAAAACAATTAGATTTTTCCGACCTAAAAATATGTGTAATCCGAGTTTACTCCATTCCAGGAGGTGTGCATAAATGTTTCCTCTTTTTCAGTTTTTTTTGCTTGTAAATCCAAAACGGTACGGCGGACGGAAAATTTGCTCTAATTACGAGTATTATTAAAATTGATATCTGAGGATCCGAAATGTAATTTAACTATGTTCTTGCAATAAAATATATTGATTGATTTAAGGTACCTTAATATGTATTCGTAGTAAATTGTAAAAAAGGTAGTAATTTTTTATTTTTGGTAAAATTATGTTAATTATCCTAAAACGCATTCTTAGCTACCAGTGTCTGATCCACCAAGTCCTATTGTAATTGATAGTGGGTTCCTTCTAAATCGAGTGGTTTGGCAATTCAAAGGAAAAAAATATCTCCTAAGGATCCCAAAATGTATGCACACCTCCTGGGATAGAGCAAACTCGGATTACACGCATTTAGGACCAAATAAATGTATTAAAACAATTTCCAGCTTGCTGGGAATTAATTCCTCAAAACGCTATTTTTGGATCTAATTTGATTGGCCTAAATCGTGAAGGTTTAAATCAGTGTTTTTAAAGGCAAAGTCTAAGGCTGAATGCGCGGAGAGTTCAATCGGCGCTTACAGATGGGGCCAAAGGTCGAGCTGGAAGAAAACAAGGCTTGAATTTGACCAATGGCGAGGTATGAATAGCTGGACGTCCGGAGCATCTGATCGCGGCGCGATATCATATTACAACCAATGGCGAGGTGTGAGCAAGGCAGCCCAGCTGCGAAAGAGGACAGCATAGATTTGGATCCATGGCCAAGCGAAAGTGAGGCAGTTTGCATAAAGTAGAAGGCCTGGCGTCGCATAAGACCTAACGCCGAACTGCAAAAGAGTGGCTTGAAACCGAACCTATGTAATCACGGTCCTCCTACTGCTCGGCCTTTGGCTTAACTCAAAAGCGCAACTTGATAAGATGCTTTTGTTTTTCGGCCTTCGCAGGGCCCTTTATTACACTTTGACAATTAGGTCGCAGGATCGCGGCTCTGCAGCAACTCGGCCTGGCCGATACATCTGGTGTACAAGAGAGCAAAATACGCTACAAAATCGGTATTCTACGTCGCGAAAATCGGTTAGCCACAAGCCCGATGGCAAAATTTTTTGGCCATGAGCTTTGATGGCCTTTGCGTAAGGTTGGAGATGTACTTACGTGTCCTCACTCCCTTACGACCCTTCGTTATTAGATGGGTACTTTCACACGTATCAAAAAGTTTCGTGTACATAAGTACTACACTACGACTGCGATGCTGATGCAGCCTGCGCGTTTTTTTTCCTACGATTTTGGTGCCCCCCTACACGTGGTGCCCTAAGCAAGTGCTTATTTTGCTTAATGGTTAATCCGGCACTGTTACTAATATGTCTGTAAATAGATAATAAAGATATTTTTAATATTTTTTTTTTCAATTACCAATTTTTTATGCGTTTGGGTAGCTGTTAAAAGTGCAATTCGATTACACCAATTTGTCAATTTTTTTTCCAAAATTGGTAAAAAAGCAGGGTGATGAGATTGTAATTTTATTATTCTACGATATAAACACAAGCTTAATCATTGATTGACTTTTATAGAGCTATTATCGTCGATAAAAATACCTCATTTTCTTTTGTAAATTAAAGATTAAAAAAAGCTAATGGATTAATTAATAATTACAAATATAGTAATGCATAGTGAGGGCAGATAACGTGGCATTCTGGTAATATCATCGACGTGACACCGCTAGCTTGATTTATGATGGCAGCAAGTGCAATAGTGATGTGCCAAAAACGCGCAAGCATCGATATCGATATTACGCTTATTTAGTCACCTGCAATAATTTACGTGCTGAATATATAGGTCATACCGAGCAACTTTTACTATGGCGATTTACTACGCGATTTCGGGGTTGGTCCCATAGTAAAAGTTGCTCAGTATGACCTATATATTCACCCCGTAAATTATTGCAGGTGACTAACTAAACATCCTGTGTAATATTCAATTGTAAAATCTTATTATCGATATGGGTGGTATAGTGTCTTTCGTTAATATGAGGGTCACTTTTAAAGTAATTATTAATATAAATAAGAAACTTAAGAGAATTAATTAAATCTCCTCATCATCATCTCATGTGCTGTACTGTTACAGCAGCTGTCCATATAACATATAATAGGTACAACAATTAAAAAGATTTAACGGTCCAGATAAAAAATACACGAAGTAAACCGCATCGTCTCTTTAAAATTCTGTATTAAGAATTTTTATTAAAAAGATGATGTTTTAGGCTGGTCATTTTTGCGGTATAATATCTAAGTGTGCCCTACAAAGAGATAAAATTGTGTGTCGTAATCTTAAATTATGTTTTTGTGTAAACCTGTGAAATTATTATTAAAATTTATAAATCATCATCAAATTATTTTCTTCATTATATTGAGAGCTTGGTCAGTTTTTGTGACTACAATTTCAGTTTTTAATTCATATCATTTTTTTAATTATACATATAAATTGCTGCGAAATTTCTAATCGTTAAAAAATAACACCTGTTATTGCGTTTGCCCATCACTACGAACGCACTGACATGTGGCTCTTAATTATAACTCTTCTCGCCCTCAACTAAAACCACTGAACCGACAAAAAACCTAAAATAACCGTATTTTTAATCCAGATCTGGTTACTGAACTCGGACAAAAAACCAACACATGTCTAGGAATGGGTTAAATTCCTTTTTTTACCCGAAAGTGTCGTTCGATTCGAAATGGTAAGTTAGGGGTTTAATTTAGTATTTTCAAATGCGTTTTTATGTTGTTTTTTCGGGTTGTTTTTATGATTTTTTTTGTATTGAGAGATGAGTAATGGCAACACATGGCAATGATCGTGATTGTTGCCATATGAACCACGTGAGAATTGTTTTTTTGATTTAGTTTTAGATATCCTAGAACGTACATTTTTGGAGCGTACTCGCCTCGAAATAAATGTGACAGCGTCTGTGTCAGTCGGCCGAATTTTTTTTCGCTGACTAGTTTGCTGAATAAGCAGAGACGCTATTTGTTTTTTTTTTCATATTTTAGTGACATCTTCATTAATTTTATTATATATCTATCCTTTTCAAGTCACTTTCTTAAGAAGGCCTATGTACCTAACATGAAACCTACATAAAAAAAGTTAATAGTAGATGGTTAACCAAGGGAATAGTCCGAGGCTGAATGACGCCTTTCACCCGAGTTAAACACTCTACTTTTCATTTCGAGAAAGACGAGGAAAGTAAAATACATGCGAGTTTTTTAAAACATGACTAAAAAGTGAATTTTATTCCTAGTACACCATGTCATAATCGCACCAATATTGTTTCTGTTTAGCCAACAGTTGGTTGGTAGAAAATGCCAGCGGGCTTTGACCGCTAAAAACGTCAACTGACGCGCGTGGCTGCAGCCCAATATCAACCTTGGTGCATGACAATAAGGTTCACAATAATGCTCTACGCACGACAGGCGTGGAGTTCAAATGGTTTAAGCCTTAAGTCCGTATCACGAGGTCGGAATTTTTTTTTCTATTTATTTAGAAACAAACAGTCATACATAGTTTCTGATCTTATTCATTTTTAGGGTTCCGTAGCCAAATGGCAAAAAACGGAACCCTTATAGATTCGTAATGTCCGTCTGTCTGTCCGTTTGCTTGTATTATGGGTACTAGGCAACGATATACATATGTATATAGATAAATACATACTTATATTACTTATATACATAGAAAACACCCACGACTCAGGAAGAAATATCTGTGTTCATCACACAAATAAATGCCCTTTGCCGGGATTCGAACTGGCTTCATAGGCAGGGACACTACCACTGAAATTATGCTTCGTTATAAATCGCCTTACTTCTTATATATATTTGTCACTACCCACTAGACCAGGCCGGTTGCATTAAGCTCTAATTAAGCTTATTTATGTTGAAGTAACATCGTTATTCTGAATGACATGTTCTGGTCTGAAGATGGAGATCCGAGAGTCCCGAGACAACGCTACCTCAAAGACTTGAACTCGTTAGAAAGGTCTCATTGAGTAGTAGGTGACTGGATAAAGAAGACACTTTAGATATACGTACATGTAGCTGCCGTGCAGGTCAGGATCTCGACGACTCAAATTAAACTTCGATTCTTAGTGAAGTGTTATAATTTTCCAACGTACTGGGTACTGGTTACAAGGGTTTAATTGCCAAAACGGTTAAATGTAGAAAGTGGTTGGTTATTGATAGTATGGAAGATGATGAGAGAGTGTGCTTGCAATATTTGATCAGTACAAAATGTGGTTTAAATTTAGATGCTTCGAATTGATCGCGATACAGAATATCATTACAGGATGTCATTCCAGATCTAGAGCAGAGCCCAACTGGGGAAAACCGCAGCCAAATAACACTAGACCCTATTCATAGTGTTGTGTTCCTGTCGGTGAGTAAGGTTGCCAGAGCTCAACGCGGCGGGGGGGGGGCAGGTTTAGGGTCGGCAACACGCATGTAACTGCTTACCATCAGGCGGGCCGTATGCTTGTTTGCCACCGACGTAGTATAAATAAATAATAAATAAATATTATAGGACATTATTACACAAATTGACTAAGTCCCACAGTAAACTTTAAACACCTATCTTGACCATATAAGTCAGTAGGGATTTTTACTTATTTTGGCGTAGCCAATCAAATGAGTCAGCGACATTTGTTGCGCATGCGTGTTGCAACCGTTTTATCATAAGACGATATCCGTCTGGCATCTTGTGTCATATCCGTTCATGCTTTGAGGATATCATCACTTCATTAAAAATATTTCATGCAATTTTTGTTTCAAATGCTCGTTTGTATGTATAATAAATAATAATAAATAAATATTATATGAGAGAATGGACGAAGATCGGAACGTGAAAAGAGCGTACCTGGGTCGCCTAGCAGGAGGACGTCCTATCGGACGCCCTAGGTATCGCTGGAGCGACATGGTGGAGGCGGATCTGCGCGAGCTTCGAGTCGACAATTGGCGAGAGGTCGCACAGGACCGAGAAAAGTGGCGCTGTCTTGTGTCGGAGGCCAAGTCTCATTTTGGGTCGCTGAGCCAACGGAGTAAGTAAGTATATGATATTATTATACAAATTGACTAAGTCCCACAGTAAGCTCAATAAGGCTTGTGTTGAGGGTACTTAGACAACGATATATATAATATATATAAATATTTATAAATACTTAAATACATAGAAAACACCCATGACTCAGGAACAAATATCCATCTTCATCACACGAATACATGCCCTTACCAGGATTTGAACCCGGGACCATTAGCTTCGTAGGCAGGGTCACTACCCACTAGGCCAAACCGGTCGTCATTTTGTATGTATGTCTTCATAAATTTGCGAATTTTTCGACTTGTTGATTATGGTGTTTCAAACCTGTTTCAAATAACCTTTGTTATTTATTTTCAGACTGGGCACCCGCTTATTTTTTTATACTTATTATGCTGATAAAATACACCAAATTTTGTAAGTTTATCCCAATTACAAGGGGCTGCTCCACCACTTTGTTTTTTTTCATTTTGTATGAAATCCAAAAAAAGTATTTATTTTTGGATTTTCATTTAAGTATCTGATATTACACTATTTGAACATGTGATTTATTAGTTATGAAGTAAATAAACATTTTTATTTCTATTTTTTATAATTTTTCATAAATAAGTAAGATATTATGAATTTCAACAAAAAAAATCATAAAAAATTGAAGATGTTATTTTTTTGCTGAATAACTTATAAAGCACATTTTCCAATAATGTACAACTACTTCAATGAAATGAAATGAAATAATTAAAAATTAAAAATTTATACTTAATTTGAAAAATTTATATTTGAGACAAAGTTACAAAACCTGGCGTATTGTATCAACATAATAAGTGTAACAAAATTTGACAATCTCTCGTTTTTTGGAAATTGTTCTATGTCTGAAATCATACCATTTGTTGCGAATGCAACTTATTATTATATAAAAATCAATGCAGTAGCTAAACGCAGCCGTCGGGCTCGGCTAGTATTCGGAGGCTTTTTAAAAGCACCAATAGGAGCGCTCCACATAATCTGTATCGCGGCCAATTGGAAGCATTTAAATCTAAACCTTTTGTACTGATCAAATCAAATATTGCAAATCACTCTTTCATCATCCTCCATACTTTCAACACCCTCTTTTCTACATTGAACCGTTTTGACAAGAACCCTTGTACACCAGTACCCCTTTGGAAGATTATACTTCGCTTCATTATAAATCGAAGTTTTATTTAAGTCGTCGAGATCCTGACCTGCACGGCGGCTACACCATTATAGTATACTTTTTGTTTTGTAAAGCGCGAAGTAGGCTGAAACAGTAACTAGGATTTTTCTTTTTATATTTGTTCAGCACTAGCTTTTTTTTCTTTCGATTTTTTTTTGTTTTTTATGCTTAAATAAAACAAATGAAATAATTGTAATGATTTCGTTTAATACAACACTAATTAAGTATAATTTACAATGATCAATAAATGTAATTTATGCTAGGCCAGTACGGCCGGTGTTTCGGTACTTAGGATAAATTGAGAATCACACATACGTACATACTCGAAAATAGGGATAAAATAAAAATACCCTGCTGTCAACAATTAGATAAATGTATACTAGTATAAAAATAATGTAAAAAAGGCCGACGGTCATGTAGGTATACACAGATCACAACCGAGAAAATTGTGGAACGGATTTTAATTTAGCGAAAATCGTTGTAAAAATGTAATTCTCAATTTATTTCATGTTGTGTAATAAATAACAACAAATATCAATTCCTGTGAAATGAAAAAAGGGAGTGTCAATTTGACGCCAGTACTTAAAGACATTGACATTTAATTTACAATTTGTTAAAATTATTTTTCCTATCCGAATTTGTGAAATGTTACATATAGGTAAACATCTACTTTTATTCCTTTAACAGAGTAATATTATCCTTCTAATATCATAATGTATAAGTTAACGATATATCAGTAAAAAAACAA
Organism: Cydia pomonella; assembly: GCF_033807575.1. Taxonomy (NCBI): domain Eukaryota; kingdom Metazoa; phylum Arthropoda; class Insecta; order Lepidoptera; family Tortricidae; genus Cydia; species Cydia pomonella. Next base: position 13,324,652 of record NC_084725.1, on the reverse strand, counting down.
TGAAAATGGTAATAATGAAAATATATATGAATATTTAAGTAGGTAGGTACATATACATACTATGTTAAAAAAATGCCAGTTTTTGTACTTGAATTGTACAATTTTTCTTAAGAGGGAAGAATAGCTTTGCTATCCTAACGAAATAACGGTACTTTTTCTATGAAATTCCAGTTCGGGCGAAAACGGTTGCCTCTAACAAATCACTTTGATTCTGATGTCGAAGGACGACCAGATTTTTTTATAAAAAAAAATCAGCCTATACACGTCCCACTACTGGGCACAGGCCTCCTCTCATGTGCGAGAGGGCTTGGGCTATAGTTCCCACGCTAGCCCAATGCGGATTGGGGACTTCACATACACCTTTGAATTTCTTCGCAGATGTATGCAGGTTTCCTCACGATGTTTTCCTTCACCGAAAAGCTAGTGGTAAATATCAAATAACATTTCGTACATAAGTTCCGAAAAACTCACTGGTTAAGATTTTTTGTTCTTCAATAAAAATTGTCCGCAGAATCTGATTTGCTGGTAAATTCTGCAACATTATTTAAGTATCGTTTTCCACGAATGTGTCATGATATCATCTAGTATTGGCGTCAAAAATAGATAGCACAACTGCCAGAACTATGTATTCAGTATGTATCTGAAAGTCAAATTATTAGGCATGCTGTACCCCCCTTTTACACAAATAAAAAATGTTTTTTTTGTACTTCACTGCTCTAAAAATGCATAAAAATATACAAACAAAATGTGTTTTTAAATGTGCCTGCATTTTTTTTACTACTTATTCAAGTTATTGCAAAATGGAATATACATTTTACATACACATCGAATTACAGTTCTAGATATTACAAGTAGGTATACATACTTAACCGTGATATGATTCAACCCTTCTTGAATTTATAAATAACTAGAGAAGGTATCTTTAGTATGATTTTTCACTGAAAGTTTGCGTCATTGCTCGAATTTAATTATATACTTAGGTTTTCAAATTAAAACGCTCATTAGGGCTTATTTATATACATGCGGAGTGGCATTTAATTTAAAGTAAAATCGCTTACGCTTATGAAAGCTCCTATACAAACCCATATTACAGAATTTTAAGCTCAACGCCCCGCGTGTGCATAAATGCAGCCTTAGAGACATGAATAAATAAGGAAGTATACAGTACTCTTATAAATAGTATATTTTTAATAAATCAAAGAGAATATGCAAAAATACAAAATGCATGAACACAACAGCGGAAACAAAATTTGTAATATAAGTGTCGAATTACAGTTTTTTTTACTACTAAAGTTTTTCTAAATTTTCTACAACATGAACGATTTAATATCCAATATTAAGGTATATTTAATAAGTAAACGTTTACACTCGTCTAGAATTACCATTTTTAACAATTTACAACTCATGACAATCATGATAAATATTTACAACCTAGCTCTTAGTCTATGAACTAAAAAACAATTCCTTGGAATAAAAGCAAGCACAAATGTACCGCGTGGTACAAAAATAAAACTTCAGATCATTTCCTTAAATTAACGTATGATTAAATCAATTCCGTAGGTACAACAATATTTCGTAAAGCGATGAGCAAACACGGAAATAAAACTATTTAACTATTGATTTCGGCGGTAAAATACAGACGGGAAGCGCCAAAAAAAGTATTCGTCTTTTTTCGCAAAAATTGTTTTTCATTGGTCTATGTAAAACACAGAAAGAAGTAAGCCTTTATATCGAACCAAAACGCTTAGCGTTAATATTAAAACTTTATGTACCATTACGTTTTCCTAAACAGTCCAATACACCTACTTATTGTTCATATTATTTGTATATTACAAATAATGATTAAATATTTTTAAATATTGATATGGACCTTTTAAGGTTATTTTATCGTTGACTTTTTGATTATTTAGCGCAATTCGTTTCGTCTAGAATTTCCTAACACTTAACCTATAAATAGAGGACCTAATTTCTCAATTACCTTACCTAGAAACTTAAAAAATGTAAAAACTTAGCGGTGAAAAAAATATAAACTATAATACTTCAAAGCCCGTTAAAACCGGGTCGGTTTCAAAATTAAACAAAAAATATTTGGTTACTTTCTAACTCGTAAAAACCTCCCGAGATCTTTAAATATAAAAATCCAACAATGAACACATACACGCAACCGCTATTAACTTGAAATAGATCTACACCCGTAAGTATAAAGTATTACATACTGTGATAATAATTCTAAACACTAGCCGGCAACCTAATTATTGCTTTCAAGAACTGCCGGCAACCAGAATTGTCCATCACTAGTTCTTGTCAACCTTCACTTTTTTTCTCTGTTCGTTGAGTGAGGTTTTTGGCCTTGGCCTTTACGTGTGGGACCGAAAGCCGGTACCAAAAATGTCCAGTCACTACTACTTGTCAACTTTTTTTTACTTGTCAGATCTCTGTTCGTTGAGTGAGAGGTTTTCGGCCTCGTCCTTTATGTGGGAGGCCGAGGGCCGGTACCGGTCCTCGGGGCGCGGGTAGTCGTCGTAGGGGCTGGTCTCGCCGGAGCGGTTGCTTGAGGACTCCTTTGTAGAGTTTGTGTAATCTGTAAATAAAATTCAATTTGTTTTAAATGGTAGAGAGTTATACGGTGTGTTATATACAATAATAAAATTAAAAAAGGAATGTCTACTCTCGTAAGTACGCGTATACTTGTAAAAGTAAAAATTCAAAAGCAATAAGAATGTCTTATGAGACTATGGCTTTGCCACCAACTGGTATTCTTTTTACAAGCTTTTATTTAACTCGCCCCGGTATGTATGTTAGTTAGCGTGGGTCAAATTAGTTCCCGATTTCTAGATGACCTGATATTTTGCATACATATGTAAATCGGATGACAATGCAATATTATGATGACATGGAAATGATCTGATGATGGAGACAGGAGGTGGCCATGGGAACTCTGTGATAAAACAACGCAAACTAATTAAGTTTGGAGTTGTTAGAATTGTCACGATGAGTACTAGTTGCCTGTTGAAAAAAAAGTACAGTCAGCGATACAAGCTGGTATCAAAACTGATGACAAAAAACTTATTGTGTTTTGTTATATGGTAGAATCCAACTAAAGAGTTTGAAAGTTTGCACTCCTTCGGCCTCGTCCTCGGCTTTCGCCTCGTGTCAGATCCGGACCCGGCCCGGACTCGGACTGTTGTAGCGTGAGTCATACTTTAGTCTAGTCTTTACCTTTGTTAGAATAGTCGGAAGCCTGCATCTCGTTCTTGAGCGCGTATATGTTAGGTTTGATGTCCTGGTCGGCCCCGCTGAGGTCCTCGGCCTTCACCTCGTGCGAGCTGCTGCTGCCGTAGCCATTCAGCAAGGAAGGCCGGCTGCAAATAGCAACATCAACGTCAGATCATCCATCATTGAAAGTGAAAGTCTTTGTTCTTCAATTTAGGCATACAGTCAAGTGTAAAAATATGGGTGTACACATCTTACTCAAAAATATGTCCCATAGCATCTTATTCCAGTGTAATAAGAGCGTAGTGCCATATTTATGAGACGATTCTTTCGATACATATTTTTGCATTTGACTGTACAATACACTTATGAATGTCAGAAACTACCACCGGTTCTAAACCTTCACCACAGCCCCGAAGATACTTATACACCGTGGACTCGTAAAACCCGACAGATTTTAACAACGCATTCCTGAGGTCATAAGGAGCAAAAAATGTTATACTAGTTTTTTGCAGACGACATGTTTTCTCTTTTTCATCTTGGCGACAACAAAACAACAACAAATAAATAAAGTTTTTTTTTTTCAGATAAAAAAATACGACTTTCCTTTAAAACTTTAATGTTTGTCAGCGTTTGTCTAAACCGAGTCACATAGTGGCAGAGCGCATTCAAAAAACGCGTTTTTCACTAAGTTATTACATTTATAAACAAATTTTCATAAGAACTGTCGTTATGTCTAAAACAAGACCGATTTCAAAAAGCTTTGTACGACATTTTAGTTTCTAAATGCGGTCAAGAATACAACTTTAAAATCTGTCGGGTTTTAACAGCCCACAACGAATATGCCTATAGATTGATGGTTCATATCACTATCTGAAGGTTGTCTGGAAGAGATCGCTGTTTAGCGATGGGTCCGCCTGTTGTTACCTGTTTTTTATGTAGTGTGCAATAAAGAATTGTATTGTTATTATTATATCCGGCCCGAAGGACCACTGTTTAAGGACACGAACGTCACGAACCTAGCACTCCTAGCAGCTGCCATACGATATTTGTTTTTTTTGTTTTAATACTACGTCGGTGGCAAACAAGCTTACGACCCGCCTGATGGATTGGATGGATTGAAATTACGCTCTCATGTTCAAATAACATTCCGAATTAACGTTAAATTTGAAAACATAATTATACCGACATGACCGACAGAAGTGGTCAACAGTGGTGGGTATGCTTTAACGGTAGATCTGATTCTGAGCGTATTATGTTTAGCAAATAAAGGAAATACTATAGAAAATAAATAACGTGTAAGTACATTAAAAAATATTTATATATTTGCGTAATTTTTATTTTAATGCGCACTTTAACAAGACTAGAGTAACAATATTCTTACTCCCGGAGTTACACACAATGTTTTTCATCACACTTGCGAAGAAATTATTTTAAGTGAAATAATTCTTAAATACGGTGACATTTCAAACATTCGTCCGCTATATTGTCATTCTTTGACAGGTTAGGCATCGAAGGCACAGACCTATCCGACGATCAGCCACAATTGAAAATTGTGTATAAATATTTCAAACAGCTATTAAATTAGTCAAATTCAATATTTTTAAACACGAACAAAAATACGAAATTATAAATGTTAATATTTTAAAAGTAAAACTCATTTATACTTAGTTAATTCGTTTGAATTAATAACAAAAAAAGCTATAACTCCCGCGGGAACAATATAGGCCCTTGTTCTTCAGTACACCTGCATGAAATAAGATCTTGTTCGAGCAAGTGTGATGAAAAATATAACAGAAGCCTATCTTAATTCTGTTGTTGACTGAGCCCACAATGAAAACTGTATGAAATTATGACACGCAAAAATTTTCGGTTTTTTTTAATAGTACGTCAGTAGCAAATAAGCATACGTTCCACCTGATGGTAAGCGGTCACCGTAGCCTATGGACGCCTGGAACTCCAGAGGTGTTACATGCGCGTTGCCGACCCTAACACCCCGCACCCTCAAAATAGAATAACGCTTGACATACAAATTTCAATTTTCAAATCATGAAATACAAAAGACAACTGAATGACTTATCTCAGAAAATTTATAATGAGTTATATTTTCATAAATTAATATGCCTCTTTATGTTGTATGATTTCTAAGTAGCCCTTTCTAAGACATTTTTTGGTTGCCTACATTGGCAACCAGTATAGTAGTAGTGTGTAGTGTAAATACATATTTACACTACTACTTATACACTAACTACATACAAATGTATAACTATAAATTTAACTAACACACAATCGCCCACTTCAAGTATAGAACATACCTGTACTCATCATGGGAGGAAGGATATTCCTCAGCCCCTTGCATGATGTGATCTTCGCTCGACATGTATGACAGGTTGCATTCCTCCATCATACCCTACAACAATAAAATAATTTGAATCAACTTCTATTTGAAGGACGTAACTAAGTTCAGGCAATTTATAATGAAACTTCAATAAAGTTCTTCTTTATGTAAATCAAAAGAGGTGGTTGTTTTACAGAGCTTTACAGATTCGCGGAGAATTTAAATAATATTTTGAGAATAGTTCTAAAAAGTGCATGTTGGTCTATTATGGAGGACGTTGCAGAGAACAGATGTAGTGCATAATTATTTTCCATCATATTTTCAAGGAAACGTACGAACGTGTCTTGCTATTTCAGTCAGTCGCGGTACAAAAAGTGCAGTACGGTTGACTGAATTAGCATGACAAATACGAATGTCTCCGAGAAAATACGATGGAAAACAATTATGCACTACATCTGTATCTTACAAATGTGGTTATGACACGACTATAATCTTACTTTCCTGTGATTATAACATTGTTCCTTATTGTTAAGTACATACCTGAAGGTTCCTTTTGAGAGCTTCACTGTAGCCATGAGGGCTGGTCATCATCGGAGGACTCTGTGCTCCCATGAACCTGTCAAATTAATAACAAATGAAGTTCTGGCCCTTAACACTTCAACAAAATTTAAAGAACAATATTTTTTACTCAAAATTAATTTTAAATTTTCAGAAACTTTTGATATTTGGAATGATTTGACCAACACAGAAATAAAAATGTAAATAAAACATTACCCCCGGCCACTTCAGACCTCTTCTATTATAAATGATGATATAATCATCACGCTACTACAATTTACACGAGTGTATGGTGTACATGTGTACAATGTGAAGTGTCAAATTTTGAATTTCAAAGTCCAATTCGTCTGTAACGGTGATCTGTGTTGATGTGTGTCGTGTGTGAGACAGAAAGATAAATAGAATAAAATGGAAAGATAAAAAGTTAAAAAAGGCAAGCTTATGAGAAAAGAGAAAAAGGTTAAATAGCATGCGACAAAAATGCACAATCAAAGCGTAAGCCAAGACAGTCAAACTACTACAAAATCGGGATATACATGCTGATGACAAAATGGATTCAAGAGAAGATAAAGATCTCTACAATCTTACTTGGGTATCCAACGACGATCCTTCTTACAATTCATCTTACAACATGCATATCATCGAGACAAACATCGTTTTCATACTTAATTTGGTAATGGTAGTCGATAAAATTAAAAATATCAGAAATTACAATAGCAACATATGGATTAAAGCTAATATTAGACAAGTCACATAATACCGTGATGTTAAAATCTATAGCAAAACAATCGGTTATAGCTTTGCACTCTAGGAGTCTAATAATGTTGTTATGTGCTTACATTCCGTCATTTCTATCTACAACTATTAAATGGGGTGCTTAGTTATGTTTTAAATTGAGGATATTTTCATTCATAATGAATCCACCAATGTAACGCTATATCAAAACGTACGATTTACTGAATATACGCAAATTTCAAACGAGTCAGAATTATGAAACTTAAAAATGTAAGCACATAATGATTTATTTTTGACTATAATAATTTAGAATCACGTGTCTCTAGTTACATTCTAACATGACATGTTGATTAATCTAAAGCTTTACAGTGATACACTTTACAAAATTGTCAGAAACATCGAACTAGTTTAAATAATCAAAAATTATCACAGCTACTTGTAAAATTTACATGATAATTTCCGATTGCTTATTATCACACATATATACTTTTATGGACGCGATCGCCCAACGATTCTCACATTTCAACATTATTACAAAAAATTTAAAGATTTACAAGTTTGTATTTGCATTTTATCAACAGCTCAAAATGTTAGAATTTACATTCAAATCAATATAATTTTTGAGTTTTAGCTTTTTTCCACAATACGCAAATCGTCGTGATTCAGCAATTCAAAACTATTGGTCAAGTATACTTAAATGAGTATCATTATCGTCTCAAAATCGGACATCATACTTAAATCTGTTGAGGCAGCAAAATTGCTGTATCCGACAGAGAAAAAAGCTATTCCCTATCCCGTTCGTTGGACGGTCGCAGCTGGCGGCGGGCGTCCTTACTGTGCGGGCGGCGCGGCGGGGCCGGGCGGCGCCGGCTCGTACTTGCGCGGGCGGCCGCGGCTCAGGTGCCGCCGCTTCACGAACTCCGCGTCGTCCACCATCCAGAAGGACCCGAAGTCGTCCTCGTACCGCACGAAACATTTGTGCAACGAGAGGTTCGTCCGGATTGCGTTCTACAAGTCAACCCGATTAGTAGCTGACCAAAAAAAACAACTTAAGAATATAGCGCTTCCATCGTTAAAACAATTGACGATGGAAACGCGTCAGATCGTCGTGGAGAAACGATTGTCATGCAGGATGGCCCAGAGATCCCGGAAGGAATGATAGGAGTGAGGTTAATAGGCAAGCCAGAAATGTTACCACCGTTGCGCTGAAACCCACGAACACACACAAATAACAAGTCCTAAATACAAAAAATGTACATGACCTCACACTTCGTAGCGATATAACCGATGATGACACTAATAATTTAGAAATAAGAAAAGATTATAAACAAGAATATGGAAATAAATATTATTTCCGAAGCAAACTATTTAGAAAATTACAAATTGGTATTAGCGATTCTAGTATTAATATTTAATCCATCGGTTATAAGTCTACTTACAATCATGATTCAAATTAAACTACACAAAAATTACAAATCCAAATCTGAAACGAGACCAAACGTTTATTTACACAACAAGAGTTAAGTATCTCTAGGTTAGATAGAAAATATTTAGAAGATTAAAATGTTAGATTCCAAAAATTGTGGAGTGTTCCCAATATGGTTATTGTGTTTGATGTCGGATGTATCAGATGTACGAGTATGTGGTGTCTGATAAGTCTTGTTGTAAAAAACGATCTGGTGTAATTATAAATTGGTGATTATTGAAATTAATCTTTCTTACTGCGTTTATATACAATAATGTATACAGCAGGTATATTTTTAACATTTCCAACTTTTTTACAAATAAAGTAACTTTGTTTTTATATTTTTATAACTTGTTACTTCTGTAAAAGTGTATTTTTGAAACTTGTTATTAGTTGGTAGGAGATCGTAATGTCTATTTAATAAAAATATGGTCTGCGCAGTTTTTATTTTGTTTTAAAGCAGACGATGTCATTGTAATACTTTGTGACATCTTTTATTTTAATACTTATTCAGTTAACATATTCGTTTGTTCTTGTATTTAGTCGCTGAATTAATGTTGCATCTAACATGTTTAGTTACTTTAGTTATGTATCAATTATTGTGACTGTGTAAGTGTAAAATGTAAGATGGTGTCAGTGTATAAGTTTGCAATGTACAATTATATGTATAAGTGTACAAAAATGACAAAGTGTAATAGTTATTGTGTAATGATCTAAATAAAAAGTTATGTATGTAAAATGTAGATCATGTATTACGAGTAGCATAATGTAATATAACTTTTCATTGTGAATTAGTGTAAAGGGTAATTAATTTTGTGTCAAATGATGTTAGTGATTAAAAGTATTGATGATTGTAAAGTATCATTGTATCAAGAATTATTCATTGAATTCCACGTATCATGTACCTAAGTAATTTGCAAGTGAATTAAAAAAAATGTATTTTGAAATAGTGTAACTATGTAAGTTTGTGTATCTTGTGATAAGTCAAAGTGAGTGTAGTAGTCTGTGTTGCAGTATAAATCTATGTATAATTTAGTGCATCTAGTGGTAATATTAGTAATGTAATAGTGGAATGTGTAGAACTATTTAATTGTACGTCGTATAAACGCATTGTATTAACTTAAATAGGGAGTGTAATATTTTATTTGTATAGTTAGTGTATTTGTGTATTTTGTAGGAATGTAATAGTGTAACAGTGATGTGTAATAGTCAAAGTCATATCCAACAATTCGTGTAATCTTCAAATAATTTGTGTTTATATGTGTGGTATATGTAAAAATCGTGAACGTTTAAATCAGTGTGTATTATAGGAATTTGGATAGTCAAAATAGGGGAACTAGCCAAAAGTTCATATATTTTGTATGTATTCGTGTTAGTTTGTAGGTATGTATCAGTGTATCAGTGTAATATGTAGGTAATGGTCAACGTCTTATAACTAAGTATCTAACAAATCGTAACCTTCAGTGTAATGTATATGTATGCCATGTAACTTTGCCTTTTGGTATCTTGTGTAATTGGCAAAATGTAGTGACTTTTGTAATTTGTATGTATTGTGTATGAGTATATCCTGTGACAGTGTATCAGAGAAAGTATCTACCCAATAGTATATTTTGTAATGTGTAATATGTTTATATCCTGTCGCAGTGTAACGGTGTATTAAAGAAATATGTAAATGTAAACGTGTCACGGTCAAAGTCATGTAACCTAATAGTATATTTGTAATGTGGATTGTGTTGTGTAACGTGTGTGTATCTTGTAGCAGTGTACGATAAGAAATCGGTCATCGCAGCGAAGTCCGTACACCTGATGCACGGGCGGTATATGCGTAATAGTCAAAGTTATGTAATTGTCCAATAGTATCATTTGTAATGTGTGTGTATATCCAATGGCAGTGTAAACGTGTATTAAAGACATATGTGTAATGGTCCAAGTTATGTAACTATCCATCAGTATTATTTGTAATGTGTAACATTTGTTGTGATGTATGTGTATCATGTAGCAGTGTAGTATAAAGAATCGGTCATCGCGGCGGGGTCCGTACCCCTGGTGCACGGGCGGCGGCGCGTGCGCGGCGCGCTGCGGCCGGCGCTTGTAGAACTCCACCTCGTCCACCGTCCACACCGCGCCTTTCACGTTCTCCACGCGCATGAAGCACTTGTGCAGCGACAGGTTGTGACGCACGGCGTTCTGTTGTACTATACTAGTCTTTATTTGTTCGAGGATAAGGCTAAGGACGGGCTTTAGTGATTTGACATCTGGCAATCTCTAATGCAACTCAATATAGCTAAAAACAGTCTATTGTAATTTAAATTAGTGACTAGGTAAATGTTTCAAACGAAGAATATTTGTAAAATCATTTTGTTTTTTCCTAAAGACGTATTCTTTTTCTACCACAACTCTCTTTACAAGTTATATCATTGTCGAAATCATTATAGCACCGTTTCAATTTTATAGTTAACACCATTATTATAGTTAAATACACAATATAGTATTAAAATATAATATTCATGTTCACCAAAATTTCTGTTTAATCATATTGCACCTTATAAGTTTATAGGATTACATGAAATTTTGGTGAAAATAAATAAATACACATAATACTTACGTAAAAAATACTACAAATACCTGTTGTCCCTAATCGTCAGGAATTATTAATAATATTAGTTCTTTTAATTACAATATTATAATAAAATTAAATAATTCATTACTCAAAAATACAATTAATTTAATAATTTTCCTTATCAATGCTTTTACTAAATCTTTTCTGTTGCTATTATTATACTATTGTTTATTCTTTTTTCAGAAAAGCAAATAAACAGGAATCTACAACGTACCTTCCATGTGGCAGCATTGCGTCGGAAGTAGCAGAAGGTTGACTGGAACCAATTGTAGATCTCGTTGAGGGTCAGCTGCTTATCTGGAGACTCTATGATGGCCTGGAATAATTAATATTTGCATGAACAAAAAGTAAAATAAACTTAGCATAATGTAAACCTTAAGGCACTATATAAAGACCTTGTGGTACACCTTTACAAAATTCCAGAGAAAAAATAATTCTTGATCTGGCATGCATTGTTTTATTTCATGTATACTTCGTTAATAATAAGTACTAGAATACCAGGTTTCCAAGGTATTAAATCTTGAAGTTAGTAAAACAATTATGTTTATTATGTCAAACGCTTATGTAAAGACTAACCTGTCGAATGAGCGAAGCATATGTGAACGGGGGCCGAACGTCTGCACTTTTATAAAATTCACGGTTGCGCTGAATTTCTGAAAAATAGAAATGCATTTTTAGAATATTATTATAATATCGTTGAAACGTTGTTAACATGTTATGGTACAGTGCCTATCTTAATAATTTTATTATGATTCCAAATTATAAATCGAACTCAAAACGAAAAAGCTGCAACAGTCCATTAAATTAAGACTAAGTCTAATCTGCATTTATTATTAAACTTAATTAGACTGTTCTCAAGAATGAACAATATTTAATTTCTTGCAATTTTTTTTAAGGTTAAAATCTACGAAGGTACTAGATATAAAACATGCTTTTGAAGCATCTCAGCTGTTTTTAAAACATAAATCTAAATAAACAATGATTACCTAAAGACTGAAATTGTAATACTGTTTTACCTTGTTGCACATCTAATCCAGCTCTTTCGAGCATATACGGAAGACCTTACAGAAAGAACGGGTTTTATTCAACGCAAATGGAAAATACATGAAACAAGAGTTGAGAAAGTTATGATTTTATGATTCAAAATCGTTTTCATAATTATGATGATCTTTATGAATCGTGGATATTAGTATTAATACATGAAATAATCTAGGAGGGGAATTTTAAAGGGAGTTTGTAGAAAGCTGCGAGCATAGATGTTTGAATCAATATTCTGTTAAAAATTGGTCCTTTATGAGATTTGAACTCTGTTATCGAAGTCAGCTCGAGTAATGTAATTGGTGGTCGGGCTGTTGGTTTATTCGAAACGTAAAACTTCCTTATTGGTACAATTCACAACCTTAAACGAAACATGTTGAAAACTTACCACCAGCTATAGCCACACCAGACTTGTCGGAGACTCGGCGACGGACTGGTCCGGGCGATGCGCCTTCATTGGGCGCTCCTGAAATTATAGAAGACTTAAATACAAATCAAATCTACTTCGATGAATAAAGAATATTAGAGTTTTAGATGAACTCTGTTGGAAAAGCGGTAAGGAAACTTTCAAATTGGGGCTCCTGTATCGGAACCTTGGCTATCGAGTTTCTTGGAACTAGCTCGTCAATTACTCTATGGTGGAGTAAATCAGTCTGAGGAAATTGGGCTAATTCTAACACCTGAGCCTTAAATTTCCTTCTAGTTTAGAAGGTCATATAGCAACGGTAGCTTTCGTTAATACCAGTGCCTGCACCAATTCCTGGTCCACTACGAGCTACGCTGCCAAAAGCCTAGCTAAGATGACAATTATACATCGGCAACCGCTAAACTTTATTCGACGTTCATAAGCGCGTTGTAATATGCCTACTTGAATAATAAACTATCTTTAACGAAAAGTATCATTAATGTATCATGACGACAGATGACGAAACGCTACGAAAAGTCTAAATATCTAAGTTTTGATTGGCGTTTTCTGTCAACGATTGTCATCTCGTGTAACCCCCCTGGGTTTCCTACAGGCTATATCCGGGGAAGCGCTAAAATGGGTGAGAAAGTTGTTGATGTAATCACTAACCATGTGAATGTTTCGGCTGGTGATGGCTCGAGTCTCTAGCAGCATGCAGGTGCCGCATCATGGCTGCGAGACGGTCCCTTTCTCGACGTAGCTGCAGCTCCAGCTGGGCGACCACCTGCATCTGCACGCGTGCTTGCGCGGCTGATCTGTCGTCGAGGGTGTGGGCTGCTTCCAAGTGTCTGGATTATAAGTGGCATGATTAGTTTAGATGAACAATTTTGGTTATTACGGGCCTATGATATACACACACAGAAGTAGCTAAGTATGTATTTGTAAGAGTAGGTTTAAGTAGGGATTTTGCACCAGATACCAATAAAACAGCGCCGAATTTACCACTAAGAAAATTAAGTAATTTTTTAAGGCACCACAGCCAGAAGAGAGGCACTGAAATCTCAGAAATTAATCAAATCTGGTAAATAACGTCGGAGAGAAGGAGGCATCTAGAAATGCTGAGAGCATCAAAGAGAATACACACTTGAGGAACGCCTGGTAGTCATCAGCGAGCGCGTCGCAGCCGGGCCACTTGCACACTCCGCGCCCGAACAGCGGGTGCTCTTCCATCTCGCTCCCCCATAGCATAAGACCTGTGATATATGATCAAATTCAATATTTGCACATAATCTGCTGTAAACAAATATGTAAATAAAATCAACAAAAAACAAATTCAAACCTGGAGGAGCATTAGGCGGCACAGACAGAGGCCCGTGCATGAGGTATTGGCGCTGCACGGCCTGCAGCTGCTGCACCAGCTGCTGCTGCTGCGCGCCGAGCTGCTGCTGAAGGGAACCTGGGGATGCAAGAGTATTGTGACCATCTTCTAAAGTCATGATAATACGGTTTACTTTCAGAATTTTTGATAGTATCAATTGAGACATTTTATTGAGAAGATAATTATGTACCAAACTTTTCATGTGTCGATACTTTTATTTTCTTGAAAAAATGTAATTTTGGAAAATCGCTTTGGGAATATTTTGTTTGACTTAGTGACCATAGTAATTCTATTTTAATGCTGCAGTAGGTACAACCTGAAATCAGCAAGATATCCAAATTGGTAACAACTTAAAGCAGGTAAAATCGTATTTGGAAATTTTGGGTTTTAATACTAATACAACTGACAAATCAGTCGAAACATACAACATTATACCATCATCGACACTTTAACCTACTAGTTGTAAATCTTATTTGGGTGTACTAAGAGTCATCTTCGCATGTTGTACTTACCAGGGGAAGCGTCAGGAGGCGGCAGATGCGACTGCGACAACAGGTTCAGGTTGATCTGGTCCTGCAGCCGCGACTGCTCCAGCTGACGCTTAGCAGCCTCCGAGGATAAGTGCTGTTCGGAAAACAAAATTGAATTAGATTATTGGTAACAAAAACCCGAAAATACAGAAAAGAAAACACCAAAATGGTTGGGACTAAGCTATAGAAATGTGTGTGTATGTAAACACTCGCTTGCTCCAATTCTCGAGATTAGGTTGGATACCCCGGACTTCGAGTTATTTTAGGATGCAGCAGGGTCCCAGGTCCAGGGACTCCAGGGTCAACGCTAAGATGAGGAAGTATTTTAACCTGTTTCTGCATATGGTGTTGATGAAACAGCCGCTGTTTCATCAGTGCTTGCAGCTGCGAGTGCTGATCCAGCAGCTGCATGGCCAGCAGGTCTGGTGCGACCAGCGGGAGTGGAGAGCGGGCACCAGCAGTACTTCCGGCTGGAGATACAGGTGCTGGTGAAGAGTGTGCTGAACCAGCGGTTGGGGAGGCTGGGGCTGATGCCTGCGGATTTATTATTTCGTAAGTACTAGGATAAATTATGTAGAACCTTCCATTTTTGCCCAGAAGATTAATATAATGTTACTAGTCCCCCAAAGATGACACAGAACTAGAATACGACATAGACAATCAGCAGTCTTAGCGCTAAAAAGCGATCTCTTGCAGGTACCGTTTACCCATTTAGAAATTCTAAAATTCAGAAGAATAAACGGTTGGTTAGTATTAATCTTTTGTATGCTACTGTAATATGTTCGCTGTTAAAAATATTAACTTAATGTTGACATGCTTAACTTCGGATGCACTGCACTGTTTCAGTATGCTCCTTGTTTTTATTTTCTATGGGAAGTTGGGAACACGCAAAGGTTATAAAGAAGACAAGTCTCTCAAAGTGAAAGTCTGATCCTACCTATGCAAGATTCTTCTGTACGATTTGGTGACCCGGGTCATATCGTATTTTCTTCAGCAATTTGCTACATGGTCTTGGTATGATCCCTTTAGAACAAACTTCTTTTGGGCTCACGCTGGTCACGGGCGGTTATCATGAACCAGGTTTGGCTGTTTTGGTTGTTGGAAGAAGTATGCCTGTGAGTTGTAGAGGTAGGTACTAAATACTCACCCGAGCAAGAGCGAGAGGCTCATGATCTCTAGGTGGCGAGGCGCGGCGCGGGGGCGAGCTGCGCCGACGCCGCCGCGCCGCTTCGCCGCCCCACCTGCCGGACTCCTCTCTGGAAACATCCACATGGATCAAACTTGGTTCTATAGCCCTATCACTTACCATCAAGTGAGATAACTTGACACATCTGTCGCTCTTACAAGTTACCCATCGGTAACTTTCTACAAAAAAGAAATTGGAAAAATCAGGATTGAACCTATTCCGAATTTGGTAACCTCTGCCCAAATCACTATGAAGTAATTTAACTAGTTGAAAAATATAATCTAAGACTGGTAAATTGTGATTCATATATTTGGGGAGTATTTCCTTCGTCTAATGTTACCCCTCCTGTCCCCAGGTATCCCACTTGACGGTACGTACGCTCCTTTCCTGACACAGCATTAAGGCCTCATTTTAGACGAGGTGAGAGATGGACGAGAACTGGTTCTACCTATTTAGAAAATTTGATGAGAGTCTAATGAGAGGGGATCTGTAAATATAAGTAGAACGGAGTTCTGCGTAATAGTCTGATATGTTATCTATGCAAATTAATCAATGACATTTCCAATATTCATTTTCCAAATGATGAGGAGCACAATTCAGGTCGTAACTGGAATTTCAAGTTTTGGGTACAACCCGGTGTGTACAAACCTGTCCAAACAGCGGTCCAGCTCGAAAGAGTTTAGTAGCGGCGGCTTCGCGGCGCCCGGGGTCGAGTTCAGTGCCGGCTCGGGACCCTGCGGACAAACAACAAACATATATCAACACTTCACCTAGTCATATGAGTCCACTTGCTGGCGCAAGCCACGCACTACGAACGTAGCCGATAACACGGAAAAACCCGTATGTACTTTGAAAAACAGTAAAATACAAAACAGTAACGTTAACTTGAACAATTCTAAGTATTGTAAAAACGATAAAAACAGCCACAAAATTTGAGCCACTCAAAACAGTAAAATGTACGTCTTTTCGGAACAGTAAAATTTACTGTTTGGTTCGATAGGCTCATATGGAACTGTTTAACCTTTTCAACGCCAAATACCACTAAAACGGTCATCGTCTGTCGTGCCCGCGACGCCAATGACCATTAAAAAGCGACTTCCCTACTATCAGTTAAGCTTCATATTCGCTCTTCACCAGTTAACTTTTGGCATCCATGGCATTTCTTGACACGTGTGGAAAAGCGTTGAAAAGGTTAAAGCATTAAACTTTAATGCAATTTCAATTGTTTTAAATGGTTTTTTTTTCTCAGTGTTCAACTCGCCTATCGGGTCGCTGGCAGTGAATGTGATTGTTACTGTGATTGTCACACATAACTCCAAATATGTATGGGTCTTGATGATAACATACAAACAAATCCATGGGGTACCTACGTTAGTTGTTTCATTTTGGAAACTGTCCTAACCTTTCCTATTTTGGGAAACTGGTTTTACCCCCAATATTATAATGATTAGAGATGCAACGAATATTCGGCCATTATTCGGTATTCGGCCTATTCGGCCACAATTTTACTATTCGGCCGAATAGTGGCATAGTATTCGGCCGAATACCGAATAGTACGTTAACACGTAGATAACGGCAAACGAGGGGTAAAAAAAGTAACAAACTACAAGTAATCAATAGGTAAATCTTTCAGACTACGTTTATATTCATAGATAGTACAAAAACATGACAAATAAAACTACCAATTTTTTTTTTACACACACGACGAAATCTAACGCACCGCAATGTCCGCAATTCAATACGCACTGCGTGCAGAATAAGCGCAATTTTTATCAAAGATTGCCTACAGCGAGAAATAAGTATCAACTTGCAAAGCGCACGCACGCGCGCGTTCGAATTTACTTCATTTTAGGTAAAACTTCTAGCCGAATATTCGGCTATTCGGCCGATGGTTCCCTCGAATATTCGGTATTCGGCCAAGCCACTATTCGTTGCATCTCTAATAATGATAAGTTACAACTAATCAATGTACCTTTAGTAGCTCTAATACGCCTCTGAAATAGCGTATTTATCCCCACGGTGGTAATAATGATGTGATATCCCAGCCCTGTCCATTATAAACGCGGTAAAACACATAATATATGGAAGCAGAGTCTTTTTAAATCATCGATCTAATATACCCATGGGTCTTCAACTTGAGCATCACCATTGTTTCTTGCCTGATGGTGATGCCGGACCCGGCATCGCATAAACCACAACAACCATTCGCAAATGTCACCGCGGGCACAGGGTCGCCCGTATCCATAGCGTGTGTCTACAATGGACACTACTAAACTTTACAAAAAAAAAAACATCTATATGGTATATTAAATCGATGTTTTAAACGTTCAATTAGCTTGCGAGTCGTCTACGATTCCTATGGCGCGTCAAATAGCCTATCTGGAGTTAGGTTCTCCAATTTAGCAGACGTATAAAGACGGAGGTATGAAAAAAGCTTCGTGGGATTGTTATCGAAAAAAAATTACTTGTTTTTTATCAGTTATTGTACACTTGTACGAGTAAGTATATTTTTTATATACTACGTTGGTAAACAAGCAGTCTCCGTAGCCGATGTACGCCTGCAACTCCAGAGGAGTTGCATGTGCGTTTTGCCGACCCTAACAGTCCACGCCCTCTTTGAGCTCTGCCCGGCAGGAACACAACACCACAACACTATGAGTAGGGTCTAATGTTATTTCGCTGCGGTTTTCTGTAAGGTGGAGGTACTTCCCCAGTTGGGCTCTGCTCTTAGATCTGGAATGACATCCGCTGCGCTGTGCCCTACCACACAAAGCGAGATGACATTCACAATGCCCATACCTCTCTTTTGGACGTAGTTTAAGGACGTACCCGGGTATTCATATAGCTAGGTGAACTATAAATATCTATGAAGTCAATATAAAAGACACAGCCTAACCAACTTGCTTGTAAGAATGAATAACATAGGCCTGTATTCTAAACACCGTTTGACTGACTTCTGAACTCTCAGCTATGCGAAGCATGATGTCATGCTTTTGTTTACATTATTTAATTTACACAATACGTCATGTAGCAGTATTATAAACATTAGTAACTATAATATATTTGTGTTAGCTTATACAGCGGTTTGTAACTCAAAACTAATGTTGGTCGTGTTTGCTTTGCTAAAAAACGTTTGTACGAGTATATGTTTGTTCTAGTCGTTTAACCCCGCAGCAAATTTCACCGACGTAGTATTAAAAAAAAAAACCTTCCCATGCAAACGGAGTTCGTTCTCATTTTAAAACTACGAGATGGATTATAATGAGACTTTGCACACGCAATGACATATATCTATATCTATGACTGTAATTAGTTTATATAGCTTCACCTTAGTAGCCAAATAGAGCAAAAACAAATTTAGTACTGTTCTGGAATTTCAACAATTCTGTTCAGGAACCTAACCAAGATGTCAATAGTTTGTGCTGAGGCGAACGAAACGCTATCGCACTAATGGAAGAGTGATAAAGAGACATCACCTTTTTGTTCGCAATGTATCTTTTATTGCACGTTTTAAAATAAACTTACTATCCATGCTGGAACCTTGCATGAAAATTTTCTTCCAGAAATTTCTGAAATTTTAATAATGGAGTACAACTTACATAACTTATACATTCCTACACAGATTGACTAAGCCCCACAATAAGCTCAAGAAGGCTTGTGTTGTGGGTACTCAGACAACGATATATATAATATATAAATACATAAATACATAGATATAAGCTAGTTATAGTAATCATCGGTATATATCCATTATGTATATTGTTATTGTAAATTAATCATCTGTGTTCAAAAAATACATAGAAAACACGCAAGACACAGGAACAAGTATCTGTTCTCATCACACAAGCAAATGCTCTTACCGAGATTCGAACCCATCGGCTTCATAGGCAGATCCACTAGGCCATACCGGTCGTCAATGCTCCTAACCTCACGTACTTTAAAAATTTAAACATTTATAAATGTGAATGGTTTCAATTTTTTTCGTCCATGTTCGCTAGTACAGTCAGCATCAAAAGTAACAGCTTAACAAAAAGTGATGTCTTTAATATAGAACAACTAAAACTGTAAAAGATATATTTTTGAACGCGAATTTTAGAAAATTATCTACATTTGGAAAAGTTATCCGGAATATCAGATACTTTTGGCGCGTTGTTTCAACTGCTACTTTTGATACTGACTGTACCATAGACAAAACTACAAATTCATATTAAACATAAAAACAAAATAGAGTCAGACCAAGATAAGTCAGCAGCGATGTTGACAGCCCAGACTGTGCAAGTGTTATTTTAGACGTCAAACCTCTATAAAATTATGACGTTTGCACAGGCTGGGCTATCAAAATCGTTGCCAACTTAGCTTGGTCTGAATCTAACGATTTGGTGCAAGTACCATAGTTTAGTTGGAGCACCCTGTAGAGCTAGAGGTAAAAAACTAGCACATGTTATTGTTACAGCACTTGCTGTATAAATATGTGAGCTCACCGCGGTGTTGCAAACGTAGACAACAGTGGTTCATAAACTTAATGGTATGTTAGCTATAAGATGTAATGTTTTGAAAAGAGGTGTCCCGCCGAGTTTCTTGCCGGTCCCATATTGGGATACCCTCCTACAATTTAGGAGGGATTTAAATCTCGGGTCAGAGATGTAGGGTTAGAGCCGGCGTAGCTTTATTGAAGTTCATAAGCTCATTGTAATATGCTTATTTGAAAAATAAACTATCTTTATTGTATTGTCCACAGAAGAGACCTTTTTCTAAAATGTGCTTGACCCGACTGCAGGTATTAAAAACAATCCTCATTAAATTAACTTGACATAATATAAGAAAAACTGATTGAATCCGCGAACCTCCCTTTTAATTAAACGGAACCTTTCTCATTTCATCGACGGCAAACTTTCCCGACGATCCAGAACGAATTATGATTGGAACAAACTATGGGAGAAAATTAAAATTGAAGCGACAGATTTACAGAGAAAATGTCTGTCCGAGATAAGCTTGCGTTGAAATAATTTGGAAACACCACGGTGACGGTATTTGTTTAAGTCGAAACGGGACGACATCGTTACCGCTTTCCCATACAATGTAGTCCCCATTATCCTCTGTGGATATTAATATAATATTATTATTCCTTGATATTGTCTGTTTGTGTATTTAAGAATAAATTCTATTCTATATAAAATATTTTACGCAATGCGACTTAGAATTAGATTATTTTGACGACCGATCTGGCCTAGTGGGTAGTGACTCTGCCTATGAAGCTGATGGTCCCGGGTTCAAATCCTGGTAAGGGCATTTATTCGTGTGATGAGCATGGATATTTGTTCCTGAGTCATGTGTGTTTTCTATGTATTTAAGTATTTATAAATATTTATATATTATATATATCGTTGTGTAAGTACCCTCAACACAAGCCTTATTGAGCTTACTGTGGGACTTAGTCAATTTGTGTAATAATGTCCTATAATATTTATTTATTTATTATTTATTTATTTAATTAGATGTATATTAGCCACAGCTATTCTTTGTTTGATTGTTTTCGATTAAGTATACAGCGTGATGTGTGTTTGATACGATCGCATAATCATATGGTAGTGTTTAGGCCCTAATGAACACATTTTCATAGGGTTTATAAAAAAGTTTTTTTTATAATAATTCAGCAAGCTATGTATCACTTTGCTTTAACTCAAAACGTCGCATTTAATACTAAAAAACTAAGAGGCATAGCTTTGAGAAATCTTTTTTATACCTTTAAACGAGCAATTCTTGTATATATATTTATATATATATTTCTGTGATCTCGGAAACGGCTCTAACGATTTTGCTGAAATTTGGTATATGGGGGTTTTTGGGGGTATATAATCTATCTAGATTATTCTTATGTTTGGGAAAACGCGTGTTTTCGAGTTTTCATGCGTTTTTCTTTCGACGCAGAATATGGTCGCTAATTTCGTGTTGCCGGCTACTGTCCGTCTGGTCCAGCGGGTTAAGACGCGGACTACTAAACAAGTGTTACGGGTTCGAATCTCGCCCGGTGACTAACTTTTTTTTTTATATGTTCAAGTTTATATATAATTTTTTAATTTTTATTGTTTTAGACAAGTATAATTTAGTAAAAAAATGTAGTTAAGATTATCACCTATACACCACCATATTACAATAAATAGTTATAACCGAGCAAAGCTCGGTCGCCCAGGTACTATATAATTAATTGTACAAAAATACTTACCGTAAAATCAAAATCCAGGGAGTAAAATGAGGACTACCTTTGTAAGGAGATGCGGTGTCCACTATCCTCTTAAGAGGGAAGTATACGTACTCGTCCATACAATCAGAGAAAACGTTTTTCCACTTTTAAATATTTTTGATTCTCCATTATTTATTAGTGTTTTATTAAACTAGGTATAAATCTAGGATTATAGGTTATCCTTTTTTTCAAAATTTGCGATACAAAAAAAATGTTTTTAAAGCGAAACCGATCGACATCAAAATTAGCTTTTCTTAGCGGCAATAGGAAAGAGGCTGGATAACCCTTTTATACGATTGGGCGTCGTCGTTGCATGCTCCGATGCACCATGATTGTAAATAAGGTTATTATTAACCTTTTCAACGCTTTCTCCCTCGCATCAAAATGTGGCATACACGCCAATATGTCAACTATGGAGAAACGAATTTAAACCTTATCTGTCAACAGTAAAATTGCTTTGACAGCGTCTGCCATGACCTCTTTAGTGGTCGTTGGCGTGGTAGGCACGACAGCACACGACCACTTTAGTGGCTCTTGGCGTTCAAAAGGTTAAGATAGAATTAGGATAACTAACATAGATATAAGTAGGTACTGTACTTAACTAACAAATATGGACTGTAATTTGGTCTGAAAGAAATATATATTGAATTGAATTGAATTGAAAAATCAAAGATTTTGATGTTATTGGAAACCGTTTTCTCTCGAAATGGACTTTGATAGAAAAAGTACCGTTATTTCGTTAGAATCGAAAGTTGTTCTTCCCTCTTAAGAGTCTAAGTATCCCTAAACTGCAAGGTCCTTAGGCCCCAATATGATCGAAAACGAACGTATCTGTGAATATGATAAAGAGATCAATACAAAGTTCGTCTCTCCGTCATTTGGCAGTGATCTGCCTTAAAGGCAGGGGGTAGTTGGACCTGGGTATGTCCTTGAACTACGTCCAAAAGAGAGGTATGGGCAATGTGAATGTCATCTCGCCTTGTGTGGTAGGGCACAGCACAGCAGATGTCATTCCAGATCTAGAGCAGAGCCCAACTGGGGAAGTACCTTCACCTTACAGAAAACCGAAGCCAAATAACACTTGACCCTACTCATAGTGTTGTGTTCCTGCCGGTGAGTAAAGTTGCCAGAGCTCAACGAGGGGGGTGGGGTTAGGGTCGGCAACGCGCATGTAACTCCTCTGGAGTTGCAGGTGTACATAGGCTACGGAGACTGCTTACCATCAGGCAGGCCGTATGCTTGTTTGCCACCGACGTAGTATAATAAAAAAAAAGGCAGGCTCAATCGTCGGACCTACAAGTCTTCTGGCATACATAGTAATATATATGAATATTTTATCCGTATTTTTAATTTAATTTAATTCATATTTCTATTTTATTTTTTGTAATTTATATGTAAATATTTTGATTGTTTGTTGTTTTGTGTTTTTGTATTACCTATGGATATTGTCCGAAATAAATGCTTTTTATTTTATTTTATTTTATTTTATATTATATGTTACTGTTTTTCTTTAAGCTGTATCTTTTACTGAGGTGTGCCAATAAAGAGTATTCTATCTATCTATATGTGACTCCGTACTTTGCATAATGTACAGACAGCCAATTTTATCTGGGGGCACGGTAGTGCCCCCGCCAAGACGAGCAAAGCGAAGCGCAAGGGCACTACCTACCTTTTCTCAAAGCGCTTTGCCGTTTTTGTGAACCCTCATAACTTGGGTTTGGATTATACTTACCAGATAAACAAAATTCTCGGGATATAATGTCAATAGTGGTTTTTTTTATTTTTTTTATTATTATTTATTTGTTGTAAAGTCATGTACATAATAAATCAAGATGTTATAGCATAAAATACAAGTCAGACCATGACACCCTGTAAGGGCACACAACATTAACTTAAAACTAAACAAAACAAGTCTTCTCATTAATCATGACAATTAATAATATTACAAAAAAGCATGTTATAAACTATCGTCATTAAGAAAATCCTTAACCGAATAATAACATTTATCAATTAATAATTTTTCTAATTTTTCTAATGGTTCATATCTACCTTATAGTTTCCGAGTAAAATGTATGTATGTATGTAAAATGCGTATGACGTACGGACAAGCAGGCACATGGGATATGGACATGACGAAACTATAAGGGATTCCGTTTTATAAATCGTTTTATTATAACTGATTTTAATTAAACTATGTGCATACATATTTTTCTATTGGTCATAGGGAAAATAAAACAAAAAATCGCTTAAATTCCGAGATGCAACTAACATATACCTATATGTAGATATTAATATCATACAAATTATATGTTTAAGTTTATGATTTTATTATATTAATTAGTATTTAATTTGTAAATAGTAGGTAGTGATATCGGTTAATTATTCTCAAGTACAAAGCCTGCATGCCTGCATGTAACACCTCTGGAGTTGCAGGCGTCCATAGACTGCGGTGACTGCTTACCATCAGGCGGGCCGTATGCTTGTTTGCCACCGTCGTGGTATAAAAAAGTACAAAGCCTGCACCTAACAAACGTCTCTTTTTGACCCAGTGGTTGACTGGTGGAGAATGCCTTAAGGCATTAAGCCGACCATTTGTACTTAATGTTTTATGTGCAATAAAGTATAAATAAAGGAAGACATTATTATTTTTTTAATTGTATTAATTTTAACAAATAAATGGTGAATAAAACCACGTTGAGTCACATGTTATTGACACGTGCCTTTTTTGAATACAAACAAATTGTTGCTTAGTAAGTGTTTACATACACCAAATACGATTTGTGACACGTATGTATGTATGTACTTAGTTTGTATGTACGTGGTGTAAGTAAATAAAGCGTTTCGGGTGATGTAATCGCGATATTATTATATAGTGTACAGTCATGATATGGTATGTTTACAAAACATGTTTACGAAACTGTTGGGAGCATAAATACCCAGTGGGGGGCAAAGTAGGCACATTTAAAGAAGTTTAAAGCAATAATAGTATATTATACCCCAAGGGGATAAAGTACTGTTTTATGTCACGGGCGCGATATTGAATCCTGAACGTAAGGAAGGACTCAGATTTAACTCCCGCGCGCAGCGAGGGGGTTATTAGTTAATTAAGACTGAATCCTGAGTGCAGTGAGGGATTCAAGCGCGCCCAAGACAAAAACAGCTAGGTACAACAATATTTTATTAAAATAAATCAACAATGAAAATTAATGTTTGATACACAGCAGCGTATTATAGCACTTGCGGCTTTTGTTTTTTTTCCAATTTATTTATTCATAAACGATATTAAGCTTGTGGAGGTGCCAGTACGATTTTCGAATAAATAATAGTACATTGTGCAACGAGGGGAGTAAGTGAAATATTGTTCGAGAATCTATATATTCACGACAGCAGCAGGCTGGAGTGAATTAAAGACTCGAGTAACAATATTCTTACCCCCGGAGTTACACACAATGTTTTTCATCACACTTGCGAAGAAAAAATTTTAAGCGAAATAATTCTTAAATACGGTGACATTTCAAATTCGTCCGCCATATTGTCATTTTTGACAGGTTACGCATCGAAGGCATAGACCTATCCGACATTCAGCCACAATTGAAAATTGTATAAAACTATTTTAAACGACTATTAAAATTAATTAAATAAAATAATTTTAAACATGAAAAAAAATATTAAATTATAAACGTTAATATTTTAAAAGTAAAACACATTTATGCTACTTGTTTTTTATGGAAAATTTATAACTCCCTAGGGAGTTATAACTTTTTTTTCACAATCCATAACTGCCGTGGAAACAAAATAGGCCTTTGTCATTCAGTACACCTGCATGAAACAAGATCTCTTTCGAGCAAGTGTGATGAATATTCCATTTTCAAATCAGTGCGGCGGTCGCCATTCCGCGTGTGCCGCCGCTCGAGCTTCACGAAATTAGACTTCAAAAACATATCAATAAGAACTATGAGAAGTGAAATCACATTATAACCCGACGGGTTACAATGAAATTCAGTACAATATTACTACCCGGTTAAAACCAAGGGCTATAATGATTTGCTTTCGGTAAGGTTTGCATGATATATAATTTTCTGCCCTCCGGGCGGAAAGCGTCAACTTTGCTCCCGCTGCGCTAAACAAAGTTGCCGCTTTCCGCCTCCGTCGAGCAGAAAAATAATATGCGCACCACGGGAGGAAACGTAGGACATTCCATCCCGCGTGTTTGCCACCCTCGCCTTCGGCTCGGGTAACAATTTTACACGCGGCACGCAATTTCCTACTTTTCCTCCCTTGGGACACAAATAACTATTGGCATTGTCGAGCAGGTGGTGTAAAAAGATTTTTTTTTCCTGTACAGTCATAAAATTCTATTTGTGACCCATTTTGTACCTTGTAGGAAATGGGCCATAAATTAAATCTTTTGACTGTACCGGAAAATGTGCCTACTTTGTAAATGTGATCTGTCTTCGAATGATTCATCAAAACTGATTAATTGGAATATATTTGGATCTTATGGAAAAACCTTGTGGATTGGCGCGGCCTGGAAAAGGGTAAAATTTTTCGAATTTTGGGGTAAATTTTAGAGCAAAGTAGGCACATTTTACAGTAGGTTTACATTTTAGTATTATTTTTATTTTATAGGACATTATTACACAAATTGACTAATTCCCACAGTAAGCTCAATAAGGCTTGTGTTGAGGGTACTTAGACAACGATATATATATAATATATAAATATTTATAAATACTTAAATACATAGAAAACACCCATGACTCAGGGACAAATATCCATGCTCATCACACGAATAAATGCCCTTACCAGGATTTGAACCCGGGACCATCGGCTTCGTAGGCAGGTTCACTACCCACTAGGCCAAACTGGTCGTCAAGTTAGTTTGATCCTGACCTGAAACCTGTTTTAAAAACTTAAGGCGAAATAAATCAGGTTTTTTTCGTGTACCGTCTCCCCCTTAGCGATAAATACATTAGTCATATTATAAAGTAATTGGGAATTATAACGAAAAAAAAAATACAATTTTCAAAGTCATTATGATCGACTGTACTTTTCTTACTAGTAGAGTAATATTGACATATAATAATTTTATTACATTGAAACAAAACGAGACTAAATTATAGCCTCATTTTTATCAAAACAATTATTTCGCCGCACAGTGGTGCCTTCTAAACAAACCGAGACAAAATATCCAATATTATTGTTTTTCCAAAGTAAACCGCCACTGTTATTTCTGTATAATAAATAAAAATAATTTAAATTCAATCGTTTACGTCTGTTATGTTATGTTATGTTTGTTTGGGCGAGCAAAATAAAACAGTGGGCGAATAAGCAAACATTTTGAAGAAAGGATTCAATGTGTATTTTTATCGAATTATCTTTTATTTACGTATGTTTTAAGTTCAAAGTCCTATCGATGCGTACTCGGTTTTAAATATAGACGTTACTTATTTTAATATAAATATTAAAGAAATTACAAGTACCCAGATTTGTTCGTTTTGAATCAACTTTACCTGTTTTGAATTTGGATTTGATAGTTAAAAATAAAGAACGACTCACAAATTTAAATACCTCGTTTTATATTAATTAATTTGTTTGTCACAGAGTTGCAGACGTACACAGGCTACGAAGGCTGCTTACCATCAGGCGGGTCGTATGTTTGTTTGCCACCGACATAGTATAAAAAAACTACAGTATGTAAATTCAATACGGGCGAATATTTAACCGGTAGTTAGCATAGGACATACGAAGTATATTAAAATTATTTTTGCTTAGAAATACAACGAAAATATTAAAATAATCTGCCCGCAATGTAAAGCAACAGACAAGTTACGAGATACGAGTTTTTTATAGTAACTGCCAACGCTTGTTGGCATGTAATATTTGAATACATTGCTTGTACATGTAATTGAAATGTAATATTTATTCTGTGATATTTATGTAACTGCCTAGTATAAAAAACAAATAAACAATCCCCTGTTTTAGTATAAAAAGTTATAAAAATAGAGGTTTGATTAGAAGTTTTCTTCGGTAAACGTCGAAGGTAAGGGGTAGGGAATGTTTTTTTATTCACACTTTCATGAAAAAAATTTTTTTTTCACAATGACAAAAAAAAATTTTGGAATGTTCAAATTCAGTTCTTTCAAAACATGACTTGACCTAGTAACTAGACTTTGAAATTTTGCTCCCTCTTCGTATTGGGCATTTTACATAGTTAATAAAAATAAAGAAAACAAAAATAAAAATGTCTGGGTAAGCGTTGTTCATAACTATTCCAAATTAAAAATCGATAGCTTATTTGAGCTTAGCTCGAGGTACTTGGCAATGTGACAGACAGACGGACAGACAGATTCGCACCATAAGGGTTCATTTTGAACCTTTTTGGTATGGAACCCTAAAAAGGAACGGATAGACAAACATATAGCTACTACACATGTAACACGTATAGGAGCACGGAATCCTAATATTGCGACACCAGCGTGTAATTTTCCTTTTACTTCACTTTTTGCTGAAATGTTCCATTTTTAATTAAAACTCACCTGTCTCACTGCGTACAGCATCTCAGTATCTTCCGTCTCGTTCCCGCGCAAATCAATAAATTATCCTCCGTCCCGCTCACTCACTACCAATTGTTTTTATCGACGTTGGTTAATTAACTATCAGTCGTTTCATTATTTTAATTACTATTTTAACTTAAAGTATTGATTTTTCTTTGTTATAAGTTATTCATTGTGAAAATCTGAAATATTCATATTTTCATAGATTTTGTTGCTGTACAGGTCTGTCTACTGGGTTAGGTTTACTTTTCCATGAAACATGACCATCAAACTATTACATTCGTTTATAAATTGTATTGTCAAATTGTACAGTCAAGGTATTAAATATCGATACGGACGAAAAAAAAAAAAAAGCGCTGGTGGCCTAGCGGTAAGAGCGTGCGACTTGCAATCCGGAGGTCGCGGGTTCAAACCCCGGCTCGTACCAATGAGTTTTTCGGAATTTATGTACGAAATATCATTTGATATTTACCAGTCGCTTTTCGGTGAAGGAAAACATCGTGAGGAAACCGGACTAATCCCAACAAGGCCTAGTTTATCCTCTGGGTTGGAAGGTCAGATGGCAGTCGCTTTCGTAAAAACTAGTGCCTACGCCACATCTTGGGATTAGTTGTCAAGCGGACCCCAGGCTCCCATGAGCCGTGGCAAAATGCGGGGACAACGCGAGGAAGAAGAAGACGGACGACGTGCCAAAAATATGTATACACGACCTTATTGCCTATATATTAAGGTCCTTGACTGTACCTGAACCAAATAATAGGAATTTGCTGTTAATATTGAGTAAAAAGATGGTAACGCAGTGGTTGATGCCTTATTTTCATACAAATCGGGAGTCATTCGAGGACCACTGCGTTACTATGATTAAGAATATTTCCAGTAGTTATTGATTGATCAAAACTATCGGGATTTACGCGTAATTATGCTATTAAGCCTTTTTCCCCATCACAAAACAGAAAATGAAAGTAATGGCCTGGCCAAGTATTCTAAAATATGCATTTTACGAATAAGTGTCAGAAACAAAAAGTACAATGACCGATTTACTTTAAAGGGACTTTATCACGTATAGTTAAGCTTTAAAATTACCTCCGACGTTTCGAGGACGGCATTGTCCCCGTGGTCTCGGAGAAAGACTACGCGAGAAAGTATAGGTATATGCTAATAAGTCCCGTTAAAGTTAATAATACAGGTATTTTGTTAACAACCGATAAGTGTGTGTGTGGGATTACATAATCTAATCCCCCCATCTCCGTTCTGCCACCGTGGGACTAGACGCGGACTTGCGTTTCATCCTTACGTCGTTACTTTACCACTGCTTCGCACTAAACGCTACGCATCCAGCTTTATCATGCGTACGGCTAAGGAGTGGAATTCACTTCGTGCAAATCCATTCCCAGTCCACTATAACTTGGACCTTTTTAAATCGAGAGTGAATAGACATCTTTTAGGTAAGCATGTTCCATCCTAGACTGCATCGGCACTTTCCATCAGGTGAGATTGTGGTCAAATGCTTACCTTTTCGTAATAAAAAAAAAAATCATTACCGTACCCGGTTATTAAGTTTTTTAAAAAAATACATAAATCATTACATATAAAAATACTAAAACAAAAAGCTGTAACGCTGCGAGTGGAATCCTTTGAATTCCTAATAAACAGATTTGAACCTCGGCTAAAAGTTATTAATTAATAATGTACTTTCTTTGTCATGCTTTAATTTAATTCTCAAGTCAATTGTGTTTAAGCCTTGCACTTGATAAATTCGCTCCTCGAATCACCAAACTGCAACGTGTTTGCGAGTGGATGGTTGGACGTATGTGATGAACTGATAAATGCTTGGAGATTCTGCGAGACGATGAACGAACGACCTTCTGTGATATGTTAATTATGCGTACTATGTGTCTATGTACCCTCAACACAAGCCTTATTGAGCTTACTGTGGGACTTAGTCAATTTGTGTAATAATGTCCTATAATATTTAGTATTTATTTATGTGTACGAAATTGTCTATTGGTTTCACAGTGCTTTGGAATACTGTCATGCTGTGAAAAAATGATTATTCCTGTACTATATCTGTATGCCACATTAACACATTCACTGCCAATAACACTTATATGTGTTCATTTTGTATTGGAAATGGGGCGTTTGGCATTGAAAGTGTTAAGTTTGGTGACCTAATAATTATTTGTGTCTTACTTTGGATTTTTTTTAGTTGCACGTAGTTAAGCGTACAAATAAAAATGTATTGTAACGTAATTGTTAGAGGGGGTTTGAAAAAAGATCGTAAATTAATTTAAATTGTTTAATTTTTCTTACTTTTTAATATTATTGCTTTATTATATATCGACCGCTCTGGCCTAGTGGGTAGTGAGTAGTGACCTTGCCTATGAAGCCGATGGTCCTGGGTTCAAATCCTGGTAAGAGCATTTATTCTTATGATGAGCACGGTTATTTGTTCCTGAGTCATGGGTGTTTTTCTATGTATTTAAGTATTTATATATCGTTGTCTAAGTACGCACAACATAATCCTTATTTAGTTAAATGTGGGACTTAGTCAATTTGTGTAATAATGTCGTATAAATAAATAAATATTATGGGACATTATTACACAAATTGACTAAGTCGCACAGTAAGCTCAATAAGGCTTGTGTTGAGGGTACTTAGACAACGATATATATAATATACAAATATTTATAAATACTTAAATACATAGAAATAATAATAATATTTATTGCTGTCAATGAAATACTGATCATTGATAATAAATAAAGAAATAAATATAATTTTTAAAATACTAAACAGAATTAAGAAAAGAAAACATAAAATTAATATTTATTTACAGTAAAGTAAAAAAAAAAATACCGACCAAAATAATTAATTTACAAAGCTAACTCACAATAAAGCGATGCAGTTACAAAGATGATTCAAAACATTTCCAAACCAAGCTCAATAAAAAGCAACATAATTTAAAACATATACTGCATAACATAAAAACACATAAATTCATAATCCATTTTACAGCATATTTCAGTATTTCAGCCCCTTTTAAGTGGCGGTCTCGCCCCCTGAACAGCGACGGGGTCGGCCAATAGCAGCGCGCCGCTGAAAAGCGCCACGCCCACCCGCTGTAGAGAGACGCCTAGTATTGTAGGAGACATAATATTCTATATGACTAGCTTGTTCATTTTGTCTGCATAATTAGGACTTAGGACCACTGTGTGAGCTATATTTATACTATAATTAGTTTTTTTTTATTAGAAAAAAGGAAACAATCTTGACATATCTTTTTAATGAAAAACTCTTAATAAACATCAGGAAATATTATTTATTAAAGCAAAATAATGTAAATGATCGTATATTTTATTTTTTATGAAATTAGGAGCAATTTATTTAGGCTGGAGTTTTGGAGTAAAACATTCTATTGTACAAAAATAAACATAAAACAGGATAGAACACACATTTGTACAAAGGCGAACTTATCCCTTTCAGGGATCTCTTCCAGTTAACCTTAGTACTAGTAGTAGTGGTAGTCTTAGATTAATAAGCGTTTTATGTCTGAATTTGTATGGTAAAAGCAATAATGTTATTAAACATACTTGACATAATTGAGTTAGCAAATTCTCAATATTTCCGAAATTTTCTGGAAACTTTCATGAGAAAATTCTTATGCAAGTTTCCACTTAGAAAGTTACCGTTCAAATTAGGAATTATAGTCAATGTTCCTCACTGTTGACGACTCATTTGTGTCGTTTCCAAGCAAAATAGTCCCATTTTGTCACTTCCCGTAAGGATACTTTGTCAGGGTATTCGTATACAAGCCAGTGTCGTCCTTATGGTAAGCGTTAAAGTGTGACCTTTGACTACTCACTTTTAACCGACTTCAAGATTTCAAAAGAGGAGGTTATCAATTCGGTTTTTTTTTTATTGTTTGTTACTCCTTAACTCCGTCATTTCTGAACCGATTTTTAAAATTATTTTTTTGTTTGAATTTATATATATACAGATTGGTCCCGTTTTTGTCAAAACTCAGTTCTGATAATGGGATCCATGAGGAATCGAGGGAACTCTTCAAATGTGAAAGGCATACATACAGTGATTTTTGTATTTTCTTTGACAAATCAAGCATTTACATTTAAAAAAGTGACATTTGATGAAGTGGAACTGCTGATGATCAGAATGGTACTCTTCAACGACGCATAGTACACGTTTGGCGATTTGTCCTCTTCGCTGTGTTTGTTAATCAAATTAAATTTTCAAGGCAAATTTTTGTCAAGTTCGAGTTCTGACGATGGGGTCCATGAGGACTCGAGGGAACTCCTAAAATGTTAAAGGCATATATATAGTGATCTTAGTATTTTTATGAACAAATCAGGTATTTACATTTGTAGAAGTGACATTTGATGAAGTGGAACTGCTGATGATGAACAGAACGGAACTCTTCAATGATGCATACCTAGTTCACGTTTGGCAATTTGTTCTCTTTGCCAAGCAGTTAGGTTTTCAAGGCACATTTTTATATTTCTATCCTATTTAGTTTTTTAAATAATTATTTGGTGCTTTATTTCATGCATGGTGTGAAATAATTTATCTTAAATACAATCGAATACCCTATTGCGGGTATCTTACCAGGCAACCATAGGGCAAATCTGAAATGTGTCAAGGAGGGTGCAGTGGCAAAAAAAAACATGTTACCTCCTTTTCTACAGGCGTAGGACGCTGTCTTTTTAATTTCATTGTATGAAATCTAAAATCAACAATAATCATTCTTTCACCGGTCTCCCTCATTGAAGTCGGTTTTTTTTCTTAACAAATATTTGACATATACTAATATACCGACAAAAATGGTACGGACTGCGCTAAGAAGGTTCGACCGTGTGTTCTTAGGTACCTACCCACAGAAACTATGTCCATTGCTGTCGTGTAAGGCAATCCAACGTATTGTACATGCTTATATAGGCGCACCCTTATCGAATCGCACCAAAAAAAATAGCCACAACCGAATACAGAACCTCCTCCTTCTATGAAATTGAAGTCGGTTAAAAAATACCGAGAATATCATGGGAACTTTGCAGTCAGTAAAAATTCTCTATAGTGGAAAGTGAACCATGTCACCCGAGATATTTTGGTGCTCGAACGAAGTGAGTACCTTTACCCGAGTTAAACATTTTGATCGACTATGAAGAAAGTCAAACACAAGAAGGTTATGACTGGAATTGGCGCCATTTACATTTTGATGCCATCCCCTCCCTAGGGAGTTATAGCTTTTTTTTCACAATCCATAACTCCCGCGGGAACAAAATAGGCCTTTGTCCTTCAGCAACGTGCATGAAATAAGATCTTTTTCTAGCAAGTGTGATGAAAACTAATTTCATACTTTAGAAATGCTCCTAATTTGTATTTACAAATTCGAAAAAAAAAATCACGAAACCGTGGCGAACACCGTGGTTGATACACATCAAATAGCGTCAAAATATTGTCAATAATGTTAATATAAAAAATAAAAATAAAAATTATAGGACATTATTACACAAATTGACTAAGTCCCACAGTAAGCTCAATAAGGTTTGTGTTGAGGGTACTTAGACAACGATATATATAATATATAAATATTTATAAATACTTAAATACATAGAAAACACCCATGACTCAGGAACAAATATCCATGCTCATCACACGAGTAAATGCCCTTACCAAGATTTGAACCCGGGACCATCAGCTTCGTAGGCAGGGTCACTACCCACTAGGCCAAACCGGTCGTCAAATCAAGAGATGTAAATGCGGTCTTTTGTATGAAAATGCGGTTTCAGGGCGGTCATCCACTTTCGCCTTATAATGTATAGTACTTTTCAACTGTCTGAACAGGCAAGTTGGTAGATATTCAGTTCCATGGATGCCCCTCTACAGCTAGGGTGTTCGCTACTACACGGAACGCTGCTACGAGCGGCGTAGCACACGTAGCACTTGGGCATGGTAGGCATCGCGTCGGTAAATAATAATAATAATAACAAATTCTTTTATTTCAGATACATGCGATCCATAATTACACAATCATTAATATTACAGCAATTTTGATAAAATTAGCTAGACAAAATATAAATTAATAAAAACAAAAATACCTTAAAATTGCAATACTTACTTAATTACTTGCACACATAAAATTAAAAATTAAAACTAAAGTAAAGTAGAAGGGATGCATTGATTCGCCATCATAACACACGGCCCGATTCGAAGAATGATTAAGACACGTTAAAGATCGATAACTAAACGACATGTCAAAATTGACTTTTATTTCGATTCCGCTGTGATCCCAATAAGATCTACCTACGATATTTCTAACGTCAAAGTGACATTGGTTGCCCGAATCGAGCTGCTTTTAGGCCCGATTCGAAGAATGATTAAGACACGTTTAAGATTTTGGAAAGATCTTTAAAAGATAGATAACTAAAGGACATGTCAAAATTGACGTTTATTTCGATTCCGCTGTGATCCCAATATGATGTACGATATTTCTAACGTCTAAGTGTCATTGGTTACCCGAATCGAGCTGCTTCTGTCAATTATATGACATACAAACGATATCTAAATGAGAACTTATCTAAACCAGAATTTATCGTTATCGTATCTTATTCTTCGAATCGGGCCGACATGCAGTGCCAACGCGTGCTATGCGCTACCAGCGTAGCCGATAATATGGGAAAACCCGTATGTAGCGAAAAGCGTCTACGGACAGAGAACCCGTGTAGCGGGTCGCTGGCAGTGAATGTGTTCCATTTCTGGCTTTTTTTATTTATGGACAAAATTGGTAGTTTTGGACGACAGCTAATGTTGTTTTTAAATACTTATAAGTTTTGAATTAATTAGTTTATTAGACATAATTTTTAATTCGATTGCTTAATTTTTATACAGTTTATCTTAGGGCCTGTTTCACGATGTCCAAGTAAAGTCCTGAATAAGCTACTTGCCACTTATCTGACGAATAATGTCATCGTTGGCGTTTCACAATCTTCAAATAAGCTTAACTGCAAGTGCTAAGTTTTGCGGAAAGTTTTATCTGGCAGTTCATTTATTTGCTAATTAGCTATCTAATGCTTTAGTTTGACATTGTGAAACAGGCCCTTAATGATCTTAAAGCAGTGACTAATGACTCTATGTGTAAGTATTTTAATAGTATTTGAATGTTTATAATGTTAAATTCTATTGATATAGGTATTTTTAATTGGTAACTAGTGTAAGCGACTCGGACGTGATCTGTAATGCTTATGTATTTAAAAAAATCATTCAATCAGTCAGTCAATCAATTAATCGGGTCCGCTCGCAGCGCAGTGAATGTGTTCTAGGATTTTCGGACCGCATCACCTCTCACGAGGTGCTTGAATGCAGCGGAGTCGCTCCACACAGGGCAAAACATCTCGGATCTCCGAGAGATATCCTAAGGTTCTTGACATCAAAAGTTTGATAGAATATCTTGAGTTAGTCACGCAAAATATGTGCAAGTCGTCGAATTGCGGAGACCTGCCCGTGCTACAATACAATACCACGTCTACTAGACGAAGGCCTAGCTTTCAAATGGATCGCCACACATTTATTTTGTCATTGAATTAGTACTAATGGAATTGGCTTGCTACAGCATTTTTTTAAATACTACGTCGGTGGCAAACAAGCATACGGCCCGCCTGATGGTAAGCAGTCTCCGTAGCCTATGAAATGCCAGAGGAGTTACATGCGCTTTGCCGACCCTAACACTCCGTACCCTCGTTAAGCTCTAGCAAACTTACTCACCGGCAGGAACACAACACTACAGTAGGGTCCACTGTTATTTTGCTGCGATTTTCTATAAGCTGGAGGTACTTCCCCAGTTGGGCTCTGCTCTAGATCTGGAATGACATCCGCTGTGCTGTGCCCTACCACACAAAGCGATATGACATTTATAATGCCAATACCTCTCTTTTGGACGTAGTTTAAGGACGTACCCGGGTCAAATGCGATAATATGCAAATACGGTCAGCAAGAGTTAGCGCTGATCTTCCGGCGAGACCATTTGTGGGCTACGATCGCAACTGTATCACATCAACCGGTCGTGGTCCTTATATCTAGTCTATCTGGTCTAGATCAGATCGTCAGTTATACTGCTTTTCTTTTGCCTATTTCTAGAAAATTTTTTTTTTTTCTCTTTCATAGAAACTTTCATCCCTGAATTTCACCCCCTTAGGAGCCTGGTTTTTTCAAAATTCTGTTTTCGGGGTCTGCGCTTTAATAGGAACTTCTAGTAATGTATGTCCATAATGACAGATTCATACTTATTTTTAGAGACGATAAATTAAATTGATTACTGCCTAAATTACAAAATTAGCACAGATACGACACTAGAGCATTGTAAATGGGGCATTTTAATTTTGGGGCACGGTAATTTCCACACAAAGTGACCTAAATAAATTATTCTTAAGTGTATCATATTTTATTCTTTACTGCGTTTCAAAAAGAGGAAAATTCTCTAAACACAATAATAACTACATAATAAAAAACACAACTAACCCTTCAAAAACACAAAGAGCCAGCAACTAAAAAATCCAGATATTTTCCTCTAAAAATACGTTTCTAAAATACCCATTCCTATTTTCATCCCTTATCAGCTGTTGAGCATGGCGCTGTAAAGCGGCGCGCCGCTATTGGCTAGCCGCTCATGAGCGACGCTCTGATTGGTCGACCTGTCATGAGCGACAGATCACGTGCTTATAAGTTCTAAAGTTTGGAATTCAAACTTTTTACGCAGCGTTCGAGAAATGTTTTTACGTTTCGATTTTTGGAAATATTATAAGATAATTAGATGTTAGGATTTGTTGTGTAGAATATTGGAAATATAAGCAGTTAATGAGTATTGATTAATTATTAGAGAGAGGATAAATTCTAAAATTTAATTCTGTTTTTTTTTTATTATTATTTTAGTTGTAATTTAGGTATGAAATCATGTATAACACATCAAAATATGGCCATAAAAGTATAAAATTTACTTACGAAAAACTGGTCTCGCATCTTAAATGCACTCGGATAAATTAAACACTGCATCTACGCGAAATTAATCCAACGAAAAACTCAATAAACGACGAAAATTTCCCTATTTTCAAGAAATTCGCACGATCACAGTCCGTTGCGTTCGAAATTCGAAGCGAAAACGCGTCGCAGAATCCAAAAATTACACTCACAGCCTTACTTGTTTATTGAAATAAACAATAAAACAACAACAACAAATTTATATTAACAACAAAACAAAAGAACAACACTGTACAGCGACAAAATCTACCACTCATAAGTTCCACCAAACTGCAGTCTCGATGCAAATTATTTACACTTGTGCATCGCGGTGCATCCTGCTCTAAATATCCGCAAGTAACCGTTAAAATATATATTAAATGTTAAATAAAGTTGTTATAAAGCTGTGTTGGTATAATGTTAATATATTTGCTTGAAAACGCGCCTCTAAACAATACACAACAGCCTGCGACGCGGCGGCAACAACAATGCTTGGGCGAAATAAGCAAGAAATATTTAACTACCCCAGGCGGGGTGGGGCGGGCACTGGCCCTCAGTATTGGCGCTACGCCTGTGGTAGTTATAGTTTACGTGATACACAGCTCAAATACAAATAATATAAACATTACAACTGAGCATGCGCAAATGCGCCCGACAGGGACGCAAATACTACCTCTCTACTCAAAAAAACGCTTAAAACACAACTTATACAGTAATCCATTGCTAAAAATACATCTTTCTAAGATGTATGAACTAGTGAGGATAAGTGTATTAGTTTGTGGAATGGTTTTTTTATGGATTCATTTGCATATTTTTGACAGAAACCGCATCGCGTTTCGAGCGTTCACGCATGCGCTGCTGCGGAAATGTTATTGACGATGCAAAATGTTTATTTTTTGGCGCTAAATACAATACTTTACATTTACTCGCTTTCGAAAAAGTAACTATATAACTAATACATTTTTTATGTATAATTTAATTTAGAAAAACATACAACAAACAACAGTTCAACAAGAAATACAATTAATACAATTCGCGCCGTTAATTGTTGGTGAAGAAAAAGATGGCGGAACTAAGTCGAAATAAAAATCATTGTAGGACATAAGTTTGGTGCGTTGGGACAAATAAGATAAGGAGGTAATCGCCTTTCTACAAGTCCTCGGGGACTTAAGGCTGGATTTATTTCAATTATAATCTAATATAAGGTCTCTGCGCATGCGTGGGGCACAATTTACACAGGAACGGATGCTGGGGTGTTGCTTCAACTGTCAAAGCAGTGTTTTGCTCTGACTTCTAACCCTTATTTTTGGAACCAAGTTCCTTACCGCACGATATGGACTTGGTGGATGGGGGCTAAGGCGAAAAAAGTGTAAGAGTTTTCCGTCAAGAGTTTCCGTCACGACCCTTTCTTAAGAACAAAAAATATCAGTAGGTAAGTAGTATACTAAAATAATATCGACATAACAAAGTCTTAATTTCAAGAGAACTTGGTTGTCTTGATTTAGTATAGAAATATTGATAGTTCATGCATCTAAAGGCAAAGTGAACCTTTTAATTATTTTTTAGAAATAAAAGGGTTATTTTAATCAATTTCAAGAGTACTTTCAATTTTAATAACTAGTGTTAACGATTTTCCATACAAAACATTAATGAGAAGGCGTTACAGAACTTTCAAAACAAGTATTTTGTTTGTTTACGAGAAGTAACATGGTTGACTGGTAGAGAATGCCTTCTGGCATTAAGTCCGCCATTTATACTCTTCATGTATAGTGCAATAAAGTTTAAATAAATAAAAATAACTCATAATTCCCACTAAGTAATCTAAAAGTATCACATTGTCATTTAACGAACTAAGCGAGGAGAAACATTTTTTATATAAACACCCAACTATGGACAGAAATTAAAGTGAACGGGCGGACAATCCTTCGCGCCTACATTATTTAAATTGCTGCCTTTTTCTACTGACAAACTGGGTGTGCCAGAGTATACTTATTTTATTTTTATTTTCATTAAACTTCCAAGTTCCTAAAGCAGTGGTGAAATCCGCATGCAAAAAAACAGGTGTGTACTGGTACAAATAAACAATAGTTTTACGTGTACTAGGCAATGGGTTAGGTATCCCTAATTTTTGTTTCTTTTTTACCTTTTTTGTTTCCATTCTCGTATCTATTTTTTTTCCCTAGCGGTGATATGTACGCCACCGAACTTCGGTGTTAGCGCGCGCCTCCACGCCGCTAGGACATTGACATTTTTATCGGTCTATGATTTAACGCCATCGATTGGCCACCAGTCATCCAGGATTAGAATTTAGGAGCGGCCAGGAACATCCTTTATTCCTGGCTTGTCGCCGACAATTTGATTGCCGGGAAAAATATTACTGTCGAAAATCGTTCTGGGATCTGTCTCAATGTTGAGATAAATCAATACAATTTAGGACTGTTCAAATTACTTTTATAAAAATAAGTACTTCAATTGTAGAAACACCATTTTACAAATAATAAATTGAATAACTAGGTACCAGGAAAAAAAATATTTTAGAGAAACATATTTTGTATATTGATTTCGCTGATAGGTACAGGAAAAATAAGAGAATTTATTACATTAGATTAAGGTTTGACCAAACAAACTTTTAATGTAATACAAAATGGAAAATATATACATTTAAAAAAGTAGAAGATATTCAAAAATTTTACAAAAATATAAGAACTAAATAAAAATAAAGATATTCATCAGTAATTTGTAAATAAAAAAGGTTATAAATTCAATGGTTATTGCACTAACATATATTTTATTTCTCTTTAATGTCGTATTCTATTAAAATCACTAAGCCATTTTTAAACCCTACAAAATCATAAATGAAAAACGGTTTTAAATAGTGCTTTAACTTTACCTAGCGATGTTAAAAAGGCTAAATAAAGCACTAAAAATGTAATAAAAATGTAAAAATAAGTCTCACGCTGATGAGAGGGCGGGGCCCGCCCTGTACAGCGCCGCCCAGCCCGCTCATGAGAGACGCCTACTCGCGAGAGTTAGGCGGGCGGACTTTCCTGTAAAATTATTGCATTTTTTTTATATTTTTTTTTTATTGCAGTATTTTTATGCAGCTCTTGTACTATAAGACTTATGTCGTTATACAATTTTTGCATTTTTTTACTGTTTTTTTTTACGTTAGGTATAGTGAAAAGACTCGAAATAATGAATGATTTACATGAAATCGTAATTTTCTGTCACTAACAGCTGCGTCAGTAGCTCTCCAGGGAATTCTGGAATTTGTCCTGTGTAATTTACCCTCCCTTTCCCCAATAAGTGAAAATTTATTATATAAAGTAGCCTATGTCCATCCCTATGTCATAAGCTATCCACGTACCAAATTTTATTAAAAACGATCCTGTATTTTAGTCGTAAGAAGGTAAAATAAAAACAGATTTATTTTCTCTTTTTGGAAATGATTGTGTTGAAGGTTGAGGCTCGTACTCTGGTCGAAACGCAGCCCTACTTTCGCAGTTATAATATTAGAAGCGTTTTCAAGATTTTTAATAAAACCTATCCAGTAAAATACTTAGATACCTATTCATTCCGGCAAACTTCACCCCAGCGAAACATACATTTTTAAGGGTTCCTTACCTCAAAAGGAAAAACGGAACCCTTATAGGATCACTTTGGTGTCCGTCCGTCCAGTCCGTCCGTCTGTCTGTCTCGGGAACGTGTGGAGGTATCGAGTGGTATGTGGTTTTAAATTCAAACTATATTCTTAGGTCTTCAGTCACCTGAAGCTGTAAAAAAATCAAACTTTTAAGTTAAATTTAAAAAATGATACGGCCGTTTATGCCGAAAAACCGTAAGTATATTTCGACACTCTAAACGGAATCGTTATTTATAGTTAGTTAGTTAGTTAGAACTATGAAATTTGGCAAGTAATATCGTCTTACACTACAAGTACAGGGAAAGATCTGGAAACTATAAATTGTAAAAAAAAGACTATAAAATATAAGTTAAATTTGTACGGAACCCTCGGTGGGCGAGTCCGACTAGCACTTGTCCGGTTTTTTTTTCAAAGTACCTTTTAGATTAGATTGCGGTCAAATGCTTACCTGTTTACAATATAGAAAAAGTAATTGCAATAATCGTTAATAATTAAAATAAAGACAGACAGATAGACTAGCTCTTAGCCTATCCCCGTTAATGGCTGCCAAGTAAGTAGTCTGAACAATGCTCTAGGTCCACCTAGTTTCTAGACTAGATATACTCGAGGTGCGAATGGCTTCCAAGTCGACTTGAAATTACTTCACGCTCGCTATTTTGTTTATGGACTCCATTCAAATATAGATTCAAATACCTAAGTAAAAGAAAAAACAATTTTGATACACACTGA
This sequence comes from Cydia pomonella, assembly GCF_033807575.1. NCBI lineage: Eukaryota > Metazoa > Arthropoda > Insecta > Lepidoptera > Tortricidae > Cydia > Cydia pomonella. Next base: position 13,282,994 of record NC_084725.1, on the reverse strand, counting down.
TACTTTTTATTTTATTTATTATCACAAATAGTATGGTACATTTTAAACTTGTGTTAGGTTCGCCAAACTTACTACTTTTTGACTTACTTTTACTTACTTTTTTACTTTTTTTTTCTTTACTTTTTTTTACTTTTTGATACGCTGAATGTACTTTTCTTTCAACAAGCAGCTAATTGCTAATACTCATCGCTTAAAAATCTGTTTAAGATTAATAACGATTTTAGTTTTCAAAATGTATTAGCTGTATATTGATTTAAACCAACACGATTTTCGTTCATAGTTTCAAAACGTAAGTTTACGCGATTAAGTCCCGTATTCGTTTTAAAACTATGTATTAGCTGTGTTTGCGACTGTGGCGTCAGGCTGTCTTGTCTGTACCCCTAGTGTAAATATTTTCGACAGCGAAACGTGACGTATGCGTTTGCGTTAAGTGTCATTTTGTATGAGATTTTTGACTTTCCAAAACGTCCCGCTTGGCGCGCTGTTCAAAAACCCATACAAAATGAGACTTAACGCAAACGCGTACATCACGTTTCGCTATCGACTAAATTTACACTAGGGGTACTATGCCGCAGGGGCCATTTTTAGATTTATTTTAGTATTATTTTAGATTTAATTTAGTAATATTTTAGTTTTAATTTATATTGTGTTTTTATAATGAATAAAATAACACTAGGGGTACTGATTTCAAATATTTAAGTACTTATCGAACGACTTGCGTACGATGACTTATGTCACCTCAATGCAATTTTGCGAGATTTTGCTTGCTTTTGGTTATATTTTTTTATGGAGGTGACAGCTTTAACCGAACCCAAGTTACTTGAAAAATACTATAGGTTGGCAGAATCTACCTTGCTAAATTGGCGAGGAGTAAAAGAAATTTGGGAAAAAAAAAACTATAGGTTGTTTATTTTTAAATCTTTATTTAGGAAAAAGGGCTTCATCGCTGAGCGATGATGTCAGCCTCTTGTATTAAATTATAGCCAATGAAAATACTCATTATATCGCTGACTGTGCTTATCCTTTTCTAAAAATGACCAATTCAAATAAAACCTTTCAGCCAACCAATAAAATGCATAGTTCTTTTATAACCTGCCAATAAAGTAACAGTTATTTCTCAAAATGTCCGATCGCGGGCTATTTTACGACTGCCCTGAGGAAAGAGGACGGCCGATCCTCCATACAAACGTAGTCTCCATTTTACTCTCTGGATATTGACATTTTGGAAAATATTTTTACATAATTTGATGTATACTAACTATAGCTATGCCCCTACGTTGGAATTTATTCGGTTTTTGTATTATAAAAATTAGGAGCGAAAAACAGATTTCATACAAAATTATAAATGCTTCAAACTACTATAATAATTAAAAAATTAGAAAAAAAAAACAAACTATGGATGCATAGCTGTGGTTGATATACAACAAATTGTGTCAAAATATTTTCAATAATGTTAATATGCAGAGAGGAAAATGAGGACTATGTTTGTATGAAAGGGTGATTTCGGGCGGGTCCGGCATTTATAAATGCCTGAAAACAGTTTTATTAGTCTGTGGTGACGTTAATTTTATTTCTAACCATAATTTATTTCAGGGTTGTTTTTAACTGGACATATGTATTCCAGCCCGGACCCGGGTATGTCCTTAAACTACGTCCAAAAGAGAGGTATGGGCATTGTGAATGTCATCTCGCCTTGTGTGGTAGGGCACAGCACAGCAGATGTCATTCCAGATCTAGAGCAGAGCCCAACTGGGGAAGTACCTCAACCTTACAGAAAATCGCAGCCAAATAACGCTAGACCCTACTCATAGTGTTGTCTTCCTGCCGGTGAGTAAGGTTGCTAGAGCTCAACGAGGGTGCCAGGGTCGGCAACCCGCATGTAACTCCTCTGGAGTTGCAGGTGTACATAGGCTACGGAGACTGCTTACCATCAGGCAGGCCGTATGCTTGTTTGCCACCGACGTAGTATTAAAAAAAAAAAACTTTCTATGGCTCGAATAAGCAATTTCACTCACTGAATGACTTTTGCCTATTATACTTAAATCGACCGGGATATGAACCGTGGTTACCTTTTACATGGTCTATTGTCGAATGACTGATTGTAGATGACTGCGGCAAAATTAAAAGGTAAGTTAGTACCGTAGCATCCAAACTACTGAGCTAATTTTGAAAAATGGAGTATCAATGGTTAAATTTTAAGTTGGAACACATTTTTTTTTCTTTAAGAGCAATTATTTTTGAAAGTATTCACGTCATCCAAAAATGGTTCTTAAAACCACAATTTGTTTTGAAATACCTACCTCCAACGACACCTCATAATTTTATTTTATTTTAATTACTTATACCTACCGAGTTCCTAAAATGGCTGTGAAATACGGACAGACAGATAGATGGACGGACGAAACTATAACTTTAATTTTTCTATTTGGCTACGGAACCCTAATAAAGCTACTGATACTAAGAGAAGAGAGACCTCACACTAGCGTCTCCCGGGTGTCGGCGTCTAGTCAACTCTATGGCTGCTACTCGACGCAACGTTGGCGCAACTGCACAGCGGCACCATTTTCGATAGCACTGACTTAGACGCTGACGCTCAAACGACTGGCGTTTCTGTCGGCGGCCGATCGTAAAATCAGGCAGACAATTAAATTCCTAGGCATATCGTTAATCGTGAAAATCTTTTTCTCGTTCCCTGAGCCGACGGCTCCTATTTCTGGACAATTTGCCCTTCGGGCTTCTGAAATAACGAACCTAACCTACCTATATAGTGATTTAATGTAACTACCATTAAAATATTACACAGGAACTTTACGATCGGCCTGATTTTCCTATCGGCCGCCGCCATCTTTAATAACAAATTTCAACTCTGATAGCCCCCCAGAGGTTTTACTAATAAATATCTTGATTGTCGGCATATTAGTCATTGTTGCTTCCAAAAATCAAACAAAATTGTAAAAGACTATAAAAAGGCCTATTCAAACTTATATTATGACATCAAAATGATCTAATTGATATCAGTCGCGTGTGCATTTCGCGCGCACTTGTCCGTACATGTATTGGTGCGAGCGAGACGCACGGGCGACTGGCATCATTTATAACTCTGTATCTTGAGGTATTTAAATAAAAGTAAACAAATACTTTGTAAATTTTCGGGTAGTTATAACATTAATTGGTTTACCAACCAAATACAAAACCGCCTGGATCTGACATTGAACGACCTGAGTTTAACCTATTTACATTAATTGATCATGTAATGTTTTCAACTACCCTCAACTTACTTAAGAACCTATTTGAGGGTAGATTTTGTTTACTTTTACCTAAAGATACAGAGTATTTTGACGACCGGTCTGGCCTAGTGGGTAGTGACCCTGCCTTAAGTTTAACCTACATTAATTGATCATGTAATGTTTTCATCTACCCTCAACTTACTTAAGGACCTATTTGAGGGTAGATTTTGTTTACTTTTACCTAAAGATACAGAGTATTTAGACGACCGATCTGGCCTAGTGGGTAGTGACCCTGCCTTAAGTTTAACCTACATTAATTGATCATGTAATGTTTTCATCTACCCTCAACTTACTTAAGGAGCTATTTGAGGGTAGATTTTGTTTACTTTTACCTAAAGATACAGAGTATTTTGACGACCGGTCTGGCCTAGTGGGTAGTGACCCTGCCTTAAGTTTAACCTACATTAATTGATCATGTAATGTTTTCATCTACCCGCAACTTACTTAAGGAGCTATTTGAGGGTAGATTTTGTTTACTTTTACCTAAAGATACAGAGTATTTAGACGACCGATCTGGCCTAGTGGGTAGTGACCCTGCCTTAAGTTTAACCTACATTAATTGATCATGTAATGTTTTCATCTACCCTCAACTTACTTAAGGAGCTATTTGAGGGTAGATTTTGTTTACTTTTACCTAAAGATACAGAGTATTTTGACGACCGGTCTGGCCTAGTGGGTAGTGACCCTGCCTTAAGTTTAACCTACATTAATTGATCATGTAATGTTTTCATCTACCCGCAACTTACTTAAGGAGCTATTTGAGGGTAGATTTTGTTTACTTTTACCTAAAGATACAGAGTATTTTGACGACCGGTCTGGCCTAGTGGGTAGTGACCCTGCCTTAAGTTTAACCTACATTAATTGATCATGTAATGTTTTCATCTACCCTCAACTTACTTAAGGAGCTATTTGAGGGTAGATTTTGTTTACTTTTACCTAAAGATACAGAGTATTTTGACGACCGGTCTGGCCTAGTGGGTAGTAACCCTGCCTTAAGTTTAACCTACATTAATTGATCATATAATGTTTTCATCTACCCTCAACTTACTTAAGGAGCTATTTGAGGGTAGATTTTGTTTACTTTTACCTAAAGATACAGAGTATTTTGACGACCGGTCTGGCCTAGTGGGTAGTGACCCTGCCTTAAGTTTAACCTACATTAATTGATCATGTAATGTTTTCATCTACCCTCAACTTACTTAAGGAGCTATTTGAGGGTAGATTTTGTTTACTTTTACCTAAAGATACAGAGTATTTTGACGACCGGTCTGGCCTAGTGGGTAGTGACCCTGCCTTAAGTTTAACCTACATTAATTGATCATGTAATGTTTTCATCTACCCTCAACTTACTTAAGGAGCCATTTGAGGGTAGATTTTGTTTACTTTTACCTAAAGATACAGAGTATTTTGACGACCGATCTGGCCTAGTGGGTAGTGCCTATGAAGCCGATGGTCCCGGGTTCGAATCCCGGTAAGGGCATTTATTTGTCTGATGAGCACAGGTACTTGTTCCTGAGTCATGGATGTTTTTTTATGTATTTAAGTATTTGTATATTATACATATCGTTGTCTGAGTACCCACAACACAAGCCTTCTTGTGCTTACCTCGGGACTTAGTTAATTTGTGTAGGAATGTCCTTATGACATTTATTTATTTTATAGGTATCATTTTTATGTCACAATGTCAGTTAGAATTGGCCTCAAAGCCCTTCAGTCAACAGTTGCCAACCCTCGCTGTATTATAAGTTGATGCTATTGTGTAGCGTTGAGGTCGCAGGTTCAATACTTATTGTCAATATTTGATATCACTCAATATTTGGTAGTCGGTATACTTAATATGGCAATTTAAGGGCCTTTGAAATAAGTTCTTCCTTAAGAGTCCCTGGCAAGCTCGGCCGAAATTCACCTTCGTATAAAAATGGAGGAAAACTACGTGTTGGATTGTAATGAAATTTTGCACATACAATAACATGAAGTATATCTGGTCCTGTAATTAGTTTATATAGCTCCAATTTATGAAACTGGTTACTGTGTTTTTGGCAAGGTTCGCTTTGTGTACACAGAATTTTATCCCTTTTTAATTATTTTTTTTCACTGATTGCACTGTTTTGCATTCCTTAGATTAGCTAGAATTTATGATTAAATGTTAGACGCTTAACTTGTACCAATTGTTTCCGTCCATCAACTTCTCACATATTGAACCCTTTACAAATCAAAATAGAGCAAAAATAAGTTTTGTACGAAAAATTTAAGTTCGCTGTATTTTTTTTAACTATGGTATCTGAAGCTAGATAAACTAATTACAGGACTAGATATACCTTATCCTATTGTAAGTACAAGTTTCAGCGCAATCTAGCTAGTTGTTCTAAAATAAGAGCGTAACTACGTTTCTATGGAGAACCGAGCTTGCTGGGGACCCTTAAAGATGAGTTAAAAAAAAAATTTAAACGCTACTAAAAAATAAATAAATATATTTTCAAAAAATATGACTAGGAACCTTGAGGCCTTTATCTAGAAACTTAATTCATTCGAAACTGAAGTTGATTAACCAACTTTCGCTCGATATAAAACAATCATGAACAAGAACATAGGTCTAAAACACAATATTAAAAAATATGTTATTATTTGTGCGCTAAAGCTATTATTAATAACCTATGTTAGTTTTCATCGAGCTTGCCGATTACTTTATTGTTTAAAATTACTATTTATAAATAACAATTCAATAACAATGATATCCCAGGCACGCACGGCCGTGCGCTCAGTGCTCAGCGAGCTGCGTACGGAGAAGGCCCTAGGTGCGTAGTTAACGTACCAATCGTTAACGCTCCATAGCGAACGAAACGCAATTGTCACTGTCGTACTAATATAGAAGAGTGATAGAGAGAGATGACTACGCTACGCTACGGAGCGTTAACGATTGTAACGTTGTCTAAGCACCCTGAACTCACTGTACCTTAAACCGTGTTCTCGGGCGTCATTACGTTAATTATAATAGAACCCAAATTAAATTCCAATACAATATTTCTATCATTGCGTCAGCCTCGACCAATAACATCAACCAATACAGGTCGATGGCGTCCCAGCACGCACAAGATTTTTACAGAAATCGTGAAGCGTCTGGTTGACGTAACTGGTGACCGAAGAGCTGGCGGCTTCCGCGCATAACGTATCAGCATTGCTATACAACGAGGAAATGCCGCCAGCATCCTTGGTACAATGCCTCAAGGGTCTATTTTAGATTTTAGCTAGCTATAGTAATCGTCTGTATATATATCCATTATGTTTATTTTTATTGTAAATAAAGGCTTTTACAAACCAATACATATCATTATTTGTATTATTCTTTGTCTCGTTATGAGAGTCCTAACTTACGTGAAAACACAAAACCCTTCGTAGAGGTTATGTTTAGCTACAGACGCTACGGCGTAGCACACCCTGCAAGGCCAAGAGGCATACGGCCCAATTCGAAGAATGAGATACCATAACGATAAGTTCTGGTTTAGATAGGTTCTCATTTAGATATCGTTTATGTGTCGTATAATGACAGAAGCAGCTCGATTCGGACAACCAGTGTCACTTTGACGTTAGAAATATCGTAGATAGATCTTATTGGGTTCACAGCGGAATCGCAATAAACGTCAATTTTGACATGTCGTTTAGTTATCGATCTTTTAAAGATCTTACACTTGTCTTAATCATTCATCAAAATGATAAATAAGTTTTTGGCAAAAATTTCATTTTTAGTACATGCTTTTATCGCTGACTGTGCTTTTCTTACCACAAGCAACTAATACTCATCGAGATAATTCTAACAACCCCAAACACAATTAGTTTGTGTTGTTTTATCACAGAGTTCCCATGGCCACCTCCTATCTCCGTCATCAGATCAGCTCGATGTCATAATAATATTGCATTGTCATCCTATTTACATATGTATCCAAAATTTCAGCTCAAACGAAAACCGGGAAGTGGGTCAAATTTAGCTTACAAGATTACACACTAATTCTTGCATGCGCATTTCGAGTTGTCCGTACATGAGAGATGCATGGGCGAATGATAACAATAAGACGTCATTTTGAAATCATTTTGATGTCAAAATTTAAGGTTGAATTGGCTTCTGTGTAACAAAACAAAGGGTACTTACCACCAGTAAAGGTAGCTGCACCATTGGTCTCTGAAACAATTACAATATTTACCTTAGAACCTCTCATTTTAAAAATTAGTTATATTTTTAATAATTTGAAGCGAAATTTTTCATATCAAAATATTAAAAATATGAACAAGATTAAACTTAAAAAAAAACTAGCTACTGTATTGTAAAAGGTAAGATTTTTCCCCAGTAGTTACCACTGGTAAAAGGTGGGATTTTTTCCCAATAGTAACCACTGGCAAAACGTGGGATTTTTTTTTCCAATAGTTACTACCGTTAAAAAGTGGGATTTTTCCCAGTAGTTACTACTGGTAAAACGTGGGATTTTTCCCAGTAGTTACCATTGGTAAAAGGTGAGATTTTTTCTCCCACTAGTTGACTTTACATGGCATTTTCAATGACAAAGTATGATGCCATACTAGAGTAAATTTATATACCAATATGACGTTTATAATGACACCCCCTCACTTTGTTCTATTCTCTCGAAGATAGTGCAATGTAAGCTTAGTTGGACTGTAACAACAACTATTTAAATATTTGATCGTTTTGGTTACACACAAAATTCGCCATGTCACGATCAATAGGGATGTTTCCTGTATTTAAAATCAATTATTTCACAGTATGCACGAAATATAGCACCAGATAATTATTAGAAGAAGTTGAAAGCAGTTATTTATTGACACAATTTATATTTAATAAATCAGATAGAACCAAAAAAGTGACTTGATGGTGACGTCACTTGTGCAGTTTTATTCCATTCCATAGTGGCTAATCGTTTTGACAGTTCGAAAAAAGAAACTGATTTGACTAGTAGTAAAGTACTATTGACTATTTTCATTGTTAGTTTAAAATGGCTAGAGTAAGTGCAAAAAGAGAAGAGACGTGGAATGTATTGAGCTCCATACATTCCACGTCTCTTCTTTTTCCGCACATACTATAGGAAGACAGCCCCTCTGACCTCAGTAACAAACAATATATGGGCAATAAGGTCGTGTATATATATTTTTGGTACTTTGTCCATATCGATATTTTCAGACGTGACTGTACCCAAGTAAAGGTGACGTTCAAATGTCAACTGCAGTGGTCGTTTTTACGGAAGGTTATACCAAAAAGTGTCATCAAAAAACTTTAAATAGGTGGCGCTACAATACCTAGAGTACTTGAACAAAAAAATCAAATCATAGACAGCGCAATTCACTCCGTCCATAACGCCTAGGTTCTTAGCTACTCTAGCGCTACTCTGGAGAGATTTGGAACTATTATTTATAGCTGACAACTGGACACTTTGGCAACAGTTCTACCATAAGAGATGCCACTACTCTTAATTCCACACTCCATAGTCGTTTTACAGAAAATTTGCTTTGCGGCATTGCTCGAAATGATGCCGCCATACCTTTAATTAAACCTTTGATCTATTAAATGGCACCACTTTTCGATATTTAACAAAAAACCATATCAGTGAAATAATAAGAATCAAAGTCAAAAGGCGTTCTAAAAGTTTTGATCAACGAAAACATTGTTAAAAGTGAACAAAAATTGTCAAATTGACAACCGGCCGTTTACTGAAAACTGTCATTTAAAATGACCATGTAACCGACCTCAAACAGCATCGTATGACAGCCCTAGGCAATGTTATTGAATAGATAAAACACGATAAATACATAATATACACTTGTTTATGTTTGTGCGTGTTATCGGTGGAGATAGGTCTCTACGTAAACAATGATAACACATTCTATATTACAACTATCTCGTAAACAAAGATTCATTTTGATACAAAATAGCCATAATATTTTTTTTATTAAATAAAAAAATATTTATAGTGCTCACAGACCGGTGCTTGCGACCGGTTTGGCCTAGTGGGTAGTGACCCTGCCTACGAAGCTGATGGTCCCGGGTTCAAATCCTGGTAAGGGCATTTATTCGTGTGATGAGCATGGATATTTGTTCCTGAGTCATGGGTGTTTTCTATGTATTTAAGTATTTATAAATATTTATATATTATGTATATCGTTGTCTAAGTACCCTCAACACAAGCCTTATTGAGCTTACTGTGTGACTTGGTCAATTTGTGTAATAATGTCCTATAATGTCCTATAATATTTACAGACGAATAGCCTGCTTGTTATAAATTAGTTTAGTTTGAGCATGGAGAAATAAGTAAGCTTAGAGTGTTCACTCCATACATCAGTTTTCATACCATAACGCTTATTATTTTCGTAGTCTACATCTAGCGTCAAGTAGCCGATTTATCAGTACTGCTACTTGACAATAGATGTCGCGACGAACGAAAAGTCTAATGCTCAACAATTTTCAGCTAATATTATAACCGGATCAACCGGAGAAGGTTTCAGAGTTGGAAGTCCGAAGTGAATGCCATGTCATACGTTACACTTTGCGGTTCTGTAACCCCTTCCTTCTTCCTCGCGTTGTCCCGGCATATTGCCACGGCTCATGGGAGCCTGGGGTCCGCTTGACAACTAATCCCAAGATTTGAACACACTACTTTTCGTAGGCACTAGTTTTTACGAAAGCGACTGCCATCTGACCTTCCAACGCAGAGGGTAAACTAATTGTTGGATTAATCCGGTTTCCTCACGATGTTTTCCTTCACTGAACAGCGACTGGTAAATATCAAATGATAATTCGTACATTAGTTCCGAAAAACTCATTGGTACGAGCCGGAAACCGCAAGAAATTAATCGCAAATCTAAGCCTTAGGGCCACCCCACGGTGATAGGTCTAAAACGCACCGTTAAAAATTTGTAACTACCAATTTATGAATTGCTTCTAAAAATGCATTATGTTATTTTTGATCGAATACATCGATTACTTTTTGTTAAAAATAACAATTCAATAACAAAGATAACCGGAATTCCGGGCCCGCACGGCCGTCCGCTCAGTACTCAGCGGGCTGAGTTCAAAGAGGACCAACTGCTGCACCTTAACTGGTCAGAAGCTATACTAACAATAACAAAACCTCATCCTAACCGTTATCCCAATCTCAGATGAAATTCGAAATTCAAAAACAATTCTCTGTTTTAAAAAACAAAACCAAACGTAAACTCGGAATAACCGAGAAGATAAACTAAACGGTGTAACGATCGACATCGATATTATAAACAAGAAAATCGATTGAAAACACCAATCGATTGCTTGGACAACAGCGGTTTATTTTATAAATATTGGGGCACGTTTTGGTGCGGGCGTTGGATTTTGGTTGTTTGATTATTGGGTTGGTATTATGTACAAACTGTGACTTCTGTGTCGATATTCTGTAGAAAAGAAAGTTAAAGAGTTAGTTAGGGTAGATGGGAGCGAGGATAAATGTAAAGATCATTTGTGACGTTTTCAAGGTCACAAATGATCGTGTCACAAATATCTCTGTCGGGTGATGATAGTTTTTTAAAGATTTTCATTTTATTGAGATATGATCTGAATTGAACGATTTTTTATACCTACTGTAGAAGTTGCATATCCATCCAGTATCTACTAGTTGTTTTGGTAAATTTGGGACGTAAAGTGAATGTAATAAATATATAGTAAACGCCCCTGTGATGGATGGGACTGGCACCAGTAATGGAATGGTATTAGACAAATCCTGTAATAGTTATTTACGATACAAGTGCGAAAAATAGGAAATTCGTAACGAGTGACGATAAATTAAAGGGAGACACGAGTTGCGAATTACCTATTCGCACGTGTATTGTTTTTTACAGTACATTTGGCTCTTTAAAGTTTCGACATAGTTACATAATGTGCTAATTTACGCACTAGTGCGGAAAAGTAGCACCATATGTACTGTAAAACAAGTATTTACCATCAGTTTTTAAACGCTGGAAATTTTTAATTTAACCATAAAAATAAGCCAAAGAGCTTTGATTTTTTATTGATATTTGTTAGTTTGAAAATTAATGGCGCCATACATCCCATGACTGGAGCAAAAAACCAATTCTTGTTAATAATATTGAAACCAATTGCAGTAGGTATCATTAAAACATACAAAACATAAAGGACGAATAGGAAATTCAAAACATAATGAAATATAGGTATCATTGTAGAGTCTGACCAAGCTAACTCTGCATGCCAAGACAAAGTGTGGCCTTGGTAATGACAAATTTGAAATATGACACTCCCTCACTTTGTTCTATTCAAGTAAGTTGATTTTAGATGGACTATAGTCAGTTGCCTTGGACAGTATTACTTAAGCTCGACCATCTCTTAAACCTGCCATCTGAAGGGGTTATTCCCACTACTTACCACCAAGTTGTTACCACTGGTAACTACTCGGAAAAAAAATCCCACCTTTTACCAGTGGTAACTACTGGGAAAAAAAATCCCAGTAGTTACCACCAAACCAAGTTGGTGGTAACTAGTGGGCAATAACCCATCTGAAGCTATTCCTCATAACCCTCTACTAAGGTGGATGGGGTCACTTCGAAAACGGGGTAATATTGAAAATCACTTATATCTACTAAACCTGAAGCGTTGGCAACACTTACGCTACTACAACGCATCAAGGCATCTTGCTTACTTATTGCCATAGAGAAATATTAGTAGTTTTCTTACCAAAACGCGAGTAATTTCGTAGTCGACGTCAAGAAGAAGATTTATCAGTACCGCTACTTGACACCAGATGTCACTAGTGTGGCGACTGACGAAAAATGTATTGCCATAACAATTTACAACTAATATTACATGTAGGAGGTGAAAATAGAGGTCGGTTAATTCGGTTATAATATTAGCTGAAAATCGTTGAGCATTAGACTTTTCGTTCGTCGCGTCAACTATTGTCAACTAGCAGTACTGATAAATTCCGCTACTTGACGCTAGATGTCGACTACGTTTTGGTAAGAAAACTGATGTATGGAGTTACTACTCTTTCTTTACTTACTCAATGCTTAAAGTTGCTGTAGCATAAAATGCTTCTAATTTCATACATATATATTTGTTATTTTAAAAATTACCACATTTTCGAGGTTATCCCAAATCCCAATACACTTTACTTTGCTTCTTACCTCGGAAATGCGCATATCTTATACCTTTAAACGAGCAATTCTTGTATATATATAAATATATATATTTCTGTGATCTCGGAAACGGCTCTATAAATTTCGCTGAAATTTGGTATATGGGGGTTTTTGGGGGTATACAATCTATCTAGATTAGTCTTATGTTTGGGAAAACGCGTGTTTTCGAGTTTTCATGCGTTTTTCTTTCGGCGCAGAATATGGTCGCTAATTTCGTATTACCGGCCACTGTCCGTCTGGTCCAGCGGGTTAAGACGCGGACTGCTAAACGAGTGTTACGGGTTCGTATCTCGCCCGGTGACCAACTTTTGTTTTTTTTTTTATATGTTCAAGTTTATATATAATTTTTATTGTTTTAGACAAGTTTAATTTAGTAAAAAAATGTAGTTAAGATTATCACCTATAGACCACCATATTACAATAAATAGTTACAACCCAGCAAAGCTCGGTCGCCCAGGTACTTTTTACGAATTTGTTACTCACTCAGTAGCTTAGGTATTATAATTTACCAATTTCGACAACGCGGGTGCCTAAAACATGGCTCTGAAATTTCTTTCGCTAAGGTTTTCAAAATCGAAGGGAGAGCTGATCAAAATATGTTTTGACCCAAATTTGTGCCAAGTCACGGGCTATTTAGCCAAGTCACGGCTCGAATTGAATCCTATTCAATACCCTATTATTGTAGATAAAAACGTTTTTCAGTGAAAAAGAAAATGGAGGAATAAGTGATTTGCGAAGTTAGTCGATTGCTTAGCGAACTGTAAAGAATAATACCTATTTAAGGTGTTTAACACTAGATTGTGTAACAAGAGAGCAAAATGACATATTTACGGCGATGGCAGATTGAATACTGAACGAAGCGAAGGATTCTATAATTCGAAGGATTCGAAGTGTAGCGAGGGATTCTAAAATAGTACCCTGAGCTTAGTGAGGGTTTCAAGTCTTAACGCCCAAGGTGGTAATAATTGTGCTACTATGTGACACATATGCGTTTCACATGATTATTTTTCTAAATATTATATAAGCTAAATAAAATATAGCAATCCTTTGTATATAGCCATTATAAATAAAATGTTTATTCTCAGCTAAATAATAATATGCAAAAAAAAAATTGTGTCCTAGAACAGAAAAACACCACTTTGATCTCTCCTAGCAGGGAAGAAAAAGCCCTTTTCCAAATAGGTGATGTAAAAAGATACTTATAATGGTTATGGTGGTGGTTCGTAACCTCACGAGGCAGGAAGGACGAAGAGACAGACAGACCTAATGTGTGAATGTCATTGCACGCCCTCGCCAGACAAAGAATGAAGGACTTTGGAGCAGGCTATCTGGAACCTAAGGAATTCGAGATGCTACCCATGAGCTCCATCATCCGGCACATGGAGATGGTCGAAAAAGCTCTTGAGTGGCTGACGGATCTTTCCTTAGGGGGCAACTACACAAAAGATCCCTATGGGTCGAAGTGTATCCGCAAGGGCCCCCGGAAATCATAAGATAAGATAACCCTACGAAGCAGGATCTGTAGCCTTAGTAGAGGAAGCCAGTGATGCGACCTGCAGAGAACATCCAGACATAGAGTCAGACCAAGATAAGTTGGCAGCGATTTTGACAGCCAAGACTGCAAGTGTTATTTAAAATGTCAAACTTCTATGAAATTATGACATTTACTTAAAACTTGCACAGGCTGGGCTATCAAAATCGCTGTCAACTTATCTTGGTCTGAAAATGAAAATGATTTATTTCATAAATGTTAAGTGTACATAGGACAACAAGTTTGGGTCTTCCTAGTAGGTGGTCTGACTCTAGCCTCGAAAGCATTTATTCGCAAACTCCCTAACGCTCGGTCAATTAGAATGACCATTGATATATACATGTATTCATATACTGTATACATAACAGTAGTTATTTTTATTTCTAAATACAAGGCGGTCAAGATTCAAGAAAGAGTTGAATATGGAATAGCAGCCCACGACCGACCTGATGTTGTGGAGATCCTTGGGGAAGGCCTTTGTCCAGCGGTGGCCTTTTTTCAGCTGCCAAACCAGCTGCAAAGATGCCATTTAATTCGGACACTTGCGTATTGTTTTATTCTTAAGTAGCATTTAATTTGAAATATTAAGTAGCATTTAATTTATATTTATATAAGTATATATACACCACGGGCTAGTAAAACCCGACAGATTTTAAAGGTGTAGTCTTGACCGCCTTTAGAGACTAAAATGTCATACAAAGTTTTCTGAAATGGATCTTGTTTTAGAGATAATGACAATTCTGTGAAAATGTATTTCTGTAATAACTCTTAAACTTGGTTTTGAGATACTTACTAACAAACATTCTATTTTAGAGGAAATTTTAATTTTATCTGTATATAACAAAAACCAAATTTATTCGTTGTATTTTTTTCCGGCAAGATGATAAAAGACAACGTATCGTGTGCAGAAAAACGCAAAAAAATAAACCAAGAAATTTTATCAAAGCTCTTTATGACCTCAGAAGCTTGGTTAAAAACTGTTCGGTTACTCCAGCCCACAGTCTAGCACCCACAACACAAGCTTTTTTGACCTTAGGTACTGTGGGACTAGGTTTGTTTGTGTAAAATGGTCCTAATAATATTAATTTATTTAATTATAAATTAACTAATTAGGCTTCTAGCGTGTTTATTAATAAGGGGGATATTTAACACTCACCGTCACATCGACATCTATGTCACCACTGTCATCCTTCTGGAGACACATCCAGCACAATCAGTCCAGCACTTCACATATAATCTACCGGCCCCAGCACGCTGCCTTGTGGCACGCCCGGCTGCACTCGTGCTCCGAATGCGCCAGCGCACAGCGAATGTTTTGAATACAATCTGTAACAGAAAGAAATAACAATAATAAACTTTACAGTCCTGTGCGCGTGTTTGTATGTGGATTAGGAGGGTTCCTTAGTGCGTTGACGAGTCGAAGGCTTAAACAGGTGCAAGGAAATATGCTCGTGTGAAAAATGCACCCAAATCGAATAGTACGTGTCACGTGTCCTAAGTAGATATCGAAACTTGTAAAGCAAGCAAATCTTTACCCGACTGCCGAAAGAGGGTTGTGTCTTTTGGGGTATGTATGTATGTATGTACCTATATATTTGTTTGTATGTGTCATTCATTGTTTCGCCCTACGACAGCCTATACCGTTTGATGAATCACAATAGGTATATGAGGTATCAGTTGTGAGAGTGACATGGGGTGAGTATATTCTAACTGTTAATTTAAATAAAAAAAAAACAAAAAATACTCTTCAAATTGCTGGATCGATTTCTATCAAACATACCTAGCTAAGAAACTCAACCGAAAGGAAACTCGCTTTTACGTAAAAAACTGCATCGTCATCGGTCATTCCGTTGGAGAGCTACGATGCCACATACAGACAGCCAGATAGACAGACTTTGGTGTCAAATATATTAACACCCCTTTTTTTGTTTCGAGGGTTAAAATTACTAACCGCTGTCAGTTTTTTTTAGGGTTCTTTTAATTTCTTTAATTCAACTTGAGAGTATCTATAAAGACATTATGGATTTTATATTATTATTTACATTCAACTTATTAAAAAAAACTTTCATTCAATTTTCATTAGGTAACTGGTACTTATAGCACAGGTTTATTTTATACATATTTTAAGTACTTATCAGCGAAATACTCTTGGACAGCGAATACTATGTAATATATTATAAGAAATTATGTATAATGTGTAAAACTTTTGAACTTAATAAACTTTATCTTATCTTATCATTGTTGAAAAACACACCTACTGAAAAGTACTCTACCACCAGTTCTTCACACTCGGCCCTTCTACAACCAAAATGACCTTTCCTTTAAGTGATATCATCATTATGTACTTAATAGTATTTGCACTTTGCAGTTTTCCTGTGTGCAACAAAGTAAGATACAAGTTTGTCCTAAAACAAACAGAAACTTGCATACCGGACTGGGAAAGAAATAAGTAATTATTTGTACAAAGATTCTTGATAGGGCCACGTAGAAACTAAAAATATTCTTCGTTTTCTCAAGAGTTACTTCGATATTTTAATATAAGTTTTGGTGTATATTTGGAAATCATTACATAGGTTTGAGCTACATAAAAAATAAACTTTTGGCAAAAAAAAAACATTTTTGATACCTACAAGCTTTTATCGCTGACTGTACTTTTCTTTCCACGGACAACTATAATACTTATCGAGACAATTCAAAAACTTCCAAACACAATTAGGTTGCGTTGTTTTATCACAGTTCCTATGGCCACCTTCTGTATTCATCATCAGATTAGCTCGATGGTACCATAATATTCACTCGACTTACGTATGTATGCAAATTTTCAGCTTCATCGGAAATCGGGAAGTGGGTCAAATTTAACTTGGAAGATTAGATTACAGATACACAGACAACGGGACAGATGAAACTAAATAAAAGCTTGGTAAATGGTTATAATTATCCATATATAGAAGTAATTTTAAGGTTTGTTGTATGCAAGTACATCATGTATAGTAAGCAAATAGAAGAATAAGCGATTGATTGGAGGTTTGGCAATTCCTGGGTTAGCAATCTAGTGCATCAAAATTTCTAGAAGAAAGTACCTAAATTGTATTTCTTTACTTAATGCATATTAGTTATAAGATGTAATGTTTTCAAAAGATGTGTCCCGCTGAGTTTCTTGTCGGTCCCATATTGAGATATCCTACAATTTAGGAGGGATTAAAATCTTCTCGCGTCAGAGGTGAAGGATTTGAGCCGGCTTAGCTTTATATGACATTCATAAGCGCATTGTAATATGCCTACTTGAAAAATAAACTATCTTTATCTATAATTGGCAAAAAACTCGTAATACTCAAACTACAGAACCTCAACACTTCTAAACCGTCTAAATTGACTTTTACCTACGATCCAGCGTTACGTAAACAATTACTATTATTTTTAAATATTGTCATGCTTGCAATCTTATCTATGACTAATTGCAAAAGCAACACCTGACCAACACAAAGGCTGCAATCTTCATCATCCGGCCGAAGATTAAACATACGTGTGACCCTTAATATTTGTTAGGTCTAGAAATAGTAGATTGTTAACCAAGGGATGAAAGGCACCTATTTCTGTCGAGGTAGTTTGACGCTCGAACGCGGTGAGCGCGCCAATAGTTCGTCGAGGTTGAAATGAAATGATGCTTTTCACCCGAGTTGTTTAGAGTGTTTACTGTACTTTTATTTATTTAATCATTATTGCACAATACATGAAGGTACAAATGGCGGACTTAATGCCTTAAGACATTCTCTACCAGTCAACCAATGGGTTAAACCAGAAAGATTAAGTAGGTGCAGTGTCTTTTAAAGTAAATGAATACGAGGAAAGTAAAATGCACATGCATGCAATTTAAATAACATTTAAGTATTTCGTGAGGGTTCTTTCAATTAGAGATTTAGGTAAAAGTATCGTTATTTATGGAATGGGGAGTTATACTAAGCTACGTTGGCAGCGATATTGATAGCCCAGCGTGTGCAAGTGTTAAGTAAACGTCATAATTACAAAGAAATTTGGCGTTTAAAATAACACTTGCATTATCGAGTCTGTCGAAACATCTTCGTGCGATTGAATGTTATATTGACAGCGTAGGTAATTACTCCCCACGCCACGTATATTTAAAGGGGTCCCTAACGCCAATGACCTTCGATCTGAATCCCTTAATTTTTTGTAGCTTATCATATTAACAGCAATGACTATAAGCAGTATAGTGTCCCATATTTACTCCAAAGTTCATTATCTTCGAGATATTGGTCATCAAAGTTGAACAATTTTAGGCCAAAAAGCTGGTTTTCTTTTAATTAATTTAAATTCAAAATCTCTGACAAATTTTAGAGACGTCAAAGACAAACTCAAATATGTAGATTTCGTATATGTAAGATCCTTCAGAGCAATCTAGTAACGAAAATAGTGTTTGTTTAGACAATGTTTATAAAAAATCATAAAAAAAAATATTTTTAATTTCTTTCAAAATCCGGCAGACAAGAATGGAGATAAAAGATTGAAGAACCGATTGCCGTTCGTCTTATAATTCTATCTGTAGTGCAAATGTAGGAGTAACGACTCAAAACTTGTCAAAAATCAATGGAAACGGCCGGGAGCCCCTTAAGAATATTTTATAAATTTTTAATCTCATCCTTCATAGGGAATTTGACTTGTACAATTTATATCTTTCCACTGGACAATGTGTTTTCAAAGATAGAAATATTTTCCATAGAAAGCTAAAGTTTATGCAGAAATCTCAATCTAACAATTTTTTTTGATCAGAATCTAATAACTCGGTGGAGTCCTAAAGATAAGTACTAATCTGCAATTGTGACACAGTTCCCAGGAATATAGATGGCGGTTTTCTTTATTCGACATACACAAAACGGTTCATTCACGACGACGGTCCCGGTTGACTGGTAGAGAAAGGCATTAAGTCCGCCATTTGTACTGTTTTGTATTGTGCAATAAAGGTTAAATAAATAATAGGCTCCCCTATTTCATCTGCCAAAATTAAATTATGAAAGTATGCTATTTATATACGGATTTAATACTCTTCTGTTATTTATAACAACATGAGATTTATTTTTAATTACAAAATTAAAATAGTAGTTTTATTATCTGCATGCCACGTGACCGAAAACGCTGACCACCTTTTTTTCTCGTGAGTGACGTCATTATAGCAGAAACACGTGTTAAATTTGTAATGTATTGTAGCAACGGAGAAAAGTTTGCACTGCACATTTACTACTGCCCTGAGACGTCACAAGAATGACGGCTGCCTTTTTTGGTGCGAACGTTTATTTTGTTTTAAAAAAAATCTTTACATATAATATATGTAGCGATAATATTTTCAAGAAATAAAAATACCAGTTGGCTATGGACGCCGTACGAACATTTATAAATATATTAAAATAAAATGTAGAATAGCCTACTGACTGTTGCCGCCCTCATTTAATAGGGAAAACTGGAGAAAGCTGAATGTAGATAGCGCTCTTCTATATTTTACAGACACGATATAAGAAGAGAGACAAGATATGGCCCTTAACTATATACGGAAACTATGCAAAAACCGTCCCCAAAGCTTTAACCTACAACATTTCAAGTAGGTAATAGGGCTTCCCAGAAAACTGTGGTCTCCCATTTCGGAGCAATTTGGAACGAAACAATAAATAAGCACCTTTTTTATATGATAGTCAGCAAACAAGCAGAATTGCCGCCTAATGGGAAGCAGTCACCGTCGCCCATGAACATAAGCAACATCGGAGGAGCCACTTATGCGTTGCCAATCTTTGAGAACCTTAAATACCTGCTATGTATATACCTTAATGGGCAACGCTAATTTGGGCTATAGGATGATTGGGAAGACCGTTACTAGCTCCGACAAATTTTATTGCAAGAAGAAAAAGAAGCTTGGAAAAGTTGTTTGGAATTCGCCGTTTTTTTAACCCCCGACGCAAAAAAGGGGGTGTTAGACGTTTGACACCAATGCCTGTGTATCTGTTTGTGGCTTCGTAGCTCTCAAACGATGCGTTTTTTACATGAAAGCGAGTTTCCTTGCGGTAGTTCTTATATAGCAATGTTTGATAACAGCAGTTTGAACAGAATCTGCATTTTTCCAGCAAGGCATTTTTGGCATAAAAGGGTTTACAATCATTGCGTAGGGGTTTTTAAAAATTTAAATTTAATAGTTATCTACTGACAAAATTGATTTATAAGTTGTATTAATGCTCGCCGTCGTTCAGGCGACACAACATTTGTTTACGGCCGTGTTGGCAACAATAAAACGTTGTTGATTCGGCGTGTTATAACAATCCTTGTTTGGGCCACGACCCGCCCGGGCCTCGGGTTTCAATAAACAAGCGATCATAACATTATTGTGCTAGTCCTAACTAGCTACCGAAATAAACTGTCAAACGGGCGCTTGATTGGGCAGTTCCTGGATTTGTCGCTAGATGGCGTACTAGGCGTTCATTTCGAATCGAAATTCGATGTGGAAGAGTTTATGGGTCAAACACGTTTTAGAAAAAGGTCACTTCTGTGGACAATAAAAGAAAAGTTAAAGACTCGGGTACATTCTGTGGCCCTAGTGAAAAAGGGTACAAGTCTCTAGCAGTTTAGGTGTATAAGGGCATAAGTGTTACGTGGAACTTACACCCCTTTACACCTGCGCTGCCAGAGACTTGTAGCCTTTTTCACTAGGGCCACAGATATATATGATATATAAGTACATATATCACGTTTTTTTTTAGTCAAAAGTATGAAAAATGGAACCCGACAGCAAGGGTGCAGTGTAAAAATGAGCATTTTTGATTTCCTTGATTTTGTGATGTCTACAGGGAAGACTCGAACGAGTAAATCCTTTACCGCATAAGCAATGGCAAATATATGGCAGTTCACGTAGTAATTATATGCTCTTTGGTTCAATCAATCAATTTTTCGTGTTATGGCTCCATCAAGGGTGTTGATGATTCTGCCAATGTCGAGGTTGGATAAGACACGGCTAGTATATGAATCTTTGCAGATCGGATACTCCACCGAACACTGTCTATGACCGTAATATATGGCAGTTATAATATTCAACTCTATTTGACAATGACATTTATCAAAGTTCAAATTTAAACAAAATATTTTTTATGACATGCGTTAAGGGGTTAAGTACCTATATTATAAAATGTGTATGACCCTCAAATTCTTTCTTTGGTAGTCTGGGTCTTATGATCTTTGATTTTAAAAACTTATTAATTTATCGACCGACGAAGCGCTGTCTTAGCGCTAGCCAAGAAAGTCGTTTTGTATCTTTCACATGTTCTTTAGAAGATATCTTGAGCATAAAGGTAATATTAAAAGTAATTAATATTTATTCTCATTATATTATATTAAAAGGCAATTACTGTTCAGTCGGTTTCAGTATTGTTCAGATAATTTCAAGCTCGAATATAGAAAATTAGTTGTTTATAATATGGGAGCATCGTTGATAATGGCGTAAGCGCCACCGACAACAAGGTCCCTTTTCACAGATAATGTCACATATTGTAACAAGGTAAGAAATAGTATTGAAACTTTTGACACTTGGAGAAACTGTACACCTCCAAATCTTATTAGTATTAAAACTCTGACATTGGGGACCTTTTACATCTCCAGATTTAATGTGTTTTTAACCATAGAAACTATACATCTATATTGTATTGTATAGTTTGTCAAAGGGCTATCTCATTTCAAACATAGACAGAGGGAGTCATACTATCTTTGTCTTACACTAGTACTAGCATCCAAAAGAAAAGGATGAGTATAGTTTTTATTGTTCTTATTTACTGACAAATTGGTTTGACCAACTATAGTAATTATTTATTTTAAGATTATTATAATGCAATGTTTACCCAGGTATTGGCTGTTGTATTTATAAATGTATTGCCATATGATGTTACTATAAATATTGTATTGACTTGTAAAAGAGCCCTTCAGGCTTACTGCTATTTTTTTTTTAATTTTAATTTTTTTTTTTTTTATTAAATTCCTTGACCGTACATATTTAAATCTATACAACGTAGTTCAGTTAATATGATGATGACGGATCGTAGGTATAAATTTATCGCAACACAATTCCTTATCTCGTTTGTTCTTTATTTACACTTCATCACGTAAACATCTTTCTTTCGCTTATCAACTCGCTGATGTGATTCAGTTGACTTCATTCATTGGCACGATACATTTTAATACGATTAGCAATGAGGTTAAACAGAAGCGCTTTTACATCGACCCTTTTTCAAGTCACTTTCGAAAGGGGCCCGGTTTAGTCACTTTTCAGTACTTTGGAGGACAATTTCACCTATAAAAAAAACTTGACGTGGCCAATTATGATCACTGTGACATTTTATTTATGGAGTTAGTGTCAAAGTAAAAAGAAATGTAACGTACGTAAAACTTCCCTCTTAAGTCAATCCGAGTCACCTCTCATACGGATCTTCTTTGGCCACGTCAACTCGTCAAGTACAATGGTTGAAATTGGTCAGCTAAATAAAATACGTGTGTTTTTTCAGACTATTATCTAACATAAGTTAAAATACATCACTAAAAGGTGGGTACCATTCCTTATTAGTAAAAACAAATGAAACAAACAATATCAACATTTACTATAAAATCCTCAAACTAGTAAGAATTGAATCGCGCGCCATCTATGACTTAATCTTCAAACTATAACCACGAGCCTCATACCAACAGACAACTTCGTTTATTGGTGCCATCTGCCGAACTTAACCTGTACCATTTTTTCGTCGCGTCACGCCTGTTGCATTGCACACATGATGTAATTTCAAACGTCTGCCTAGCTAGTTAGTTCAAGGCTATATAAAAACTAGTGTAAGAGCGCTCTAGGATTATATAAAGTTGTTACTGATATAAGGGTCAGATTATAATGGGTTATTTTGAAAAGTTAAATCGCCGTTGCTTGTAAAGTATTAGGAATATGCCG
Source organism: Cydia pomonella (assembly GCF_033807575.1). Classification (NCBI taxonomy): domain Eukaryota; kingdom Metazoa; phylum Arthropoda; class Insecta; order Lepidoptera; family Tortricidae; genus Cydia; species Cydia pomonella. Next base: position 13,260,022 of record NC_084725.1, on the reverse strand, counting down.
CCATTTTGTTTACACAACACAAAAGACCCTTGTTTGCTTTTCGCTAGACGTTTCCTGGTTGTTTTGTGTGTGTGCGTGTTTTCACAGCTGTATGTGAACGGTATACAAAAATGTTGTTGTTTGCGCGCCCAAGTCGGTAATAAATTCCGTTTTTTGTCTTTCGGTCGCTGAAAATGGAGTTATTGGATAACGGATGAGACGAAGCTTTATTCATTAACCGCTAGTGGCAAACAAGCGTACAGTCGGTATCATAATGCCGTAGTTTCGAGAGCTGTCAGATGGCGCTTTAGTTTCTATCATAATTATATAATTTATACGAAATATACGTAGACGCTTATATAATATACTGTCGACAGCAAGATTGGCTAACAGGCGATGTGTTAAAAAGGAAAAATGCGTCTTCAATTCATTCATTTATAATACTTTGCACTACCGTAATAGTAGATTGTTAACCAAGGAATGAAAGGCACTCATATCTGCCGAGGTAGTTTGGAACTCGAACGCAGGGAGAGCGTCAATATTCCGAGGCTGAAATGATGCTTTTTACCAGTTTCACCCGAGTTACACTCTACTTTTCATTTCGAATACGAGGAAAGTAAAATGCACATGCATGCAATTTAAAAAACATGTGTTTTTTTTTAAACATGACTAAGTATATTTTTACAGAATTTTTAGAGGGTACTTTCAATTAACTATTTAGGTAAAAGTGTCATTATTTATGGAATGGAGATTTATATATCAGATTGGAAATTGTATAAGTAACAAATCTATTTTCACCTCAGCAGCTCGAACAAGCCTACTTTCCTCACTCCAGGGAGTGAGACAAGCTTTCGTCATAATGATGACGCTTTTCATTCATGAATGTAAATAAATGTGGTTAGCTTTACTTGATGTTGAATTTTTTTAACCTTTAATATGTTCTCACTACTGAGGTGAAGAGTTGTGTCACACGAGAGCAAAGTTATTTTACATCTCGTGTTTTTGAGTCCCTCGCTACGCTCAAGATTCTAACTTGGAATCTTTCGCTTACTCAGGACTCAAAATCAACACTCGCAAGAAAAACCAACTTCCCTCTCTTGTTGCACAAATAACTATTGAGCCCAAATTTCAATTGCTTATCGTAAAAAAATGAAAAAAAAAAACATACTTGAAAAGTAAAAAGCTCTAGTGCAGAAACGTATCACTTTTTAGAACAACAATGACCCTTTTTCAGAGCATGAGAAATGAAAGATTTATAATTAAATAAGAACATATTGGATATATAAAATAGGCCCTTGAGGCATTGTACCAAGGATGCTGGCGGCATTTCCTCGTTGTATCGCAATACTGATACGTTGTGCGAGGAAGCCGCCAGCTCTTCGGTCACCAGTTACGTCAACCAGACGATATCTAAACCAGAACTTATCGTTATCGTATTTCATTCTTCGAATTGGGCCAAACGTTACCGCGACGCCACGCGGTCGGGTTCCAACTTGTACCTTTATGCTGATTGGGCACCTTTGTCTATCCTTATCTTAAAACCTGATTCCCTATAATCTTGTACCCAAATTTGGTTATATCGATTGATTTAACCGGGTAAGATAACGCTATCATCATATCAAAATTATCAATAACAAATCTATTTGTATACAAAAATGATAATTTTTCGCCTACGTTCGCAAATGGAGAGATATACAGTACGTAACTGAACGTAAAGCACTTACTCAAAGCCGTTAACCCCGAAACCGCGAAAAAAATTGGCTGTTTCATTTCATACATTTTGCTGATCTGATATTGAAATTTCCCATGGGAGAGTCAATTTTTTTTCACGATTTGTTTTTTTTTTAATAAATAAATAATCGGCAAAGAGCATGTCGGGCCCAGCGAACGTCGGGCCATGCTCAGTATAGGGTTCCGTAGTACTAACCCATTCTGTCAGAATATGCTAAAAGGGGGCTATTAGTATCATGTACCTACATTACAGGCATGTTCACAATAGTTTTAATTGAAAGTATTTACTAAGATTTTGTTTCACGATTTTTTTCACATTTTTTGGACTCATGTTTCTAAAGTTAGAGAGAGGGGGACATATTTAATTCTATCGGAGCGATTATTTCCTAAAATATTAATTTTATCAAAAAATGGATGTAGGACAGATTCGTTTTAAAATACCTATCCAACGATACCCCACACTATTGGGTCAAAGGAAAAAAAAAAAAACAAAAAATATGCTTTTGTATGGGAGGTACCCTAATTTTTTTTTAAGTCTTTGTTTTACCGTTTTGTCGCCATTCATGATTTATGTATCCATGCTAAATTGCAGCTTTCTAGCACTAACGATCACGGAGCAAAGCCTCGGACGGACAGACAGACGGACATGGCGAAACTATAAGACAGTGTCTTACGTGAGCGAATAACTCGTGAATTCAATCCTTTGATACCCATGGAAGTGTCCTACGTGGGCGATCTCTGAATGTCGTTGAGCCGCCGCGTCGCATCCGCGAGTCATCGCTCACGTAAGCCGCTGCGTAAGGGTTCCTAGTTGACTACGGAACCCTAAAAAGATAACAAAATAAGAAAGTCAACATCAGTTAATTACACTACACGTAAATTTTATATAAAACTATTAGCACAACAGGTCGATGTTAATAAAATGTGCTAAAACAAGTAATACATGAGAATGGGTTATGTAAGCTTGTTTGTTGCGGGGCGGAACAATGGTGATGGGAAAATGCTCGCGTTTCTTAACGTTAGGGATGGGACACGAAACAGTGTCGATAAATTAATTACAAGATTTTCTGATAGAGTCAGAACAAGCTAAGTTGGCAGTTTAGATAGCCCAGACGGGACACGTGTTATTTTGAACGTCAAACGTTTATGGAATCGTTTACTTAACACTTACATCGTCTGGGCTATCAAAATCGCTGCGAACTTATCTTGGTCTGACTCCAGTACCAACCACAAAATCAATATATTTTTTTCTTTTCGGATTATCAAATGTCGGTAATTTTAGTGGTCAGCTATTTTTTGGGATTTTAAGTTGGTTCCTGTAAAACATGTTCTGTATGCCATTTTGTTTAAGATTATCTATTTAAGAGATATATAAAAATTAAGATAATCTATCGTAAATTTTATTGCTTTGCTTATCACGTAGCGCTACGCCGTAGTTTACAGCAAGTGTTTCCTTCTTTGAAGCGATGCGCGATTGGCGCGATTTATCCTACTAATATTTATGTAGTTACAGTGCTAGGTACTCATTTACGAAAAAAGTGCTGAAGAAATTGAGTAAAATACAGCTCATAGATGTTTTATAGGCTAGACCTAAAATTACAGGATATGTTTCTCACGGGTTACATCTTATGGCTCCTCTACACGATGGCCCAGCGTAGGCCAGTCCAAGGGACGCATTTATGCGTTAGAGGGAGCAAGTGATATAGCTATCTCATTCCACTGCATAGCTACGTCCCTTAGACTGGCGTACGATGGGCCATCGTGTAGAGGAGCCCTTAGTGCAGCAGTGATCGGCATAGGCGCCACCTCTACGGAATTCCGAAAAGAAACCTTAATATGGACATGAATGAATATAATATGGACATGACTCAAATGCAATAATCTTGTTCAAAAAAGTACCCTCGTTGATCACTGATTATAAGACATAGGTATATTTCAGTTTATAAAAAAATCACTTTATAACACAACACATGTATTATTATTTAAATGATCAGTCAGAATATCATGACTATAATAATTTCTAATATACACCGTGATTTTTTTAATTCCGGTAACTCCGGGGTAAGTACGTTTAAGGAAATTAAATGGCATATATATATATTTTTAAGTTATTGAATGTTGCATATAGCGTTATTGTAACACGGACATTACATTTAATTCAGCCAAACAATTGAAAACTGTGACATATCAATGTCATTTCGAACATCGATCGTCCGAGATAGTACTAAACTTTAGTTGCAAATGAATACACTCGTACTAAACACTAATCAATATGTACACAGGCCCTAAAGCAAGTGTACACGCTCGTAAGGGCCTTATAAAAAAAAAAAATTGATTATCTCCGGAATGGAGTTAATTAGAATACCAGTGTCTTTGAGAAAGTTACTTAACTTAAGCTCAGGAATGTACCCTTGATATTAACGGAAATAAAAAAAACACGGTGTATCAAATCTCTATCGATAGCCCACGTCACATCACTAGCGCACATTTTACACTATTTGTTTGCGGATTGCAACAACACAGACAAACAACGTCGTGCGAAAATGGCTTAATTTATGTTGCTTTTACTAGATAAAACTGTTTTATGAACAAGTATGAGCAAACGCTACCCGGTTTACATGCTTAGATAATAATATCATATATCGTAAAAAATGTCTACTTTCTGTTTGATCCCCACTGGGTAATTGTGGTCTAACAGTTTACTTGAGATGCCAACAACTAGAGATGCCACGAATATTCGGCAATTATTCGGCCTATTCGGTCACCTTGCTGAATATTCGGTATTTAGCCGAATGTTGCCTACTATTTGGCCGAATACTGAATATTTGTTGGCCTAAAAAGAAAAACTACCTCAATTTTAATATTAAACATATGCACTTATGCAGGGCGTCCCAAGACTATGGGACATTAAGGGAAAGTACCTTAAATATAAGACAGGATATTTTGCTAAAAGGAGACTTTATTTTATTTTCAAAACTAAGTAATACTGCATTCAAAGATTTAAAAAAAATAAGTTACTTTGTCTGGAAATCGAACCGACTCAAATGTGAAAAAAAAAATAACCTGTATTTTTATGATGCCAATCGGAAGAATGCATAAAAAATAAGTCATCTCAGAAATATGATATCGCAAAAGAAATTAATAGAGTTTAATTTTTGATTAAAATTTCAAGATTCGGTTTAATTCCCAGAAAAAGTAAGCAATTTTCAATTTTTTTTTTAATTCTTTGAATGCAATATTACTTACTTTTAGAAATAAAATAGTCTTCTTTCAGCAAAATATCCTATCTACGATATTTAAGGTACCTTCCCTTGATGCCCCATAGTCTTGGGACGCCCTGTATTACAAACAATTTTTTTTTATCACATGTCTGATTTGATTGACTTGACTCTAATCACATTCACTAGTTCTGAACCCCTATAGTGTAAATTTCTTCGAAAGCTGACGTGACGCGTTTGCGTTAAGTCTCATTTTGTATGGGATTTAGAAACAGCGCGTCAAGCGGGACGTTTTGGAAACTCAAAATCCCATATAAAACGAGACTTAACGCAAACGCGTAGGTACGTCACGTCTCACTATCGAATAAATTTACACTAGGGGTACTGGGCAACAAAAGTTAAATCTTGGCTAACGTTGCGATTTCTTGGCGAACTGAGATCATAATTAATGTGACTCAAAATGTTCGCACGTTATGAAGAATATTTGGTCGCCGAATATCCGGTCCTTCAGCCGAAATTGGGAGCGACAGCATCCACAGATATAACAGATACACTAGTATATCTGTATCTGTGGGGGCATCTCTAAGCGAAACCTCATTTAAGTATTGCAACATGATAGTAGTGATGGTCTACTTTAAATCGGCTTATATATTCAGAGCTGAACGAGGGTGCGGAGTATTAGGTTCGGCAATGCGCATGTAACTCCTCTGGATTTGCAGGCGTGCATAGACTACGGAGACTGCTTGCCATCAGGCGAGCCGTATGCTTGTTTGCCACCGACGTAGTATAAAAAAATACATTACGACAGTATAATAATGTTATAGTTTTAATTGACTTTCGACTTTAGGAGCAAAAGTAGACAGAGGCACATTTTACGGTAGTAACAAAACCACTGTACAATTAACTAAAATAATAAAATACGTAATCGAATATAAAATATGCCCAATCGAACTATCAGTTTCTTAAAAAATGATTAAAATATGTTTTTTACCATACCTACTCAAATATTACATTTGTAAATAAATGAATGAGCTAAATACAGATGCGCCAAATATTCGGTATTCGGCTTATTCAGTAAGTCAATGTTACGAACATTTTACACGATAGACATATAAATAAATATTTGCCGAATATTTGGCACTGTAACCGAATCATTCGGCCGAAGTATTCGACAAACTCCATCTTCGGCCCATCTCTAGTGCTAAACTTCCAAAAAATTACTACAAACTAATAATAACTACATGAATGACCCCAAACAAAATAATAAGTTTTTAGCAATTATTTCATTTTTGGTACAAGCTTTTATAGCTGACTGTACTTTTCTTTCCACAGGCAAATAATATATCCCCGAACACAATTAGATTGCGTTATTTTATCACGGAGTTCCTATGGCATCATCCAGCTCGATGGTATGGAAAACCTGGGCTATTCGGTGATACTTGGTTATTCAGTGATAGTCAGTTTTATTGTCTTTTAGCCGAGTTGCCCTGTAATTATATTGCTTAAAACGATCTCTAAGAAATATCACGAATGTGGCTAATGTGGTGTAGTATAGTTCCAAGTCATAAAATTACCAGGTAACTTGGCTAAAAGACAATAAAACTGACTATCACCGAATAACTATGTATCTCCAAATAGCCAAGGTTTGCTCTACCATAATATTGCATTGTCACCTGACTTGCATATGTATGCAAATTTTCAGCTTCATCGGAAACCGGAAATTGAGGTGGGTCAAATTTATCATGCATGATTTGACCCGTACAAACATACATAGGTAAATCCCGACGAGAAATATATGATCATTGTCAAGAGGGCGCTGTTATTTTCATGTATAGGCTGACAGATCAGTTTAGTATGAAAAATTTAGTTTCAGCGAAATTCCGCAATATGGCGCGTGATCATATATTACTGGTCAGACTTTACATTGCAAGTTAAATACAAGCTTGTAAAAAATAACTGTCATATGGACAATCATTCGACGCGTACCTACCCCATTAATACATGCGTTATGTCAGATAACGAAGTACGTCACCGAAATTGAACGTTCAAGAAAAAATCAATGTTGACACACGTCAGCACAGATAAAACTCGCTAAATATAGTAAAACAACTTAATAACAATAATAACAAAATAGTGTCTCTCGCAAACTCGTATCACGAGCTGCTTTGCTTTAGAAATCTCGACCTTACTGTAAAATAAATAAAGTTTTAATTTCAAGGTTGCGCTGAGACTTTATGTGATAAGCTGACAAAAATGCGGGATAAAAAACTGCTTTTATAATTAGAACTCTTGCGTGGTATAAATAAGGTGCATATTTCAACTTAAAATTAAGGTAAGGTATTGGGCACGCGAAAATGATGTTAAGATATAAGAAGTTATGGTTAAATAATATTTCCAATAGGTTGTATTACTTATACATTAAATACAGGCTTATACATTATACTCGGTGTTTTTAGGGTTCTGTAGCTAAATGGCAAAAAACGGAACCCTTATGGATTCGTCATATCTGTCTGTCCGTCCGTATGTCACAGCCACTTTTTTCCTAAACTATAAGAACTATCCTGTTGAAACTTGGTAAGTAGATGTATTCTGTGAACCGCATTAAGATTTTCACACAAAAATAGAAAAAAAAAAACTAAAGTTTGGTGGTACCCATACTCAGAACTGATTTTTTTTTCATTATATTTCTAAACTGAATAATTTGCGCGAGAGACACTTCCAAAGTGGTAAAATGTGCCCCTCCCCCCCTGTAACTTCTAAAATAACAGAATGATAAAACTAAAAAAAATATATGATATACATTACCATGCAAACTTCCACCGAAAATTGGTTTGAACGAGATCCAGGAAGTAGTTTTTTTAATACGTCATAAATGGTACGGAACCCTTCATGGGCGAGTCCGACTCGCACTTGGCCGCTTTTTAAATAAGTACGTCATAAATGGTACGGAACCCTTCATGAGCGAGTCCGACTCGCACTTGGCCGTTTTTTTAACTTTAGGAAACCGAATGGCATAGTAAATTTTTCGTAAAATGTAATTAATAGCATTAATATAAAACGGACATTATATTACAATTGTTATACTTGCAAATTCCTTCTGTTAAACTCAAACTCAATCCACAATGGTACGCTCGAAATGGGCAATCTGTTGACACCTACCTATATTGTATATAAATGAGATGTTATACCTCCTTTGTAGACAGATTTTGACAATACAATTATCTTTATCTTTGAAATGTTTTACACAAATCACCAATTTTTGTAAGGCCGGTAACGCACTTACAACCTCTCAGGGTGCCCATGGGCGGCGGTAATCGCTTACCATCAGGTGATCCGTATACTCGTTTGTCTATTTTTAAAACAATTATTTTTTGATTTAAACTCATACTTTAATTTAAAACCATTTTATACAGAGTACAGACCACTATAATCGGGTATCTGACTTTTTCGCATAATAAAATTATTTGACCTAAATTATTCATAAATATTTAGGTATTTAACGAAAAATAAATAATCGTAACGAATAATCGTTTTAACAGTTTACGTGGCCTTGGTTCTGATTTTTAAGTATGTTTCCCTATTTTTATGTTAAATCGACAGTTTGTCATAATAATTATAAACAAATTATGATAAAATAAAAAAAAACTTGAAACCGTAAAATCTCTACCACCAAGTATATATTACAACACTTTGCAACAAAGATCGCTTTTGATTTCTGTTTAAGTTCTTCAATAGGTAATTGTTTTTCTGTAAAGACAAACCTGCGAATATACAAAAGTGTTTTAGGAAATGTGATTATCTAGGAACCTATAACCTAGATATATGCTGCACTTTTCTGTTCTGGGGGGTCAAATATGTATTTCAACATATGACTGGGGGTTTGCCGCTAAAATCGAAAACTGAAATTTAGTTATCCGCCTCACTATCGCTCGAATATGCTAGAGTGATAGAGAGGCAGATAACGAAATTTTTATTTTCCCTCTCCCTCTGTACAATTAGAGATCCTATACTACCTGTGTGCATATATAGTTTAAATAAATAACTTCATAAAAATGAGTTTCAATTAAATTTAATGTACCTAATGTAGGTTGTCTGGGGAAGCGTTGGTGGCCTAGCGGTAAGAGCGTGCGACTTGCAATCCGGAGGTCGCGGGTTCAAACCCCGGCTCGTACCAATGAGTTTTTCGGAACTTATATGCGAAATATCATTTGATATTTACCAGTCGCTTTTCGGTGAAGGAAAACATCGTAAGGAAACCGGACTAATCCCAACAAGGCCTACTTTACCCTCTGTGTTGGAAGGTCAGATAGCAGTCGCTTTCTTAAATACTAGTGCCTACGCCAAATCTTGGGATTAGTTGTCAAGAGGACCCGACACTCCCGTGAGCCGTGGCAAAATGCCAGGACAACGCGAGGAAGAAGTAGCAGAATTTAGGTTGTCTGGGAGAGATCGCTTTTAAGCGATAAGACCGCCTAGTGTTACCTCTATCCAAATGTCTCTGTTTATGTACCTACATGTATTGTAAACTATATGAGGATTGTGAGGTGTGCCAGAAAGAGTACTGTATTTTATTTATTTATTTTATTTTATTTATTTCAAACACATTTACATGACATTACAATCGCAACCAATGCGTCCTCAAATTATACAAATTAACAGCTTAAAACTACACAACAGTTGGCGGCCTAGCATCCATCATCTCACAGATTCTCAGGCATTCACTTCTCACAGCCTGTGCTATGACTAATACCAATAACTAGATCTGATTATTTCTTTGTATCGTAGGTATATTTGTAAATTTAGTTGTATTTAGGCAATCAGATACGCGTGCTGCCGAATGTTAGGAAGCTAAAGGAGGTCGGAAGCATAGCTGATAGCTGCTATTTAGATTTCGAGGCCGCGGCGTTATTTAGGTTGTTTTGTTTTATCACTAGGAAGGCGCAATTTCGCGCTCAAGAGTAATAGCTAGGTTTTCAGATGCTTCAGTATGTAAATGTTATTACTATATATAATCCCTCACACAAAACAAGCCTTGAGCTTACTGTAAGGCTTACAAGGAAAGGTACCCAACTGTCTGGTTCCGATTTGATTCATATTAATATATGTTATACTCGTAGAGTAGTCTAAAATATCGGACACGTATTTTTTTTAGCTGCCCAAACTCAACCTATTGGGAGAAATTGTCCTCCAAAGTACTAAAAAATTACTAAATCTTCTAACTCCTACAGTCAGGGTACCTTTCCTTGTTAGTCAATTTGTGTAAGTAATAATGTCCTTATAATATTTATTTATTATTTATTAAAGAAAGAATTGTTTCTTTATATTTTAAATGCAAACGTAATTCTGTATGTTACCTGTACCCCTAGTGTAAATATAATCGACATCATAACGTGACGAACGCGTTTGCGTTAAGTCTCATTTTGTATAGGATTTTGAGTTTCCAAAACGTCCCGCTTGGCGCGCTCTTTCTAAATCACATACAAAATGAGACTAAACGCAAACGCGTACGTCACGTTTTGAAATCGAATTAGAAAATAATTTGGCATGGAGATACTTAGTTTGAAGAGGGGGAGAACCATGAAAGTGGTATATTGACTAATTCTACGCAGATGAAGTTGATATAGAAGCGAGTTCCTAAATTTTGTACGTATGTCATGAGTTTCAGAGACCACGGGGACAACGCCTCCTCGAAAACAGGTGTTGACTAAGAGCCGTTTTCGTAAATAAAAATGTATAAAGATTGTTAACGTTCACATCAGTACCCTGTATTGTTTCCTTTTATTAAGGTTTATGCATTTGTATTTGAACGTTCTCATATTAACTATGTGTGAAATTTTTGGTAGAGGAATCTAAATCATCTACACATTTTGTTTTGTCTAAATAAATGGACCTGTATATATTAGCCTAAGATCTATAAGTTTTATATCTATTGCAAATAATGATTTATGAGTATAATTATCGACGGTACAGGGTGAGATGAGAAAGCATAAACTTTTCATTAGCTGCATTGCTTATTCTATTAGATTTCATTTCATTATCTGACAGATTTCAACAGTCGATAACAATCGAAAAGTTATTGCTATATTGCAGGGGTCACCAATTAGTTTCGCTCGGGGTCTGTATTAAGAAATGAAATGACCATCGCGGTCCGCACAACATTTTATAGAAAAAATATTTTTTAAACAAATGTAATTACAGAAATAACAAAGGTATTTTTTTACATATCAATGAGAAAAATTACATTTTTTGTTGCGGACTATCTGGACTATCTTAGCTAGTGACTTCGCCCGGCCGTTTTCAAATTGACGCCAACAAAGATAATGCGGGGGATACATTTTTATTTTAAATTACGTACTCTGTAGTGCAAAAGTTGCTGTGTTCTCGCGGTCCGCACAAAATGGGTCGGCGGTCCGGATGCGGACCGCGGTCCGCCATTTGGCGACCCCTGCTATATTGCATGACTGATAATGTATATGACTGTATATTACCTACCTATATTTTCCGGAATTTCATTGAACAGTATGGTGTTTCCTTCATCGATGACAGCTAAGTGAAATTAATTTAATTCTCAATCTGTGAAAAGTAAACTTTATACCAGTAGCTCTGTGAGCTTCAGACCTCGCGATAAGCTTAAATAAACAAGTAACCGTCAAAAATATTTTTTTGACACACACTTTCATTGCCGTACTTCTGGAGACCTTTCAAATGAGCCTAATTTCAATGTGTTTACGTTTTCCCATCGAAGAGTTCCTTTGGCTACCTTCCGACTGCATCATCAGATCAGCTCCATGTTAGCATACTATTGCATTGTCATCGGAAATACGGAAGTATACCAAATTTATATATATATATATGTAGATTTATACAAAGAAGATACGCGGTGAAGCTAAATAAAAGCGTGTAAAAATGTAATAAAAGCGTGTAAAAATGTAATAAAAGCGTGTAAAAATGTAATAAAAGCGTGTAAAAATGTAATAAAAGTGTGTAAAATGTAAAAACACTTATTTCGTTGAATCATTATCAAAGAGAACTCACAAAATGCCATAGTGCGCTTAAGTCCTTCAAATTTCTATATAACTACCGAATCTGCTCACAAATCTTCACGAGAATCGGTTAAGAATTGCGACCTGTAGAGGAGAACATCCGGACATACGAAAGCATTTTTGCCCAAGCTGAAACGAAGACCTTCGCTGACGCTCGGTCAACTATATATAGTGCAACTTCATAAATCATAATCGGAATATAAGACAAAATCGAGCGATTCTATTGACGACGACCGGTCTGGCCTAGTGGGTAGTGACCCTGCCTATGAAGCCGATGGTCCCGGGTTCAAATCCTGGTAAGGGCATTTATTCGTGTGATGAGCATGGATATTTGTTCCTGAGTCATGGGTGTTTTCTATGTATTTAAGTATTTATAAATATTTATATATATTATATATAGCGTTGTCTAAGTACCCTCAACACAAGCCTTATTGAGCTTACTGCGGGACTTAGTCAATTTGTGTAATAATGTCCTATAATATTTATTTATTTACTATTTATTTATTGACAGTCAGACTCAGAGGTGACTCAGGTTGCACAGCGTGTATTTTCAATACGCTATGACACGATTATAAGAAAGGAAATATATAGTTTAGCCTTTTTTATACTACGTCGGTGGCAAACAAGCATACGGCCCACCTCATGGTAAGCGCATGGCATGGTTACCATAGCCTATGGACGCCTGCAACCATATTTTTTACATGCACGTTACCCTAACACTCTGCACCTTTGTCACCGGCAGGACATCAACATGTTTTCTATAAGGTGGAGGTACTTCCCCAGTCGGGCTCTGCTCTAGATCTGGAATGACATCCGCTGTGGTGTGCTCTACCACACAAAGCGAGATGACATTCACAGTGCCCATACCTCTGCTAATATATACCACATGCATATATTTATAAATGCAACATTTAAGTGATAAAAATACGATAAAAACATATTTCTTCAATTATTTTTTTAAATTAAGCCCAAAAGCGACATGGAAGAATTGCCATAGGGATCATCAATCGACGCGCCTGCAGTAGGGCTAAGATGGGCGGCTTTTTATCATTTGTTACCATGCCTATCACGTTCTAACAAGTATAAAAGTGCGAAAGTGACGGGCATAGAGACAAGTGATAAAAATGGAACCATGCTGCCACTGCAGGTATAGAATAATAATAATAAAAAAAATCAGCCTATATACGTCCCACTGCTGGGCACAGGCCTCCTCTCATGTGCGAGAGGGCTCGGGCTATAGTCCCCACGCTAGCCCAATACGGATTGGGGACTTCACATACACCTTTGAATTTCTTCTCAGATGTATGCAGGTTTCCTCACGATGTTTTCCTTCACCGAAAAGCTAGTGGTAAATATCAAATGATATTTCGTACATAAGTTCCGAAAAACTCATTGGTACGAGCCAGGATTTGAACCCGCGACCTCCGGATTGCAAGTCGCACGCTCTTACCGCTAGGCCACCAGTCCAGCGCTTCCCAAACTCAATTCAGCAATTTTCTCTAAACTATTTTCATAAAATAATTCGATTTGTTTCCTATTAAGCTAATAGTATTCAATATTCTTGTATTATCTCTGTGCCACTTGTCTATATAATGACACATATACCGCATTCTGTCAAAAGTATACAGCGTGTATTTTTGATACAATATTCTATACCTCCGGATTGAAAGTCGGACGTCATATCCACTCGGCCACCACCGCTTTTAAGAGAAGAATAGAGAGAGGTATAGAATATTGTATCAAAAATACACGCTGTATACTTTTGACAGAATGCGGTATATGTGTCATTATATAGACAAGTGGCACAGATAACATTGTTTATTAACATAATAAGGATGATAAGAATGTGTATTGTTCACCCAAAGATTATGATTGATTAGCTTAGTGTTTTTTGCAAAATAAGACATAAGAAACGGGGTGTTAAGGAGATGGCGAGTAAAACACTTCATTTAATGTTATTTGTTGGATGTGTTTACGTAACTATACTGCAGCTACTATCTTAAAACATTATACGGATGATATAGTTACCAAAATCAAAGAATAAATATTATAGGACATTCTTATTACACAGATTGACTAAGTCCCACGGTCAGGGCCGGATTTAGGGGAGGGCAACCGGGGCTACTGCCCCGGGCCTCCACAAAAGAGGGGCCCCCACAATAGAGAATTCGGAAAATTTACCATTTTATTTGGAAAAAAATTGGGGCCAGGGGGCCTCCACTCCTTTATTGCCCGAGGCCTCCAGACCTCTAAATCCGGCATTGCCCACGGTAAGCTCAAGAAGGCTTGTGTTGTGGGTACTCAGACAACGATATATGTAATATACAAATCTCAGGAACAAATATCTGTGCTTATCACACAAATAAATGCCCTTACCGGGATTCGAACCCAGGACCATCGGCTTCATAGGCAGGGTCACTACTCACTCGGCCAGACCGGTCGCGTAATCTACGGTACTTTTTACAAAAAATAATGGCAGAATTAGTGATCTGTTTTTATTTTCTTTAGTTTTCTGTTAAATAACTATCAATTTAATTTATTTTCAGAACACATGTACGTTCTATAGCATGGTTAGTAACAAAATAATCAAGATATGAGTTTTATTTATAATCGCGACCCACAAAAAAAAAAACAATAAATAATATCGAGATCTGTAGGCAGGTACTCAGAACTGGGACGCGACACAAAGCTAAGGAATCGTATTTCATTTAAACACTGATTAGTTAAACCAACCGGATATTGAATCACTATCGAGAAACAATGCCTTATTTAAAAACCGCACCTGTAGTATTATGTACAATTTCAACATATACTGTGCATGTTTGTTGTGTATTTTTGCAAGGCTCGAACCGATAACGCTATCGCCGTCACGCCTACACGCACACACTGACGCAAACATAAACATAGCTACACATACGTGAAAAAAAAACATAGTTGATATAGTATTGTTTGTTGCTAAGTTGCCTAAAAAGTATGTTTAAATAGCGCTCGTTTTCGGTCCACGCAATTTATGGCGTTGTTTACTTACATATATAAGTACATAGTTGTGGCACAGCATTATTAAATACTAGCTTCTGCCCGCGACTTGTCTGCGTGGAATGATAATGATTAATAAAAACTATGTTATGTCCTTCCTCGGGCCTCAAACTATCTCCGTACCGAATTTTATCTAAATCGGTTCAGCGGTTATTGATTCCCCATAAACTTCCGCCCCCATTAAAGTAATGTCCTTTCCCGGGATTCGGGACTCAAACTATCATTACCTATACCCAATTTCTACTAAATTAGTTCAGCGCGTGAAGAGATGAAGAGGATAGTGTTGGGTTCCTGTCGGCGAGTAAGGTAAGGCAATGCCAAAGCTCAACGACGGAGCAGAGAGTTAGGGTCGGCTACGTGCATGTAACTCCTCTGGAGTTGCCGGCATACAGCTACGGAGACTGCTTACCATCAGGTGGGCCGTATGCTTGTTGGACACCGACGTAATGTAAAAAACAGACAAACACACTTTGGCATTTATAATATTAGTACTTATGGCTTGTTTCCGCCTTTTCTACGACCGACCGTCGAGTTTAAATCTCACCTTTGTTTACCGACCCCGTTTCTAACAAGTTTGTGTTTTTTGCGTTTAACACAGTTCTTGGATACGAGGACTCAGGAGGATAATCCTGAGTCCCAAGAGCCTTTATAAAGGATTTATTCCAAAACTATATTTTTACTTTAATTAAATAAGTCAAGGTTCTAAATACAAAAACGAAACTAACG
Source organism: Cydia pomonella (assembly GCF_033807575.1). Classification (NCBI taxonomy): domain Eukaryota; kingdom Metazoa; phylum Arthropoda; class Insecta; order Lepidoptera; family Tortricidae; genus Cydia; species Cydia pomonella. The sequence goes on along the minus strand of NC_084725.1, from coordinate 13,244,289 downwards.
ATTCTGGGACGTAGGGTATTAATAAACCTGCCTTTATAAGGATTCAAATATTGATGAGTAAGCATTGTAGTTTATAATTAATAAGTTCAAAAGTGTGTGTGTGTGTGTTCAGTAGTGTTACGATAGACCCTGTCAAACAGATCAGTTTGAAAATCAACGCTGGGTATCACCTAGCATAATTATGTTAAGACTAGTATCCTTTTACCAAACTCTAATAATGGAACTTTTTTCCACCATTGGTATTCTACTCGTAAATTTGTATTTCAATATATACATGAATAAATCAATATACATGATACGTAACCACACTAACAATTTGAAAAATCTTGTTTTAGCCAAAGTTTTAAGTTTGAATGTATTATGAAAAATTTGGTTTTAAATTAAGTAGAACAAAAAAACATGCAGTACAATTTAAACCGGCCTTTCTTGCATGTCGGTCAAAAAGTGTGTACTATAATTACATGATTAGACCGTGATAGTACCACACTCGAGATTATCGTAATCTTTAACTTTAACAAGTTTAACTAATTTCCGTAAGGCGGAAATGACCTGTCCATTGTTGTTAGATACCCCGTTTTTAATAACACTAACCGAAGTTAAGTATCACTAACCAAAGTATTGAATACAATAAATAAAAAATTAAAAAAATATTACAGGACATTATTACACAAATTTAAGAGAAGAATTTCAGGGATGATGGCAAGAGGCCTGATGGGATGTCCTTGGTTCCTTGGAGCCTAGGACGGATGTTAGTGTGGGATGCTACCTGCGTAGACACACTGGCATCGTCCCACCTCCAAAAGACTAATGTAAAAGCGGGCTCAGCGGCGGAAAGCGCCGAAATTTTGAGACGTAATAAATATAAGAGCCTCGGTAGAGAGTACCATATACCATTTGGCGTTGAAGTTGAATCTCTAGGTCCATGGGGTCCCAGCGCGCACAAGTTTTTTGCAGAAATCGCGAAGCGTCTGGTTGACGTAACTGGTGACCGAAGAGCTGGCGGCTTCCTTGCACATCGTATCAGTATTGCGATACAACGAGGAATTGCCGCCAGCGTCTTTGGTACAATGCCTCAAGGGCCTATTTTAGATTTAAGCTAGTTATAGTGATTCTCTGTATATCCATTATGTATTATCAATGATGTTATTTTTAAAAAATTGCATGGATTCATTTTCTTTTAGCATTTTCTAAGGTGTTAATAAATATAAAACAATTTATAAATGATTCTGATAATGTGTTGCTAAGGTACAGGTTTATATGACTTATTCTTATGATTGGGGTTTTATAGATTCTTCTCATACCACGCCGCCACACACAAGCATACGGCCCGCCTGATAGTAAGCAGTCACCGTAGCCTATGGACACCTGCAACTCCAGAGGGGTTACATGCGCGTTGGCGACCCATACACTCCTTTTTTGAAGAACTCCATACTTTAGACCAGGGAACGGACGTAGAAATGGACCACGATGGTCCATTTTATTTTAAGAACCGGACCCTTTGAGACACTAATTGGTGAATCTATACTGTAGACCCTCGGGAAAACCTTGTCAGGTAAGTTTTTTTTACTTTTTTTATAGGCACCTAGTATATACATAGTTAATAGATTAAGCTTGTATACTTTTTTTTTTTCTTTTTTTTTTCAAAGGCACATATACCTAATCACTGAAATAGTGTTCTCTATTATAGCTTCATATGTTTCTGTGAAAGATCAAATGAATAAAAAAATCTGATAACATATTTATTTAAGATTTTAGTTTCAGTTCAGATAAATCCGTTAAGATAAACTCATTTTATAATAATAATACTAAATATTGAATAAAAAAATAAAAAATATCGCCTCAGACATTTTTGCTACATTTAAAAGCTTATTATTTTTAAGGATTTTTTTTAATAACTTTCACAATCACGTTTGTATAATATTAAGTGCATCATTGTGAATCTGAGAAAACTTGTTATTATCTGTAGTGACCTTCATCTAATTGCTTTTTTATCATCGAAAAAAAGTGCTACAAATAGATTATAAGAACAGCTCATATTATCGATATATTATTTATATTTCATAAATAACAGATATCTCTGTTCATTCTTGATCAAGAACGCAGTATGGAATTAACATCAATTAAGTGACATATTTACCTACAGTTTTGTTATAAAATTATTCCATATAAATTATTGCATAAGTTTATTATAGATTAACTGCTAACATTTTATGCGAGTATTGTTAGTATAAATAATAATAATTCAGCCTAAATACGTCCCACTGCTGGGCACAGGCCTCTTCTCATGCGCGAGAGGGCTCGGGCTATAGTCCCCCCCGCTAGCCCAATGCGGATTGGTGACTTCACATACACCGTTGAATTTCTTCGCAGATGTATGCAGGTTTTCTCACGATGTTTTCCTTCACCGAAAAGCTAGTGGTAAATATCAAATGACATTTCGTACAGAAGTTCCGAAAAAGTCATTGGTACGAGCCAGGATTTGAACGCTCCCGGAGGGCGCAGTGGTGGAATGTCATCGATCCCAGTGCGCCCTCATAAACGGCAAAGTGGGTGAAACGCCGGAGTGGGTTTAGTGGGTAGGGCCAATTCTCCCCCCCTCTTGCCAGGAGAGGGGAAAGGAGCGGCGAGTCCCACACACTGTGCGTAAATGCATTCCCACTCCGTCAAAAAAAAAAAAAAAAAAAAAAAGGATTTGAACGCTCGACCTCCGGATTGAAAGTCGGACGTCGTATCCACTCGGCCACCACCGCTGTTTTTTTTTGTAAGTATAAGGCATACTAAATAGACAAGTACATATTTCAATAGCAACCTATATCAAAGTTTTAATTAGTAGTTTCAAAGGAAAGTTTAAGCTGCCCAACGTTTGCTCATTTTTATTTAGATAACCATATAAATAACGATTTATGTAATCATGTACCTAATGTCACTAAGAACACCTTGTTTCTATTTTTCAAGATTTATTTAAGCCAATTTACAACTATAAAAACATTTGGAAACCCGTAAATACCTTGTAATTTGACTGATAAACCTTGAAAATATATAATTTTTCTTTTCTTCACTATTGTACAGATAAGAGCTTAAATTCAAGTCCATATTCAAAGCTCAAAGCTCCTAGTTAAGAGGTATAAGAAAAAAGCTCAACATTAGGGTCCTGATACCCTTGTTTTTATAACTCCATCCCCTTTATTTGCCTTTCCCAGTCTCGTCGAGGGTCATATTTGTGCTCGTTATGTAAAACTGTAGGTGAAAATATGATTAGATGCTTATCTTAATTATGTGAAAGATATATTAGATTAATCGGAAATGTATACCTAACTTTAATAGCGTGTTCAACTGCATATACTTGTTTACTTGAATTCACATTTTTAATGTTATTACCTAATCGAAATGATAAGATTAGTTATAAAAAAAGAAATGAGTGGATATTATTTTGATAGCTTAAAAACATAGTTATTTTTGACAATTACGACAAGAAACGCCGTCATAAAATAATTTATTGTTTGAGTAACTATTTTATACTATGTTTTCAACCTCTAAATTCGGATTTACTGTAATGGATACTTGATTTGTCTCCTACCTTGTACCTACCAGCTTGTAATAACTGATATTATTTTTGACAATGACATTATCATTTATAAAACCAGAAATATTAAGTGCAGAGTAATTTGCGATGTGTTACATTTATATCTTTTTCATTTTGGATTAGTAGTTAAGCTTGTAAAAATGAATGTTTTTTAATGAAATAAACATTAAATGACGATCGGTCTGGCCTAGTGGGTAGTGACCCTGCCTACGAAGCTGATGGTCCCGGGTTCAAATCCTGGTAAGGGCATGTATTCGTGTGATGAGCATGGATATTTGTTCCTGAGTCATGGGTGTTTTCTATGTATTTAAGTATTTATGAATATTTATATATTATATATATCGTTGTCTAAGTACCCTCAACACAAGCCTTATTGAGCTTACTGTGGAACTTAGTCAATTTGTGTAATGATGTCCTATAATATTTATTTATTTATTTAAATATTTTTTTATTTCATTTTAATTGAAGGGTTTAATAAAAACCCTAAATTTTCAGGCAAAATATTTTATCAAGGGCGACATTTGTTAGAAACGAAAAAATATTGTTAAAAGATTTTTCAACGTGGATCATTGTTGTTCTATGAAGTGTACAAAGTGTGGAAGTGATACGTTTCTGCTCTAGGGCATTTTACTTTCCAAGAAGGTACGTTTTTTTACGATAAGCATATGGGTTTAAATGGATTTGTTGTACATTTTCCATTATTCTAATTAACTTCCTATTCCGTAAATAACGATACTTTTACCTAAAAATCGTTAATTGAAAGTACCCTCAAGAAATACTATAAAAGTATATACTTACTTGGTAATGTTTTTTTAATACACGTGTATTTTACTTTCCTCGTATTCGGAATAAAAAGTAGAAAATTTAACTCGGGTGAAAGGCTTTCAGCCTCGGATTATAAGCGCTCTCACTGCGCTAAACTACCTCGACTGAAATTTGTGCCTTTCATCCCTTGGTTAACAATCTTCTATTAAATCTCCTTATATCCTGCCTCAATGTGCGCACAAAGTATAATAGCTACTTATTTATCATATTTGTATTTTTTTACAAACACTTGTTGCTTGCTCAAAATTTTGATAATGCTAATTAGCTTGTTAAAATTAATTATTTACTAAGTTTTAGATACCGATTTCCTCCTAAATAGCGCTAGCAAAAAAAACAATAACGTTTTTTAGTAAATAGTTTAAATGATAACCCGTAGGTTAAATAGATTATGCCAAGTAATAAATAGGGAAACCATATTTTTATAAATACAAAACTAATTAATCTTATCCTTATTTAGTGGTTAGCAAATTTTGACGCACACTAAAAATCCAAAGATTATTTTTCCCACATTTGTGGTGTATTTTCTGCTTAGAAGTCCTAATTCATACTTAATTCTATTATAATTTATATAAAATATGATAAATTACTACGAATATTGTTATTTATATTGTACTGTTTTTTAATCGTATACCGATTTAGTAATTTACAGTACAATGTTTGGCCTAAAGGTTGACTGGTAGAGAATACCGCGTGGCATTAAGTCCGCCTTTTGTCACTGTATATTTTTTAACTGTGCAATAAATGTTAATAAAAATAAAAATAAATATAAATACTCTTACATTTACATACTTATTTAGAGCACAAATCTTACTTACGGTACCTACTGATCTAATTAATCCAACAAAAAACACTCGGAATCATGTATTTACAAATGCAAACACTTATTTCCTAATAAAAAATAATATGAAAAAAAAACAGGTCAAATTTTTTTTAGGACAACAATGCGAAAAAACGTATACCCGTTTTTTGCCTATGTGGGTAATTCAAGTAAGATATTATATACTATAATGTATGTAAGTATCAAATAAAAATGAAATTATGGGTCTGATTACAAGCCATATTATACATGACATTAAATTATGTACATACCTAATTGTAATAGATAACTTATAGGTAGTTTTGGATCTTCTAAACTGTCACACGTAACTTTGCATATATTTACTAAAAGATCCCAACATTTATTAAATTTAGCCCATACAGCTAAACTATGTAGGTACTTATTGATTTTTCCAATTTATTATAAATAAATAAATATTATAGATATCTTACACAAATTGATTAATTCCCAAGGTAAGCCACGAAAGCTTGTGTTGTAGGTACTCAGACAACGATATAATATATACCTATATATATATTAGGTTAACTGGAAGAGATCCCTTAAAGGGATAAGTTTGTCTTTGTACTAATGGTGAGTGTTTTACTTCCTGTTTTGTTTTCATTTTTGTACAATAAAGAGTTTTACTACTACAAAATACGAAATATATAGAAAACACCCATGATTCCGGAAGCAATATCTGTACTCATCACACAAATAAATGCCCTCACCGGGATTCGAATCCAGGATCATCGGTTTTAATCGGCTTAATATATACATATCTGGCTATCTCTAGTTTATTTTTACTTCATTTTATTTTTTATTTTTTTCATTTGAGGATTTTTTTTAATTCAGGAGGCTTAGCACGAGTGCGTCGTGACAGTATCTCGCGCGCAATAGACTATCCGTGTTTTTCTTACTGTATTAATTAGATAGGGTCGGGTAGTCTACCTCGTACTATGCTTACAGTTCGCCAAATGCTCACAAAAGTAGACAAAAACTAGCCAGTTTGCAAAACAAACACTAGCCTGGTGTTTTGTCCTTTGCTTTTTCTATTGTTTTCCTTTGACGCCTGATAATGATGCGATAAAAAGCGCATGGTGCAATCTGAATGCATTGTAAACTGAAATAGATGACATATAGTAAACACCCCTATAATGGATCAGGCACCAGTAATGGGATTGTATAGACAAGACAAGACATCAGTTTTTAATCGCTGGCAACATTTTACCATAAACAAGAGCCAAAGAGCTGCTCAAGTTTAATTTTTCATTGATATTTGTTAGTTTGAAAATGAATGGCGCCATACATGACAGTATTTATCATCAGTTTTTAATCGCTGGCAACATTTTACCATAAACAAGAGCTAAAGAGCTGCTCAAGTTTAATTTTTCATTGATATTTGTTAGTTTGAAAATGAATCGCGCCATACATGGCAGTATTTATCATCAGTTTTTAAACGCTGGCAACATTTTACCGTAAACAAGAGCTAAAGAGCTGCCCAAGTTTAATTTTTCATTGATATTTGTTAGATTGAAAATGAATGGCGCCATACATAACAGTATTTATCATCAGTTTTTAATCGCTGGCAACATTTTACCATAAACAAGAGCCAAAGAGCTGCTCAAGTTTAATTTTTCATTGATATTTGTTAGTTTGAAAATTATGTCATACATTTCATGACTGGATCAAAAAACACAGTTTGAATGTGTTATTGAAACTAATTGCAGTAGCTCTCATTAAATACATAGAAAACATAAAGGAAGAATTGGAAATTCAACTTTTAAAGCGTAAAGCGGTAGAAATTTTACAGGTGTCGGTGAAATATCAAAAACACTCCAAAGTTTCTCTTAAATGTTCCATGATTGGTGCCGTTAATATAGGTATAGTCTGTATCTTTAGGTATTTAAAAAAAGGTAAACAAAATCTACCCTCAAATGGCTCCTTAAGGCAGCTGAGGGTAGATGAAAACATTACATGATCAAATAATGTAGGTTTAAAGTCAGGTCGTTCAGTGACAGATCCAGGCGGTTTTGTATTTGGTTGGTTAACCAATAAATATTAAAACTACCCGAAAATGTACAAATTGTTTGTTTACCTTTTTTTTAAATACCTAAAGATACAGACTTTTTATAGTAAAGGAAAAGATACAAAGCCCTCTGGTGGCCAGTACCCGAACCGAACTCGATTCCTCTCATTTTAAAACGTAGCTAGATTTATGGAAGATGGGTTAAGGAACGCAATCTCCATAGGCAGAACTTATGCAAAAGTGTCCAGTGGTCAGCTATATATATTATATTTAGATTTTTAGTTAGCTTTAGTTAGTTTAAGAAGATATGTGTCTCTTGTTACACGAAATAAAAGATTTTTTTTTTTTTTTTTTTTTTTTTTTATATATAATAGTTCCAAATCTCTCCAGAGTAGCGCTAGAGTATAATAAATATTATAGCTAAGAACCTAGGCGTTATTGACGGAGTGAAGTGCGCTGTCTATGATTTGTTTTTTTTTTCAAGTATTCTAGGTATTGTAGCGCCACCTATTTAAGGTTTTTTGATGACACTTTTTGGTATATGGAGATTCAATTCCTTATCTCCACCTTCCGTAGCTAGATTGCTCTGAACCTAGAATAGGATAAGTTATATCTAGGGCTTTAATTAATTTATGTAGCCTCTGATAAAAAAATACAGTTAATGTATGATTTTGGAGCGATATAAACTTTGGAAGTGGAGCAATATAAACTAATTTCAGCCCTAGATATACCTCATGTCCTTGTATGACCAAAGTTTCATTATAATTGAACTCGTAGTTTTAAAATGAGAACGAAACTTCGTTTGCATGGAACGGTCATATTCGGCCGAGCTTGCCGTAGACTCTTAAGTTGGGCACAAACTTTATTATATTTCTATAATTGGCTTTGTAATTTTATTCTAATTACCGGATATTACATAGCACTGTTAGTTTTTCATGTACTAAAGTAAATTAAAAAAATATTTGTCCCAAGTTTGATACTGAAAATGAAGTTTTTATGACACTTATTCCTAATCCAAAAACTCAATTCCATGAAAAAAGGCTTCTGATTTCTTGGCATTTATGTTTTTTATCAGTCTGCGAGAATCCCACTACGGGGAAAACCTCCCCCTGCTCTGAAAGTGGGTCGTTGTTGTTCTAAAAAGTGTGCAGAAAATGACACGTATCTGCTCAAGAGCACTGTATTTTATAAGTACGTTTTTTTCTATTTTACGATAAGCAATTCAAATTTTGGTTCTAAATGGATTTGTTGTACAATTCCCATTCTGATAATTAACTCCCCATTCCATAAATAAGGACATTTTTAACTAAATTGTTAATTGAGAGTACCCTCAAAAAATACTACTAAAGTTAAATGCACATGTATTTTACTTTCCTCGTATTCGAAATGAAAAGTAGAGTATTTAACTCGAGTGAAAGGCACCATTTCAGTCTCGAACTATTTGAGCTCTCATTACATTCGAGCGCCAAACTACCTCGACAGACATGGGGTATCTTTCATCCCTTGGTTAACAATCTACTATTCCACTTGATCTCAACGATTCTCGATTACCTAATGCGGTTAGCGGCGAAGTATTTTACAAATACAAAGCGGAGTTTTGAGTAACATTATTAACATTCTCATATATTTCATATCTACTAAGTAAATAAAGACAAAATAAAGTAACACACTTTTTAAGACCGGAATAATTATTGCATGACTGTCGCTGTTTATTTAGCGGTCGAATTGAGTTAAGTCTTTAAATCACATAGTCACTAAAGTCCCGTTTTCTAGCAAAGTGCCCTAATTATTATATATTGTCATTGTGTGGAACAAAGGAGCTATTACCATAAATGTACAATAAAAAAATCATCGTTATCTTTATGGTTTTGTTAGTTGTCTAATCATAATATACATTTTTAATGTCTCATGTACTGAAAGAGGGTCATTGTTGTTCTTAAAAGTGTGCAAAAAGTGATACGTTTTTGCACTAGAGGATTTCACTTTTTAAGTAAGTTGTTTTTTTCATGTTATACGATAAGCAATTGAAATTGTGGTTTTAAATGGATATGTTATACAATTTCCGGTGTTTTAAATCGACACGAGTTGCGAATTACCACATGTATCGTACAACATTAATTAATTACAGTACATATGGCCCTTCAAATTTTCGACATAGTTACATAGCTGCTACGGTTAAGTGTAGCACCATATGCACTTTAAAATGTTGTACGGTACATGTGCGAATAGGCAATTCGCAAGGCGTGTCGATTTAAAACATTCCCTTCGTTCGCGTTTTAATTGCTGCTCGTTGCAAATTTCTTATTTTTCGTACTTGAATCGTAATATACAATTAAATATTAGGTTACTCATTATAAACTGAAATACATACGAAACATAAAGTGACCGAGGGTTCCATTGCCGAGCGCTGGAATCGAACCAGCGTCCTCTGCAGTCGCGGCAGATGCCTAAACCACTCGGCCACCCAGACAACGGCGGCATGGGTCGAATTTTCTCTAAACTCCTCTTCTTCTTCCTCGCGTTGTCCCGGCATTTTGCCACGGCTCATGGGAGCCTGGGGTCCGCTTGACAACTAATCCCAAGATTTGGCGTAGGCACTAGTTTTTACGAAAGCGACTGCCATCTGACCTTCCAACCCAGAGGGTAAACTAGGCCTTGTTAGGATTAGTCCGGTTTCCTCACGATGTTTTCCTTCACTAAAAAGCGACTGTCGACTGGTAAATATCAAATGATATTTCGTACATAAGTTCCAAAAACTCATTGGTACGAGCCGGGGTTTGAACCCGCGACCTCCGGATTGCAAGTCGCACGCTCTTACCGCTAGGCCACCAGCGCTTCCCAAACTCAATTCAGCAATTTTCTCTAAACTATTTTCATAAAATAATTCGATTTGTTTCCTATTAAGCTACCTAATTAGATTTCAATATTCTTGTATTCTTAAAGTATTTTTTTTTTAACAGCGAAGTTAGAAATGAAGTAAACGGCTTTCTAGTGGGTAGTGTCACATGCGATTTGCCGACTTTTTAAAAAGTAAGACGTACTGATGATGATGATTGACTATCATATAAAATTAATTAATTAGGTAAGTATACAAGTTATATAGGTACATTGCCTCTAAATTAAAGATGTATTTTTTTTTTCTAAGAATTCCTTAATTCGGATTAAAATGAAGAACATTACATAGGTACAGTGTTTACTTTGCATAGCTAATTTGGCAGTGGCGTGATGTGACGAGAAAAATCAATAATTATAGATATCAGCCTATCGCGCGCGGGCAAACAAACTGAGCCTTCTCGCCGAAAGGCTTTGACAACTCATATTCAAATTAAAAAGTCACCTCGTCAAACTTTTGTCTTCGCCTAAATACATGACAAGTAACTCCCTCGCCTCCCCTCTTAAACAAAGTGACAATAAGTCGCACACGCACACAAAAATGTTGTTTGTACAACACGCACACTAAACCGGCTAGGTATTCGGTTTCCCGCCACCGGCAGCACTCACACAAAACACGGAGAACAAACAATACAAACACCAACACAAGTTTAAACTCACCTCAAAATAAATCCATTAGAAAACACACTTGTTCAAACAACTAGCGCTTAGCCTCGAAAACGCGTTGAAAAAACACTAGCGAGCATCCGATGTGTGCTCAACACTTTTCCAAACTTTCTGTACAACCTACTTCTTGCCTTCCCGCCAAAACTGACATTCGAAATTTTAAAAGTTTGAAAACTCCCGCCGCTCGAGCTATTGTTCAAAAATAGAACCAGTTCTCATAAAAATGACTTTTTCATTTCGAGAATTTATGACAACTAATTTATAATTTTTATTATCACTTCCGTATTGTATCAAACAAACCAACAAATGTCCAAAAATCCAAAAAGTCCGAGCACATTTATGAAACACACGTTGCGCGCAAAAATAAACTATGATTAGCGGCTATTAAAATTTGCGGAGACAACCGGCACCGGCCAACGACAACGCGAATAGGTTATAAAAAAAAACATAAATAAAACCTCACGTTCTATTCAACAAAGTGTTAACCAATAAAAATCGCGAATTTGTTTACCGCGTCGTTATTTCGGTCGTGCCGATATTAATAATTATTCGTGGCGAGCGCACATCGACGCATAGTTGTCGTTTCATAAAACGTGCGCGTTAAAACTGAGTCGAAAGGCTCGCCGTGTCGGAGCATAGCGCCGAATAAAATAAACAACAATATACCTAAATAAGCGGCTCGACGGGAGCGGCGGTGTGTGCGGCGGTGCGCGTGTGTGAGTGTGTAAACAAGGGGCACCGCGGCAGGTTTGACACCCATGTAGTTGCCACTATGAAAAACTTGCAAATGACATGTCAACATCTTTTCGCACTAGTACTCAGACGGACAGACGTGTAGCAGTAACTCTTGTGTGAACACTCTTTTAGAAGTTGATGTGGAGAAATGTTCTTAGCTATTTTGCGATTTCAAATTAAAAAAGAAAAGAATATATTATGACAGTTTACTACTTATACGTATTATACTAGAAAGTAGTGATGAATAGAGTTGAAAGTAGGATAGAATAGCGCGGCAGTTCATTCTACTGCTTCAGAAGAAATTGTATACTAAGTAAATTATAAAATTTCAGCATGCCTTTATACAAACATATATAAAAGTATGTATTTTTTATAAAAAGGCTTACTGCCTGCTACACGTGCAAGGCCTCCGTGATGGTACCAAACCAAGGTAAGCCATGGTATAGATAACGTAGATAGGTTCTAAAGCTGTCACAAGTGAGTTGCCGACCCTGTAAAGCCTATATCTGTATACTACTTTTTCGGAGAGCATCATAGTATGCACCATATTGTATACCACCAGGAAATTCTCAACTAGAAGTTTATGCCGGAGTAGAATTATAATAATTCCAAATAACATTCAATTTACACCAACCCGTTCACTTTTTATAGTCATATCTGCATATATATTATCTACTTATCAAAAAATCAATTGCCCCAGCCCACCGTACCCGAGTCTCCCCGCGAGAATAAACATATGACGTCACCGGCGCGTAAACAAACAAACAAACACATGCGCCGCGCTCATGTTTCCTTAATACAATTATTATTTCGAATGTGGAACGGAGCGGCGCGGCCGGCCATAGATTTGCGATGTATTTTTATTTAGAGGTTGGCATTGTCTATGCGAATTAATTAGCGTTCGCGGATATGTTCATAAAATTTAAATATATGAGTTTGTCCGTATTTGTTAGGTACTGTAATAATGATCAAAGCATATAGGAACATCGAAATTCGATCAGTAGCTGATTTGACTGAAAATCGAAATCTTATCTCTGCTATAAATATAAACACAGAGTTACTAAATAACATACTTAATTTTCGATTATCGGATCTTAATTTTAGACTTTATGTAAAAATGCTATTTGTATTTTTTTTTAATTAACTAATATTTCTCTGTACTAGTACTGCCCCAATGACAATTTTATTGCACACCTCAATACAGAAAGAATACAGCACTTTAAAAAGAGGTAAGCAACAGGTGGTCTTATCGCTAAAATGCGATCTCTTCCAGACAACCTTTAGGTAGCAGAACTTAATATATTTATGTCATGTGAGTAGGTTTTCCAGATACAATAAAAGTGGTCTAGCACAGAACATACACAAAACAAAACAATATATCATACAAATAAAAATAATAAGTAACTAAGTAAGTACTCTTTTTTTTTTCATACTACGTCGGTGGCAAACAAGCATACGGCTCGCCTGATGGTAAGCAGTCTCCGTAACCTATGTACGCCTGCAACTCCAGAGGAGTTACATGCGCGTTGCCGACTCTAAACCCGCCCCCCCTCGTTGAGCTCTGGCAACCTTACTCACCGGCAGGAACACAACACTAATAATAAAGCCTATAGTTCGGGAGATACATGCTGAGGATATAATCTGTATTGTATTTTATAATTGTTGATGTGCTTGCTTTTGCTTGTATGTAAATTCCATGTGCTCTTGTGGCCTATTTGCTGAATAAATGTTGAAGTTGAAGAAGTTGAATAAAATTAGAATCATATTTTTATACCCAAATAGGCCTCCACTTAACACAAATAATCAGTTATCGATAAACTCTACATATAATCAAAGAGAATGTATGGAGAGGTATATTGTCTTTGATATAATACACTAGTATTCTCCACGGTTCTACTCTGCGCTCTGTCATTTTGCCACCCTCGTTCAAGGGGTGAATTTCCAAAAATAAAGACTACTTGTCTATCTCCAAGGCTTGATCTTTTCAACTACATTGAATTCGATAAAAATATAGTTATAAAAAGGTTTACATACTAATAGACAGAAGGGCAGAGATTTCCGCAATCATACAGGATGTCTTTTATTATAGTACCAACTTTGAAATCGCGAAAAAAAGTAGGTTTTTACATATATTTTGGCTGATCAGACTTCGATGTTTTGAAATGCAATTTATTTGCGGTTTCGTTTTAGCGAGTAGAATCGAGCCAGGCATTTAAATTTTGAAGCCCCAAGGTGGTAGACATAGTGTAATATTATTAAGTATGTATATGTGTAGGCAAATTTAAGGCAGGTCTAGCTAGGTACAGTGACGGACTTAAATTGTTGAGCCATTTAGGGTTTACTTTTCATTGTATATTTCATACCGTTATTGACAAACAAATTAACTTGAGCCCTAAATATGACCGTACAAACCGAAGTCGCGGGCATCACAATAGTATATTAAATCTGGTTTTTTTTAACAGAGCCGGAAACATCTCACTGTGTTTTGCAAGTTTGCCATTTACCAAGGTTGCTGTTTGTGGAATAGATTTAAATATAATCAATTGATGTTTTAATTTAAATCATTCGTTGATTTATTGTCGTTGGGTTCGTAGTTGTATCATTTGTTGACACAAATTGACTAAGCCCCACCGTATATAAATAATTAAATACATAGAACACATCCAAGACTCCGGAACAAATATCCGTGCTCATCACACAAATAAATGCCCTTACCGGGATTTGAACCCAGAACCATCACCTTCATAGGCAAGGTCACTACATCATAGAATTTAAATTCTATAGGACGCATATTAACTGAATGAACGACAGACTAATTCGAACGTGACGTGCGTTCATTTCGCTCAAACTTCGTCATTTCACCTGCGCGAATTACAGCCAACTGGTATCATTCTAATATCATTTGATTATCGGTTTTATGTCAGTGTATGTTCGAATTGGCCTGTGGGTTTCTAATTTTTATATAAATACAGAGAAAGGCAATATCAACCCTTGTTTTTACATCCCAGATGATTACTGATGCGAATTTTTGTTTTAGTACAGAATTAGTGCTCAAAATAATCGAACTGTTCTCTACTTATACAGGATGGGCATTGGGCAAATAAGAATTATAAATTTTGTTTTAAAATTTTAACATTATTAAGTTCAAAGATTATTAAGTATTGTTTTAAAAATATATTATTCAGGGTTGACCAATTCATGCGGAACATAATGTCTGACATATGTCCACCACTAACAGCAGGCAAATCGTCGGAATCCTTATCATCACAATTTTCAGCATATTTTGGCACATTTTTTTATTTATCTTAGTAAATTTGTGTCGAATAGTCTTTTAACTGTTTAAATTTCATAATCTTGTTAGCACAGACACGTAATTTTAAATAGCCCCACAGAAATAAGTCAGGAGCTGCAAAATTTGGGGAATTTGGGTGCTAGAGGTAACCTTTGGAAGAAATTATCTTCCGTATACAATTGCCAAACCCTGAATAATATATTAAATGAAAAATTATTTAATAAATTTTACACTTAATGTATTTATAATTTAAAAACAAAGTGTATCAATCTTATTTGCCCATCCTGTATATACAGATCCCTAACTACAGATAAAGGCACTATTAACCCTTTGACCACCAAGACGTCAACTGATGCGCGCGGCTACAGCCAAATGTCAACCTTCGTGCATTCAGACAAGGTTCACGATGACGCACCGCACACGATAATTACTAGTAGTAGTAAACTCTTTATTGTACAAAAATACATATTAAAATTAACATACAATTAGTAAGAAGTACAAAGGCGAACTTATCCCTTTGAGGGATCTTTTCCAGTTAACCTTAATAATAAGATAAGTGTAGAGTTCAAAGGGTTAAAACCCCTTCCTCGCGTTGTCCTGGCATTTTGCCGCGGTCCACGGCCTGGGGTCCGCTTGACAACTAATCCCAACATATGGCGTAGGCACTAATTATTACGAAAGCGACTGCCATCTGATCTTCCAAACCAGAGGGTAAGGGGTTCAAAAGGTTTAAAAGCATTGACATATAAGGACGGGCCTTACGGGCACTACAAATGGTGCTAGTTCAGTGGTGTCACTTACGAATTCGAGCCAATCGTGCAGTCTAACGCAACCGCTGAACGCAACTAGTTGCGACAAATCGCGCCCGTGATGCGAACTCATCAACCAGTCGCGTTGTGGCATTAGGGCGGATTCGCACTACGTCCGCCCCAAACCCGTGAAAATATGGTCCGTACTAGCCTTAGAACTATTTCTATGGTAAGTTACGCACTAGATCCGATCTCCGACATCCGATTTCTTTCGGATCTAGTGCGTAACTTACCATAGAAATAGTTCTACGGCTACTACGGACCATATTTTAACGGGTTCGGATCGGATTCGGATCGGACGTAGTGCGAATCTGCCCTTAAACTGCATGATTGGCTCCAATTCGTACTGGCCCCATTCTTATTTCCCGTAAGGCTCGGCCTTATAGATATATATGTCAATGGTTAAAACCTTGTTAAGCAAGATAATATCGCAAAAATATCAATGATAACGGCAGACTGACACATATGACATAACAAACAAGAAGTATGAAGATTAGAAACAGAAGTACAAAATTGGACGCATGAGTCGTCGCACAATTAAGTGATTTTTAGTTTAATACTTTTTTTATCGGCCAATTAAATTAAATAGATATTATTCACGCCAATAAATAACTTTACTTATGAATATGATATGGTATTTACTAGAATATGAAAATAATTTGCTTAAATACACTTTTCAATCGGTTATTCAATATTTGTGGTATAAATATTACATAATTAAATAATATACGGCACCATGCCGCAGGGGGATAGTTTTTAATTATTTATTTTAAGATTAGTTTTATTTATTTTTAGATTTAGATTTTAAGTTTTATATGTATTATGTTGTTATTCCCAATAATATTACGAAAACATTTGGACATCATTATAAAATTATAATTTGCAATTAATGCTCAAATTTACCTTAAGATAAATATAATTAATTTATTGTGTACCTACATATTTAGCAAATAATTACACACAACAATTTAATTAGTCCTTATTTTAGTATAATTTTGTAGTTTGTACTAATTCTAAAAATAAGGAAATGTCACGTACGCGTTTCTAGATTTCGAGAGTAATTAATTTAATTAAACAGGTAGAAGTAAGACATTTTGTTAAATAATTATCACATGTATATTAAATATTTTATTATGTAATATATAAAAATATATGTAAATAATACTGCATAACAACTAATAATGAAAACTGGCCAAGGGTGAGTTGAAGGGTGAATCAATTTAAAACCAAATGTCAAATTAGTGATCGTAAAAAAAATCCTACGTGAAAAGTAAAATGCTCTAGTACAGAAACGTACCAATTTCTGTACCTCTAGTGTAACTTCCATTCGATAGCGTAACGTAACTTTCGCGTTTACGTTAAGTCTCATTTTGTATGGGATTTTGAAGAGCGCGCCAAGCGGGACGTTTTGGAAACTCAAAGAGCGAGTGTAAATTATAAGTACGTTTACTCAAATTGTCGCTCACGTTTACGTTTCGTATCGTATTTATAAGGGATCGCAAACCGTTTTATTTTTTAAACCGTTTTTGTACAATTACTCGGGAAACGAAAAGGTTTTCGTTTTCGCTTGCGGTTACCGGTTAAAGAACTATTCTAATGAGGTACCAGTTTATGGCAAATTAGTTTTATTTTGTGTTTGTGGAAAGAAATTAACCGGTTAAATTGAATATATCTACAAGATACAACGGCAAATATTGCTATCTTTTTAACATACATGCAAACGAGTTTAACCGAGTGTCTCCGAAAGTCGAGAGTAACAAATATTAGGTATATCGTTCCGGTGAACCATAAAAGCTCGTTTCCTCTTATTTTTGGAAAAAAAGCAGACATAGGCAGATGTTACAAAAAAGAGGATACTTATTGGTTTTTAAATTATAAGTGCAACCTACATCCTGAGACAATTCCCACTAAGATTTATGAACATATTTAAGTGGCATTGTCCTCGGATTGAGGTATAAAATTTTAGGTAAAATAGGTACTAAACTAATATTAGTACGAGTACACTGACGATAATCTCTTCTTAACGATTCAATTCAATTCAATAAGCCTTTATTTAACAATCTTATTAACTAGTTTACAAAATATAATAAACATCTTATTTCCTAGTTTCACTTATCCTTAGTTTAAAAACTATTATTATACATCAATGCTCAGTTTCAGACATTGGAGTCGAGATTGTCTTGCTTTCCAGCATAGGCCTCCCCCAAGTTTCTCCAAAGTTCCCGATCATGGGCTTTCCTCCGCCAAGTGGCACCAGCAAGAGCTTTGAAGTCGTCTTCCCATCTTCGTAGAGGTCTATGATTTTTTCTGCCACCTTCTTAACGATAAGGAGAGAGAACTAAGTTTTTTAGTTCATGTTCAATCAATAAACCCGTCACAAATGATAAAACTTAGTAATGTCATGTTTAAATATACCTACTTATAAATTTCTGAAAAGATTGGACATAAATAATAAAATATTTTTATTTAACGTTAATTTTATTACGGTCTATTTAAAAAAACTAATAAACGTGTTTTGCACATTATATCGAAGCGAAATGATGAAAAAAATGTAGGCATGTAAATTTGTTAAATATGGTATTGAGTGAGCTCAAACTTTTACATAAGTAGTAGCTGATTGTTGATTTCATCTGCGCTAGATATATGACTTATACGGTCCAGACAATATCGAGCATTCATTAAATTATATTTATAAGTGACATTTATTTATTCTAATTTTATAAGTGCCGTTCAAGTATTTAACTAATCAATCTGCATAATAGAATGACTGTTTTTATTTTCTACTTTATAATGATATCATTGATTTTTCCTATCTACTACTCGTTGTGGAGCCATCATCAGCAGTAAGCAGTAGTATCATTAACATGTTAAAATGTTTACAAGCCCTCGCATTAAAAATGGTAGAAATACAACACAAATTAATATTGACCTAACTGATAAAGTATTAAGGGTGATATTCAAATGAACATCGAATCAAAACATCACCAAAGACGATGAAGATAAAACCTCTTTAAGAACGTTGATTATGAAGAAAAAAATGACACAATTGGGTGAGATACGATTATTCCAAAGTAACCAGACTCGGATGACATTCAGTTTGACACTTGTCATGTAAAAAGTTAATCGAGCAAACTACTGACGATACGTTTTACGTTAATATGCGAGTGTATTGCGCAACGTGACACTTGACAATTCTGAAAGTTAGCTCACTACTTTCATAGTTAAATTCTTTTCGCATGTTGGCAGACCTGGGTGGTAATCATCAAATTACGAAGTACAGTCCATGTGGGATCTTCCGGCGTATAAAGACCGCTTCTTTATTTGTTCAAGCTATAGGTACGAGGCCAATGAGTAAAAGAGAAGCTTTAGAGTGTCGAACAAGCAATAAACTTTACATTAACGTGGATGCCATGCCAGTATGTACAGCAAAACCCTTAATAATGGTCATATAGCTGAGTACCTACTAATATTACCCGATGCCTACCTGAAGTCCTATATTTTTTCAACAGTTTCAGCATGCAATCAAAAACTGAACTGGGGGCCTACCCAAGATGACAATCGTTTGTGCTGACGTAGCTATGTATCTCTATCTCACTAATATGGAAGAGAAAGAGAACGGAAAGAGTTTCGTTATCGTAGCAAACTATTGTCATCTCGGCTAAGATGTAATCCCATCATCTTAGATCGCTCGTTGCATATCTACTTACCACTTTACGTGGCCAGTGCAAAGCAAGCATGAAGAGCGTAACATATCATAATAAGCTTCAAGAAGCGGCGGCACAGAGGCAAGTAAAGTATTCTACAGGATACATCTTGCTGAGTTGTTTCTGAGTGCACATAATTTTTGTACACATAGATAAACTATACTTATATTACAAAACAAAATACCAACTGTATTGTTTATATTGGATACCTACTTCCAAGACCTGAAAAAATATTGTAATGTAGCGAACGATCAATTAAAAAAGGCGTATATTTTATTTCAACTTTTTAATAATTAACATAACTCTACTACAATAGTCCCAATGCCTATTGCGACCGGTTCATGGGTGTCTATTGTTGCGCCCGTGAACGGGTTCCAGCAGGCGTTCTACATGACATTAAAGCTCTCCAAGAGGCCTCTACGTGTTGGATCTATATCCCCACGCAAGCCTATCAAAAGACTGGGATTTATAGGCCCGTGAAATCCAAGGAGATACAATTATGTAAACAATGTCTTATTAGGTACCTAGGGATAAAAATTGACCGAATAAGTCAAGCCTATCCACCGTTCTTCGGTCCGTAGCCTACTTCTCTCCGCTGAATGCTGGGAAGTAAATCTTCGTCCTCCTGATCCACTTGTACTTAAGCGTTTTGGGTAGATCAAGACAAGTAGGTAAACAATTACTTTGATGAAAAGTTCCATGCTGGAGGAGGCAATTTGCAACACGGTAATCCATGGTGTTTCATATAGGTACACATCACATACATTATGTATAATTTTCATTTTCATCACACTTGCTCGAAAAAGGTTTTATTTCATGCTGGCGTACTGAAGGACAAAAGCCTATATTGTTCCCTCGGGAGTTATGGATTGTGAAAAAAAAAATAGCAACCGAATAGATCCATCGATTACCTTTATTAGGTATATTACCTCTATTTCTATTGTATTTTCATCGATGGTAAAGGTAAACAATATATACCTAAGCAAAGTTTTAGATCGATACGGCTATATAAAAGTAGGTAATACGGAATGGAGAGATCTAATTATATTGTTACTTTGTTACATGTAAAGTGAATTTAGGTGTGTTAATAATAACATTATTTTATTGGGAACTACGAAAATTCCGATATAAGTAATTTAACGGTCACGGTTAGTTACACTAGACTTAAATTGACCGGGATATAAACCATGATTACCTTTTATATTGTTTTAATATTATCGGGAGCTCCATAAAATAATATAAAACCGGTCAATTAAAGTCTAATTCAACTGTCTCCTAGCCTAGACGGTATTGACCCTGCTTACAAAGCTAGAGGTCCCAGGTTGAATTCCCGGTATGGGCAATTATTTGTGTGTTCATCACGAATATTTGTTCCCGAGTTATGGATGTTATCTATGCACCTAAGTATGAATTTATCTATACAAGTCTGTGTATCGTCGCCTAATACCCCAAGCACAAGTTTTTCTGAATTTGGGACTAGGTCGACCTGTGTGAGATTTTTATGGACTCACGAGCTCTCACCACGTACCAGCCTCATTCCTATCGAACACGTCTGTCAAATGGGACTATAAGAACAGTAAAGTTCGTAAGCATGATCCTGCACCACCCATCCACGAGGACTTAAAACGGGTTTGCTGAAGGAATGTGTCATCATGTCACAATAATTTCTAGAATGTAATTAATTCAATGAAATAGGTACCAATTCACATGTGTCAGAAGGTCAGAGGATGGCAGTTTTTTAAAAGACAAGGAATTTTGAATATAAAGGATACTATACCTATTTTTTTTTAAATGATTTTTGTCAAACAGTGTCTAATCTCAATAACAACAACATCAATAACAGTATGTGATAACCACTCTGAAGTTTAAGTTTTAACATACCAAGGTTTCAATATACATACGTATGCAAAAGCGGCTATAGTTATTAATATTTACAATACTAGTTGATGGAGGGTAGATTTAGTTTTTTTTTTCTGCCAACAAACTGTACTGCAGTTTGGCAGATTAGTAGTTTAAGGCTTTTTGTAATCTTCTTTTGATTCAAATAAATTAAAAAAAAAGAAAAATAAAAATATGTTTTACGGTTAGCTTTCATTTGATACCATTTTCTTCAGAGTGGCATGAAAATTGGAAAAGTTATTGAGTGAAGAACCAAATATGTGAAGTATTTAAGAATATAAAGTGCTTGCTATTTCAAAGCTAAACAAGAGATACTTGAATTTGTGTAGAATGCTTCTGAGATTTTCGGGCAGTAATCTGCACAGAAAACTATTTTTGCCTGTACAAAGTTTAATATCTAAAAATATCAAAAAGTAAGCTCTGTTTAAACTGAATATTATCGCCCCTAGTACAATGGCATAAACAGATGTTATATTTTAGACGAAATACCTACAAATTACGTTTTCTTGCTCTCCTCAAAAATTCGTTAAAACCGAGATACAGCAGCAAATGCGACATGCCGTGGCCTCGTACGTCTGAACTTTTTCTTACTGCACGTTAAATGGGGTTGACCGGTCGAAGTATTTTACAGATGGCGCCAGCATAGGTTTTGTCAGTCCTAACGAATAGCGTCAGATTCTTGATTTTATTGTACTTTAAAACACTTTAAGCCAAATTTCAGAACAAAACTAGAGACAATTTAATAGTAAATATTTCATAAATGTTAGAAAATGTAAAAAATGGAATTGCCACCTGAGGGCGAAACTCCAAACGCAACATTTCACTCGACAACTCTCGAGTGACTAATTTAACTATTGAGTTTAGGTTTCGAAACGTTTACGAATGTCATATTTGAATTTACACTCGCCCGCAGTCAGCGCGTTTGAAAACGGATACATAATATTCCTGTTCAGGGGTCGGGAACAGGCGGCCAGCGAACCTTCCTGGTTATTTTGTATATAAAATTTATATCAGGTCTACGTCTCTCAAGTCGGCTCGTTCGGTACGCAAATGATCATGACATAACATGACATGACAGGGACAACATGATTCGTGGCCTCGCGCTTACAAACATCGATTTTTTTCGTAGTACTACATATAGTAAACACCCCTATAATGGAACAGGCACTAGTAATGGAATGGTATAGACAAATCCTGTAAAACAAGTATTAACCATCAGTTTTTAATCGCTGGCAACATTTGACCATAAACAAGAGCCAAAGAGCTGCTTAAGTTTAATTTTTCATTGATACTTGTTAGTTTGAAAATTAATGGTGCCACAAAAAACCACAGTTTTTATTGGTTAATAATATTGAAACCAATTGCAGTAGCTTTCATTAAATACATAGAAAACATAAAGGACGAATTTGACATTCAACTTTTAAAGCGTAAAGCGGTAGAAACTTTACAGGTGTCGGTGAAATTACAAAAACACTCCAAATTTTCTCTTAAATGTTCCATGATTGGTGCCGTTAACATATTATAATTGTATCTGTACTTAATCTATGGTCTATTCAGATTTACTATATAAGTATCGCGAACCACGAAGAAAGGGTGCATATTTTTAAACAGCTTGATTGTAGATTTTCACTATCGAAAAGTATTACTATCAAGTAAGTAAGGCAAGCGCAAGCCCGTGCGGCATTTGAACTTGAGAGTACTGCCGCTGTCGGGAACTTTTTTTGTATCCTTTAAAATAGGTATTTGTTGACAATTGTTGTCGTTGTCAGTCGTCGTTGACATTGTCGAGTGCTCTTTGCATAATAATAAATTATCAGATATAGTGATAAAGTTGCAAATTATAAACAATGTGCATTGGCTGCTTAAAGGTTGCCGACCACTGCATTTATTCAACCGAAATATAACGCGAACCAATTAAGTGGTGATCTTATTACGCTCGAAGATCCCACATGGGCTGTACTTCGTAATTCGGCCACCTATAACACCCAGTTCTACCAACATACGAAAAAGGTAAATTACTGTCAAAATGAGCTATCTTTCGTAAAGGACGAGTTTGAGGTTGCATGTCACACTCGCATGTTAACTAAAAAGTATAGGTTTTTAGTTTCCGAGTAGTTTTCTCACCTAACGTCATCGAATAGTTAACGAATATTTTGCTGTCATGATACACTAGACCTTCTGCTCACTATTTAGAACAACAATGACCCTCTTTCAGATCATGAGAAATGAAAAATCTTAAACTTATGTATGTAACTAGAGCTGGCGGCGGCTTCCTCGCACAATTATCAGTATTGCGATACCACGAGGAAACGCCGCCAGCATCCTTGGTGCAATGCCTATTTTAGATTTAAGCCATGATATAGTAATCCTCTGTATATCATTGTATGCTGATGTATGGGTGCTGATGGGGTTGAACAAATACTGCAGTGCATCGGGAATGTTTGCGGAGAAAGGATTGCTTTTATACAAACTATACAATAATCCGTAAACGAGTCACCTCCCTGATGGGATGGAACAGCACCAGCAGCTTCCTGAAAGTCATCACACGAATACATGCCCTTACCAGGATTTGAACCCGGGACCATCAGCTTCGTAGGCAGGGTCACTGCCCACTAGGCCAGGTCGTCGATATAGAGTTACAATTCCCCGAAAATATTGGTCTAATTAATATCCAGGAAATAAATAAATAAATATTGCTAGGCTGAGCTTGTGTTGCGGGTACTCAGACAACGATATAAATAATATACAAATACTTAAATAGAAAACATCCATGACGCGGGAACAAATATCTGTGCTCATCACACAAATAAATGCCCTTAGCGGGATTCGAACCCAGGACCATCGGCTTCATAGGCAGGGTCACTACCCACTTGGCCAGGTCGGTCATCATGTATTTGGGAAATTTATTGCGAGTAATGTATATTGATATGGTTTATATGATTTTTAATTTAATTAATTATGAGTTATGCTTATGATTTTATTTTAATCTTAATTTATTGTATTTTTAAACTGTTTACCAATGTTTTTGACATGTGTACTAACATAAATATAAATAAATAAATATTATAGGACATTATTACACAAATTGTCTAAGTCCCACAGTAAGCTCAATAAGGCTTGTGTTGAATATGGATTTTGACTAATCTAAAATAAATATTATTCATTCATAAGTAAACACATTACTTAATATACTTAAGTACATTCGAAATCAATAGTAGTGTATAAAAGAATGCGCCAAAATCTGCCACCCTCTAATACATTTCCAAATAGAGATAAATATCTACTTCTACTACAGTCGTCATCAGAAATATTGGAGCAACCGTGGTGCTCAAAAATATCTGAACATGCACTCTAACGCCTTGACAATAGAGGCGTTCAGATATTTGTGAGCACCTTGCTCGCTCCGATACATCTGAAGGCAAGCTGAGGCCCTACCGCGAATATCGAAGTTCGCAAATAACCGGCATCTTACTCTTTTACTCCAATTAAGGCGTAATTAGAGTGAAAGAGGAAGATGCCCGCAATTTACAAACTTCGGTGTTCGCGGTAGGCCCAGGCGACTGAAAAATCGTCGACGCTAAATAATTAGCCATTCTAAACTTTATTGCGAATACTTAAGGTCCACTAAAGGTCAATTTTGCAAGTACGTGCGTGGAATATTAGTGGGATTCGAACACGGTATGCTAAAGCTAAACGCGGGATTTATGAATCGCCGGTTACGTAATGGCGGACGGGTGTAGTGTAGTCCTGCAGCCATGAGGATTAAAGCAAAAAAGTCTCAGATTGCGCACGTTATAAGAGTGGTGAGCTTATAGCGCTCTTATTATTGTTTTGGAATAACAATCGCTCTTATATGAGTCTTAGACAAGCTAGGACAGACTTTAGTAAGGTCAGTCTTATTACCTAGTCTTATATATGTTTATAAGAGCATTTTATAATACTATATTATAAGCCTCTTGCTCCTACAATAACATTTACAAAGTCTCATTGATCTTGAGAGTACCTGGTCTTATATCCCCATTCTCTAAGTTCATTTGATTTTATATTAGACTTTCTAAATGCTATTGTAAGAATGCAAGACTAATATCAGCATAGCATAATACTATTATAAGCCCCTTGCTCCTACAATAACATTTACGAAGTCTCATTGATCTTGAGAGTACCTGGTCTTATATCCCCATTCTCTAAGTTCATTTGATTTTATATTAGACTTTCTAAATGCTATTGTAAGAATGTAAGGCTAATATCAGCATAGCATAAGGACACTGTAAGTACGTACTTTTTTGATCTTATTTAAAGCTATAATAAGATCAACAGCGTCACTTTAGTAAGATATTGGAGTGATATAGGATCAGGATACTAAATCACACAAGACAAGTTCAATATAAGATGGTTTGATCTTAAATCGATTTTGGGAATGCATAAATTTAACCATTTCGCATCACCAACCTTGTCACTTAAATAAAAACACATTTAGTTTATTAGTATGTGTCTAGTAATCAAGTAAGGATAAACAAATATATTAAGGGTTTTACTAAGTAAAGCAAGAAACCCTAATTAATTCAACATGGCCATATCATTTATATTCAGAATGCCAAAGTTAGTGTAAATAATCTTAAAATACTCTAATAGTGCGCTTGAAAAATACACCTACAGCAATGGCTCACTATCAATACAAATAAATAAATAAAATAATTATAAGAGGATACAAATACCCATATTTGAACAGGCGCATGAAGTTTGAAGCGTAAAACAGGGTTTACTTTACAGTAAATAATATTTTCCCACGTGAATACTTACCGTAAAACATGAACACACACGATGATAACGAGCACGTTATTATATTTAAACATAATTCATAAACAGTTTGATAAATATTTACACTTTTTTTTTGTCACGCTGCAGATAATTTTATTCGTACACTTATACTTTACAAATAGAATCTTTCAACTCTGTGTGATCTTCCAAAAAATCAAAATAAGTTTATTTAGGCTTACAAGATACTTATGTAAAAGCGATATTAGCCTGAGGTAGCTTAAATTAGTTTTGGGAAGATTACTGTAAACGCAAACAGCATTCAATTAGACTGATATTAGAACGATATTAAAATAAATACGCTTATAATTTGTGCCCAAATCCGGGCTTATACGATGATATAAAATCAATATAAGAGCGAAAAAATTGTAGTCTTGAGACTGTTGTAAGCGTGTTTTTGCTAGTTGGGTTATTTAATTCTTAGGTAATTTTACATCTCAGAGACGGCGCGCGTGCCATCTTGTGTACCTAAACAGAAACAACAACATGTACACTGACATTTCACGCCAAAGGAAGTGCTGCCATCTACCGTTCTCTTTTTCTTGTGTCATTGGAAGCATAAATTTCACTTTTACACCTCGCACCAAAAATCTAACTTTTCCTGTGCTGCCCCTTGTTTATGCACGCTCCGTAAAGTACTAAAACAAAGGCAGCTCCTCTAGACATAAAACTTGCAACGAATCACTAACCAAAATTCATATTTTACAAGCTTTTTATTAACTTGCAGCGTACCTATGTATGTACTGGTCAAATCTTGCAAGTTAAATTTGACACACTTCTCGGTTTCCGATGAAGCTGAAAATTTGCATACATATGTATATCGGGTGACAATGCAATATTATAGTACCATCGAGCTGATCTGATGATCACGAGGTGGCCATATGAACTCTGTGATGAAACAACGCAACCATCATCATCATCATCATCATCATTTTTTATTCAATAACAATATTACATTGTGTTTGAAAAATCTTAAATCTAGGCACATGCATACAAAAAATATTTCAAAAACAAACATCATAAAAATAAATATTAAAACTAATTCAAATATAACGCCCGCTCAAATAGGTAGCCCAAAAATAAAAATAAAACATGAATAGTAATTAAAAAAAATTGTCATTAAAATATTAAAAATATTAAAAGAAAAAAAAACTAAAAATGTCAACAAGTAAGAAGAAAAATTAATCAAATAATATCATTTAAAAATTAATTAAGAAAATAAAAAAAAAATTGTAACATGTCAGAATAAGAAAATAAATTATAAATTAAGAGAAAAAAAATGTCACCTAGTAAAAAGGTATTAAGCAAAATAAATAAAATAAAAAAGTGAACAAGTAAAAAGACAAGAAAAAATTAAATATTATTATGTGAAAATTTCCAAAAAGGCGCAAAAATACAAACCTAATTGTGTTTGGGGTTTTTAGAATTATCTCGATGAGTATTAGTTGCCTGTTGTAAGAAAAGTACAGTCAGCGATAAAAGCTTCTACCAAAAATTAATTTTTTGGTAAAAACTTATTTTTCCTTATGTTTTTCTTTACAGAGGGCCTTTCGTGATAGTCAGAAATCAGAAATCAGAATTCGTTTATTGCGAGCCATGGTACATAGTTATTACATTTAAATTATAGAAACACATGGCACCCTGAAAAGGGTATTGCAAGTATTCTTATAGCTAGCTAGGACTAAAGTTATTAAATATAGTAGTACCCATTTATGAACATTATTTTTAAATACACATAAGTATAATATATTATAATTATTATTTTACTTAACCTATGGAGGAGATCAAAGTTAGTTTTTTTTTTATATTTATGTTATATATACCTACTAAGTATTACTTATAATTAATATTTCTTATTATATAAAATTATCTCCCATAAATTCTTGGGTAGAGTAATATGCTTTCTCTATTAAAAAGGATTTTAGTTTTGAAAGGATGATGAACGGGTTTAATTGTTTTATGTTTCTTATTGTCGAAATCTCTATCACTCTTGCGTATTCAAGCGATAGAGACGCAAACGAATTAAAGAAATAGTTCGCGGCATCGGCAGGCCCTCCTCATTAAAATCCGAGTCTCGTGAACTTTTGTAAGCACGTTCTATAACGATAATTACTATAAACTGAAATAAATGTCATATACCAAGAAAAAGTGACCAAGGCCTCCAGTGCCCCAGGCTGGAATCGAACCAGCGTCCTCTGCTATCGCGGCAGGTGCCTGAGTCACTCGGCCACCGGGGTCACGGCAGCATTGGTCGAATTTTTCCAAGTATATGCATTTCTTACTGAAGGCTTATGGCGCCCCCTTACTGGAGGCCTTGGTCACTTTTTCTTAGTATATGACATTTATTTCAGTTTATAATTTATATAGTAGAGGGTTTCTACTTGAAATAAAGAGAAATTAAAATATATTCTAGAAATAATTTAATTTGTTCTAATACTTCTAATGATAATTACTATTTCGGCAATTCAGTTTATGCAAAAAAATTCAAAATAACGGAGCCATGGTAGTTTGCGAGGTCTACCTACAGCACACAGAACCAACCAAATAATAACAAACTAAAATCTATTAGTATACTAAATAAGTTACAACTTAACTGGAGATATAGAACTATTTCTACTAAGTTACTTTTTTTTTAATTCCGTAGCCAAATGAAAAAAACGGAACCCTTATTTATATATTTTTGTCATGCTTCTTGTAAAGTATGCAACAAACATATTTTTGCCATAAATCAAAATATTGATAGCATCAAACGACGGTATCACAATTTATACTCTGTATGTTTAGGTATTTAAATAAAAGTAAACAAAAACTATCCTCATATAGCTCCATAAGCCAGTTGATGGTAGATGAAAACAATACATGATCAAATAATGTAAGGGGCTCCCCGCGGTTTTCATCGATTTTTGGCGAGTTTTGAGTCGTTACTCCTTCATTTGCACTACAGATAGAATTATAAGACAAACGGCTATCGGTTCTTTAATCTTTTATCTCCATTTTTGTCTGACGGATTTTGAAAGAAACTAATACTCATTTTTTTATGATTTTTATAAACATTGTCTAAACAAACACTATTTTCGTTACTAGACTGCTATGTAGTATCTTACATATATGAGATCTACATATTTAGGTTCGTCTTTGACGTCTCTAAAAATTTGGCAGAGTCTAATTTTAAAATAATTAAGTAACAAAAAAGTTGTGGCCAGAAAACCAGTTTTTTGGCCCAAATTTCTTCAATTTTGATGCCAAATATCTCGAAGATAATGAACTTTGAAGTAAATATGGGATACTATATTGCTTACAGCCGTTGCTATTAATATGATTAGCTACTAAAAACATTAGGAAACTAAGGGATTCAAATCGAAGGTCATTGGCGTTAGGGACCCCCTTAAAGTGACAGGTCCAGGCGGTTTTATATTTGGTTGGTTAACCAATAAATGTTATACCTATTATAACTACAAGAAAATGTACAAATTGTTTATAATATGCACTATGCAGTAGATGGAGGACTAGCCAAATTTATTTACATGTATACACATTAGTATGTCTAATGAACACAACGATAGATAAAGTATACGTGTGAATATGTACATAATAATGTGTTATTTAAATATCTTATTGATCAACATGCCACATTCGTGTGTACTGCATTTTTATTTGGACATTTTAGCACGTTTGTGTTTGCGAATCGCCATTTTGTATTGGTTTTAAGCGAGATGGGTTTTTAGTTTAATTTATTTATTTAAATATTATTATTTTTATATAATTTTTAAAGGGTCGGCAACGCGCATGTAACACCTCTGGAGTTGCAGGCGTTCATAGGCTACGGTGACTGCTTACCATCAGGCGGGCCGTATGCTTGCTTGCCACCGTCGTGGTATAAAAAAAAAAATTTAGGTACTTATGGCTTCTGGGTTATTGTTATTACTGTTAATCTACAAATGGATGACAATTGACAAGACATACTGTTTGCAAAAAAAAAACATTTTTGGTACAAGTTTTTATCGCTGACTGTACTTTTCTTTCCACAGGCAACTAATACTCATCAAGACTATTCTAACAACCCCAAACACAATTAGTTTGCGTTGTTTTATCACAGAGTTCCCATAGCCATATCCTGTCTCCATCATCAAATCAGGTCCATGTCATCATTATATTGCATTGTCATCCGATTTACATATGTATGCAAAATTTCAGCTCAATCGGAAATCGGAAAGTGGGTCAAAATTTGCTTCCAAGATTTGTCCCAGACTAACTAACAGAACAAGTTGTAAATAAAACCAACCGGCCAAGAGCATGTCGGGCCATGCTCAGTGTAGGGCTCCGTAGTTACCCGCTTGTCACAATAGGCTTATTTATTTACGTTATCAAAAGACTAGAACGTAACTGGTAAATATTAAAAAGATAATAATACTTCGTAATAGGAGCTGGGGTTCGAACCCACGACGTCATGGATATTAGCCGCTCATCTTCACCGTTATTTCGATAATAGTACCTACAGTAAAAAGTAAAAAAAAAACCGGCCAAGTGCGGGTTCGTTTTTCTCGCGCACCGAGAATTCCGTACAAACTTTGAATTATCTGTATAAAGGCTAGATACTTTTGATCAGAAGTACCTATATACTAAGTTACTAAGTATAATTGTGTACAGCGCCATCTATCGGCAAATTGTTGCAAGTATGTTGGTTTTTAGGGTTCCGTACCCAAAGGGTCAAACGGGACCCTATTACTGAGACTCCGCTGTCCGTCCGTACGTCCGTCCGTCTGTCAACAGGCTGTATCTCATGAACCGTGATAGTTAGCCAGTTGAAATTTTCACAGATTATGTATTTCTGTTGCCGCTATAACAACAAAGTACCAGGGCGACCGAGCTTTGCTCGGTTATAACTATTTATTGTTATATGGTGGTGTATAGGTGATAATCTTAACTACATTATTTACTAAATTAAACTTGTCTAAAACAATAAAAATAAAAAAATTATATATAAACTTGAACATATAAAAAAAAAACAAAAGTTAGTCACAGGGCGAGATTCGAACCCGTATCACTCGTTTAGCAGTCCGCGTCTTAACCCGCTGGACCAGACGGACAGTGGCCGGCGATACGAAATTAGCGACCATATTCTGGGTCGAAAGAAAAACGCATGAAAACTCGAAAACACGCGTTTTCCCAAACATAAAACTAATCTAGATCGATTGTATACCCCCAAAAACCCCCATATACCAAATTTCAGCAAAATCGTTAGAGCCGTTTCCGAGATCACAGAAATATATACAAGAATTGCTCGTTTAAAGGTATAAGATACTAAAAACAAAATAAAATAAATATTTAAGGGGACTCCCATACACAACGCGATTTTTACATAATGGTACGGAACCCTTCGTGCGCGAGTTCGACTTGCACTTGGCCGATTTTTACGAAAGCGATTGCCATCTGACCTTCCAACCCAGAGGGTAAACTATAGTCCTTATTGGGATTAGTCCGGTTTCCTCACATTTTCCTTCGCCGAAAAGCGACTGGTAAATATCAAATGATATTTCGTACATAAGTTTCGAAACTTTTATTGGTACGAGCCGGGGTTTGAACCCACGAACCCGAATTGCAAGTCGCAGGCTCTTAAGGCTCCTCTACACGATGGCAGGTCAGTCCAAGGGACGCATTTATGCGTTAGAGGGAGTAAGCGATATTGTTATCTCATTCCACCTCATCTGCGTCCCTTAGACTAGCCTACGCTGGGCCATCGTATTACCCACTCTTAGTACCGCTAGGCCACCAGCACTCCCGCTACTTGGCCAACGCGCTCTTCTATTTTTCTCGCTCGCAAATTAAATTCCTTGGCTGACAATTTTGCATCCCGCTCCTAATACATGATGATGATAAAGAACTTTAACATTGACACACATTGATAAGGATCTCGACACGACCACTTCATCAGAAACATTATAGAAGGTAAAATAAATGGAAGGACAGGGAGGGGAAGACCAAGAAAAAGTTTATGAGCCAAGTAAAGGAGCATGTAGGAGCCGTGTCGTACCAAAAGGCCTACCGCGAACCACGTTCGACGTGTTGCCTCCCTGTCATGCTTACGTACAAATTTACAAGTGCGACAGAGAGGCAACACGTCGAACGTGGTTCGCGGTAGGCCCTCAGGACACTAAAGCGCTGGCTTCGGATCGACCAAGGTGGAGACAACTTCATCAAGCTGCGCCGACAAGAGCCCTGCTCTTAAATTAAAGAAGAGGTAAGGATCTTAAATAAATAAATATTATAGGACATTATTACACAAATTGACTAAGTCCCACAGTAAGCTCAATGAGGCTTGTGTTGAGGATACTTAGACAACGATATATATAATATATAAATATTTATAAATACTTGAATACATAGAAAACACCCATGACTCAGGAACAAATATCCATGCTCATCACACGAATACATGCCGTTACCAGGATTTGAACCCGGGACCATCAGCTTCGTAGGCAGGGTCACTATATACCCACTAGGCCAAACCGGTCGTCAAATCTTGATATGAAACAGCACTGCAGCATCACCACCAGAAGTCTACAGCATTTCTAACGGATGGCCCACTCTAGTTCTTGTAAAGAAAAATTAATTGGTAGCTTCACCTTAGTGATGGTCATGGTCTTAAACAAGATTTTAAGCTGTTGCCAGAGGGCGCTGGTTAATTTCTGAATGGAGTTTAAAAAAAAACAGCCAAGAGCATATCGGGCCATGCTCAGAGTAGGGTTCCGTAGTTACTCTTCCGTCACAATAAGCTAAACTGGAGCTTAAAGTATAGTAGATTATTAACCATGGGATGAACTGTGGATAGTACGTCTTTTTACTCTGAAGGGGAAACTTTTTGCCATAACTCAAAAACAGCTAAACTGATCATGTCCGCTATAGTTTTAATTTAATGTCTTTCTTAAGCTCGAATTTCACGATTTTTTTCATATTTTTTTGTCCTATGGTTCAAAAGTTAGAGGGGCGGAGGGGACACATTTTTTTTCTTTCGGAGCGATTATCTCCGAATATATCCACTTTATCAAAAAATGTTTGTTGAAAACCCCTGTTTTGAAAGACCTTTCAAACGATATCCCACCTCTATCCTATCCTTTACGTGTAGGGGAGGTACCCTAAAAAAAAAATAGATTTTATTCTACGACTTTATCGGCTTTATTGATTTATATATCCGTGCCAAATTTCAGCTTTCTAACATTAACGACCACGGAGCAAAGCCTCGGACAGACAGAGAGACAGACATACAGACATGGCCTGTGACATGGCGAAACTATAAGGGTGCCTAGTTGACTACGGAACCCTAAAAATAATTGATAATTTACCTAGGACCTAGGTCCTAGTACCTTTACATTATATCATGTTATTCATGTTTAAATTAACGTGAGGAGTGCACGTGCATAAAATGATATATAAGTAATTATTTGTTGAAATAAAATACCAGTCAGCTTAATACGATATAAACCTTGACCTTATTTAACGTAAATATTTATAAAAACAAAAATAAGCATTTTGATAGCACACACAGTGCAAGTGTTATTTATACGTCATAATTTCATGGAAGTTTGTGTTTAAAATAACACTTGCACTGCATGTGCTAACTTTCAAAATCGTTGCAGACTTATCT
Source organism: Cydia pomonella (assembly GCF_033807575.1). Lineage (NCBI taxonomy): Eukaryota > Metazoa > Arthropoda > Insecta > Lepidoptera > Tortricidae > Cydia > Cydia pomonella. The sequence goes on along the minus strand of NC_084725.1, from coordinate 13,210,584 downwards.
TGGTCAACTTGGTAAACCAAGATTGAAGTAAGAATGAATTTGCTATACAACGCCATCTGTGCGTAAATTACTGAACCACCAAGTTGAATAATGTAGGCAATGACAATATAGTGCAAGATCTTGCAAATGCCATTTTACTCACCTATCTCTATCTACTACAACATCATAGAGGGCGCTAATGTACCTCCTATTTTAAGCAATTAAAAATTACTTAATTTTATTAGCTTAAAAATAGAAATGTTATATTAATAAAAAATTAATACTGCCTATTAATAAAATAAAATAAAACATGTATGTTTGGCTGTATGAATCAGTGTCAGTGCCTTAATCGGCATACGACATTTTGTACGTGTTGAAAAACTCCACAAAAAAAGTGTGAGTTAGCAGTAAATGGCGTCGCAAGTTGTTTTTTATTCCGAATCAATGTGTTTCTCGCCGTTTTGTGAAATTGTAAACTATATCCACGTTGCCAGTGTGTCATTTGTTAGTGGCGTGGTTATTTAAGTGACGAAACCAGCGTATGTTTTGTTGATACCAGCGTTGGCTTCTAAACAATGGCGTCCAGTGGCCCGCTGGATTCCCATGTAAAAGTTGGTGAAAATTGCGATTATACTGACGATTACTTCAGTGGAAATAGCGATGCAGACGCCGGCGAAGCCACTAAACGTCGTCGGGTGACGCACGACTATCGAAAACTTTCGAAACTGGGATATGATCCAACTATGTCAACCACTTCGAGACAGGGCTCTACATCGGAACCTAAAGGTAATCTATGCTATACACTTGCCAATAGCATTCTTAATCTACTATAAAATGTTTCCTAATGTGTTTACTAGGATATGAGTGTATGTTTTTGTTAATAATTTTGGTGGGAAATTTGGTAACCTATGAATATACTAAGTTACATCATGTATAGAGGTCATTACTGTTTATAAACATTTCATCGTATTTTAGGACGATTTTTTTGTTATTTATCATATATTTGGAAGTTTTTCCGTAGTTTAAGTGTTGGTTGTTGGAGTATTTGCGATGGTATTCTGACTATTGCATCAATTGACTGACCTTGCTGAGACTTTCTACTGCCTACTTTTAAATTACGATGACGTTATATAGTGCATTGAATAGCATATTTAAAGTCCTTCAAACTGCATTATGAATTTTCAATTCATCTGGGTTTATTCTTGATATTAATCTTCTATGAAAATCATAGTATTTGCTTTCACCTGGAATGCACTTGGAATATTAACTCAAAATTAAATCGAATACAAAATTCTAGGTTCAACTGGTAAAATAACTATATTCAGAGTTCATTTATCCACAGTTTTATTGATTCCATTTTACCTATTAAGCTACCCATATTAATATGATCATTTTTCACTACACAAAGAAATCAATTAACATATAAATTAATTAAGGCTGAATGCTTCAACTTTGAACAGTTTTTAGAATAATAATTACATCTTACATTTCATTAGTGTCAAAAGAGCCTCTGGAGCATTCCACGGGCTGTCCCGGACAGACACATTTTATTTCCTGTGTTGCGACTTTTTTTTTGGCATTTAAGCAGGCAATTATTTTTTTGTGCATATTTTTGACCATTTGTCATGGAAAAGGAAACTTGTACACTCAGCATCAAAAGTAGCGGATCAAATAACACTTCATAAATATCTACCATTCTGTAACAGCTTAACAAAAAGTGATCTCCTCAATATAGAACAACTAAGACTCTAAAAGAATAAGAATTCATTTATTGTTTACCATGACAAACAAGACGTTAAAATGATACAGAGTCACAACGGCTACCCTTTTCGGGTATACAATATTACACAATTACAATATATATATACAGGTCCCTTAAATTTATATTAAGTACATCTAAAATTGAATGAAATGAATGAATGAAATAGCCTTTATTCCAGACAAGTATTTTGTAAGTACATTTTGTTGTTAACATATATATCTACTTTCCATCTGTATGCCTTTTGTAGCCAAAGGCCTCCCCTAACTCTTTCCATTTATCCCTATCCCTTGCTATTGTAGTCCAGCAACCTCCTGCTGCACTCTTAATCTCATCATCCCATCTTCTTGTTGGCCTGCCACGCTTCCTCTTTTTGTCTCTAGTAAACCAGTACATTATTGCTTCAGACCACTTTTCTCCCCCTCTAATTGTGTGACCTGCCCATTTCCATTTTAACTTCTTAATTGTTGTAGTAATATCTTTTGTTTTAGTACATTTCTTTATATCTATATTTCTAACTTTATCAGATAGTCGCTTACCCATCATACTTCTCTCCATAGCGTTTTGACAAATTCCTAACTTTTTGTAGTGGAATTTGTTAAGTGCCCATGTTTGGCAACCATAAGTTAGAACAGGAAGTATACAGGTATCAAACAATTTTCTTTTTATGGTCTAACATCTAAAATTACACAGACTTAAATAAAAAATACTCCTTTAAATCGTAAAAAACTTGATCTATTAGCCACTGCTTTAGCTGTTGTTTAAATGATTGAAGATATACTTTTGAAAGTGAATTTTAGAGATTTATCTATATTTGGAAAAGTTATCTGGGATGTCAGATACTTTTGGCACATTGTTTTATCCGCTACTATTGATGCTGATTGTACCTGCAAATCTTGAGAAAATTCACGTTTGTACGGGACTATGGCAGACAATTTCATGGAATGCTCCCTCTACACTACATGTTGGCTTCAGCTCTGCGCACATGTCCCAAAGGTTCGAAACAACATTGTTCCATGATGGAAAAGACACAAATAATAATTAATAATTTATTTATTTACTGTAGAACTTAAGTAGATAGAATGATGGAATAAGTAAGAGTATAAACATAAAAAACATAATATAGAATCATCATAGTATTGCCATGAGGTGTACAGTCAAACTCATACCTACTTACTACTACTTAATTCATAAGTCATGCATGTTTTCAATGCATATACACTGTGGTCCGTGGCAAATTTGACAAAAACTCATTTAACATTTTTTGCTCCTTATGACCTCTGGGATGCATGGATAAAATCAGTCAGATTTAATTGGCCCACGGTGTATATTAAGTTTAAAATTAAATAATATTACATATTTAATATTACATAGTTGATGATGTTGAAATTTGCCTGGGGGCAAAATTCAAAATTTCCTTTAACCTTTTGGCCGCCAAAGACGTCATATGACGCGCGCGGCTACAGCCCAATATCAACCTTCATGCGTACCGACAAGGTTCACGATTACGCGCCGCGTGCGATAGGCGTGGCGTTCAAAAGTTTAAATGTAGTAGAATTACAGTCTAAGAAGTAAGATATTCAAACCCACCATCACCATCCATCACCACCATCGGCATCGGACCATCGGCTTCATAGGCAGGTTCACTACCCATTAGGCCAGACCTATCTTTATTTGACAAATCAACATGGCTTTTGTCTTGGCAAGTTGTGGTGTGCAGGCATTAGGTAGAATTACTGATGTGCTGGAAATATTCTAAAATTGCGATATTTCTACATTAATAAATAGGTGGGTCCACATAGAGCGAGCATACGCACGAGGCAATTTCCTCGCGCACAAAACGGCCAGTGTAGACGTGCCTCGGCCGAGGCGGCTCAGGCGAGGAAAACGGCTAAGAACTTCCCACTTTTTTTTAAGTGGAAAACTAAAAAGATTTGATTTCTGTAAGGGAATCGCAATTTTCCATTTCCAAGAGGAATCTCCTTTGTTTCGTGTGAAATTTCCTAGAGCTTTTCCTGCTTTTTGGAAATTCCGCAATTTACACTGTAGGTAGACTTGACATTCATTGAGGAAAATGATATTGGAAAAGCCTTCATAGTTAATGAACTTAATATTCATACTATTCAATTCATAGCTAAGCTAGCCTACTTAATACGTAGTACCGGCCAATAATATATCACCACCATGTTTTTACGGTTTAAGTTTTTTGTTTGTGAGTGACTTCCACCTTACTACTTCCTTTGTGAGAGCGATTAAAACAATTGGTTTCATGTAATGGTCAACTTCATTTATTAGGGTTCCATTTCGTACTTAGCTGTCCGTCCGTCTGTCTGTCCGTTTGTCACCAGGCTGCATCTCATGAACAGTTGAAATTTTCACAGATGATGTATTTCTGTTGCTGCTACAACAACAAATACTAAAAAGTATGGAACCCTCGATGGGCGAATCCGACTCTCACTTGTCCGTACCATTATCTATAAAAACGGCAAAAAATTACGTTTGTTGTATGGGAGGCCCCTTAAATATTTATTTTATTTGTTTTTAGTATTTGTTGTTATAGCGGCCACAGAAATACATCATCTGTCAAAATTTCAACTGTCTAACTATCACGGTTCATGACCACCACCACCCCAGGTCTTGCATACAACGACTAACCCTGCCTAGGAAGGAGGGTGGTAGGGGACTTATTGATATTACGAAACCCCACAACAAACAGATTACAGCAATGAGATCATATTCTTATCGAAAGAAAATTAAATTCTTCTTCAATGCACAGTGCCATAGAACAGAATGACCAGAAATTTACACCTTTAAACTTAAGAGAAAAAACTATCCAAAATTGCGAAGAAATAACTAATAATAAAACAAAAATAGCCGCATGTAGCGCGAAATCCCTATACGGAAGACACTGCCACGATTTAAGCCAACCTAATGTCGACAAAGTAGCGTCGAGCTCTTTCCAGAAACAGAGGGGTTTATTATGGCTATACAGGACCAAGTAATAGAGACCCGTAACTATCAAAAATTTATTATGAAAAATAGAGTTATAGATTCATGCAGGAAGTGCAATAGTCCAGGAGAAACTATACAACATATTACCGGAGCATGCAGAGCAATAGTCCAGACTGATTATAAGTACAGAGATTAGAAGTAAACCATGCTTACAAGATGTATTTTGACAGAGCTATCTTAACAGACCGAACCACTCACTACAACAGACCAGATATCACTGTAGTAGACAAAACAAACAAAACAGCCCTTTTAATTGACATAGTCAAAGTCAATATATTCTTTATTCATATAGGCCTAGCAACAAGCACTTTTAACCCTTTTCCAGGCCGCACCAATCTACAAGGTTTTCCAAAAAAATCCAAATATATTCCAATTAATCCAGCTTTGTTGATTCATTTGAAGACAAGTAACATTTCCTGAAAGTGTAATCTAATTTGAACCTTAAATCGGAATGCTAAAGTTGAAATTTTAATGGCGCGTATGTGATCGATTAATCGTACTCTGCCTGGAAAAGGGTTAAATCCGAATACTAATACCGAATAGCAATTCCGAATACTCACAACGTACAAAATACAATATCCGAAAAACTTACCAAATACACAAATTTGAAAGATTAAATAGCTAAAATGTGGAAATTAGGTTTAAAGATCATTTATTCCCATTAAGGCGCGGTGTATAGTAAAATGCGCTATTTTTAAATCGATATTTACAGGCTTGTACAAGGATTTCATCGATTATTTTCTAGTATGTATAACTTCAGTCTTTGAACTAGCCGTATGCTTGTCAGAAACACGATGGCTCATCTTTTTCTCGATAGATTATTGCTTTGAAAATATGCTTAAAACTGTATTTATTTCGATATTTTAGAAGTACTATGATGAATATTAATATGAAATTTACTTCATTCAATAGCTTTTAAGTAACTCTAACATTTTGCTTGTCAGTTTATCGATGAGTTAAATTTTTCATTCATAATTATGAATTCAACATTTTGTCTACTAAACGTTACCCTGCGCGGCAATACCGTCAGTGCGCCAGTACGCCCGTGACCACTGTCAGCGTCGGATCTGTGCTAGTTTAGCGGACGTTACATAAAATGGATAATCACACTATAAATACACAAATATGTTATACACACAATGTTTTCATCACTCTTACGAAGAAAAAACTAATTTTTAAGCTAATTGATTCTTAAATACGGTGACATTTCAGACATCCATCCGTCATATTATCTTTTTTGACAAGTTTTACACACGCACCTGTCCGGCATACAGCCACGATTAACCAAATGATGAAATGGTGCCTTGCACCCGAGTTAAACACTCCACTTTTCATTTTTAATACGAGGAAGGTAAAATACATGTACATTTAAAAAAACATTGCTAAGTATTAAATTCAGTAGTACTTATTTCGTGAGGGGTACCTACTTTTAATTATCAATTTAGGTAAAATCTTCTTCTTCTTCCTCGCGTTGTCCCGGCATTTTGCCACGGCTCATGGGAGCCTGGGGTCCGCTTGACAACTAATCCCAAGGTTTGGCGTAGGTACTAGTTTTTACGAAAGCGACTGCCATCTGACCTTCCAACCCAGAGGGTAAACTAGACCTTGTTGGGATTAGTCCGGTTTCCTCACGATGTTTTCCTTCACCGAAAAGCGACTAGTAAATATCAGCTGATATTTCGTACATTAGTTCCGAAAAACTCATTGGTACGAGCCGGGGTTTGAACCCGCGACCTCCGGATTGCAAGTCGCACGCTCTTACCGCTAGGCCACCAGCGCTTATCAATTTAGGTAAAATAATATTTTAAATTGCTATTACAGTAATAATCAAATTGAATGCCTATTTTTAAACGTAAACAAATAAAATTAATCCGCTTGTTTAATTTATATAAGTCATTATATTGGAACAGCTTCATTTTTAACACATACAGGATGCAGGAGATATACTGGATTTAAATATGTGGGATTTAAATAGTGCTTAGTGAAAGGTACCATTTCACGTTTTTGTGGAAGTGCTCAAATGGCTGTAATAGTTTATGTTATAAGTGTTGAATTTGTTTGGTATTTCTGGTTTATTAACTTTCATATGGTATACACTTAAGACTTTATTTACAACATTTATCAACTATTTTACCCTTCAAATTCCATTCAAAATTTTGCAAGTACTCGGTTCGGAAGTTCGTATATATTTGTACCTCTCGCCAATATTTTTATTTCACTGGTTAATTATTCTGTAAATTCAAGAATGTCACTAAATTCCATTTTTGATAATGTTAAACATAAAGTCCTTTGTAAAAGTTTGGTATAATACTTTTATACCATGCTATTTCTGTTTTGTATGAAATGAAAACTGGTGACATTTTATTTCTTTTTTCAAGTATAAATTTCGATGACACTCTGCCGTCAATTTCAGGTTTCAGCCAATTTTACCTTCTTCTTTAAAACCTTGGACCTTGTTATGTCTTTGTGATATGCTTTTACTATTTTTCCTGCCAATACAAAATATAAGTGGAAAAATCGATCGAAAGTTTCGCAAAATATATTTTCTTCATTTTTGCATTAGGGTGCTTATGTGTAATATGTATATGTATATTAAAATAGTTTATTTTGAAATGAATCACTAGTCAAGGCCTATAGTATATCCCTTCAAGTGGCAGAAGCCAAAACGTAAAAAGTAGTCACGTGGCGGGGCCCCGTCGGGTGTTCAGCGCGGATTTAGAGAATATTACAAATTCAACTATTTAAGCTTATCTATGTATAAAAGTATATATTGAAGCATATATCGTTAGAATAAGCACTAAATACGCTATTCGAATAGAACAATTAAATTATTGTCTTCTTCTTCTTGGTCCCTCAATGCTGAGGATCGTGACATCATGTCCTTCTGTTGAAGTTGTCCTTGTTGTTGTTAAATTATTGTAATGTTTATGCATTTCGCCACATGCACCTAACTAATCAAACCTAGCAACAGTGACAGTTTTCCAGTTTCCTTATTAAAAATGACTACCACCACAAAACAAAGTTATGATTGGAGGTAATTGTTAATTAATTTTCTACGTAGGGCTTAAAATTCAAAGGTTAAGTCATAAAAAGTGCCCGTGAGGAAACGGAATTTTTTTAACCACGTATTCCTGAGGTCATAAGAAGAATTTCATGTACAAGTTTAAGTCAGTTCCGCAAAAAAAATGTTTTTTTTTTTTACTTTTTGTATGTTTTTAAACATATTTAGTTCATGTTCTTGGAAAATTTATGGATTAATATAAATTGGTACATTTTTTTTCGTAAAAATTAGTCTATTCAAATGGTACCTTGTGACTTTGATATCTGTCAAGAAGGTAGTCTAGACTTGGTCCCAAAGTGGCGACTGGCGACATAGCCATCAAAAAGACGTTATGCACTAAAACACAACGAAAAAAATTTTTTTTTAATTGCTATTAACTCTGAAACTAGGCGAATTAAAAAAGTTCATATGACATTTTTGCCTCTAAATACGATCCGGAATATACTGTTAAAATCTTTCCGTTTCCTCGAGGGTACCGTGTATTTACAAAATAACCTCTTTAAAAATCAAGACAGAACTCGACCTAGGCGTTCGATCCCGGATGAACGGTCCTTAGCAACCAAGCGTTAACAAGCGTGTGTATGTGTGTTTTCCTTGTCTAACTTGCTAGCTACTTTTGGGCGCTAGAAGAGCGTAAATATATTTCAAAGCCTTTAATTTTGCCACTAAATATGGCAACACCTCACTAACCACCCTTTGTTGGCCGACAGCTTTCTGGCTATCGCATCGACCCGTGAGGGGTGGGCCACCACTTGAAGGGATAAATAATATAGTTGACGATAAAATAATTTTGTTCATCGGAAAGTTTTGTATGTTAATTAACTTTACGGAACAGGTCTTAAATGTACTTCTTTCCAAAGGAAAACAATACTCATTGAGACAATTCTAACAACCTCAAACGCAATTTGGTTGCGATATTTTGACACAGAGTTCCTATGGCCACCTCCTCTCTCATGCATCAGATCAGCTCGATGGTACCATAATATTTCATTGTCACCCTACTTACATATGTATGCAGATTTTCAACTTCATCTGAAACCTCAGTGGGTCAAATATACTTGTAATATTTGATTACAGACAGAGTAGACAGACAACAGACTGATTCTTTATTAGACATTAATTAAAGTCAGTCAATTATACTCATTACTATATAACTTCGAAGTAGTAGTAGTATAAGTGCATTTTGCCATTATAAACTTTAAATAATAAATAATAATAGCAGTTTTCTCGACCTTTGCATTTAAAATTTATAATCGTCTTCATTGTCGTCAATTCAAAAAATAATATAGAAATAGTCGTTACAGTTAGAGTCATGGTTCTTTTTTGAGAAGATAGCATAATTTATCTACTTTTTGGAGTTACATATGCTTGTGTATACCTTATGCTTATGTTTTCAGTTATCTCAATACCAGCAAAAACATGATACCTTTTTACGTTCACTTCCACAAATTACTTAGCTTTGCTAGTATTATTCCTTTTTTCACTACTTGCCCTAAATTGACTTCTATTGCATTTTTAAGGTCAATTAAGTTTTGAATAGGTATCTATATATGATTTAAAGCAGACAGTTGTAACTTTTGTCTGAATTAGTAAGTAATATTATTTCGACACAAAACGATTTGGTATCATTTTACTAGGTTCTCAATTTGCCGCGGTATACTCTAGTATTATATATAATTATCAAATTTTTAATTTCATTAAGTTTAAATCATAATCAATATAAATTTCCGGAAAAGATCCCAGAACTAACAAACCAGAATACGGATGGCGTCAGAATAAGGACGTAGGCTTGCTGCGAGCGCGGCGCGCGGGGCGCCCGCCTGCCTGCTTTACCACTTCGTCTGCTTCACCCCCTCTAAAACCTAAAATCTGTCTATAAGAGCGCCTTAAGAATTTTACAATTCACTTATTATGAGAACATAAATTAATTACTTAGTAATAAGCGTTAAGTTGGTTAAAATTAACCAACTTTACCATAGTACCCATTGTTTTGTCTACTACAGGTGTCATCCCATAACACCCACACAGCCCCGCTTCGAAACTACGTTTAAACATAATTTAGCTTTGCCTTCAACCTCTAAACTCAAACTTAAACACAAACAAACATCTAAGCAATTATAATTAATTATTTACCTAAATTTATAAACAAAAATTAAATCTGTATTATGAATATTGTACACTAATTAATTAATTTGTTTGACATTTGTTAGTGATCTCATGTGCAATGTAAGAATTGCTTCATGACCTGATGTTTTTTTAAATAAGTTAATAATTTTGCTAATAATATAATAATATGTTATGAGTTATGAGTAAGATATTATGTGCTGTGCCCTTACAGGGTCCATGTGAGACATTATATATTATGTATAACATCTATATTCTATACTGTACCATGGTTGCAATAAAGAATGATGATTACATGCCACTGACGTATAGTATAAAAATCTCCTCAAGTTTTGTTTTCCTGCAGAACAGAAGGACATCTTTTAGTTCAGCATCCTTAAGTTTTAGTTTATTCTTATCTACACGGCGGGAAGAATGTGATAACTCGATTATTTAATAATGTATTGAATTACATAATTTTCAAATGTGACTGAAACCGGCAAAACGTCCCACTTTGTCGCTTGCCATAAGGACACCTTGGCAGGTTATTCGTATAAAGATACAAGCTAATCCCGTCCTTACGGCAAGCGACAAAGTGGGAAGTTTCAAATAGGAAGTATTACTGCAATGTTCTGCCGCCGGAGTGCATCACTAGCACATATCGTAAACCATTGAGTAACGTATACATAGTGTTTACCTTAAACTGTTTTTAGGGTTTCATACCAAAAAGGTACAAAAGGAACCCTTATGGTGCGACTCCGTCCGTCCGTCCGTCTGTCTGTCTGTCTGTCTGTGTGTCACATTGCTAAATCTCGAGAACCACTTAAGCTATCGATTTGAAATTTGGAATAGTGATGAACAACGCTAACCCGGACACATTGAAAGTTTTTTTTTTTTTTTTTTATTAACTATGGAAAATGCCCAATATAAAGGGGCGGCAAAATTTCAAAGTCTAGTGACGAGGTCAAGTGGGGCATCATTTGAAAGAGCTCAAATTGTACATTCCAAAACGATTTTTTCATTTTTTTTTCATAGTGAAAAAAAAAATTAAGGAAACTGAAAAAAAAATACCATTCCCCTTATCTCCGAAGTTTACCAAAGAAAAAATTATGAAATTTGTACATAATATTGACATTACTATAAACTTTACAGGAAAAATATAATCAGACCTCTATCTTGATAACTTTTTTTTATTAACAAAAAATATTTCCGAATTCATTTTGCAATTTAACCAACTTTACGTGTGTTTATTACACTTGTAATTTCTATGAGATAACATTAAAGGCCTTTTTCAAATAAAAGAACAATTGTTGGAATCGGTTCACATGATAGAGAATTATCCTCGAAAAACCAACATACATGCATTACATGGCGCAAATTAGTTAGACCGATAGTTGGCGCTGTACACAATTATACTTAGTATAGGTATTTCTGATCAAAAGTCTTTCGCCTTTGTAGTTACACAAGATAATTCAAAGTTTGTACGGAACCCTCGCTGCGCGAGTAAATCGATCTGGCACTTGACCGGTTTTTATTTGATTAGTTTTCACAGATATTAAAATATGACATTGATACGTCAAGGCGGTTCGTTTACATTTTACAAAGGGCGTACCTGGATAGGTGAAAATTGAAATTTAGTTATCTGCATCTTTATCGCTCGAATACGCAAGAGTGATAGAGAGGTTAGATAACGAAATTTCGATTTTCTTGTTTCGCGGAAGACCCTCAGATTGTGTTTGATTGTGGTAGTGGCGCTCCCTACGCGTAATATTCCCTGTTAGTATTTCTTAATAGGCGGGTCCACACAGCGAACATACGCGCGAGGCAATTTCCTCACGCACAAACCGCGTTTTCCTCACCTGAGCGCCGCCTCGGCCGAGGCACGTCTACACTGGCCGGTTTGTGCGTGAGGAAATTGCCTCGCGCGTATGCTCGCTGTGTGGAACCGCCTAATTAGAATAGGTGTGGTCAAACACGCACTTGGCCGGTTTTTTTTAAATACCCACACGAATAATAGACGTTCCATCCACTATTCATGTCTAAAAAGAACGACCCCTGACATTTTATTAACGATCTTAACACGTGTATAAAGTTTCGGTTTGGCCGAAATTGAGTCATAATTTCGACTCGGGGAAAAATCTGGTTTTGGTCGGACACTAGTTATTAGCTGTCAACAGTGACAACACAGTGTATTTTTACTAGACTTACTAGCAAAGTACTATGACCTACTAATAAATAGGGAGGGATAAAAGATTTATGTTAGACATAAAAGCGACTGCCAAGTAGTCAGATCAACTGAATCAAAACAACTGTATTAACGAAATAATCCATTCAAATATCGACCTTACCATTTCAGCAAAAAGACTCGTTTACTGTTTTACCGGATCGTTTTCAAATAATAATTGTGTAGTTTTCAGCTTAAAGGTATCATATTGTCTGTTACTGTTTACCTATAGGTATGTATATAGCAAAGAGAATTTGGAATAGAGGTGTACTGTTAAAGAAAACTTTGTAGCCATGTAAATTTACTGCCATCTTTCGACACATAATTAAAAATTTTAGAACGCCATTTGACATTGATCTTTTTTTTTTTTTGGCGTGTGGTGAACAAGTTTTAAATAAACAAGATTAATTCATAAACAAACAAACAAACTTGTACAAAAGAATTCTTAAAAAACTAATTTCATAAGCAAAAGCTTGTACAAAAGGATTCTTAAAAGTAAACCAGAAGGTCTGTTTCCTAAGTAGGCGAACCTGTGATTTAGGATAAACAGGATTATTCTTTTATTGATATGAGTTAAATATCAAAAAGTGTGTTGTTTCACTCTCTCTTGAACGCTATGCTTAGTCTGGCCACCGGATTGGCAAGCGTCCATAGGTTGCTGCATCACGTGGATGTTTTCTTTTATATTAAATAAATGTTTTCTTTTTCAGGCAAAAAGCGTAAGCGCAGCGCAGACTCAAACGAGCTCTGCCTCTTTGGCGACAGCGTCAAGCCCGCCAAGCTCACCAAGATCTGGCCCGTGTTCGACTCCGGAGGGTACGGCGACGCGGCCATCCTGACTCTTCACATCCTGCAGAAAACTCCACCTATCCACAACCCGCTACTCTTCACCAATGATGGCTTCAGTCTCTCCGCCCTCCAAGACTTCGGATTAAACGCCTCTTGGAGGCAGACACAGCTGAACAAGAGCTTTCCAAACGATGAAGTCACTAGGAGAGTCTTCGGCTCCGTCTCAAGACAGTTAAGAATAATCAATGCGCATTTCCACCAATCCATGTTCAAATACAAATATCCAAGAGTCACTCGACAGAATGTTTTACTGGAAAACACAGTTAGAAGGCCAGTGCATTACAGCTTGACTATGAAAGCTATTCGCTTTCAACCGACTCCGAGGAGAGACCTGCCTTGTTATGGAAACTTGGAGTTACCGTTCAAAGTGAAACAGGAGACAGGGACGGCGCCGCAGATATTTGTGACGAGCGGGAGAAGTGTTGGTGACAAAGTGGATGTTAAACTGAAAGTAGAGGATAGGGTTACAGTGGAAAAGGAAAAGGAGAAGGAGAGAGACAAGGAAAGGGAGAGGGAAAGGTGAGTTGTAGAATATAGATTTATTTTTTATTCATTATAGGTCGTGCCATCCACGATGACGCGCAGATTTGTCTTTAACCTTTAATGACATGGCCTTGAGAGTCAGGATACGTTTTTCGTGAATAACACGATCTCTGTACTGTATGATTTAATTAAAGAATAAATAGTAGATTGTGTCACAAGGGGGCAAAATAACTAATTTACGTTGAATTGAACGAAGCGAAAGATTCTATAATACTGAGCGTAGTGAGGGATTCAAGTGATAACGCCCAAGGTGGAAATAATTTTGCTACCATGTGGTGACACAGTATACTGCTTTTCAAATCACCTTTTTTGAGGAACTCTGATATTAGAGTTGGCGTGTATATATAGGGTTGCCGAAAATGGAGACTGTCCCGGGTTCAAATCCTGGTAAGGGCATTTATTCGTGTGATGAGCATGTATATTTGTTCCTGAGTCATGGGTGTTTTCTCTATGTATTTAAGTATTTATAAATATTTATATATTATATATATCGTTGTCTAAGTACCCTCAACACAAGCCTTATTGTGCTTACTGTGGGACTTAGTCAATTTGTGTAATAATGTCGTATAATATTTATTTATTTATAGGTAAACATACTAGTTATACAGATATGATTGTGACCATTTCTTTTAGGAATTCTAGAGCGGTATCGATATACGGGATGCGATCCTTCAATATGTATATATATATATATATATATATATATATAATATATATAGGGGCGTATGTCAAGGTATATAGAGCGTCTCAACAGTTACCTCCACATTATAAATTTCGTACTGTTGTATAAAATGTAGAATTGTCTTAGGGCGGTTACAGACTAGCGTATTTTTACGCGCGTATACGGTCGTTTCGTCGGTACGAATTATACGCGCGTCACGTTTCCTTACATTTGGTTTTAACGAGCTTGTGCGCGCCTTACCTTTCCCTACATTTGGTCTATACGAGCTTACACGCTCGTCGACGTACGCCCGTATAAAACGCTAGTCTGAAACTACCCTTAGAGGTTTTAAATTGGATAATTTTTCAGGAAGCTGCTTTTACTGTGAGCTGTGGCGAAATGTCCTTTATTCACACTTTATGTTTTTTTTTACACAAACATGAATAATTTAATTTAAGTACTATACAATTTTCTTTTTGATGAAATAAAATAATATAATTGATACCGCAACTAAGTGACAAGCATTTATAGAAAACGATAATTGAAACTTAACTTGTATGTGTTCGAGTCAAATCCTACAAAGAATTGTCTCGATTAGTATTAGTCGCCTGGCGAAAGAAAAGTACAATCAGACAGTCAGTACAGCGATAAAAACTTGCATCATAATAGTACATTACGATACAAGTGCGAAAAATAGGAAATTCGAAACGAGTGGCGATAAATTCAAACACGACCGAAGGGAGTGTTTTAAATCGACACGAGTTGCGAATTACCTATTCGCACATGTATCGTACAACGTTTTACAGTACATATGGCCCTTTAAATGTTCGACACAGTAACGTAATATGCTACTTCTCGCACTAGTGCTATAAAGTAGCCCCATATGTACTGTAAATGTTATTTTGTTTGTCCAAAACCTTCAGATCGTCCCACTCGTCCCGGCATTCGTCATGTCACCACTGCCGGCGGCGGGCGCGCATCAAGCGCGCGTCCATCGGCGTGCAGTGCCGCCGCCCCGCGCCCGCGCTCGCGCCCGCCCTCGTCGACCCGAGAGACGAGAACCCCACGCTCAAGGGACTTAAATATCACAGGTAAGCTCTCGGCACTGATTAGGGTCACGGGTAAGACGTAGCTTAGGGTCCGTTCTACCAAACCGTCGCCGTTGTATCACCAAACCTAATTTTAATTGTTATGTCTAATTTTAATCTTAGTGTTTATTTATTTATTTTTTTGTTTATTTGTTTATTAGGATCACCAACAGAAGATACAATTTACATACTAAAAGAGCACATTTATAATTGATCCCCCACTTAAAGGCAATCACAGCATGCATTATTTAAGTTAAGATTCAGAATAAGAGCTTAATATAAATATAAATATGATACTAATTAACTAAACACCTACTTAATACTAACAATAAAATTTCCACACAAAAGTAACTAAGTTAGCCGAGCTAGCTGAGGTTGTCAACAGATAATAATTTGTTTTTAAATGAGGCTTCACTGTCGTGAAACACATCCAAAGAAGGGACATTATTAGCATGCTTGTTGTATAGGCGAGCCAGGCGAGGCAAAGGGTGTATTGTGTTATTTATTATGTATAATTTGTATTGTGTAGATCATTGTATGTGGATAAATAAATGATTATAATTCTATAAAGCATTCGCTAAATTTTACCGTATGGAAAGTTCCTGGTTTGTGCAAATGGCAATAGGATATCATAATAATTTTTAAGTAGCATGATACATAGTATAGATCTCATGGCTGGGGAAAAGGGTTCTTTAGTGGCAACAATGAACCAGAACATGCACCAGAAGGTTAACAGGTTAAATTGACAATCTGGTTAAAGGTGCAGGCAATAAGTGAATGAAAATAATGCACTGGTTGTCCAGTAGTCTTTGTATGTGTGAGTTACTTAAATAATAAATTCAAACTTTAGTAAAAAAAAAAGATAAAGATAAAAAATATGTTTATTACACAAGAAAGGACACAGAAAAAGTATACAGTGGTTGTTTTTAAGAGTTGGTGCATAACTAGATTGACAACAGAGTTTCCAGGAGTCCCCGCACTAGGCTAGGCCTGTATCGCGGGAGACCAGAAGTACATATAAATGTCATGCAAGTCAACGAAAAACTAAAATAGTACATTACGATACAAGTGCGAAAAATAGGAAATTCGAAACGAGTGGCGATAAATTAAAACACGACCGAAGGGAGTGTTTTAAATCGACACGAGTTGCGAATTACCTATTCGCACATGTATCGTACAACGTTTTACAGTACATATGGCCCTTTAAATGTTCGACACAGTAACATAATATGCTACTTCTCGCACTAGTGCTATAAAGTAGCCCCATATGTACTGTAATATATTTTTATATATTAAATATGACATTCAGGTTTATACCTAAGTTGATACATGCAATTTTCAGTATTAAACTATTTATCTAATGCTTCATTATTTATAACTTCGGTTCTATACTAATATTTTAGTCTAGTTCATTTTATATAATTAATAAAGTTAATGTTTTGTTAATAAAGTAATGTTGTATAGTCAAAATAATTGTGTATAATATCCCAATCTGACATGATGACATTGACCATTAAATATAACTTAAGCAATAACTTACTTAACAATGTTGGAGGGTAGAATAAGTTTTCAGTTTGGCAGATAAGTGATCATAGCCGATGTAATTTCTCTTTTATAAAAAAAAAAAAAAATTCATCCCGGAAATTTATGTTTCACTGCCAAGAACATGCTAGGTGTGTTCATTTTGTATTGGGCGCTTGGAACTGAAAGTGTAACAATAACGCAATAAAAATTAATGCTTGTTCCTAGACTAATGCGGGTAGACACACATCCAAACGGTGGCGCGAGTGTTGTCTATTTGCATCAGAGGGACGTCGATATGCTGTCTGCAAGCCAGCAGGAATCGCTCGCCAAAGAATTCCTTAAGGTATGTTACTAATTAATGACTCACTAAGGAAACTCACGATAGAAATGTTTTCTCAATGTTGCCTGAGAAGAATCATATGCCTATAAAGCCATACCAGAAATATATGATCATTGTCAAGAGGCCGCTGTTATTCTCATGTACAGGGTGACAGTTCAGTTTAGTATGGATGTGAGCGCGATCATATATTACTGGCCAGGCTTTAATTACCACCAGATTCAAAAAGTTCTAAAGATGCAACTTATCCAATATCAATGTACGTCCTATATTGAAAGATAGAAATAAATCAAGCTATTTTAACCATCCTAGTCTCGTGTGTAGAGTTGTAGACACATCATTTGTCAGACACCTATTTCCTTTGACATGTCGTAATTTTGAAATACACATTGAGTATCAAGATGTACGGTCGAGGAAATTGATTCTTTAGCAATTTGCGGTTCAAGTAAATTTGGTTGAACATACTTATGCTAAGAGCTGTCCAATGTAAAGTGAACCATAAACTGCTAAAGAATCAGTTTCCTCGACCGTACAATAGGCCAAGAGGCCAGAAGGCGAGCTGAAGTTAGGAAGGCGTGGCGCGAGCTTGTGAAGGCCCTTTGCATCTCTGGGGTGCTTTAGGACGACAATAACAACAAGATGTACATTGGAATAAAGTTTTCTCAAACTTGTAATGAAATGTTGACATGACTTACTTCAAATTAGGTCCGGAAATACTACATATCAGGTGCCATGAGTGATGATGATATGTAAAGGAATTTCATACAGCCTTACACACCTAGGCCTGTAAGGCAACCTTCTTTTTGTTTTTTAAAGTCAAATAATGGCACTTCTTGGCATTCAACTATAAAAAACCTATAAGCAAAATTCTGCCTGTATGCATTTTTTCATTTTTTTCTTTTTTGTGTTTGTTAAATATTATTTCGGGGATTCAAAGGGGAACAAAAATTTCATTATTTTTGCGCTACGACGCACGGTTTAGGAGATACAGCCCCAAAAAGTTTTATTTTTTTCAGTCATGCAGAAATCTTTATAGGGCTGTATCTCCTAAACCGTGCGTCGTAGCGTAAAAATAATCAAATTTTCGTTCCCCTTTCGGTAACAACAAAAAAGAAAAAAAAAAGAATAAGAAAGAAAAAGAAAAGCAAAAAGCGTAATGGCGTGCGTGGTAGCGCCAAAATAATTACATTTTTGTTCCCCCTCAATACCCCACGCACTGAATAACCTATCACATTAGGACATGAAACAATCATCATCATCATCCTATTTTGTTTTAAATTATTTCATTGCAAGTTTGAGAAAAGCACTGTTCAAATCTCGGCGGGAAACGGGGTTGCCGGCCGCGTCTCCCTAGACGACCTCGCTACGCTCGGCCGTCTATATCTACTTGGCCTGCAACCCTTCGTTTCCCGTCCTCTATAGTAATGTACTATTTATTAGGATTATATACGCCTTAAAAATTTTGCTTAAGGCTATAACCGCTCAGCCAAACTGATGTACTGATGTATGATTTGTCCCACAGCTAGTATTCTCTGAGGACAGCGAAGGCTGGGCGCACCACGTGTGCGGCGTGGTGCGCGGCGCCGCCGGAGCCTTCCCCTGCCTGCTGCAGTACCTGGCCGATACACATCCTAATCTCACTGTCAAGGCTGGGGTCCTAGCCAGGGCGTCGGACATAGAGACCACCACCATCAGTCGGTATTACCAGCAGGTGAGTCAATAGATGGGGGTCCAAGGTAGTGTAAGAGGGTGAGGGTTGGAGAGCGTCTTCCGTGCCTCCTACTCCTAGCCGAACCCTAAATGGCGTAAGTCTGCAACACATGCCTTTAATTCCAACATTTTCAGTATCTTCTACCATCTTTTTTTGTTTGTCGGTTTTCAAACACGGATAAAGCTGGATTTAATTGTGTTTGCCCGTAACACCATTTGACATGAAATGCAAGATATATTTGACTATCTTTTTAAATAATACTTCAACTTCAAGTTTACTATTTTTGTTTGTTAGGTGCAACAATCATACGCCGCGGGAACGTTTCGTTGCGGCCCCCTGCACCAGATCTCACTTGTAGGCACCGTGCATGAAGAAGTGGGCGGGTACTTCCCGGACATGCTGAGGATGCTGGCCGCCAACCCATTTCTCAATTTGGTAAGCTACAAGTATATAGCCCTATTTTTTTTTTTAATGTATAGTTAGGCAGGCATTTGACCACGATCTCACCTGATGGTAAGTGTTGTTACCTATTTATCCTAGCCTTGAAGAGACCTAGATTGTACTCATACGGAAACACAGACTCGGGCAGGGCATTCCACTCCTTGGCAGTTTGTATATTCAATGCAATGAGTTCACTTTATAATGTGTATGGCTGCACCATCTAATTCTGCTATCATAACCGGTACAAGGTGAACATTTACTTGATATTTGTACAGTTTAATTACAATTTTTCGTTATAAAAAATATTTATGGAACAAGAAAAATAGATGCGTTACATTTTGGTGCCTTGTCCAGGATGAAAAAAATGTTTGAAGTTAATGTCATAGACAACATACATTACAGATATACTCTCATATTCCCTTGAATAAAGTATAGACTTAAATCCTCTAGCTGCCCACAGGCCAAAAAATGGCCTTTAATTAAATTGTATTGTATTTTTTTCTCTATCAAATCAAGATTACAAATTACTTGGGTTTTTGGCCACGGCGATCCGGTGTGCGAGCTAACAATGTTATACATGTGCATAGCGCTATCTCGCTCACATACCGGAGAGGCGTGTGGATCCGCATCAATGATAGCCGAAGAATTATTAGCATCTAATGCACCACATATGCTCGTTAGAGTTCAATAGAAAAGACAAATAATGTTAACACCAATTTACCTTAATTTCTTCGTAATATTGCATTTTTCGTGGACAAACATGATTTTTTCAACAGTTTATATTCTTAAACCTTTTATTTTATACCAATTTAAAGTTAATAATTAATATTCCAATGAAAACATTCATCGTAAAATGTTTAGGTTATAAGTCAAAATCTGTCATATTTATCTACATTGTCTTTTCTGCGGATTGGGGGCCAGCGTGGGGGCTATAGCCCGAGCCCTCTCGCGTATGAGAGGAGGTCTGTGCCCAGCAGTGGGACGTATATAGGCTGAATTATTATTATTATTATATTTTTATGTCTTTTCTATTGAAGTCCAATTTATATTGATTTCAATTTACATAACAGTTGAAAACGTTAACGTTTTTTCAGACAATGCCATGGGGCCCGATGTCCGCAGTCGAAATGGAGCCCCAGGAGTCCAACGACGGGCCCATCCTGTGGATCCGGCCCGGCGAGCAGCTCGTGCCCACGGCCGAACTTGGCAAGAGCCCTATCAAGAAACGACGGTGAGCCATTTCCAATTTTTTTCTGTCGCTTCGTTCGGCAACCTTATTTTATGAATTGATTCAAGTGCGGCCGTCGCCTGTGACGTTCCAGTGAGACAATTTGATTTTATTATAGATTAGTCCGGTTTCTTCACAATGTTCTTCTTTACGAAAGCGCGCCTGGTAATTTTTTGTGTAAAAATTAGGAGCGAAAAACAGATTTTTTGAAATGCTCCTAATTTCTATAATAATTAAAAATTCAATAAAAAATCAATGATGTTTGATTTCTAGAAAGTATGACTAAAGCAATGTCAAGTAAAGTATATTTTTTTAATACCACGTCGGTGGTAAAAAGAATACGGCCCGCCTGATGGTAAGCAGTCACCGTAGCCTATGGACGCCCGCAACTACAGGCGTTGCAGACCCTTTGAAAACCTGTACACTCCTTTTTTGAAGAACTTTTTTGTTATGTGTTTTTAAATAACTTACTTAATAGTTATGTGCGTGTTTAAATGTGGCTAGAATAGTATTTTATAGATACAATCGTGATATAATAGAGAGCTTTTCAGTCGAGTACCGTGTTTTGGCAACGAAGCTTGCTGAGTTGCCAAAGTGTGGTACGAGATTGAAAAACTTGATTATATCACTATTGTATACAATACTTTTTCTACGAGACAATACAAATAATACTTCAAACTAATAAAATCATACAGGTAAACAAGCCAAAAGTGTACAGCAATTTAAAATACGCGAGCAGCCGCGATACCAAAATTCAAAATTCAAAAATTTATTCTGCAAGTAGGCCTCAAGGGCTCTTTTACAAGTCAATACAACATTTATAGTAACATCATATAGTGACATGAAAAATACATAACAACATTTTATAAATGGGTACACATTACATTATAATAATCTTAAAATAAATAATTACTACAATACAATAGAGATGTATAGTCTCCTTCCTACCTACCTTCACACTCGTACGCGCCCGGCCCCCGGGACCCGGCGGGGTGGGCAGCGCCACCTTCTCGTAACTCATGAGGCCCTGGTACTTGCTCTGCGTTAAATTCTATTTTTAGACTGTTTTTTCTTGATTTTGGCCACCGTAGCCTATGGAGACTAACAAGTAACGGTAAGCGGTTTTCGTAGTCTATAGATGTTGCTATATTAAGGGTGTCACATGTGCGTTTATGACTTATGAAGCAATTGTTTCTACTATACAACATAAAATAAATAATTAATTTGAGCTATCGTTTTGTTTCGTTCTCTTGACCGCGGCGAGCTGTGATTGGTCCATTTCATTATAGTTGACTAAACTGTTTTGAAATGAATATTATAGTTAAGTCGGGAGCCCATGCATGAAAAGTACCCAATTGCAGTTTGATATATGAAATCTTAATTCAACCATTACAGTCGAAGTCAAAAAATAAATATATTGTTGTCAGGACGGGCATCAACGAGCTGCGCAACCTGCAGTACCTGCCGCGCTACAGCGAGGCGCGCGAGTTCCTGTTCGAGGACCGCACGCGCGCCCACGCCGACCACGTCGGCCACGGGCTCGACCGCATCACTACTGCTGCTGTTGGTCAGTGCTGCATATATATATTATACCGCGGCCGTCTGCAACTGAGTGGATGCTCGAAGGGGGCTTGCAGCAGCGTCCATGTTAAACCACAAGTGAATTATTCTCTTAACCTAACAAAAAAGAGACAAAGTGATAGAATATTAGTACATTACGATACAAGTGCCAAAAATAGGAAATTCAAAACGAGTGGCGATAAATTAAAACACGAGTTGCGAATTACCTATTCGCACATGTATCGTACAACGTTTTACAGTACATATGGCCCTTTAAATGTTCTACACAGTAACGTAATATGCTAATTTTCGCACTAGTGCGGTAAAATAGCACCATATGTACTGTAAAATAAGTTTATGAGTTTTATGACATTGCTCACAATAAGAACATATACTTACATTTTCATTCACTTTTTTCATTAAAAATTGTCTTGTACCGTTTTCTAGTCACTTGACATCGCTGTATCAATGGACGCGTTACAATTTGGTGCCGTGAACAGGATATAAACTTAACACATTGTTCGTTCATTTATCATACATAACTTTTTTACTCTCTTATTGCTTAAAGGTTGACTGGAAGAGAACCCTTATATGGATAAGTTTGCCTTTGAACATTGCAAACATTCTGTTTTATTGTATCTTAACCTGTCTTATGTACAATAAAGTGTTAACATACATAACTGAACTTCCTAACTTCCTTATTCTTCAGTTCGAAACTATTATGAGTAACCGTTTCCATTGAACAGGAGTGTTGAAAGCCATCAGCTGCGGCGGCGACGAGGGCCGCGGCCGCATCACCAAGGACGTGGTGGCCTTCCACGCGGCCGACTTCAACAAGCTGGTGCAGCTGCTGCAGCTCGACCTCTACGAGCCGCCCATCTCGCAGTGCGTCACGTGGTGAGTCCATCTTCCACGCGGCCGACTTCAACAAGCTGGTGCAGCTGCTGCAGCTCGACCTCTACGAGCCGCCCATCTCGCAGTGCGTCACGTGGTGAGTCCATCTTCCACGCGGCCGACTTCAACAAGCTGGTGCAGCTGCTGCAGCTCGACCTCTACGAGCCGCCCATCTCGCAGTGCGTCACGTGGTGAGTCCATCTTCCACGCGGCCGACTTCAACAAGCTGGTGCAGCTGCTGCAGCTCGACCTCTACGAGCCGCCCATCTCGCAGTGCGTCACGTGGTGAGTCCATCTTCCACGCGGCCGACTTCAACAAGCTGGTGCAGCTGCTGCAGCTCGACCTCTACGAGCCGCCCATCTCGCAGTGCGTCACGTGGTGAGTCCATCTTCCACGCGGCCGACTTCAACAAGCTGGTGCAGCTGCTGCAGCTCGACCTCTACGAGCCGCCCATCTCGCAGTGCGTCACGTGGTGAGTCCATCTTCCACGCGGCCGACTTCAACAAGCTGGTGCAGCTGCTGCAGCTCGACCTCTACGAGCCGCCCATCTCGCAGTGCGTCACGTGGTGAGTCCATCTTCCACGCGGCCGACTTCAACAAGCTGGTGCAGCTGCTGCAGCTCGACCTCTACGAGCCGCCCATCTCGCAGTGCGTCACGTGGTGAGTCCATCTTCCACGCGGCCGACTTCAACAAGCTGGTGCAGCTGCTGCAGCTCGACCTCTACGAGCCGCCCATCTCGCAGTGCGTCACGTGGTGAGTCCATCTTCCACGCGGCCGACTTCAACAAGCTGGTGCAGCTGCTGCAGCTCGACCTCTACGAGCCGCCCATCTCGCAGTGCGTCACGTGGTGAGTCCATCTTCCACGCGGCCGACTTCAACAAGCTGGTGCAGCTGCTGCAGCTCGACCTCTACGAGCCGCCCATCTCGCAGTGCGTCACGTGGTGAGTCCATCTTCCACGCGGCCGACTTCAACAAGCTGGTGCAGCTGCTGCAGCTCGACCTCTACGAGCCGCCCATCTCGCAGTGCGTCACGTGGTGAGTCCATCTTCCACGCGGCCGACTTCAACAAGCTGGTGCAGCTGCTGCAGCTCGACCTCTACGAGCCGCCCATCTCGCAGTGCGTCACGTGGTGAGTCCATCTTCCACGCGGCCGACTTCAACAAGCTGGTGCAGCTGCTGCAGCTCGACCTCTACGAGCCGCCCATCTCGCAGTGCGTCACGTGGTGAGTCCATCTTCCACGCGGCCGACTTCAACAAGCTGGTGCAGCTGCTGCAGCTCGACCTCTACGAGCCGCCCATCTCGCAGTGCGTCACGTGGTGAGTCCATCTTCCACGCGGCCGACTTCAACAAGCTGGTGCAGCTGCTGCAGCTCGACCTCTACGAGCCGCCCATCTCGCAGTGCGTCACGTGGTGAGTCCATCTTCCACGCGGCCGACTTCAACAAGCTGGTGCAGCTGCTGCAGCTCGACCTCTACGAGCCGCCCATCTCGCAGTGCGTCACGTGGTGAGTCCATCTTCCACGCGGCCGACTTCAACAAGCTGGTGCAGCTGCTGCAGCTCGACCTCTACGAGCCGCCCATCTCGCAGTGCGTCACGTGGTGAGTCCATCTTCCACGCGGCCGACTTCAACAAGCTGGTGCAGCTGCTGCAGCTCGACCTCTACGAGCCGCCCATCTCGCAGTGCGTCACGTGGTGAGTCCATCTTCCACGCGGCCGACTTCAACAAGCTGGTGCAGCTGCTGCAGCTCGACCTCTACGAGCCGCCCATCTCGCAGTGCGTCACGTGGTGAGTCCATCTTCCACGCGGCCGACTTCAACAAGCTGGTGCAGCTGCTGCAGCTCGACCTCTACGAGCCGCCCATCTCGCAGTGCGTCACGTGGTGAGTCCATCTTCCACGCGGCCGACTTCAACAAGCTGGTGCAGCTGCTGCAGCTCGACCTCTACGAGCCGCCCATCTCGCAGTGCGTCACGTGGTGAGTCCATCTTCCACGCGGCCGACTTCAACAAGCTGGTGCAGCTGCTGCAGCTCGACCTCTACGAGCCGCCCATCTCGCAGTGCGTCACGTGGTGAGTCTATCAAATTCTCAGACAACATTTTATT
Source organism: Cydia pomonella (assembly GCF_033807575.1). Classification (NCBI taxonomy): domain Eukaryota; kingdom Metazoa; phylum Arthropoda; class Insecta; order Lepidoptera; family Tortricidae; genus Cydia; species Cydia pomonella. Next base: position 13,185,505 of record NC_084725.1, on the reverse strand, counting down.
AATTAGAGGCAGTCTACTGTAGAAGGTACCAATACAAAAAAACATTAATAGGAGCCCCGCATTACGGAGCGATGGGAAGGTTTATGACAGACACGAATTTATGATTTGACCTGGAAATTACCTCTATGTTAAATAAATTATAATAAAATGTGAATTACTTAGCTAGTACTCATGAACTTTCTATGAATTATGTCTATGTTTTATGAATTTAATGATTAATGAATTTCAATTTAATGAATGTATTATTATTCTCGCAATTACTTAAATCTGGATTTGTGACTAGAACTAATATTTATGACATATTTATTTATAGTATTATTTCAATTGCAAGGTATTCCTAGTTTTTACTTGAATGTTATTTTATGTTTGTATTTATTTTAGTAATTAGTTTTTATGATATCAATTATGTTGCTATACCCTAACAGGGTAACCATGCATACACTTAATACATGTTAACACCTTAATGTAACTATCCGTAATGTAACTATGTCCGTTTGGCGGGGCTCCTAATAACACATTCGTCACCAGCACCGACGATAACAAAATGATATCCCAGACGATTAATTTAAGAAATGTCATTAACCTATTATTTACTTCACAGGCTAGAAGAAGCAAAACTTAACCAACTGCGACGAGAGGGTGTCCGCTACTCTCGCCTGCCGCTCTGCGACGACGACATATATTTTCTGCCGCGGAACATTATCCATCAGTTCCGGACCGTCTCAGCGGTTACTTCAGTTGGTGAGTGACAATAATTATTCTCAAATACGCGAAAATGTAGGCGACCATAATGTTGCCGGCGCGTATCACGCCTGGAATGGTTTTCCATACAATATTGTTGGCCTAGGCTGGTAAAGTGGGCTTCATAATTCATAATTTTGTGGATTTGTGTGACGTGGTTGTCATATGGGGCATTTCACGCCAAGTGGGCAGCGAAAGAAATGTCAGGTCATAGAATTTGGTCATATTTGGAATAGTTATACTACTCGATATCCTGGATTTATGTATATTTTTATTTTATTTTTATTCGGTACCGTTTCCAGTTTATAAGCATTTAATCATTGGCCAAAATCGGCTTCTCCGATTTTTCAGTTTATATACATATACATGCTATTATTTAATAAACTGAAAAATAAGTTTAAAATTGTTATTTATACAATATTTATTGCTTTTTCTCGCAGTTATAATTTTTTTTTTTTCGCTTTTTTCATACAAGAAACCGGAAATAAAAATTTCAAGTCGAATTTATATAATGTTCGATATTTTTGTTTTTTTTATTTATTTTTACTTTAAAATGTAGTTCATAAAAACTGCCTGGAAAGATTTAGAATGGGATATGCATTAGTTTTGGAGATACATGAAGTAAAACGTGCCGGTCTGAGCGTCGTACTGGCGATTCCTTAGTAACCCAGTCAAATAAAGGTTTTCATCTAGGAATGGCAAATAATGAGCTGGAATTACGTGAATTTTTATTTAATGTAGTTATTATATTGTGAATTTTAAGTTAATTTATTTATAATATTGTTATTTTTAATTTATTTACTGTGAGTTTTAATCTAATTTATTGCGGATTCTTATTTCATTAGTTTAATTTTTTTATTTTTTTAAATATTATCAATAGATTTTAAGTCACTATGTACCTAACCCCCAATGAATCCTAGTTATCTGAATAAAGAAAATTTATTTATAATGGCATCCACACTTCGTCGTATTAAAGCCGATGCAGAGCTAGATGGTTCTATCAATGGTTATTAGATGATAAAGTTTATTCTGTTAGTTTATAATACGCCATTATTTACTGACTCATTTATAATGTCTTAAATTTTTAATGAATATTTTTAACTGTCACTAGTCAGGCTGTCGGCGTTTCCGACTAAGGCCTCTTCTAAAGCTTTCCGATCTTCCCTATTTGGAGCAGTTATTTTCGGGCGAGGGAAATCATTTTCGGGTGTCCCTGAACTTGTGAGTAATGTAATATGACCGTGTTGCAGCGTGGCACCTGCGGCTGAAGCAGTACTACCCGGCCTCCTCGGCCTCCTCGCCCGCCGACGAGAGGCGAGCTCCCGAGGCGCCGCCCGCGCTAGTACAGGCCGGTGAGTAATGTCATGTGAGCGTGTTGCAGCGTGCCACTGCGGCTGAAGCAGTACTACCCGGCCTCCTCGGCCTCCTCGCCCGCCGACGAGAGGCGAGCTCCCGAGGCGCCGCCCGCGCTAGTACAGGCCGGTGAGTAATGTCATGTGAGCGTGTTGCAGCGTGCCACTGCGGCTGAAGCAGTACTACCCGGCCTCCTCGGCCTCCTCGCCCGCCGACGAGAGGCGAGCTCCCGAGGCGCCGCCCGCGCTAGTACAGGCCGGTGAGTAATGTCATGTGAGCGTGTTGCAGCGTGCCACTGCGGCTGAAGCAGTACTACCCGGCCTCCTCGGCCTCCTCGCCCGCCGACGAGAGGCGAGCTCCCGAGGCGCCGCCCGCGCTAGTACAGGCCGGTGAGTAATGTCATGTGAGCGTGTTGCAGCGTGCCACTGCGGCTGAAGCAGTACTACCCGGCCTCCTCGGCCTCCTCGCCCGCCGACGAGAGGCGAGCTCCCGAGGCGCCGCCCGCGCTAGTACAGGCCGGTGAGTAATGTCATGTGAGCGTGTTGCAGCGTGCCACTGCGGCTGAAGCAGTACTACCCGGCCTCCTCGGCCTCCTCGCCCGCCGACGAGAGGCGAGCTCCCGAGGCGCCGCCCGCGCTAGTACAGGCCGGTGAGTAATGTCATGTGAGCGTGTTGCAGCGTGCCACTGCGGCTGAAGCAGTACTACCCGGCCTCCTCGGCCTCCTCGCCCGCCGACGAGAGGCGAGCTCCCGAGGCGCCGCCCGCGCTAGTACAGGCCGGTGAGTAATGTCATGTGAGCGTGTTGCAGCGTGCCACTGCGGCTGAAGCAGTACTACCCGGCCTCCTCGGCCTCCTCGCCCGCCGACGAGAGGCGAGCTCCCGAGGCGCCGCCCGCGCTAGTACAGGCCGGTGAGTAATGTCATGTGAGCGTGTTGCAGCGTGCCACTGCGGCTGAAGCAGTACTACCCGGCCTCCTCGGCCTCCTCGCCCGCCGACGAGAGGCGAGCTCCCGAGGCGCCGCCCGCGCTAGTACAGGCCGGTGAGTAATGTCATGTGAGCGTGTTGCAGCGTGCCACTGCGGCTGAAGCAGTACTACCCGGCCTCCTCGGCCTCCTCGCCCGCCGACGAGAGGCGAGCTCCCGAGGCGCCGCCCGCGCTAGTACAGGCCGGTGAGTAATGTCATGTGAGCGTGTTGCAGCGTGCCACTGCGGCTGAAGCAGTACTACCCGGCCTCCTCGGCCTCCTCGCCCGCCGACGAGAGGCGAGCTCCCGAGGCGCCGCCCGCGCTAGTACAGGCCGGTGAGTAATGTCATGTGAGCGTGTTGCAGCGTGCCACTGCGGCTGAAGCAGTACTACCCGGCCTCCTCGGCCTCCTCGCCCGCCGACGAGAGGCGAGCTCCCGAGGCGCCGCCCGCGCTAGTACAGGCCGGTGAGTAATGTCATGTGAGCGTGTTGCAGCGTGCCACTGCGGCTGAAGCAGTACTACCCGGCCTCCTCGGCCTCCTCGCCCGCCGACGAGAGGCGAGCTCCCGAGGCGCCGCCCGCGCTAGTACAGGCCGGTGAGTAATGTCATGTGAGCGTGTTGCAGCGTGCCACTGCGGCTGAAGCAGTACTACCCGGCCTCCTCGGCCTCCTCGCCCGCCGACGAGAGGCGAGCTCCCGAGGCGCCGCCCGCGCTAGTACAGGCCGGTGAGTAATGTCATGTGAGCGTGTTGCAGCGTGCCACTGCGGCTGAAGCAGTACTACCCGGCCTCCTCGGCCTCCTCGCCCGCCGACGAGAGGCGAGCTCCCGAGGCGCCGCCCGCGCTAGTACAGGCCGGTGAGTAATGTCATGTGAGCGTGTTGCAGCGTGCCACTGCGGCTGAAGCAGTACTACCCGGCCTCCTCGGCCTCCTCGCCCGCCGACGAGAGGCGAGCTCCCGAGGCGCCGCCCGCGCTAGTACAGGCCGGTGAGTAATGTCATGTGAGCGTGTTGCAGCGTGCCACTGCGGCTGAAGCAGTACTACCCGGCCTCCTCGGCCTCCTCGCCCGCCGACGAGAGGCGAGCTCCCGAGGCGCCGCCCGCGCTAGTACAGGCCGGTGAGTAATGTCATGTGAGCGTGTTGCAGCGTGCCACTGCGGCTGAAGCAGTACTACCCGGCCTCCTCGGCCTCCTCGCCCGCCGACGAGAGGCGAGCTCCCGAGGCGCCGCCCGCGCTAGTACAGGCCGGTGAGTAATGTCATGTGAGCGTGTTGCAGCGTGCCACTGCGGCTGAAGCAGTACTACCCGGCCTCCTCGGCCTCCTTGGAGCTTATCTGACAATGGAGACAGGCCATTGGAACTCTGTGAAAATACAACGCAACCTAAATGTGTTTGGGGTTGTTAAAATAGTGTCTATGAATATTAGTTGCCAAGAAAAGTTCACAAAAAGCTTACATCAAGAATGAAATATTTGACGAAGAACTTATTTCCGTTTATTATGTATTTACAACAGATAGCGAATTTATAAACTATTTTTTTTTCCTTTTAGAAACCAAGAAATCATCAACAACTAAACACAAAATGGGCGTCATTGAAATGCGAGCGCTTAGCGCCAAATTCCAAGAAGAACCAGCTTTGAAGATAGCAGAGAACAGAAAAAGCACAGAAACTCAAACCAAGACCGAAAAAACAGAAGAGAAAATGGAGAAAAAAGAACCTAGAGAGAAAGAGAGAGATAGAATGGAACGGACAGATGGAACTGCTAAAGTCGAGCGGTCAGATGATAAACACAGAAAAGATGATAAACATAAAGAACACAAACACGAGCATCATCGGAGACACTCCTCATCAAGTCGACACAAGTCGAGCCATCACAAGTCTGAGCGTCGAGACAAGTCTAAAGAACGCAGGAAAGAGAAGGAACATAGGAGAGATGAGAAGAAAGATAAGAATAAAGAGAAGGAGGTTAAACAGGAGATAGTGAACCGTGCGCCGGACTAATTGTGTTGTGGTGGGGGCACTGAGTTTCAAGCCCTTCGTACAAAGGTATGTACAATGTGTTAACTATGGCCACCGGATGTGAACAGTTTAGTACATTGACCTTTCGTTCTACGACTAAATGTTGGGCGCCAATGTGACCTTTTGTGCTATATTAAGGAAAGAACACTTAAAAAACAAATAGTGAAAGTTAAAAGCATATTTAAATACAGAAAATAGCTTAGCAGCCTTTGGGTAAGCTGGAGATTTTAAACATGTAAAATAAGGTGCTCAAATTAGGTATTCCGGTGGGAATGGAGTTGAATCGCACCACTGATATATAGGCCGGCTTTGGAGCAGAGAACTCCATGTATTAATCGTCTGAATTTATTTTTAGGGTGACTTCTCTGACAGGCGAATATGTTATATATATGTTTCAACCAAATTGCGCGTGAGCGACATGAAATCGTAGCAAAAGGTCAACGTACGGAACTCTTGTACTCGGTGGTCGCACTTTAAGGAAAGAGTTGGCAACACAACTATATTCCTAAAATAATCTAATTTAGATCATTATGTATATCACCTTATACGCAGGGCCTTAAATAAGTTGTGTGTTAGATTCAGACTTTTACTGACTGATTTTTAATATGTATTTAAAACTGAAGGGTAAATGTGTGTACCGTTACTAAAAATAAACTTTCAAACTGTTATTTCGACATCGAAATAGTATCGATAGTTGTTGCTCTGTTGGTTACTTTTTTTGTTCTAGCTTGAAATGTGCTAAAGTTAATGTTTGGACATTTATGATAAATTAACTTAAATAATACCTGTTATTATGTTATTATTGTTATGGTCCCGGGTTCAAATCCTGGTAAGGGCATTTATTTGTGTGATGAGCATGGATATTTGTTCCTGAGTCATGGGTGTTTTCTATGTATTTAAGTATTTATAATTATTTATATATTATATATATCGTTGTCTAAGTACCCTCAACACAAGCCTTATTGAGCTTACTGTGGGACTTAGTCAATTTGTGTAATAATGTCCTATAATATTTATTTATTTATATTTATTTATTTATTTATTATAGAGAAACACTTTTGGCCAATTATTTCGCTCGCGAGGTGCAGCTTAATTCACGAAAACCGGCACGAATGGAATGAACGAAACTTTCATTGTACAGTCACGTCAAGTCAAGTGCCAAAAATATCTATACACGACTTTATGGCCCATATATTTTTATTTTTTTTATTTTTATTTTTTTTTATTTCCACACATACAATTATCATTACAGGCTGAACCCAATGCGATAATGTAGCAACAAATTAAATATACAAACAAACAAAAAACAAGTACCTATATCTAACAACTAAATTTTTAACCTACATACTACCTATTCAATATAACAAAGAGTTAATACAGCTACTTTTGTGAATTCACTCATCGTACATGAAAATAGGTCTATATGTGTGGCTATGATGTTCAGGGTACGCACGGCGCGTGTCATCGGCGCCTCGCGCAGCAACTTGGTGCGCCCGCGCGGCGCGGCCAGCAGCCCGGGCTGACGGCGCGCCACACAAGAGCGCGGAACACAAATACCCACCGACCCCAATATATCCGCATTGTATATCTTTCCCCTAAGCAGTTTAAAGATATATGTAACGAGTGCTAGCTCCCTTCTGACTTTATGATATTAAGGTAGTGTGTACATATTTTTGGCACTTTGTCCGTATCGATATTTTCAGATCCGACCGTATGAGTGACACATGTATCGGTATACAGTCAGAGCCGCCATTTTGTTGGTTAATATTTTCATTCACTCGTCCATTCAATAAGTGCCAGCTCTTGTGAATAGACTTATCTTGTTGCCAAAGATATATTGATTGAGTAAGATACGTCATTTGACAGGTAAACGAGATGGCGCTGTACAGCTCCATACATTTGCAGTAACGATTGTCCAAAGTTGACGTTTGACAATTGAGTGACCGTAAAACGTATGGCGCAGTACAGCGCCATCTGTTTCAAATGTAAAACTAAGGGGCAGTTTTTCTTATTTGTCGTGAATTATTTTACAAGTGTTTTTTAATAAAAAAATATACGTCACAATCCCTTACCTACTTTCTAATGCAAAAAAACGGACTATAGACTTCTCTATTATCAATTCTCTTTGCTGTTTCTAAGCCTACACATTACGATATCCTTTGGCCTAAGATCCTATATTATTTAAGTGTTCAAACATTGCCTTTAAACTGTCAAAATTTACGATATATTAACCTAGAGTAACCATAGCAGCAAACAATGACAATATACCTTAAGTCCTTGCAGTAAGGTGCATTTTCCCTCGTGTCCCGGGCTTGTCCCGAGTCATAGCTATAAACATGTACATAGACTAGACTTTAAGAGGTCTCCTAGAGGCTAAGAAGAATGAATGAAAGCGCAGTTTATTTAAAACCCAGTGATTTTTCCTCTTATCTGATTAAACTTAAATTATAACAATAAAACTGCTAAAAGAAAATAAGTTTTTAGATATAATATGGCTTCCATTTTGTTTTTCACTGCGTCGTGTGATTTGAAAGAATTTTACGAAAATGATTATAGTTATAAAATTTTAAACGAGATAAAATTATTCACACCATATTTCTAAAAGTTGCACTAAGAATAAATATATATTCATATAGATTAATTAAGTAGTAGATCTTAAAAATGTTTTGTGATTTTTTTTTATAGTTTTAAGTCCACCATTTTGTATTGTTGTGGCCACTTTAATTACTGAAATTACGTATACATATGTATATTTGAGTTAGAATTCACTTTTTTATTAACAACACAATAGTGGTCATTAAACTTGTATATACATAATCAGAATGTCTGAAATATTGACATATTGGAAATGTTTTTTAACCTTTTGACCACCAAAGACGTCATATGACGCGCGCGGCTACAGCCCAATATCAACCTTCATGCGTACTGACAAGGTTCACGATTACGCGCCGCGTACGATAGGCGTGGCGTTCAAAAGGTTAACATATTTCTAATAACATCAGTTTCCTATTGTTACCGCACCAATTAAAAGATTCACCTAAATGGGAGCAACTAAAAATAACACTGGGAATGAAACTTTCCCCAGCTGTGCCCGCCGAGGAGGTTTGAACTCACGACCTGCCGTGTTTCATAAACTGAAATAGATGTCATATATTAACTTTTTAACCACCGTAAACTGATACATAAGACACAATATTCATCTCATTTCGCCGCAGTCTAATAATAAGACAAAACTTTCGTGAAACTTCGTACCGGCGGCGACATGAGCTCGCTCGATGAAATATTCAAAGCGGTGAAATCAAAAGTCTAACCCCCTTATTCATAAACGTCTACTAAAGTTCGTCGTTTGTCCCTTTCCATCATACCAATACGTCGAAAAGGGAGAAACAATTATTAGCGGCTTGTTAACTTCAGTAGACGTTTATGAATAACGGGGTAAGCCCTCCGTAGTGGTGAAGGCCGGATTCCTTGTTTTCTGTCGATTTAACTGACATTTACACTCGTCCTTGGACATTTTCAATGTTTTCATTATTACAAGCTTGTATTTAACTTGCAAAGTTTGTATAGCTATAGTATGTTCGGGTCAAATTTTGCGAAATAATTTCACTTCCCAGTATTCGATTTAACTGAAACTTTACATACATAAGCAAGAGTGACAATGCAACATTATGTAATAATAATACTTTAGTTTGAATTGATATTTTCAGTCATAGACCGCGGGCCAGGAGTATATTTCGGCAGTCATCGCCTCCCGGCTGATACTTTGTCAGATGATAGTTTAGATGCTGTTTTAAACTAAAAAAACCGCCATCCGGTTGTATCGCGGTGGAAAGACCGTCAGCTGTAAAATGAACATGTAAAATATATGCGCCTTACCACTTTATGTGCGCCAAAGTATGCGTAATGTATAAATTGCGTAATCCGTTGATGGCTTTTCAGGCGTTACGCCTGATGAAATGCTACATGCAAAGTTTCATGATTTGTTATAGATATCTTAAATAGGTATAACGCTTATGTTTATGCGACCAGCTGGTGTTCTATAACGGGCTGACGATTTTTAGCATCTGAACTATCATTTGACAAAGTATCAAACGGGGGGCGATGACACTTTTTTGTTTTTGTTTTACGTGTTTCGGTGGCTGCCATTCCTCAACCCACCAACGGGGCGGCAGCTGACGACCATGAGGGTTCATTATACCTAGCCGTTAACCACTACACGAGTTTTCGGCCGGGAGGCGATTGGTCATGGACATCTGTTCCTGGCTCGCGGTCTATCAGTTGTACTTTATAATAATCGATGTTTTTTTTGCTTGTATGTAAATTCCATGTTGACGTGTAAAGTGCCCTTGTGGCCTATTTGCTGAATGTTGGAAGTTTGAAGGTATTAGATGTTTGTTGAAAGAAGAGTGCAGTCGGCGATAAAAACTTGTAATAAAAATTGTTTTTGGAAAAAAAAACTTATTTCTAAGTGGTTCCCAGAAGGGAACACATTTATGGTGCGGTGCAACGTGCAATCCAGTAATTAAGTCAAGTTAGTTACGTTGTCTCAAACAGAATTCTATGAAAATTCGTACGCGACCTTTGTTTAATCAAGTGTGAATCATCTGAAATTATTTTCTGGTCTCAAACCCGGATTGCGATGGTTACCTAATTTCTTATTAATGAGAAGGATCAAGCCCGTTTAAAATGCAATTTTAGCGTTCGACTTATATGGTTCAAATTCACGTAGCAGCATTCGGAGATAACGTTTGGGTTATGTGATACGACAGGTAAGAATATCCAGAGGTAACAAAAAGCTGTTACATAAATTTGAGCCATATGTGTAGAACGCTAGAATTTCCTTTTAAACGGGCTTGATTTTTCTCACTAATGCGAAATTAGGTACCCACCGCGATGCACAAAAAAAAACAATTCCTTTTTTTTAACAGCTTAGGGTTTGAGGCCAAAAAATCATTTCATATAATTCATACTATATATACATCTTAAAACCCTACGAAAAAATGTAACAGTTAAACTTAAATACAGTAAGGACGCTGAGCACGATGTATTTCGTATATTGACCTGCTAATTTCATCTCTATCGCACACGCATAGATATTTTGCTTTGTCGGCGGTCATTGCCACTGTGCGAGCGGGACAGCAATATAAATATGTGCGTGCGACAGAGATAGCGAATAACTGGTCAATGTATGCTTACTTTAACATCTTACATAAAGGAAGAAATACAGTTTAAAAATAAAGATTTTTCGAGTAGGAATATTGCAATGGGCATATGAACGTCTAATAAATCTACGCCGGTTCTAACCCAACACCTCTGACCCAAGAAGATTTAACCCTTTACCGTATATGCAACCATATATGATATACAATATTCAACTCTATTGACAGCTATTAAAGTTCAAATTTAAACGAAGATTTTTATGGCATGCGTTAAGTGGTTAAATCCCTACTATACTCTGTATCTTTATGTATTTAAATAAAAGTAAACAGACAATTTGTACATTTTCGGGTAGTTATAACATTTATTGGCTAACCAACCAAATAGAAAACTGTCTGGATCTGTGACTGAACGACGTGATTTTAACCTACATTATTTGATCATGTAATGTTTTCATCTACCCTCAACTGGGTTAAGGTGCCATTTGAGGGTAGATTTTATTTACTTTTATTCAAATACCTAAAGATACAGAGTATAAATTGTGGGAGGGTATCCCAATACGGGACCGGCAAATCTCGGCGGGACACATCTTTTTAAAACATTACATTGTTTTAATACAGCTAAAATTGTGTTAAAACTGTAAAAGCTTGCGTACGACCCGCTACAGATAGGTTTACATTAGTTCAAGATACAGTATTATTAAAGAATAGTGAAATATAGTATCCGACCGCACCCCCTTGCCTCACACTTCAGTATAGATAGAAAATTGGCACAGAATATACAGAGACTATTTGTACAGCTGATATTTAGTACCAAATTTGTATAAAAGTAGAGTGATTGGGTTTAAATTAATTTTTTCGAGGTGATTTATTTGGGCTTAGGTAAACAAAGGGTTGTTTTTTTTATGCAGCTATTGAATCCTTCACGAGTGAGGAAAAAAGAAGCCCATTAAAAGGCAATTTTACCGTCATATTTATATGGTTCAAATTTATATAACAGTTTATTCGGAGATAACACATTTTGGTATCCCCGTATTATTATTTTTACCTAAATGTGGACCGATCGTCCTATATTACCCAAACGTGCTATCGCCGAATGAATTGAACGTTGAGTGAATTTGAACCATATAAATAAGACTGTAACCTCCTTATTCATAAACGTGTACGAAAGTTACGATGCCGCTAATAATCGTTTGTCCCTTTCCGACGTATTGGTATGATGGAAAGGGACAAACGATTATTAGCGGCTTCGTAACTTTAGTAGACGTTTATGAATAAGGGGGTAAGAATATTGCAAACTCACGTCTTTAATTCACTCCATGAATTAACACCATTGTTTCCAATATTTCACTTACTCACTCGTTGCACAATGTACTACGAATATTATAGCTTAACAGATTAAGGTTGACGGAAGCGCTGGTAGCCTAGCGGTAAGAGCGTGCGACTTGCCATCCGGAGGTCGCGGGTTCAAACCCCGGCTCGTACCAATGAGTTTTTCGGAACTTATGTACGAAATATCATTTGATATTTACCAGTCGCTTTTCGGTGAAGGAAAACATCGTGAGGAAACCGGACTAATCCCAACAAGGCCTAGTTTACCCTCTGGGTTGGAAGGGCAGATGGCAGTCGCTTTCGTAAAAATTAGTGCCTACGCCAAATCTTGGGATTAGTTGTCAAGCGGACCCCAGGCTCTCATGAGCCGTGGCAAAATGCCGGGACAACGCGAGGAAGAAGAACAGATTAAGGTCGACGCCGAAAAAATCACCTCAGAAAAGTTTGAATGGATAATTTACTGGGCAATCGTCCTGCTTTTGTACCAATACGGATCGGTTAGAGAAATAGGGAATATTACGCAAAACTGCGTAGAGAGCGCCACCAGCACATACTGAGGGCCTACCGTGAAACACAAAAGTCTCTTCTGGCAGTTGCATATTCGAGCGATAGAGAAGCAGATTTCGATTTTCACGTTTCGTAAACAAACCGCCTCGAAACAATGTCATATTAAAAACTTGTCATAAAACTGTTTAAGGCATAGTATGTATAAGTTACTCTATGGTTTACAATATGTGCTAGTGCTGAACTCTGACGGCAGAACATTGCAGTAATACCCCCTATTGGCGCAATCGACTTGTCAGAAAACAAAATTAGGCTGTTTTTCGTGACGGTAAAACGTGCCGTGCCGTGGACGTCCAAGATTAAGTATTATGTATGTATGTATATACTTTATTGTACATAGAAATAAAAACACAGTTACAGAGTAAATTAAATACAACAAAGGCGAACTTATCCCTGTATGGGATCTCTTCCAGTTAACCTTAGTATTTTGGTTAAATAGAAAAAAACTTAGTGTAATGATGGTACAAGATAGACGAACTACACTTAATAACTTTTATTTTAATGAAATATTTGTGGGAACACATACATAGGGCACAGACGACGCCATCTTGGATATAAGAGAGTTGCCATAACACAAAATAAGAACCGACGAGTAGTGTTACCAACGTAACACTTAGCATTGGTTCTCTGTCTATTCTATTGTCAATATTATCAATATGTAGCTAAAATATATGGAATTGACTTAATTTTGTTACGCCATTTTAAATGTTGTTAATTAATGTCTGTACTGTATAGATGGCGTTAGTGTTTGCTCACAACTTGAGAAAGACTATAAAATAATTATTTAAATAATGATATACAAAAAAAATGTAAAAGAAACTATTCATAAGCAATGATAACTGCTACACTTGGAAATCATACAAGAGGTATTTTAATTTCATTGCTTTTGATTATATTCATTGACATGATTGAACAGTGGGCATATATTTGTCAATAATTTTGTATTGGAACAATAAAATAATTAATTACAAGTAACTCTTTGATTCGAATCTAAGAACTGTAATTTCAGCTGTTATTTAAAATAACAAAAAATAAAGAAATGAAATAGGGAGTAATACTGCAATGTTCTGCCACCAGAGGCAGCACTAGTAAACCATTTACTATGCCTTAAAAATATCTTTGACAAGTTTTCACGATTTTTTTCTTACGAATAAGTATGACATTGTTGCATGCTGTTTGTGCTAGTGGCGCCCCCTATGCAGAGTTTTGAGTAATATTCCCTATTGGACAGAACTACTGACAAAATCAAAAGTTACTTCAAACAAGTTGTGGTTATGAATTTCATTGTTGATCACAAGGCGACGTTTCTAATAATGTTTTTTCCCTCTTGTATTTTTTTGGATTGCATCATCAGGGTACTTAGCCAAGATGACATGATCATGATGATCGTACATCGAAAAACATCAAACGAAAATAGAAAATATCGGGATGTATGGAAATATATATTACTTAACTGATTGGCGATTTCCATCAATAATTGCCATCTTGGCTAGCCCCCAGGTATACATCTTAGCGTTGGTATTAGGTATTTCGAACTTCAGCTCAATTAGACAACGGGAAGTGGTTCAAATAAAGTAAAACCGCGTAAATCCATAGGCTACGGAGACTGCTTACCATCAGGCGGGCCGTATGCTTGTTTGCCACTGAAGCAGTATAAAAAAAAAACCTACATTTTACAGTTCCAATGCTGTACATTTTGTATATTTTTATATAGATTAAGTTATAATGTGAGTTACTTATGAAAGAAATCATGAATCGGAAGAAATCGTAATATTTAATTATGTTCATGTCATGAGTAACATAAGAATTAATGGCACATTTCTTGCTCTAACGAAGATTTCTACAAATATTCAGTATTAACTGTAATACCATATTGTACTTTATGTTTAATGTAATAAGATTGTGTATCCAATGGCAAGCTAATGGAGTTAGAGCGAGAATTGTGCTTTGTGTGATATTTCAGTTGTTACATTTTAAGATCATATGTCTGCTATCTGGGAAACGTTTTAACAAGTATTTTAGGTATGTGTTTAACGAGTATACTTCATTTGAGATAACATAATAAAAGTAAACAATTGGTACATTTTCGGGTAGTTTTAACATTTATTGGTTAACCAACCAAATACAAAACCGCCTGGATCTGTCACTGAACGACCTGACTTTAACCTACATTATTTGATCATGTAATGTTTTCATCTACCCTCAACTGGCTTAAGGAGCCATTTGAGGGTAGATTTTATTTACTTTTATTGAAAGACCTAAAGATACCATTGACATATATATCTAAAGACGGGCCTTACGGGCAATGAGAATGGGGCCAGTACAGCGGTGTCACGCACACGAATTCGAACCAATCGTGAAGTCTAACGCCACAACGCGATTGGTTGATGAGTTCGCTGCACGCCCGCGATTGGTCGCAACTAATTGCGTTAGACTGCACGATTGGCTCGAATTCGTGAGTGACACCACTGAACTAGCACCATTCTTAGTGCCCGTAAGGCCCGTCCTTATATATATGTCAATGATTATTTACAAATTATGGTGTAAAAATCGCTAAAACTACTAGGAAATATTTCCTTTAGAACAAGTTTTGGAGCGTATAATTCAAAAAATGTAAGTAAGTAAGTAAGTAAGAGTCAGTAAATATTCTTTATTGCACCACAAAGAAAACAGATTTAAAAACAGATTTAAAATTTTACTTATTGAATGACTTCCTAAAATTGGGTGTGATCCCATTTGTTCCTGGGCACAGATGGGAAAAGGTGCATTCATATGAATCATTCCCATGCATCATTGGGATACACCTTATATCACTATAATAGCCTTAGATCTTAAAATTAACAACTGAAACAGTAAATGTCAGCGTTAAATAATTAAGTGATGGAAAACTAATTTATTGTCAAGGAGTGCACGTTCGCGGCCCGGCCGGCTGTTTGTGATGCAGATATTTATCTTATTTATGTTTAGGCGGTTAAATTATTGTTTCACGTTTCCTATATTTTTGAAAATAATAATTAGATTATAAATAGAGATTTTGCTGTTTTATTTTACCCTAAACATCCTGAAGGTCCCCAGCGAGCTCGCTTCTCCATACACACGTAGTTCATCATTTTAACCTCCTAAGGCCCAGCCATAGAAATGAAAAATCCTAAATTTGCCACTAGAATTTGAACCTATAGTGCAGGGAATACAGTTGATTTTATTTTGTTTGAAAATTGAATGAAACTAACCAAATGCAACTCTGTTCCAATTGAATATGATTTAAATTTCATCGAACTGAATAAGTCCTATAGGTAGGACCTTGGGCCTTACGAGGTTAAATCGACTTGGCTAGATTGCTCTGAAAGTTGTACTTTCAATTCGGTATGTGCACGACTGTCACGCAACCTAGCGTCCGCAAGTCTAGGGGATAACGTCAATTCACTACATCTTATAAAACTACTCCTAAACTAAAAACTACTGATCGGATTTTTATACGACTTTCATTTATCAATAGAGTGATTCTTGAGGAAGGCTTAGGTATATAACTTGTTACGGTTTTGTGTAAATTGGTTGAAATATAACGATGTCGGAAGACATCAAGCTGGCTAGGAGCGTTAATCGAAAATGCTGCCTAATCCGTTTGAGCTATAACAACGCGATGTATGGTGGGGTTGTCTCTTTCATGGGTCTACAAAAAAGTCCGCAATGTTAAATGTCTATCTTTTAAGGATAACTTACTATAACCATTCTCTAGAAAAATATCACTCATTTTGTATAAGATTTTTGACTTTCCAAAACCTCCCGCTTGGCGCGCTGTTCAAAAACCCATACAAAATGAGACTTAACGCAAACGCGTACGTCACGTTTCGCTATCGACTAAATTTACACTAGGGGTACAGATTACAATGGTCCCTACACCATGCAATTTAAGTTAATATTTCACGAGTAATCGTAAATTAAGTTTCATTTCGAGCCATATAACTTGTACCGCAGTTAGTTCAAATTTTTGCCACCTTATGCGATGGGATCGCTTTACTCACCATGCACTTCGCACGATCCCTCCTGGCTCCCGTCGGTCGTGTTTTAATTTATCGTCACTCGTTTCGGATTTCCTATTTTTCGCACTTGTATCGTAATGTACTATTGTAGTAGTAGTAAAACTCTTTATTGTACAAAATTGAAAACAAAACAGGAAATAAAACACTCATCAATAGTACAAAGGTGAACTTATCCCTTTAAGGGATCTCTTCCAGTTAACCTTTGAGCAATTGAGGGAGAATTGGAGACGGTAGGACATCCGTACTTTAAAGTGGCCCAAAAAAAAATAGAAAAGTATTGAAAGGAAAATAGGAAAGGATTGATTGGAAGGATTTTAGGAGGAATTATGGTTTTTTTGCAATTTCACATTTATAAGTAATAACAATATGTACAGTCAAGTGCAAAAATAAGTATCGAATAAATCGTCTCATAAATAGGGTACTACGCTCTTATTACACTGGAATAAGATGCTATGGGACAATATTTTTGAGTAAAATGTGTACACACATATTTATACACTTGACTGTACATAAAGTATTGATATGCAAATAACTAATTGTAGGGTTAAGATGGTCGGGGCTTTATTATTAGTCACTATGCCTGTCACGTTCTAACAAGTATGTAAGCGCGAAAGTGACGGGCATAGTGACAAGTGATAAAAATGGAACCACAATACCGCCGCTGCAATGATAGTTGTATTATACAATGTGTTTGTACACGTATAGTGGAGCCGTTAACCACGTATAGCACGATGAATTTTATCGACAAATCACCCCCCATACCGATCTTTTTTCTCAACCATTTTAAAAATGCACCCCTTCAAAGTTTTATGGCGCCAAACACGACTGCACTTGGTTAATGTACCATTATTTGTCCATTTACATGCAGATTTAAAAAATAATAATCATTCGTTAGCTTATGAATTAGGGCATAAATGTTACAGAGAATTTCCCACAAATACTCGAAAATTAATAACGAAGATAAAAATTGTCTTCATATTATTTTTAATCACATTTTATATTTTATCGAAAACGAGGTCGTTGACCTGTACTTTTATATTCTTAAAAAACAGTACAGGATATCAGCTAAAAGATGACATGAAAATGATAGTCCTAGTTAAAACATTTCACAAGTTACACTAGTCCAAACAAGACCCTAATTCATAGGCTAACGAATGATTATTATTTTTTAAATATGTGACAGGTAAATGGACAGATAATGGTACATTAACCAAGTGCAGTCGTGTTTAGCGCCATAAAACTTTGAAGGGGTGCATTTTTAAAATGGTTGGTTATCATTTGTCACTATGCCTGTCACGTTCTAACAAGTATGTAAGCGCAAAAGTGACGGGCATAGTGACAAGTGATAAAAATGGAACCATGATACCGCCGCTGGTGGCCTATTTACTGAATAAATGTTGAAGTTTGAGGTACTCCAAACTCGGAGTCACAATTTTTTCTCAGACATATTTTTACTTATCTTTACTCCAACAACTGTTTGGGAATTAAAAATAAAACACTTTCAATTAAAACGAAATTTTATTTAACAATATTATGGCGTTAGACTAAATCTAGCTTATTATAATCAGTTCGTCTATTACCTGTTTTAGAATAAATAAAACTATTGTCTTCGGATCTATTTCTTAGTATTTTAACGACAAAACTACGTATTACTGTGATTAAGTTTTATTGTTGAAATTTTTGGGCTGAAACTTATAGTCTGTTAAACAATATATGTGTCGTTTCCAAGCAAAAAGTCCCACTTTAGGCCATAAGGACGCTCTTGACTGGTTATTCGTATAAAGACAAGCAAATCTCGTCCTTATGGGAAGGGACAACCTTTGACTAGACTTGGACTCATATATTGTCTCTTTTATGTAGCGGTTACTACTGCAACTGACTCCACCATAAGTGACCGGGAACAAGTCCGTTTAAAAAGCAATTTTACCGTCAAATTAATACGGTTCAAATCCATGTAACAACTCGTTCGGAGATAACACGTTTCGGTGATGTAGAACGATCAGGCGCCTATTCTGCATTCAGGTTTTTTTTTTTAATAACTCTTAGCCTAGACTATTTGCCAGCTAAAACCTTCGGTCTCCCGTCTCTAGTCAGCTTGAGATGGGTCTCCAGTATACTGGTATGACTGAACCATGGTCTTAAGAGTCTTAGCCTGGACTATTTGCCAGCTAAAGCCTCCGGTCTCCCGTCTCGAGTTAGCTTGAGATGGGTCTCCAGTATACTGGTATGACTGAACCATGGTCTTAAGAGTCTTAGCGTGGACTATTTGCCAGCTAAAGCCTCCGGTCTCCCGTCTCTAGTCAGCTTGAGATGGGTCTCCAGTATACTGGTATGACTGAACCATGGTCTTAAGAGTCTTAGCCTGGACTATTTGCCAGCTAAAGCCTCCGGTCTCCCGTCTCGAGTTAGCTTGAGATGGGTCTCCAGTATACTGGTATGTCTGAACCATGGTCTTAAGAGTCTTAGCGTGGACTATTTGCCAGCTAAAGCCTCCGGTCTCCCGTCTCTAGTCAGCTTGAGATGGGTCTCCAGTATACTGGTATGACTGAACCATGGTCTTAGAGTCTTAGCCTGGACTATTTGCCAGCTAAAGCCTCCGGTCTCCCGTCTCGAGTCAGCTTGAGATGGGTCTCCAGTATACTGGTATGACTGAACCATGGTCTTAGAGTCTTAGCCTGGACTATTTGCCAGCTAAAGCCTCCGGTCTCCCGTCTCTAGTCAGCTTGAGATGGGTCTCCAGTATACTGGTATGACTGAACCATGGTCTTAAGAGTCTTAGCGTGGACTATTTGCCAGCTAAAGCCTCCGGTCTCCCGTCTCTAGTCAGCTTGAGATGGGTCTCCAGTATACTGGTATGACTGAACCATGGTCTTAGAGTCTTAGCCTGGACTATTTGCCAGCTAAAGCCTCCGGTCTCCCGTCTCTAGTCAGCTTGAGATGGGTCTCCAGTATACTGGTATGACTGAACCATGGTCTTAGAGTCTTAGCCTGGACTATTTGCCAGCTAAAGCCTCCGGTCTCCCGTCTCTAGTCAGCTTGAGATGGGTCTCCAGTATACTGGTATGACTGAACCATGGTCTTAGAGTCTTAGCCTGGACTATTTGCCAGCTAAAGCCTCCGGTCTCCCGTCTCTAGTCAGCTTGAGATGGGTCTCCAGTATACCGGTATGACTGAACCATGGTCTTAGAGTCTTAGCCTGGACTATTTGCCAGCTTGAGATGGGTCTCCAGTATACCGGTCTGACTGAACCATGGTCTTAGCCTAGACTATTTGCCAGCTAAAGCCTTCGGTCTGCCGTCTCTAGTCAGCTTGAGATGTATAAGCTTGACGTGTGTCCCCAGGATGCTGGCCTGCGTGAACTGCGCGGGGCAGCGCGTGCACTGGAAGGGGCGCTCACCTGTGTGGGTTCGAATGTGGCCTTTGAGGATCTGGTTACGCTGCGGACAAAATGTACGACATTTTTAATTAATCGAAATGTCAGTATAATGTTTTTAGAGTTGTCTTGAATATCATATCGTTTTTAAAGTTAAGGGTAAAATAAGACTCTATTACTAAGACTTCGTTGTCCATCCATCTGTCTGTCTGTCTGTCCGTCTGTCACCAGGCTGTATCTCATGATCCAGGATAAAAAACCGTTGCGAGTCGGACTCGCCCACCGAGGGTTCCGTACTTTTCAGTATTTGTTGTTATAGCGGCAACAGAAAATACATCATCTGTAAAAAATTCAGCTGTTTAGCTATCACGGTTCATGAAATACAGCCTGGTGACAGACAGACGGACAGCGGAGTCTTAATAATAGGGTCCTGTTCTACACGTGCCAGACGTTTAACACGTGCAGCCTGTGGGTGAGATTCACACAGAAGGCCTATACACTGCGTGTGCAATACAACAACGTCCTTAGAATGCTGTTGAGGCGACCTAAACACTGCAGTGCATCGGGCATGTTCACCGAGGCTAGAACCGACGACTTCTTTGCCATAAGGCGAAAAAGAATTGCCTCACTGCTTGGGAGAGTGCGCGGAAGCAGCAACAGCATGCTAAGGACGTTGGCCGATCGTCTCGACTGCTCGCTCACAAAATAGTGGGTTGATGTGGTTATTGGGAGGGACAAACTATTTATCGCTCCCAATACCTACTAGGTTAAGTTTCCTGTAGATATATATTTATTCATAAGACTAACATAGATTTTTAAGAAGCTACTAACCAATTTCTATGGATTATGGTCCGAAATAAACATATTTTTTTTTACCCTTTGGGTACGAAACCCTAAAAATGATTAATTTTTATCGACAAAAATGGAACATTTGAAAGAGATAAGGGAACGTAGTGGTATTTTTAAGTGATTCGACCTTAGAGATCCAACAAATTGGATCCCCACGGGGTATTTAAGCGGGCGCTTGAACTTTTCTCGGTATAAGATAAATAAAGTCTAAAAACGTGCCCCGAATAAATCGAGAAAATATATGCTCGAATAGATGGCGACACCGTTTGATATTTAACATATATTAGTTAAAGAACATGGGTCAAATAACCATATCAATCCATGTCTAAGGCCCACTTGCACCAACCCAGTAACCCAGAGTTAACCGGTTAAACCATTAACTCAGTGTCAAATTGTACTGGTAACCATGGTACCTCCAGGTTTAACCGGTTAACCTCGGGTTAGTGGAATGGTGCAAGTGGGCCTAAGAGTTTTAGTCCTGTGTCGAAAGATGGCAGTAAATTTAGTAGACTACAAAATTTTTTTGGACAATACGCCTCTCTTGGGGATGCCAGCTTGTGGCTATTTTGGCCCATCTGTCATCATGCATCCGGCAGACATGTCCAGCCCAGACCCACTTTCGCCTGGCGGTCTTCATCTCAACATCGACGACACGGGTTTTGGAGCGAAGCTCTGTGTTCCTCAGTCAGATCCTCGGACACCCAGGATACTCCGCTGCATTGCCCTTTGGCAAACCTCCAGAGTAGTCGTAGCAGAGGTAGATCGAGAAAGAGATGGCAGACGACATGGATGCGTTGATTTGACAGCGGGATTGGCGGGATCTTGCTCAGCACAGGAAGGATTGAAAGCGAGAGACCTTTAAATAAATGACTAAAATGACTACTACAAATATGTACTCACGTCGAAGACCTTATCGCACATGGGGCAGGGGTACTTGAGCGGCCGCTTGAACCCCTCGTGCACGAGGCGGCGGTGCTCGTTCAGGGACCACGCGTTCACGTAGGCCTGCACACATACACCGCGTTTTTATTTAATTCCGTTAACTCCGGGATATGGGTACAGTCAGCATCAAAAGTAGCAGGTCAAACAACGCTTCAAAAGTATTTTCTGTAACAGCTTAACAAAAAGGGATGGTTCTATATGTAGAACAATTAACAACGTTTTTGGTGTTTCAGGCGTCCATAGGCTACGGTGACTGCTTACCATCTGCCGTATGCTTGTTTGCCACCGTCGTGGTATTAAAAAAAAATTGAGACTGAAAAAGATATAGTTTTGGAAGTGAATTTTAGAGATTTGGAAAAGTTATCCGGAATATCAGATACTTTTGACGCGTTGTTTCATCCGCTACTTTTGATGCTGACTGTACGTTTAACCCTTAAATTAATGATTTTTTCTTTTTGCCTGAAATTAATATATGTGTTACATAATTGTTTACTGATTCTGGGAAACATAATCATAAAAAAACGATTTTACTGCTAAATCAGTGTTAGAATTTACATAGGCTAAATCATATTTATGTAAATATATAATTTTCAGTAAGAGATATAAGAAAAATCTTACTACTATCAGAAAGGTATACTATTTGTGATATACCTAAGATAATGACTTTAAATATTAAATAATTACAAACCCCGAAAAAAACCGCCTAAATCACATACTAAAAATCACCAACTTTTCGAGATTTTCCAAATTTTCCGCAATTTTGTCTTCAAAATAAAGTAATCTTTTTAAACTTAACTGCGCTTATTTTAATAAAAAATCTGAAAGTGTATTAATTTACGATCAAAACAATAATAAAAGGACTAAAAATTATGATTATTAATTTAAAATCTGTGAACTGTCTAATGCTTTGTAGACAGGCAACACTATGCATGCAACTAAGAAACATGGTTAATTTGCAAAAAAATAAAAAGTAACTAAATGTTGCGTATAGCGTTGTTGTAACACGGGCATTACATTTACTTTAACCAAACAATTGAAAACTGTGAAATATCAATGTCATTTCGAACATCCATCGTCCGAGATAGTACTTACGTTTAGTAGTTAGTCTACTAGTAGTAGTCTTAATGTTATAATATAAAAAAAAAAAAAAAAAGTAAATGCATACACTCGTACTAATCACTATTTATTATGCAAACAGGCCCTAAGGTAAATGTATACGCTTGTAAGGGCCTTATAAGATAAAAATAAATTATTGATTATCACCGAAATGGAGTTAATTAGAATACCGGTGTCTTTGAGAAAGTTACTTAATTTAAACTCCAGAATACACCCCTGAAATTAACGGAAATAAAAAAAAACACGGTGTATACACCATGTCTTTTTTTTTTTTAATTTATTAAATAAAAGACAGAAACAAATGGAAACAGCTGGAGGAGGCTTTTACCCAGAAGGGGTCTACAGAAGAAAAATAAAAATTAATATTTATAAATATATATATCAAACGAAAAAATTCTCTGTGGAATATTGAAGCTCTAATAATAATAATACACCATGTACTAAATTGTTAACCAAGGGATGAAAGGCACCCATTTCTGCCGAGATAGTTCGAACGCAATGAGAGCGCCAATAGTCCGAGACTGAAATGCCTTTCAACCGAGTTAAAAACTCTACTTTTCATTTCAAACGTGAAATATGTGAAACATCTTGACGTGAAATATGTATTTCATACAATTTTTTATTTTTTTTTATTCTTTGACATTTGGAGAACCTTTACACCTCCAAATCTTATTATTGTGTATTATTATTTTTCTCAGACCGTGGGGACCTTATACATCTCCAAACTTAATGTATTAACCGTGGAGACTATACGTCTCTGTCATATTGTATAATATACTTGACTTGGTACATACTAGTTATGTACAGAATGTAGCATTAGTTTATGAGACTGCTAGTTTAACAGTCCAGACGCGGTTTATTTATTTAGTATAAATTTTATTTTGACACTTGGAGAGACTTTACACCTCCAAATTTTATTAGTATTAGTACTCTGACATTGGGGACCTTTTACATCTCCAGATTTAATGTATTTTTAACCATAGAGACTATACATCTCTATTGTATTGTATTAATTATTTATTTTAAGATTATTATAATGTAATGTTTACCCAGGTATTGGCTGTTGTATTTATAAATGTTGTTATGTATTTTTCATGGCACTATATGATGTTACTATAAATGTTGTATTGACTTGTAAAAGAGCCCTTGAGGCCTAATTGCAGAATAAATTTTTGAATTTTGAAATACGAGGAAAGTAAAGTACATATGCATTTAATAGAACGCGGCTAAGAATTAAACTTCTGTAGTATTAAATGTAGAACATGGTAAAATATTATAGTTTTTAATTTGTAACTTTATTGAACACATTATGTGAATATTTTTATATTATTATCTAAATTTTGGTATTAACTAAAATCCGCTTAATTTCATTTCACTAATTGTAATTTTGACATGTAATGTATGTGTATATTATTAATAATAAATATGAATATTAAAGAGAATTTGCCGAGCATCGGCTAAAGGTTGTGGCGCCATCGCTCGAAACGATGCCGCCATACCTTTGGCCTTTGATCTATTAGATGGCGCCACTTTTTGATATTTAACAAATTTAACACATATCAGTGAAAGAATAAGGATCAAAGTCAAATGGCGTTCTAAAAGTTTTAATCATGTGTCGAAAGGCGGCAGTAAATTTACGTGGCTACAAAGTTTTCTTTGAAAATCCACCTTTATTTCATATTCCCTTAAGTTACCTTTTCGCAGCGGTCGCACTGGAATGGTTTTATGTTGAGATGCACCCGGTTCGTGTGTCGCTCCAGGTCGCGTCGGATCGCAAAACGTTTGTCGCAATGTTCGCAGGCCAAACTGAGAAACAAATCTAAATAATTCATTGCTACTATTTTACTTTTTTAATAATAATACTCAAAATAACCGAATAAACGGATATTTTAGATAACACAGAAATAACGTTTTTAATAATGTTTTAATACAAAGATGTTACCCGAACCAATTTTAAATGATTAATTGATTACTGTCTTAGAAACTGTCTCCCGGTGGTTTTTTAGTCAGAATAACATGCCTTACATGCCTAATAACATACTAAAATATGGTGCTGGTTTCTTCAAAGGCACCTTTTGGACCCTATATGACGCCAAGAGGCCAGAAGGCGAGCTGAACCTTGCGCCCGGGACCTTGGCGTTTGAGTGACGCTTGTGTTTATGACATAAAAAACTAACGAAGCTAACGAAGGAGCGGGATATAGACGTTTTTAATAGCAACATCACAACTATAAGACGGATTCTAACAGACAAATTACTTGAGTGAGCGAGTCGTATGCGTTGGCATATTATTGTATCTGTATCGATTAACGTATTAAGTTTACTAATATGTTTTGGTTTCTTTGTTCAGTATATAATATAATAAGTATTAATATTTAAAAATATTAGTGTAAACACGTTGTAAAAAAAAAAAAGAAAAAAAATCTAGTGCTAGCCACCAATTATCTGTTAACCTGTTGCTACCGGTGGGAACCTATAATTGGCTCTTTGTTATCTATATATATAACTATTGTACAATTTATAGCTGTTGGTTCTCCGAACAATAAATAAATAAATAAATAAAGCGTTCTAAGGTACATATTACTCAAACATCAAATAGGCAGCGGTAACATTATTACCAAGCGGTAACAACATTAACACCAAGTTGTTACCAGTGGTAACTACGACTATTTTTGATCACTTTTAAGGCAGATTACTGAAACACTAATCAACTTATCATTATTTATTAAAGCACTTTATATTACTATACTATTTCTACTGCGTTTATTTGTATCGAACTCTAAGAAAATTTTCGTGGTAACTACAAGGAAAAAAATCCCAGTAATTGACGACCGGTAGGCCAAACCGGTCGTGACCCTGCCTACGAAGCTGATGGTCCCGGGTTCAAATCCTGGTAAGGGCATTTATTCGTGTGATGAGCATGGATATTTGTTCCTGAGTCATGGGTGTTTTCTATGTATTTAAGTATGTATATATTATATATATCGTTGTCTAAGTACC
Source organism: Cydia pomonella (assembly GCF_033807575.1). Lineage (NCBI taxonomy): Eukaryota > Metazoa > Arthropoda > Insecta > Lepidoptera > Tortricidae > Cydia > Cydia pomonella. The sequence continues at coordinate 13,160,060 of NC_084725.1, read as the reverse complement.
CTCAACACAAGCCTTATTGAGCTTACTGTGGGACGTAGTCAATTTGTGTAATAATGTCCTATAATATAATATAAAAATATATATATATATAAATAGTGTAGTTACCACGTTCGTTAGGTTAGTTCCCACTAGTTACCACTGGTTGGTAACTAGTGGGAATAACCCTTTTTTACGGGTAGAAAATTACTTACGGTAATTCAGTGTAGCTGACGTGAGTTGACGCCGTTTTCAGGTGATGTTTCAGTATTGATGCCGACTTAAAGCTCCTGTAAAACAATTCCAGCTAAAATTAAGTTGTAAAATACAACATTATTGTTCTATTAAGCTTAGAAATAAATTAAAAATGGAAAAATTACTGCCTTGGTTGAGACTTGAACTCACGGCGTCTGGATCGATACTCCAGCGCTCTGCCAACTGAGCCACCAAGACCTCATCCATAGCCAGCGAATTTTCCCACCATATGGGTCTAAGGGACCCTAGCAACATCTACGGTAAGAAAGTTATACTATGTATCTTTAGGTATTTAAATAAAAAAACAGTAAACTAACAATTTGTATATTTTCGGGTAGGTATAACATTTATTGGTTAACCAACCAAATACAATAATGCCTGGATCTGTCACTGAACGATCTGACTTCAACCTACATTATTTGATCATGTAATGTTTTCATCTACCCTCAACTGGCTTAACGAGCCATTTGAGGGTAGATTTTGTTTAACTTTATTTAAATACCTAAAAATATAGAGTATAGACGGCGTTATTGTCAAAGCAGGGAAGGAGGCAGTTTCTGGTGTAAATCGACGAGCCTGCGAGTAATCGAGTACAGACCCGACTACGAAGCGTTAAACAATTGTTTGTAAATCGGTTTAGATTTTAGGAAGAGCGGTTAGCTAAGAAGTATGTCGTGTGGTTCGAACCGAAGTACCAATTTAACTTTAACGAAATTGCTTTACTGACCTTTATTATACTACGTCGGTGGCAACCAAGCATACGGCCCGCCTGATGGCAAGCAGCTCCGCAGCCTATGTACGGTCGAGGAAATTGATTCTCAGCAACTTGCGGTTACAGTAAATTTGGTTGTACATACTTATGCTAAGAGCTGTCCGATGTAAAGTGAACCGTAAACTGCTAAAGAATCTATTTCCTCGACCGTACGTCTGCAACTCCAGAGGAGTTACATGCGCGTTGCCGACCCTAACACTCGACACCCTCGTTGAGTTCTGACAACCTTACTCACCGGCAGGAATACAACACTATGAGTAGGGTCTAGTGTTATTTGGCTGCGGTTTTCTGTAAAGTGGACGTACTTCCCCAGTTGGGCTCTGCTCTAGATCTGGAATGACATCCACTGGCTGTGCCCTACCACACAAAGCCAGATGACATTCACAATGCCCATACCTCTCTTTTGGACGTAGTTTAAGGACATACCCGGGTCCATTAAGTTACTTTAGATTCTTACGTAATAAATAGTAAATAGGGGAGGGAGTCGGCCTATTCTTATTTTGTCTGGCATAAGGCGGGGGTTCAAAAACTGGCAAAAATTGTCTTACGTAATAAGTGAATAGAATAGAATAGAATAATTTTTATTCGTAGACACAAACAAGACACATTAAATTACATGATATAACAAAAACAAAGGAAGTATAAAGTGCCACGAAATGGCCTCATCTCAGCAATAGCATGTTGCTGGTGGCTTCCAGCGCTGATCTTCCGATGAGACCATCAAGTGAGAAATATCACGAAAGGTAACAGACAAGAAGGAAAAAGACAAAATAATATAGAGTGAACAAATTGAAAAAGAGATAAAAGATAACGACTAAATTAAGTAAAGATTATTTTTATATCAAGCATCGTAAACATAACACTGTATCGGTCCGGTCCAACCATACCTTGGCTGAACATTACAGCTGCATACGCAACAAGCGCCAACGGTAGCTACACGAACTAAAAGGCAATGACAGACCAGACCAATATCGAGCGTCCATTTTATCAGTATGGTACCTATACCTATACTTACTTGTCGCACTCGACGCAGTAGTAATCCCTGGAGAGCGAGTGCTTGACGCTATGTATTTTGAGCTGGGAAGGAGCCTTGAAGGCCATCCCGCACTCCGGGCACACGTGGGACTTGGTCACCGCGCCCGCCGACACTTCTGTCGGGTGCCGGCTGGAACACACTAACACATTCACTGCCTAGAACCCGCTAGGTGGGTTCATTTTGTATTAAAATTGAAAAAATTATTAACTTCAGTCATTTTAGAGCATTAAGACGAAATTGGAAGACCGGCGCGAAATTACCTTTTCATATTTTTTGAAAATATTTTGACACAATTTGTTCTATGTCCTTTCGTTTGATTTTTTCGACTTTTTTTATTATTATAGAAATTCGAAGCATTTAAAATTTTGTTTGAAATCTTTTTTTCGCTCCTAATTTTTATAATAATACAAAAATTGAAAAAAGGCAAAGGGGCATAGCTATGGTTAATTTACATAAAATTATGCAAAAATATTTTTCAAAATGTCAGTATCCAGAGAGAAAAATGGGGACTACGTTTGTATGGAGAATCGGCCGTACTCTTTCCTCTTAAACCTCTAGCTTCCCAGAGACCTATAAAAAGGTCTCCTATTTTATTGTATTTAGAATTTTTATTTTGACAATCAACATTGCATTTACCTTGGAAAGTTTTGATTCTTGGGCGACTAGAGGTTAAAAAAACTATATTTACAGTACATAGGCTACTTTATAGCACTAGTGCGAGAAGTAGCATATTACGTTACTGTGTCGAACATTTAAAGGGCCATATGTACTGTAAAACGTTGTACGATACATGTGCGAATAGGTAATTCGCAACTCGTGTCGATTTAAAACACTCCCTTCGGTCGTGTTTTAATTTATCGCCACTCGTTTCGAATTTCCTATTTTTCGCACTTGTATCGTAATGTACTATTATTTTGATTACGTCAGAAAACCTTAGTTTGGACCGACTTTAAGGTGGTACGCTTTCCATACAAAATAATTGCGTTGTATGAACTCATTACACACTATTACTACATAATTATGTGCGCATCTATCTACTTTCGAATATTCGTTTGCGCTAAATTTATAGTAAAACTTTATACAGAAAACCCACAAAAAACGTTATTTTGATTAAAAAAAATATAAAGTTTTTTGCGTGATTTCTGTATTAAACAAAGTTTAATACACAGAGAATAAGTATTGCGATACAACGAGGAAATGCTGCCAGCATCTACGGCACCATGCCGCAGGGGGATAGTTTTTAATTATTTATTTTAAGATTAGTTTCATTTATTTTTAGATTTAGATTTTAACTTTTATATGTATTATGTTGTGTTTTTAAATAAATTGTAAGTATTATAGTAAATAAAATATATTTTTTGACATTTAGCGCAAAGTAATGTTTGAAAATAAATGACTTAATAAAAGCAAATAGTTTTTTGTATGGAAAGCGAACCACCTTAAGTCAAATAAGCAAAAAGTTCACTCGTGGACTCACACGATCATATGCGCTTTGAGCACGTCTCTGTTGGCGTAACTCTTGTCGCAGTACGCGCACGTGACGCGCGCGCGGCCGTGCACGTTCGCGATGTGCTTCCGCCATGACACCTGACGTCTAAACATTATGAAATTTATTTATTATAATATAATCACGGTATGTATACATATGTAACAACAATATACCACTACTCAGTAGTAGTTATGTATTCTGTAGAACTAGTTTTAAGATTGTTAGCTTAACAGTCTCTTGACGTGAAACATGTATTTCGTACATGTTTCACGTCAATAAATCGTTATCGTGTACTTGGCGCTAAACCTTTGAATGTAGGTTTCGCTCGAAAGACCGTTATTTTAAAACCGGTTTTATGAAAACAGTTCTTGACAAATTAACCGGTTTAGAGCAATAAAAACCGGTTTGTTCATATGTCGGTGTCTATGCTTACGTGGCACACCAACAGGCCGGCCGGCCGTTTCGACACTCGTCGAATAAACCGATTTTAGGTTACAATAAAGTTCTTACAACGTTCGCGTTCTTATAAAAGTTCGGAGGAAAACCGAAGTAAACCGGTATTTACCGGTATTTTAAAAACCGGTTCTGAGCCTTGATATCAGCATAGCACGATGAACTATTACGAGCCAATTCATACAATCGCTAGCAAGTACAGTTGAGGTGAATTTATGGTAAAAGTATAAGTAACGTTTAGGTCGCCGCCGTCAGCTATACACAACGGGTAAAATTTTAAACAAAATGTTATGGAGTGTAGAAAAAGAAGCAAAATCTTTATACATGAAAACCGTCCATCAATAAACATTACATAGGGATTTAAATCTTCTCGGGTCAGAGGCGTGGGTTAGAGCTGGTGTAGCTTTATTTTACGTTCATAAGCGCGTTGTAATATGCATACTTGAATAATAAACTATCTTTATCTCTCTCGCTCATTGGGCTGTCGCTGTCGGGATCAGGGCTATAACCGCGAAAATCGAAGTTCGTCAATTGCGGGCATTTTTCTCTGTCACTCTAATTACGTCTTAGTGAGAGTAAAAGAGAAAGATCACCGCAATTTCGTCGTGAGCCGATCGTGCTCGTACGGAGTGAAAGACCACTGAGCATACTTACTTGAAAGTTTTACCACAATGCGGACAGTGGCGGTGGTGGGCGGCCGAGTGGAAGGCGGAGTAATGGTCCTTGACCGTCAGTCGGCTGACCCGCGTCAGGCCGCATACAGGGCAGCGGTACCGCCTGTTACACAAGCAATTTTCTTTTTATAAAGGTAGAAAGAAAAATCGCTGGGATTCAAACGGCTAATGGCTCTTTTTAACAACTAAGCTAAGAAAGCTTGCTTAAAATGGACTAATAATTCTATCACCCAGGTCACTAGTTAGAATCCCAGCAAATGTGTTGTTGCCAGTTTTCTGACGACTGTTTAAGGCCGCCCCTATCTGAATGACCTAGCGCGATCAATCTCCTTCGACCCCCCCCCCCCCCCCTTTTCGACGACTTTAAACTGAAATGAACAGTATCCTAAGACTCAAAAGTCAAAATCGTACGATCAATTCACAGAGAAAAATTGTGCGCGCGTCGCGTCGAGGGACACAGGGTCCCCGTCCGACGGCCGAGCGGCGACTGCCCCTCGTCGACCGCGTAGATACCCGAGCGCCGGGGAAACGCGCGAACTTGAATAGTATCGATTTCTCAAAAAATATTTATATAATTGAAAAATCGGCAGACATAATTGAAGTGTACATCATTATTTACTATTGGTTTACAGTTACGTGTCTAAGCGTTGCATAATAAGGAAGTCTATACGGATTTTAACTCGAGACAAAGGTTCGCGGAAAAAATATTTACTTGTTATATGTTTTTTGAAATATTGGTACAGATAATTAAAGATCTATTACCAAGCTAAAATATTGTGTACATTACTTTATTGTTTATATACGTTCTAGGATGCTATAGCCACGTAAAAACAGCGAATTTGGCCTGGCAGCCATTAGAAACGTAATACAAATAATTAACCCACCTTTCGTGGTATTTCTTGTGACAGAGTAGCTTCTCTTCTGTACTCATTCGCTGTTTGCACACGTCGCATTCGTAATCGCCATTCTTCTAAATGATAAAAATAATATCTATATTTTGAATTCAAGATTACGACAATTCAGTAGCCACGAAACGAATGGCGCCGTACAGTATTACAGTTCGTGTCATCCACGATGACGCACAGATTTGTCATATACCTTTAATAACGTGACAATACGTCTTCTTGAATGACACGATCCTAATTCTACTGCCAAATGTTTGGACTGCATTTGAGTTTTATTTAAACTTTATTGCACAATATAACAAATAAAGTACAAATAGCGGACTTAATGCCCAAAGGCATTTTCTACCAATCAATAATCATGAGTTTTCATACGGACGCATATTTAGTGCGTACTTTAGAATGACCAAGATCGCGTTGAATATTGGGTTTAGCTACAAATTGAAGCTACAAATTGAAAAATATAAATTAAAATATTATTTTCACCACACCAACTGGTAAAGTCCTTCTTGGTTGTTCAAAAACGAATGAGAAAGTTACATTTTATCCACATGTGGGGCAAAGTAGTCAGATGCAATTATTGAGTTGTTTCCTTATGTTAGCTGGTAGAATTGACTTTTAAATGATGATTTTGAATGATAAATGTTTTATTACGTTCATTTGGATTTGATTTGGTTTTTTTTTTGGTATTACATAGTTAGTATTTTCCTCGCGTTGGTGTGGTGAAAAATTTTGTGTTACACTCAGAGGCAAAGTTTGTTTAATCGCTCGTGCCTTGAAAGTCTTGAAACCCTCACAACGCTCGGGTATCAATATTAGCACAAGCGGTTAAACAACAACTTTGCCCTCTTGTAAAACAAATAACTATTTTACTTTTCGCAACGCAACTGCTCAAAACGAAACCTCTAAAATAAAATTAATAATAATAATAATAATTCAGCCTATATACGTCCCACTGCTGGGCACAGGCCTCCTCTCATGTGCGAGAGGGCTCGGGCTATAGTCCCCACGCTAGCCCAATGCGGATTGGGGACTTCACATACACCTTTGAATTTCATCGCAGATGTATGCAGGTTTCCTCACGATGAAGGAAAAATAAAATTACTAGTAAATAAAATATGCAATTAACACAAACTTCCTTATATTGTTTACTCTATGCATGCTCATACAAACAAACACAAAGGTATAAAGGTAAGGCAGGATATTATTGGCCGGTACTGTTTAACACGATATATGTAGTTTGCAAAACTCTGTTTTTCAGTTTTCTCATTTACCTCCATAACCCATGTTTAAAATTCATTTGTTTACAGTACATGTCCGCCTTTGGGTCACATACTTACATATGTGTACCAAGTTTCAACTTAATTGGTCCAGTAGTTTCGTAGCAAATATTCTGTCACAAACGGACAGATGCACATAAGGGTTCCTTATTTTTGAGGTACGTAACGCTAAAAAGAGTTATTGTTTATGACTCACCTCGCTATGTTTCTCTAAATGTTTGTGAAAGCTTTCTTTATAGTTGAACCCTTTAATACAGTCCGTGCATTTGTACGTAGAGGCCAGGTAGCGCTGGTCGCGCGCCATTTGAGTGCGTTCCTCGACGCATTGCTCCCGAGTTATGTACACTGTTTCTATCTCGCATTCTGTAATTTCTGTAATATGTTGTCCATATTAATAGTATTTTATATAATCGTGGTATAATAGGCAATAAAGCTTGCTGAGTTGCCTAAGTAAGGTACAAGATTAAAAAACTTGATTATATCACTATTTCATCACTTTTTCTACGAGTCATCTAAAATAATACTTTTTTTACTGTAAAACCTAAGTAATTAATGAAAATTGGTATCTCAGTAGACAAAACTATAGAACAAAATAAACGGGCGAAGCCCCCGTCCGCCCGTCCTGAACGGTCATTTCTATGGGAGCGCGGAGGCACGTGATTGGTAATCTTTGTTGACTACAGCGATAATATCGAAATATATATTATAGTTGAGTTGGTAGCCCATACACGAAAAGTACGCAATTTTAGTTTGGGATACGAAATCTTAATTCAACCAATACAGAAAAAAATAATTACATGAGTCTCGAGCTAGGGTATGACCTCCGGATTAGATTAGTACGAACATATATGTCCACTAATAAGCTATAGGTAGTTAATTTCATTCAGTCATTTGGCCAATAAGGTACAACATTTTATATTCTTGGAAGTATATCATTGTGAGCTTGAATACTATTCATACTAAAAAATATTATTATTGCCTCACGATCTTGGGCTCCCATAAAAGGAATACATAAGTTCACTGTTATTTGATAGAAACGCTAAAATTCCTACCTTCAACTTCTTTTTTAATTTCTATGTCCTTCTTAACCTTTCTTTTCTTGTACTTGTCCTTTCTGAGGCTTTTCTTAAGGCTCTTCAGATCCACTTCCATCATCATTACCTCTTCTTTCAATAATTCCTTTAAAGGAAAATCCTCTTCTTTTACAAACGACTCCTGGAAATCTGAAAGTTTAAAACAATATTATTGATTCTCATTCGTTTTATTTGGATAACATCACTGAATTTTATGACAGTTTTTGTTATGCTGCTACAATGTGCTGGAAAACCTTCCACCGCCCATTTGGGAGAGCATTACTGTTAGTGGGTTCAAGTCTAAACTGAAAAGATACCTAATAGCTCAACAAGGTATTACTGCCCAAGGGCATCATTCCTTAAAATACCGGTATTAGCTCCAGTTTCTAAATCTTTATCTGTTTGTTTTGTATAGTTCTTTTACATTTTTTATATATTTTATCCGTTTATATTTATGCGTTTTCCTCGCCTGAGCGTCACGTCTACACTGGCCAGTTTGTGCGCAAGAAAATAGCCTCGCGCATGTAGGCTCGCTCTGTGTGAACGCGGCAAATGACGTATTGCCTGAATAAATATTATTCTATTTTATAATGAGAAAGACTGGTGAATGCTTATTTGTACATATCATATCATATTGAAGCCCGTCTTTTAATGGAATTTGACAATGATTGGAGCTCTTTAAAAGCCATTTAAAATTGGTGGTGGTGCTCTACAGCATTAAATAAATATTATAGGACAATTTTACACCAATCGACTTAGTCCCACAATAACTTCAATAAGGCTTGTGTTGTGTATACATACATAAGAAACATCCATACGTCAGAAACAAATATTTGTGATGAACATACAAATCTATTCCCTTATTCAGACTCCGGACCTCCTAAACAATGGTTACTTTCTGTTGAAGCAAATTCTACAGTGTCATAGAAGATCTTAATCAACTTAATATATAACTAATTAAAATTATGTAAATACACACACACACACACACCCTCCTATATATATGTAGACATAAATATCCGTACTGGTTCTAGACCTAGTTTACACATAATATTGAAATATTGTTTTATAATATATTGCCTACCTCAATATAAAAGGTTCTTTTTTATATATTTGATTAGCTAATTGTGTCTCAGTAAGTGCTGAATCATGTTCACTAATGTATACCTACTATTCTGTAACTACCTTCTTAACTATTTACTAAGATCACGATTTGACCTTGTGGATTACTGTAATTGGCTTTATACACTTAAAATTGCACATGTAATTATTATAAGCTGTTGTAATCCTGAATAAATAAAATAAAAAAATAAAAATAAAAAAATTTAATTCAGAAATGCCTTCCTCAACCCTCTGGTTGCAACAGAAGCCTATACAAGTCAACAGAGAATCGTGCCCTGACGCCACGCCAGGCGTATAATATCAAGAATCACAAGTAGTACATTTATTTTTCCACTGTACATTCACATAGGAAATACAAACCAGTATTATCATCATCATAATCATCAAATGCTGCTCCTTCCTTCTTCATCTCCTGCTTAACTTTAGGTCCCCGATGATCATAGACGAAATAGGACTCTTCTTCAGTTGACATAGTTGTTCCTAACTCTATTATATCTAACGACATTGAAGATAGTTGGTGCGGTGCTCGGGATTGTGTCCGGACTGAGTGTATGGTTGAATCTTCTACCTGAAATACAATACAATATTCTTACATGTACGGAAAACAAAGACGATTGGATAGAGGTAAGGTGGTCCTATCGCTTATGAGCAATCTCTTCCAGACCTTTGAAATATTAATAAGAAATATAATAGGTTCTTGTTTCAATTTTGATTAAACAAATACAAGTTTCTGGTCAAATAATTGTGTGGTACAGTCACCATCAGATATATTGGAGTGGCCAAGGGACTCATAAATATCTGTACATTCACCTTGACAATAGAGGCATGCTCAGATATTTGTGAGCACCTTGTTTCCATGCAACCATTGCTATGGGATGCGCGAGCTGCACACAAAACATAACATAATGTTTGATTTTACTCCCTGCTTATATAAAAAAATTGATTTTTAAACCTTTGAATGCATCATATCATAAACACAAACATCATTCAAAGGCCAAAATCCCGGGAGCAATAGAGCTCATGTAAACCTTACTAGAAAGTGTGATGGTTACTTTGCAGCACCATGACACCTATAATTGTCCCTGGCACTGTGGGCAGTTATGACGCCTTTAGGTGTTCTTGGTTTACAAAAGGTTAAGGAGTAACCTCCAATAACTCCTATAATTTCAACATCCCACCTTACTGGCTATGGTTTCGACAGAGAAATATATTCTGGCATAACCACGTGAGTGATTACTTAATATAGCCATATATACTTTACCATATCATTCCTATCTTTTAACTAATATAAATAATGATTTAATAAATAGGTACATACACTATGTATATTTTCTAGTAGAATTTGGTTACTTTGGACATTTTGTATGAACAGCTCTGCTTGTTGTGAGGCCCGCTTACAGAGGTAGCAGAGGAACACACATTCTGCCTGAAATATAAATATACCAACAAAATACATAATAACAACCATAGAATGCAGTTCTAAAATTATGACAATAATATTTATGTATATTGAAAACATCTCAAAACAAACACGCATTCCAAAGTTTTCAGTTAATGCTTTTTTTTTTCTGTTGCAAAGTACACTCAAAAGGCATGAAAACGGTCCATTAAGCATTAACATTTCTATATTTATAAAAATATACACTTTAATGTTTTTTTTTATAAATGGTTATATAAGCTTGTATAAATTAATGTTCCTATTATCAAAATAATAAAATACCTGTATAATTGATTTCAGTATAGAGTTTCGTAAATTTAGGCAGTAAAATGACTTCTCTTCCTTCCCACACAAACAACCGAAACAATACTGATCTGACCCCATATCGGATTGCTCCATTGCAATACGTTTCCTTCAGAGAACAATAGTTAATTTAAATAAATACATTTCACAATTAAACTAAGAAATAAATGCTTTATTATCACCAAAACATCGACAAAATATTGTCATGACAAGTAGCGTTCACAGATTAGAGAATAAATCACACACCACAGCTGTCAAATTTTTTAAGGCGTTTTTTTCTCTTTAACTTTACAAAGCAGACAATATTTTATTTCTACGTCATCTAGTATCCAATAGCACAATCGACGTATCACTCACTTTGTATGTAGAAAAAGGCGGCAAATATCAAAAATAAAGGCGCAAAGGGTTGACCCCCCATAGAAAATTTGATCTTTCGCCTGTTTCTACTGACAATGTGGTTGTGCCAGAGTATAGGGAGCGTGCATGAACTATAGGAGGCAGCACTGGAGCCGTCAGATTTTTGGCGCGAGGCGTAAATGTGATGTTTATTGTTCCGATGTAGCCTACAAGATGGCAGAACCTACTATGCACAAGAAAACACGTGACGTGTAAATGTACACGTTTATGGTTCCGATTCAGGACACAAGATGGCAGACCCTCCAACGCGCACGGTCCCTATATATTACGTGTAATGGGCTCCACCTCTCCACCTTCGGAGTACCCAACTGGCGTGATCGAAGGCAAAGATCCTTTTTGTTGGATATACTCGTAGTACTCTCAACTCTGGCAAGTGGTCACTGAGCCTGTACAATGTTGATACGAGAAAAACCTTAGAAAAAAAAAATAACTTTAACCATTTTATATATTATTATGTGATTTACTTTTCTGCGACGCTAAAATAGTACATTACGATACAAGTGCGAAAAATAGGAAATTCGAAACGAGTGGCGATAAATTAAAACACGACCGAAGGGAGTGTTATAAATCGACACGAGTTGCGAATTACCTATTCGCACATGTATCGTACAACGTTTTACAGTACATATGGCCCTTTAAATGTTCGACACAGTAACATAATATGCTACTTCTCGCACTAGTGCTATAAAGTAGCCCCATATGTACTGTAAATAGCCTTTTAAGTTTGCACTTACGTGATGCCAAATGCCAATGGCCGCTTTCTATCACCGCACCGCTCGCCGTTGGTAGGGTGTTCATCCTCACACCCTAGAAGCGAAATGGTCGCACTTTCACGACAATTCCAAATTAATATTAAGTTGGTTTATATTTACATAATTGTTTGACATATTTTTCTTTGCACATGACGATCCTTATTGGGAGACACAATTCATTTTATTATTATTAATTTATAATGTATTGTTTGATGATCATGATAAGAGGATAAACAACTTTTGACGAATGTAGCAAATTTATAGTGTAATTCTCATCGTGAAATAAAGAAATCTAATCTAATCTGTGCGGTTTAAGAGGAATTTCCTCCCGCGGACGCTCCGGCTGTGGAATGAGCTCCCTGCCGAGGTTTTCCCGAGGGTCTACAGTATGAGGTTCTTCAAAAAAGGAGTGTACAGGTTTTTAAAGGGTCGGCAACGCGCATGTAACATCTCAGGAGTTGAAGGCGTTCATAGGCTGCGGTGACCTCTTACCTTCAGGCGGGCCGTATGCTTGTTTGCCATAGTCGTGGTATAAAAAAATACAGACAGTACGTTAAGAAATAAACAAGACATTTTTAACTAACTTTATTCATTTATTTCATATTATATACTACTTAATATTACTAGTTAATCTAATCATACGTTTAGTGTATTTATTTTATTGACCAAAATTGGGCTGCTGTTACACCAAACCCATAAAAAGAATATATACATCGTGCCATCCACGATGACGCGCAGAGTTGTTAAATCTTATCTTACCTACCTTACCTTATTTTGTTGTTTACCTTTATCTTCATGTATTATATGTGTTTCCATGTACATTTTTTCAGAGGTTGTGCAATAAAGAGGATTTGTATTGTATTGTATTGTATTGTATCTAATCTTTAATAATATGACAAAAACAGTCAAGGCGTCTTCGTGAATGACACGACACGATCTGTATCAAAATCATCGTTACAATTTCTTCTTATGAAAAGTTTGATAAAGCTATATTTTAAGACATTGACTGCCAGCGATCAACTAGGCGGGTTCCCGGTTCTAGTCGCTTTTCGTTACAAAGCGGAAAAATATCGACACGCGTAGCTCGCGCTGGCAGTGAATGTTAACGTTGAGTTCGTTATATGTACGTGGTGCAACCCGTTCCAAGTCTAATTTAATTAAATAAGTAATAACAAATAAATATTATGAAAAAAATCGTAGTCAACTCTCTCTTTAATCTAGTTTATAAAATGTACTCATTTAAACGAATTAGTAATTCTTATGACAAAAATAGTTATTTACAGTACCCACCCACACCGGCTTTCTTATTGCGCGCTCGCTTACAGCTCGCGCGCACAATATCGCCTCGTGTATAATGACCAACTTAGCACACTTGTATCATAATGTACTATTACAGTACATATGGTGCTACTTTACCGCACTAGTGCGAAAATTAGCATATTACGTTACTGTGTCGAACATTTAAAGGGCCATATGTACTGTAAAAACGTTGTACGATACATGTGCGAATAGGTAATTCGCAACTCGTGTCGATTTAAAACATTCCCTTCGGTCGTGTTTTAATTTATCGCCACTCGTTTTGAATTTCCTATTTTTCGCACTTGTATCGTAATGTACTATTAATAGCAGATACAAGGTAAGCATTGCGAGAGATTTTAACGGTGCATTCCTGATGGCAACAGAAGCAAAAAATGTTATACGACTTTTTGTGAAATTCGACAGAAAAAAAATATTTTTTGTTTTTTTTTCCCCATTTTTTGAACGCTCCTGTACATAAAACGTAATTTTTATTTATAAACACGTGACCTAAAATTAACTAAAGTTTTTTTTTATTTGGGGGTAGCCTCTCGAATACATTTTTTTTCAATTTTTCCTTCCCTTCGGTCGTGTCTTAATTTATCGCCACTCATTTCGAACTTCCTATTTTTCGCACTCGTATCGTAATGTACTATTTTATGGCCATTTCTTGTTTGTCTGTCGTTTCTAGTTAGTTTGAGACGCGTCCCCATACCGGTTCGACTCTGCGTCGGTTTGGACTGGCCCAAACCCCCGCTCCTGTCCAGGCCGCGACTCGGCCGCGGCCCGGGGCCGGCCGTCCCGGGTGAGCCGCAGGTGCACGAGGCGCACGTGCGTGCCGAGCGTGCCGGCCTGGCGGAACTGCGCCGGGCAGCGCGCGCACTGGAAGGGCCGCTCGCCCGTGTGAGTCCGGATGTGGTCTTTGAGGATCTGGTTACTCTGCAGACAAATTTATCTTCACACTAGGGAACAAATAGAATTATTGAAGTGAAAACTTCTTTAGCGACGCCTTGTGCCGGATCCCTTTGTTTGGCATAATTATTGAAAGTCATAATGTAATGATAGTCATATTATTTATTTAAGCTTTATTGTACAATACATGAAGGTACAAATGGCTGACTTAATGCCTTAAGGCATTCTCTACCAGTCAACCAGACGGGTAAATGGGTTAAACCAGACACCTACTTAATCTTAGGTGCAGTGTCTTTTAAAGTAAATGAATTTGTAACCGAGACTATATTTGAATATAAACTATATATAGATAAACTTACACATATATTTAATACAAATAAGCATACATATATTATTACATACATAATTATACCAAGTGTGAATCATTAAGTTGATGAAGAAGAAAGTTTGTCAAGGAAATACTTACGCAATGGTAAAGAGTGAGAGAACGTTCCAAAGTCTGATTGCCTGAACATCATCATTAGTCATAACTCTGAAACCGTTAACTTTTCAGGAATTTCCTTAGATTATCCTATAAATAGGTTAGGTTAGGTTTGTTTTATGGCAATCCTGAAAAGTTACGCGTTTATGAGAAATACCAAATTATGGCAAAAAAAAATGCGGACAAACAATACATTATGACTTAAAACTTTATGGGAAACAATATGGGCCCGCGCTGTGCACTTTTTGTGATGGGGAAAAAATGTTAAACTCGCGAGCTCGCGACAGGTCACGTGACCGACAGATTCGTCAGATTGAAAATTCGTAAGACGGACACGTGACCTGATCGAAAAACTGTTACAATGTCATTGAAACCAGTAGACCGCCGGCGCGACTTGAATATTAATGTTAAATGTCATAGTTCTGAAGTGTTAAATTTTTAATGTAATATAAATTGTCATGTTTGTGTACGATAGAGCAATAAATGAGCAAAAAATAATTTGGTATACGAAATGTTAATTCAACTATTACAGGTGAGTAGAAAAATATGTTGTTTCAAACCTATTCGATGGAAAAAAATATTGAGAAGCATTAGGACGAAATTGCTCCATAAATATGCCAAATTTAATATGGACCCGGTTACGTCCTTAAACTACGTCCAAAAGAGAGGTATGGGCATTGTGAATGTCATCTCGCTTTGTGTGGTAGGGCACAGCACAGCGGATTTCATTCCAGATCTAGAGCGGAGCCCAACTGGGGAAGTACCTCCACCTTACAGAAAACCGCAGACAAATAACACTAGACCCTACTCATAGTGTTGTGTTCCTGCCGGTGAGTAAGGTTGCCAGAGAACGAGGAGGGTGTTTAAGGGTCGGCAACGCGCATGTAACTTCTCTGAAATTGCAGGCGTACATAGGCTACGGAGACTGCTTACCATAAGGCAGGCCGTATGCTTGTTTGCCACTAACGTAGTATAAAAAAATTCGCTGCACTTTAAGAGTTTAAATGTACTCACATCGAAGACCTTGTCGCACATGGAGCAGGGGTACTTGAGCGGCCGCTTGAACCCCTCGTGCGCCAGGCGGCGATGCTCGTTCAGCGACCACACGTTCACGTAGGCCTGGACACAAATACTGGACATAAATATGTAATACTCATACAAATTGGATAAAGGCGGAGGGAAGCTACCAAATCCCGTGGCGATATAACAAAATGGTCTCAGAAGACATTCCTAAAATTTTTAATTGAGAATGATTGGCATTTATAGAAGGAATAAAAACGTGAGTGTCGTGGAACACTCGGTTGGAACGAAGTATGTTATTATTGATAAACGTATTATATTATTCATCAACAAATACAAAAAAAACTAATCGACTAAATAATAACTATCTAAACTGCTCACAAAATTTCACAAATCAGTTCATAAATGCGACATATAGACAGGGAGGACAACTAAACATAAGAAAACATTTTTGTACAAGCTGTAACTGATACACTTAGCTCGAGCTTCACACTCGCTTAGTCAATCAAAAATATTAAATTTAAGTGCAAAAAAATACAAAAAGTAATATACATACACGTCCGGGGATCGAACCCGGATCGTCGCTGTTACCACCTGTTTCTACACGGCTGTAGGCAACTGCGTCATTATAGAATATACGTAAGTCGGTGAAATTAGGCCACTTATTCTTGAGAAAGAATTTAAATTAAAGAGGGTCGTGATGTAAATATACTCGTATTAATCTTTTTTAGGGTTCCGTAGCCAAATGGTAAAAAATCGGAACCTTATGTCACATTATGATTGTCACAGCCACTTTTTCCGGTACTATATGAACTATACTGTTCAAACTTGTTAAGTAGATGTATTGTATGAACCGCATTAAGATTTTCACACAAAAATAGAAAAAAAAAACAATAAATTTTGGGGGTTCCCCATACTTAGAACTGAAACTCAAAAAAAAATTTTTCATCAAACCCATACGTGTGGGGTATCTATGGATAGGTCTTCACAAATGATATTGAGGTTTTTAATTTTTTTTTTTTAACTGTATGACTGAAACTGAATAGTTTGCGCGAGAGACACTTCCAAAGTGGTAAAATGTGTGCCCCCCCCCCCCCTCCCTCTGTAACTTCTAAAATAAGAGAATGATAAAACTAAAAAAAATATATGATGTACATTACCGTGCAAACTTCCACCGAAAATTGGTTTGAACGAGATTTAGTAAGTAGTTTTTAATACGTCATAAATAGTACGGAATCCTTCATGGGCGAGTCAGACTCGCACTTGGCCGCTTTTTTTCGCCTGGCCCCCATCCGCCAACCGTCCGATAGGGAACATGCATCGTTCCAAAAATGTAGTCAGTGAGAAAATCGTCAATTATGTATGTTTTTTTTATAGAAATAGAAGAAATTAAATGTTTTATTTGGTGTAAAACACCAATGACTCAAAACAACATAAAGAAAAAATAGAATATAAAAGAAACTAGCATCGACCAGAGTTTTTGAAAATCACTCCGCTTTCAAAACTATTCTAATTCACTTTAGTGACCTCGCAGAGCTCGCACTGGAATGGTTTGATGATAAGATGCACCGGATTCAAGTTCACGTCGGATCGCAAATCGCCTGCCAAAGTAAGAATTATTTTGGACCCGGGTACGTCCTTAAACTACGTCCATAAGAGAGGTATGGGCATTGTGAATGTCATCTCGCTTTGTGTGGTAGGGCACAGCCAGTGGATGTCATTCCAGATCTAGAGCAGAGCCCAACTGGGGAAGTACCTCCACTTTACAGAAAACAGCAGCCAAATAACACTAGACCCTACTCATAGTGTTGTGTTCCTGCCGGTGAGTAAGGTTGCCAGAGCTCAACAAGGGGGGGGCGGGTTTAGGGTCGGCAACGCGCATGTAACTCCTCTGTTGCAGGCGTACATAGGCTACGGAGACTGCTTACCATCAGACGGGCCGTATGCTTGTTTGCCACCGACGTAGTATTAAAAAAAATAGCACAATTCATTTTGATAGGGTTCTTACCTTCTCACAGCGATCGCACTGGAATGGTTTTATATTGAGATGGACTCTGTTGACGTGTTGCTCCAGGTCGCGGCGGATCGCGAACCGCTTGCCGCAGTGCGAGCACGCCAAGCTAGGGTGCGACACAGTGCATTAGGCGGGTACACACTACGCCACACGAAAATAATAAATAAATAATAATAATAAATATTATAGGACATTATTACACAAATTGACCAAGTCCCGCAGTAAGCTCAATAAGGCTTGTGTTGAGGGTACTTAGACAACGATATATATAATATATAAATATTTATAAATACTTAAATACATAGAAAACACCCATGACTCCGGAACATATATCCATGCTCATCACACGAATACATGCCCTTACCAGGATTTGAACCCGGGACCATCAGCTTCGTAGGCAGAGTCACTACCCACTTGGCCAAACCGGTCGTCAAATGTGTATAGATAAATAATAATAATAAATAAATAAATATTTGGGGACATCCATCCAACTTAACACCCATCATAACATAGTGGGGAAATATTTTTTTAAGTGTTATTCATATGTAATTGTAATTTTAATTAATTTTACCAATTTATTACTAACATAGTTTCTTAAGGATTTACCCATTGTTACTAACACATTTAATTTTAATTTTTATCTTAACTCAGGAACAAATATTTGTGTTCATCACACACAAATAAATGCCCTTACCGGAATCCCAACCCGGGACCATCGGCTTCATAGGCAGTGTCACTAGGTACGAAAAAAAAATGAAATAGAGGTGGATTGTGAAAGAAAACTTTGTAGCCACAGTAATTTTACTGCCATCTTTCGACACATGATTAAAACTTTTAGAACGCCATTTGACTTTGATCCTTATTCACTGATATGTGTTAAAATTAAATATCAAAAAGTGGCGCCATCTAATACATCAAAGGCCAAAGGTATGGCGGCATCGTTTCGAGCGATGCAAGAATGCAAAAGTGGCAAAGTGAACAGTCGTTGGGAATTGGATAACAACGGTAAGTTTTTAAAAGCTTTGTAATCTGTCAACGTTTTTGAACACAAAATTGCCATATTTAAATTAAAACATAAAGACATTGAGCAACGATTGAATTAAACATTTCATTGAATATTTTAATTAAAAAATATGCAATCTGAATGAAATTAATTATTAGAATATTTGGATACATTAAATTAAATTATATAAAAAATTATTGATTTTTAATTGCAAACATTAATGACTTAACCTAACGAATAAAGGATCAAAAATGAGTCCATTTTTGAACGATTCGTAACAGATTGACTTAGCCCCAAAACTACGCAAAGCTTGTACTATGGGTACTAGGCAACGATATACATATGTATATAGATAAGTACATACTTATATACATAGAAAACACCCATGACTCAGGAAAAAATATCTGTGTTCATCACACAAATAAATGTTTTTACCGGGTTTCGAACCCGGGGCCATCAGCTTCATAGGCAGGGTCACCCACTAGGTCAGACCGATCGTCGAGTCAATATGTTCACATTTCGATCGTGAGACCTGTTGGTATGGATCAGAATGCTGGGCGACGAAATTGACGGATGAAAGAAGAGTGCACGCAGCGGAAATGAGAATGTTGAGATGGATGTGTGGAGTGACGAGAAAGGATCGAATTAAGAATGAGTATATAAGGGGAAGTTTGAAAGTAGCACCGGTAACGGAGAAGATAAGGAGTGGTAGGTTAGCGTGGTATGGGCATTTAATGAGGAGGGATGAATGCCATATAAGAAAAAGAATGTTAGGAATGAATGTTGATGGACGGAGAGCGGATGGTAGACCCAAAAAACGATGGATGGATTGTGTGAAAGAGGATATGAGAAAGAAAGGAGTGAGTGCTGAGGTGACGAAAGATAGAGGAGAATGGAAGAGAAGAACATGTTGTGCCGACCCCACATAACGTGGGATAAGGGCAGAAGGAAGAAGACTAAAAAAGTAATTCATAAAGCATTATGATTATACAAGGTGCCGTGAGCATTGCGACAGATTTTAATATTCCTGGTAATATTTAGAAACTAAAATGTCATATAAAATTTTCTGGATTAGGCCTAGTTTCGGAGATAATTAAATGTTTTTCGAAATCATTCTTTCGCCATAAGTCGGTACAAAACACATTTTTGACTGCGGTATTGCCACTTTGAGGTCTAGTGTGGACATGCCTATTGATTGACATCGAAAAATTAAAAAAATGTATTCGAGAGGCTACCCCCACATAAAAAAAAACTTTTTAGTTAATTTTAGGTTATGTGTTTATCAATAAAAATTACGTTTTATGTACAGGAGCGTTCAAAAAAAGGGGGGAAAATAAACAAAACATATTTTTTTTCTGTCGAATTCCACAAAAATTTCATATAACATTTTTTGCTTCTGTTGCCATCAGGAATGCACCGTTAAAATCTCTCGCAATGCTCACGGGCACCTTGTATCTGCTATTAATAGTACATTACGATACAAGTGCGAAAAATAGGAAATTCAAAACGAGTGGCGATAAATTAAAAATCGACACGAGTTGCGAATTTCCTATTTTTCGCACATGTATCGTACAACGTTTTACAGTACATATGGCCCTTTAAATGTTCGACACAGTAACGTAATATGCTAATTTTCGCACTAGTGCGCTAAAGTAGCACCATATGTACTGTAAAATATGTTACTCACGGTAAATCGACGTAGTTAACGTGCACTGACGTCGTCTTTAAATGATGCTTCAGTATTGTAGCTGATTTGAAACTCCTGAAAATAAGATAAAATGTTGCAATACAATAGAAAAACATGATCTTTCATTATGAAAATGAAGATTTATACATGTATAGACCAAACGAAGGCTAATGATAGAGGACCTTAGGAGCTATCATTTTAACCTCCTACATATTCAGCGAAAATAGACGTAATTGACCCAACACTTACTCCTACTTGTCACACTCGACACAGTTATAGTTCTTGTTGGAAGAATGTTTTAAGCTGTGTATCTTGAGTAGGAAAGCGGTCATCCCGCAGTCTTGGCAAACATACTTGACTCAACACTTATTTGTCGCACTCGACACAATAATAGTCCTTGTTGGGAGAATGTTGCGCACTGTGTATCCTGAGTGGGGAAGAGCTCTTGAACGCCTTCCCGCAGTGTTAGCAAACGTACTTAATTCGGCACCTACCTACTTATTGTCACAATTGACACAGTAACAGTCCTTATTGGGTGAATGCTTCACGCTGTGCATCCTGAGTAGGGCGGGGCTCTTGAACGCCTTCCCACAGTATTAGCAAACGTACTTGACTCAACACTTACTTGCCACACTCGACACAGTAATTGTCTTGCTGGGAGAATGTACTACGCTATGAATCTTGAGTAGCGAAGAGCCCAAGAAAAGCCTTTCTAGTCTTGACAAACTTAGGTTTTTTTTTGACCTCTTTCTTGTCACAGCCAACACATACTTGTCACAGTCCACACAATAATAATCCTTGTTAAGAGAATATACCACGCTGTGTATCTTAAGTAGGGAAGGGCTCTCAAACGCCATCCCGCAGTATTAGCAAACGTACTTGACTCAACACTTACTTGTCACACTCGACACAGTAATAGTCCTGCTGGGAGAATGTACTACGCTATGTATCTTGAGTAGCGAAGAGCCCAAGAAAAGCCTTTCTAGTCTTGACAAACTTAGGTTTTTTTTTTGACCTCTATCTTGTCACAGCCAACATATACCTACTTGTCACAGTCGACACAATATTAATAGTCCTTGTTAAGAGAATATACCACGCTGTGTATCCTAAGTAGGGAAGGGCTCTCAAACGCCATCCCGCAGTCTTGGCAAACGTACTTGACTTAACACTTACTTGTCACACTCGACACAATAGTAGTCTTTGTTGGGCGAATGCTTGACACTATGTATCTTGAGTGACGAAGGACTCTTGAACGCTTTCCCGCAATCTTGGCAAACGTGGGACTTGACAATTGGGGCTGTGGTGCCCTCTATTGGGTGTCGGCTAAAAAAAAATAGGTGCGATATATTTATAACTTAATAATCTTTGAACTTAATGTAGTTAAAATTTAAAAAGAAAATGTTTACTTCTTATTTGTCCACCCTGAATAAAAATCCCAATGCAATCCCTGGTAAATATGTAAACTTTATTTTGTTGAATAAATGATTTTATTTACTTATTACACGCACAGGTTTATATGCGCCTTCAATACGTCTTTGTTGGCATAAGTCTTCTTACAATATTGACACGTCTCCCTCGCGCGACCGTGTACGCTGGACACGTGCTTCCGCCATGCTAGTTTACGTCTGAAATGGAAAATAAAGGTATAATTGTGGCTTAGGTGTAAAAGGGCATAAAGGTATTAAAAAATACAGAAAAGTTAGATTA
Organism: Cydia pomonella; assembly: GCF_033807575.1. Taxonomy (NCBI): domain Eukaryota; kingdom Metazoa; phylum Arthropoda; class Insecta; order Lepidoptera; family Tortricidae; genus Cydia; species Cydia pomonella. Next base: position 13,137,998 of record NC_084725.1, on the reverse strand, counting down.
TCTCGAAAATCATGAACCTTTTACTATCTTTTTGTGAATGCATTTTATTTTGACATGTAAAATATAATGTATATTCCCAATAAGAAATAAATGAATCTAATCTAATCTAGACCTATAAGTGCATTGTCTGGACCAACCTATACCCTAATTCATAATTAAATTCCATCAAATCTACCAATAAATGTCACTGTCACAATGACATCTGTCAACGTCAGTATGACGGACCAGATATCGCCAACCTTTTTGGAATAATAAAAAATATTATTATCTTACTGAAGGTGACGAACATAATAAAACCATTTTCGTATGGAATACCGAAATTTCGTAAAAATATGTGACCGAAACCAGCAAAACGTCCCACTTTGCCGCTTGCCATAAGGACGCCTTGACAAGTTATTCGAATAAAGATACAAGCAAATCTCGTCCTTATGGCAAGCGACAAAGTGGGACGTTTTGCCGGTTTCGGTCACTCAATTTTTTATACCTTTAATGAAACGCTGCTAACTCTATAAATGAAGGGTTTTTGTTAAATGTGTCGCCTACACTTTGACTCTTTGATGTTTGTTATGCATATAGGTAAATAATTATTTGGGTGAATCAACTTTTTTTGTTTTGTTATCCTGTCCCGTTGTCCAAGGGACAACAGTGGCACAGTTTGTTTGAAGAGACGTTGTATGCCGTTCTATTAACATGCTTAGTAGGGGGCCCATTATGGACATTGGTTATAACGACCACAAAAACGCAAGTTTGATACATTTAAGTACCATAAAATCAGTATTTCAATAAACTTTTGTCCCCTGGACAACTAATCGTAACCATGGCAACGAGTGACGCTAAAAAGTTGATTCTCCCATTTACTATACGTACAAAATTACATTTAAATGTATCGTCTTTAAGCAATTATAATTTATACAGTACAAGCCTTGCTCAGTTGGGGACTAGAGTATTTTTAAAACATGCTGGATACGGTGACAGGTGTCATCTCCATACAATTTATAGTCTTAAAATGCCAAATCTCGCAAAATTGTATTGAGATGACTTCAGTTCTTTTATGATTACCCTTTCTGTTTGAAAAATACTATAAGTAACAGACGTCAGATGCCAAATGAAGTGACAACTTGACTTGACAAGTGAGTGTCATGGCCGCCATAGATCTATCATGGTAACCATAAGGGCGTATTACACTATCCTGTAGTTGTCGTTTTCGAATTTAGATTTTAATACTAATAATACACATATCTTAAGACGATAATGTTATTGTATTAAAACGGAATACCAAATGTTGATTGGACCTGCAGTATTACCATTTCAAGACGAACATTTCTACCTCAAAATAGTTTTGATTCAATATTAATTAATGAACTGCTTTTTTAATTAGCCTGATTATAATGGTTGATTCGTAGAGAATGCCTCAAGGCGTTAAGTTCGCCATTTGCACTCTTTTTTTTTGTAAATTTGGGCAATAAAATTATAAATAAAATAATTCCACAGCTGTGAAAGTCAATAGTTTTAATATGTAGAATATGAACAAGGTGTAATGTCTAAATCCCACTTACGTGAATGTCTTGTCGCAGTGCGGGCAGCTGTGCCTGACCTGGCGCGAGGAGTGGAGCGCCGAGTAGTGGTCCTTCACCAGCACGCGGCTGGCGCGCGTCATGCCGCACGAGGGGCAGCGGTACCGCCTGGGGCCCGACTAATTGTTACTTATGGCAAAGACAATTTCCATCACACTTGCTCGAAAAAGATCTTTTACAGTACATATGGGGCTACTTTATAGCACTAGTGCGAGAAGTAGCATATTACGTTACTGTGTCGAATATTTAAAGGGCCATATGTACTGTAAAACGTTGTACGATACATGTGCGAATAGGTACTTCGCAACTCGTGTCGATTTAAAACACTCCCTTCGGTCGTGTTTTAATTTATCGCCACTCGTTTCGAATTTCCTATTTTTCGCACTTGTATCGTAATGTACTAATTTCATGCAGGTGTGCTGAAGGACAAAGGCCTATTTTGTTCCCGCGGGAGTTATGGATTGTGAAAAACAAGCTATAACTCCCTAGGGAGTTAAAGCTTTTTTTTATTATGTCACTTAGTCATACAAACCAAGTAGCATAAATCAGTTTTACTGACGTTTACAATTTAATATTTTTGTTTATGTTTAAAATTATTTAGTTTTATTAATTTAACAGCCGTTTAAAATATTTTTACATAATTTTCAATCGTGGCTGAATGCCGAATAGGTCTATGCCTTAGGTGCCTCACCTGCCAAGAAATTACAAAATGGCGGACGAATATTTGATATGCCACCGTATTTAAGAATTATTTCGCATAATATTTAGTTTTTTCTTCGCAAGTGTGATGAAAATAGTCGTGTGTAACTCCGGGGGTACGAATTTTGCAAACTCGGGTCTTTAATTACCACCCTCGTTGCACAATGTACTATTGAAATAGAGGTAGTAGGCAGTCAATTTACTGTGACTACAAAGTTTTCATTTTTACCACCTCTATTTCAAATTCTCTTTGGTTATGTTACGCATTAAAAAAACAAAATGTCTGATTATTAACCTCGTCCTGCCCAATGTGATTCCTAACGGACGAAAGGCCAGTGATAGGTTAAGGTTACACTGAACTTTTTTTTACTTAAATCGTGAAACAAAGGAAAATTCATGTCTATTTTACAAACAATTTAGTTTAAATTTCAATGGCTTAAACCAAGTATGGTGGGCAGCAATGTGGCGGACGAATATTTGAAGTGTCACCATTTTATGAATAATTTCGCTTAAAATTTAGTTTTTTCTTCGCATTGTATGTATCCCGGAAGTAATCATTTTGCAAATTCGAGTAACGCGAAACACCCCCCATACCCCACCCCCCTTATTGCACAATGTACAGTCAGCAATACTATTCGCTTAGCACCTTTGCATACAAACTTCTATACAAGGTGCCCGTGAGCATTGCGAGAGATTTTAACGGTGCATTCCTGATGGCAACAGAAGCAAAGAATGTTATATGACTTTTTGTGAAATTGGACAAAAAAACGTTTTTTTTGTTTTTTTTTTTCCCTGTGTTTGAGCACTCCTGTACATGAAACGTAATTTTTATTGATAAACACATAACCTAAAATTAACTAAAAAGTTTTTTTTATATTTGGGGGTAGCCTCTCGAATACATTTTTTTTGATTTTTCGATGTAAATCAATAAGTATGTCCAGACTAGACCTCAAAGTGGCAATACCGCAGTCAAAAATGTGTTATGTCCTGACTTATGGCGAAAGAATGATTTCGAAAAACATTTAGTTATCTCTGAAACTAGGCCTAATCTAGACATTTTAGTTTCTAAATATTACCAGGAATGCACCGTTAAAATCTCTCGCAATGCTCACGGGCACCTTTTTTGCAGGGGGTACCTTATTTCTATAAAAGAATGAACGTACTTTTCGTGGTATTTCTTGTGACCGACTAGCTTCTCTTCTGTACTCATTCTCTGCTTGCACACGTCGCATTCGAAGTTGCCATTGCTCTGGAAGTAACACCCTCATTTTATTAGGTTTATGTAAATTCTGTAGCAGAGTTGGCCGATCGTTAATTACTATTGGCTACTTGACTGTTTTTTGTAAATCATGTCAAACGATCTTGATTTTCCTGAGGACAAATGTTTATATAGGACTCATGGCATTTAAGCAACACAAAGGTCAGAAATGAGAGTTAAAGTCTGACGCTCGCACTCGACGATTGAAACGCCTCTAACAAAATGATAACATGATGTGACGTCACATTATATACCTAAGTCTGTCCTAGATGTATGGAAGATCAAGGAAATTGCCATTTTGACCCTGAAATATTGCCTTTATGTGTATAGTTGTCGTACAATTTAGTTTTCAATAAAATATATGGAATCGAATGGTACTATTTTTTTTTTCTATTTTTGAAGGAAAAAAAATTTTTTTTTTTAGACTGAAGCCTTGTATTTTTTATAATCTCATTATAATTTTTTTAATTCGACTTTTTTATAATGGATGGCTCATTTCCTATCCATTTAACTAAATATTGTTATAATATTCAACATGTGTCAAGTACCCAATTGACCATTTTGAAAATCAACCATTACAAATTGAACCGTAAACTGTAATCGTCCGTTAAATACGAAAACCTTAAAGTTTCTTCATGTCCATCTACAGTGTGTATTTTTGATATAACCGCAAACTTAAACTATACGTACGTTTTAGTGCTATATAAAATAATTTTGAATATTTTTTTTTAGTTTAATCTTAACTACCAAGCATAATTAGTGTTTGAAAATATTACGAGCTGCCAAGGCTCCGAACCGGTTTATAAAATACCGGTTTATTTCGGTTTTCCTCCGAACTTTTATAAGAACGCGAACGTTTTAATAACTTTATGGTTACCGTAACGTTTATTGTGCCGGCCGGCCTGCTGGTGTACACGTAAACAGACACAGACATAGGAAGAAACCGGTTTTATTTCTCTAAACCGGTTAATTTGACAGTAACTGTTCTCATAAAAACCGGTTCGGCGTAACGGTTTTTCGAGTGAAATGGAAATTAAAAGGTTTTGCGTCAAGTACATTATAACGGTTTGGGAATAACCGGTTCCCGAGGCTCTCACCTCGTTATGTTTCTCCATATGTTTGTCGAAGCTGTCCTTGTAGTTGAACCCCTTGACGCAGTCAACGCACTTGTGCGCGGCGGCCAGGTAGCGCGGCTCCAGCGCCATGCGCGCGCGCTCCTCCAAGCATTGCTCTCGGGTTATTTCGAACGGTATTATGGCTAGCTCTGAAATTACGAACATTAAGTGAATATTCTTTTTGACAGCCTCCTACCTTGGTTGGCAGTGACCCTGCCTACGAATCAAATCCTGGTAAGGACATTTATTTGTGTGATGAGAACAGATCTTTGTTACTGAGTCATGGATGTTTCCATCCGTCCATGGCGGGAAGAAGTTAATAAGAGATATAAAATTGATGAAATTTGAACCTTAAGTACTTCCATTTTAAGTTCGAATTTCTTCAATTTTATATCTAGTCGTGTACTGATATATCGTTGTCCCACAACAGAAGCCTTATTGAGTTTAATGTACTTAAGACTTAGCCAATTTGTGTAATGGTATCCTATAATAATTATTTATTTAATTTTGTTTCAGAGTTAAGGATATTTTATCTGTATATTAAGATTGATATAATATAATATTATATGCATCGTGCCGTCCACTAGGGGCTTTAAATGCAAGGAAGGTTTGATTTTACAAGCAAATCTGAGCTATATTTATTATGGCACCAATCCCGAAATCGCAAAAAAAATGTGTGAAACAGTCAATATATTTTCACGATTCCGGGGTTAATCCCATAGTAAAAATAGGTCAGTTTAACGAGTAGAATCGAAACCTACATTTATAGCCACATAGTGGTAGGCAAATTGTATATCGTCATTTAGAACAGAAAACAAGACTTACTGAGCTTACTGTGGGACTAAATCGCTCTGTGAAAAATTGTCCTATAATATTTAAAAAAAAAACAACGGGTTGCACTCCGGGAGTGCCGGCAGAAGTGAAAACTTGAATATTAAAGTTGTGCATTTTTGATATTTTGAAATGGTTAGGGAATAATTTTGCACTATAATTTATGTGGTAAAATACAATATTCATATCAATTCAATATTCATTCAGGTCACGTGTCCGTCTTACGAATTTTCAATCTGACGAATCTGTCGGTCACGTGACCTGTCGCGAGTTTAACATTTTTTCCCCATCACAAAAAGTGCACAGCGCCGCTAAAGAAGTTTTCACTTCATAAAACCAACAGTCAGATTGTTTACATTCTGTATCTCGTTTTCTTGGTCTTACATTAAACTTGGGATTGGGAATTTGTTCATAAATCACTCAGTCACTGTTATCCAGTAGTTGTTATTAAAGCAAAAAGTCTGCTTATGCTCTTAATTAACTGTCAAAAATAGTGATACAGTTCTAGTAGCACACCATGGACTAGTAGCATCAAAAATCAGATATGGCATTATTTTTTGGGGCAACTCTGTTAATCGCGAGGCCGCTTTTATAGCCCAAAAGAGATGCATAATTGCGGTGTAAATGTAAGAAATAGTTGTATTCCCTTATTCAAATCATTAAAACTTCTAACACTACCTTCATTATATATACTAGAAGTAGCTATATTCGTAAAACGTAATCCAGATTTGTTTACATATGTATTAGAGACGTAAGCTGCGAACAGTTTGGAATGGCACCGAGAATATTTAATAAAATACCGACATGAGAAATCTCCCGGTTCAGCGATTTAAGAAGCAGTTTACTATAATATATATTGAAAAATGTTTTACTGAATAAAATAAGTCATAGAGCTTAGCTATTATTTGACATACAACGAATTATTTGACTAACTCAATTATTAATCATTTTATTTGAATGATATTTTGTCATTTAAGACTTTTTTAAGATTTATGTTTTTCTATTTTTAAGTTACTTTTAACTACTAATACTTATTTTTATTACTATGCTTATTCAGGCAGGATGTGCCGAACAAAAATTGTTTAATCACATCTTACTATTGTGTCGCATTCAAAGAAACAAATAAATAAATAATTGATTGATTTAAAGAAAAAATGTTTTTTGCCTAATCTGAATAGTCCTCACCATCATCTTCTTCGACATTCCTCTTCTTTCTCTTCTTATACTTCCTGGGGCTTTTCTTGGGATTTTCCTCCACTCGTTCTGTTTCTTTCTCTTCTTTTAATAATACTTTTAGAGGTAAGCCCTCTTTTACAAATGACTCTTGGCTGCCTGAAAATGTTTTTAAAGTTTCAGTATGCATCTAAATATGCATTATCATCATCAACGGTATACAAAATTTATCTTGAGTTTGTTCTTGACAGGTGGTTTTTGTACATTGGAACTGTTATGTCAATGTAATTTCTATTGTATTCAATTTTGAGATTAAATATTTGGTAGAAAATCAAATGGATTATCCACCTAAGGCCCAGCCGTACAAATAAAAATCCAAAATTTACCACACAATTTTGAACTTACTCGTATAGTGTGTTTGAAAATTAAATGAAACAAAACAAATGTAAATTTGTTCCTATAAGTCCTATAGTCATTCCATACGAATACGTCTGAAATGAATTATTGGTCACAGATTGAAATTAAATAAATTGAGGGTGTACTGAGACATTTAATTACGAAAACCGTTGTCGTAAATATTTTTAAAGACTTTGTTTTCCATCAGCACCCATCGGAAGATTGGGATGGTGTCGGAATAGGAAAATCCTTGAAAATTAAGTATTAATTAATTAAGTATAAAAATGGTAATTATTGAATATTATAGTCCAATAAACACAGTATCCGTTAGGCATTATAACATTTTATAGGTAAGGCCTTTTGAGGTTAATAATGTTCGTCGGTCCCATAAATAAGTGATCTCTATTTTCTACTATAAGAGATGAATCTATAACAAGTGAGTAAATAATCTTTATTCTGCACCATAACACAACGTAAAAAAAAAACAGAATGAAATATGTGTAACATGAACAGACTTTTGGCAGAATATCATTGCTTTGAGGAATGCGAAATAAGAAATGCTTGTATGGATTTTTGGTACAAAAAGCATACTATTCGATAATGGAATATTTACTGGACATATTTTGAATTTAAGTTAATTTAGTTTAGTTTTAAGTACACTCTTATTATTGTTTGACATTTATTTGTGTTAATATTATTTGTCTGATAATTCAAACGTGTATATTCGTTTTTTCTGTTTGTAATTATAATTTTATGTTTCCAACAACCAAATAAACAAATTATCAATCTGTTTAATACTAAGTAACAGCAAGTGGTCTTATCACTAAAAGTGTGGCAAATACTTTAAGAGCCGAGTTGCTTTAACTTACTGTTATCATCTTGATAATTATCTGGTACTCTCTCTTCCTTCATCTCTAGCTTTACGTTAAGTCGGTTATCATAGCCCAAGTTCCTACTATGCACCTCCTGAGTTAACTCGGTTCCTAACTCGATGATGTCTAGGGATACTGGAGATAGCTGGTGCGGAGGCCGAGTTTGTGTCCGAGCTGATTGTAAAGTGGAAGTTTCCATCTTGAAAAATGTTTAAACTTGAGTACAGTGTCCGGTACATAGATAAGTATGTGACAACACTCTACAAAGCCTAAATTAGTCGACTAGAAATTAAATAGTTATTTTGTAATTACTTCTTGGTCAGGCAAAGCAAGGTGACCAAATGGAAAGGGCCCCAGGGCTCTAGAAAGAGAGGACACCCACTAGCCAAAATGCAGGACGAAATTGTTGCTACTGCAGGCAAAGTATGGCAAAGCGTAGCAAAAGACAAACACGGATAGAGACAGCTGGGAAGGCTTTTACCCAGAAGTGGTCTACAGCAGAAAAATTAAATTAAATTTAAAAAATATATATAAAGAGAAAAAAAAATATATATATAGCAAATCTATAAAAAAATCGCTGTAGAACAAATAAGCTCTAATAATAATAAATTACTTCTTATAAAAACCTATTTCATCTCTTGTTCTTCTTCCTCGTGTTGTTCCGGCATTTTGTCTGGGAGCCTGGGGTTCACTTGACAATGAATCCCCAGAATTGGTGTAGACATTAGTTTTTACGAAAGCAACATGACCTGAGCCATCTGACCTTTCAACCCAGAGGGTAAATTAGGCCTTATTGGAATTAGTCCGGTTTCCTCACGATGTTTTCCTTCACCGAAAAGGGACTGGTAAATATGAAATGATATTTCATACATAAGTTCCTATAAACTCATTGGTACGAGCCGGGGTTTGAACCCGCAACCTCTGGATTGCTATTCACACACTCTTACCGCTAGGCCACCAGCACTTCATCAATTATTAAAATAAACCTATTTCATAAATTATGGTTTTAATTAAGACTATCCAAGAGCGAATTGGAGGAACTGTCATATGGATAATCATTGGCCACACCAAGTATAATAATTGTTTATTGCAAGTTTTTAAAATACATACCCTATGTATATTCTGAAGCAGAATATGGTTATTTTGGACATTTTGTATGAACAACTCTGCTTTTTGCGCGGCCCGTTTGCAGAGGTAGCAGAGGAAGAGACATTCAGCCTGAAATGTAAATAAATACTTGTTGACAATTTACATAGTTTAACCTAGGCCCAAATTAAACTTGTAGAATGGGTACTATACCAATTAAAATACTAAACAAAAGCTTTTTAGAGCCCAAAGGTCCCTTTTATGGATGATAAGTTTAAATTGTTCAAAACAGACATCTCAAATTCTGATATAGAAGACATAAGTCGAAAAGGCTTTCAGATTAGGTTCATTTTAAAACTAACACTTAACTCCATGCATATTGTATATTTTATGATGTAATTAGGGAATCACTAAAGTAAGAAATACCTGTATAATTGTTTTGAAAACTGAATTCTGGAGTTCTAGGCAATAGAATGACTTTTCCTCCTTCGCAACCAAACACCCAAAACAATACAGATTTAACCCAATATCAGATTGCTCCATTGCAGTAAGATTCTGAGAACAATGCTCAATTAAAATTAAGACATTGCGTAGAAATTAATTGTTCACTATTTCCAACCAAAACACCGATAAAATACTATAATATAATACCAATAAAATATTAGTATGATATGACATGCAAGCAAGTAGGTCAAGTCAACAGATTAGAAATAGAAACTAAATTGACCTCACGTTATGTGAAACCATTTAGGCGTTTTTCTTGAAATTTTAACTTCATCTTGTACATTATAGCGCCATCTTGTGTCCAATAGCACAAAGTAATGGTAGATTGACTGTGGGTTTGGCGCTGGGGCTACTTTAATTTTTGGTTAGGCCTCATTAGCACGAGCGCTTTTACTTTTTTTTTTACACAAATGGATATTAGCGTATTTATTCACACGATGGCGGTGGCGCTTATTAGTCGTGCGTTGTTGGATTTTCGACTTAGCATTGGCCGTTAAATCGAATTTAGCATACGGAACTTGTAACGTCAGGTATTAACGCAACGTTTTTCAAATTCTCGTGCGAATGACGTCTTTGTTATACTTTGGCAAACCAGCTTGATCATTGGAAAAAGGCGGCAAATTTGAAAAATATTGGCGCTAAGGATAATATTCATACAAATTTTGAATTTTACCCTTTTCTACTGACAAATTTTGGTTTGCCAGAGAATCTCTATAACTTTCCATATAGGGATAAGTTTACGTATGTACTTAGTCTAATGTTTACCTATTTGGTAACTACAGTAAGTAAATACGGCGTTTATAGGGTAATTTATTAATAGTATTAGTTATAGCCAAGGTACCTACTATTTAAGCGTTAGCAAACGTCTCCGTTTTAAGTCTAGTGAAATTTTGTGACCAGATTCTAATCATAGATGTTTTATGTCGATCGTTTTTGGGAAATTTTCAAAATGCTCAAAATTACAAAAATTCCAAAATTCCAAAAATTTATTCTGCAAGTAGGCCTCAAGGGCTCTTTTACAAGTCAATACAACATTTATAGTAACATCATATAATGACATGAAAAATACATAACAACATTTTATAAATACAACAGCCAATACCTGGGTAAACATTACATTATAATAATCTTAAAATAAATAATTACTACAATACAATAGAGATGTATAGTCTCTATGGTTAAAAACACATTAAATCTGGAGATGTAAAAGGTCCCCAATGTCAGAGTACTAATACTAATAAAATTTGGAGGTGTAAAGTCTCTCCAAGCTCAAGTTGGCATAAAGGACTTAAGCGCTAATAACGTCTATGGCGCTTAAGACTATTGTGAGTTCAATGTGATAACAACTCAACGAACTAATGGAGTTTTTCATAAACGCGTTACTGGACTGAATTAGCTATGAATCGTTTGTCTTTATCTGTCATTTTGACTTATGTATTTGTTGTAAGAAAGGGATAAAACATAATTTAACTAAATCAGGTTCGTAAAGTTTTATGAATAAGGGGGAAGGTGTTTTTCACTTTCACATTTTCTAAGCTTAACGCGAGGTCTACAGCTCACAGATCCACAAGTAATAGTATTAAATACCTACATAGATAGATATATTAGGTATGGGAATAAAAGAGTTAAATACAAAAAAATATTTATAACTCCATTGTACAAAACATCAAGAACAACTTTTTTGGTGAGTTTTAAGTTCTGTGTAGGTGGTGAATGTGGCATCACATTTTAGGCATTTCGTTTCAGATGAATGGTGTCTGTAACAAATAATAAATAAGGTTCTTTTTTTAATGGCCTACAAACTGGGTGTAATATTACAACTCATCATAAAGAATATATATACATTTTTAAACGAAAACTTGTGTGCACCTTATAATAGCAAACACAACATTCATGAAAAACAGTTAGCTAATTCATACTTAAAATTAACAGTTTACTAATAAAATAAGAACAAAATTGAGAAAAAAAGAAATTAATTTAAGTTAAAAAAAGAAGCAATAAAAAATTATAACTTTTAGTTTTGATTTGACTGAGGCCAAAGTACAAGAGAATGTGTCTACACTAGTTCTGATGCCAGAATAAATATTCAGCCAGAGATAAGTACCTAAATAAAAGGCAACGTACAGCTATAAAGGATCAGAACCCAAGAGTACTTATTGATAACGAGCTCATCACCCAAGCTGAAAGTGCAAAAAACCTGGGCCTCATTATGGATGGCGAGCTGCGATATGTTGAACATATTAATATGAAAATTCGAAATGCCTTCTACAGACTTAAAGTATTATATAATATCCGTAAATATCTATCAATTAAGGTGAGAGAGATACTAGTGGAGTCGCTGGTACTCTCTCAATTTAACTATGCGGACGTGGTGTATGGACCAAGACTCTTAGCAGTGACGAAAAAAGCTGTTCAACGAGTACAAAACGCATGTGTTCGTTTCTGTTATGCGGTTCCTAAACGAGCACACATTACTCCATTTCTTAACGATAAAAACGTGTTAAACATGGAAAACCGAAGGCAGCAACATCTAGCGTATACAGTTAGGAAGATTTTAGATTTACAGAGGCCCTACTATCTATATGAAAAGCTAAAATGGGTCAAGGACTCACGCATCAGGTCACTGAGAAGCTGCACCAAACTGGTTGTGCCTAAGCATAAAACGGCGTTTTTTAGAGGGAGTTTTAAATTCGCTGCTGCTAAAGTGTGGAATGACCTGCTACCACCTCTCCGGGACCCTATACAGCTCCCACAATACAAAAGGTTATTACAGGCTCATTTATTAGCCAAGCAGAGCGAAGGATACGCTCCCTCCAAACGCTGATTTATGTAGCACTCGCACACATATATATGTATTTAATCATGTTTTCGTTGTGCACAATAAAGAATATTATTATTTGTATGTCTTTCCCATCACGGAACAATGGTGCTCCGGACCTTTGGGAGGCGTGCGCGGAGCCGAAGCCAACACGTAGAGGCCCTTTTGACACTTTAATGAAATGTAAGGGGTACACCTTATTATTATTATTATTATTTTCCAATATTTGTTTTTCTCTCCAATTGGAGGTGATTTTACTTCCATATTCGCGGGCTTTTGGCCAAACGAATATAGAAGGATATATTTTCCCCTAATTTTCTAAAACTAAAAATTTGCGTACTATCCTACATGTGTTCATTATGACAGCTTTCTGAAGAAGGATGTAGGTGAGTGGATGTATGTCGAGGGTTTTGAGGCTGGCATGTAGAGTACGAGGGATAACACCGGTCGATGAAATTATTATTGGGATAGTCTTTACGGTATTCACCCGCCATTGGGCTTTTATCTCTATTGATAAATCTGTGTACTTACTGATCTTTTCAGTGTGAGTTGGGGTGAGGTTATGTGTGTTGGGTATGGCTACATCAATGAGATACACAGTTTTTGCAGCTTTATCGTGGAGGGTAATGTCAGGTCTATTGTAATGTATTGTTTTGTCGGTGATGATAGTTCTGTCCCAATAAAGTTTGTAGTTGGTAGACTCTAACACAGTTTGTGGGATGTATTTATAGTAAGGGGACCTGTTATTAATAAGGTGGTATTTAAATGCAAGATATTGATGAATGACAGCTGCAACTTGGTCATGGCGGTGTTTGTAATCGGTCTGAGCTATGGATCGGCATGCTCCTGTAATGTGTTGTATTGTCTCGGACGCAGCATGGCAGCGTCGACACAGGTCTGTTTGTATATTACGGTCGCGGATTATATATTTTCTGTAATTCTTTGTATCTATTATTTGATCTTGAATGGCTATGATAAATCCTTCGGTTTCCGGAAACAACTCACCTCTCTTTAGCCACATGTTGGACGCCAGCTTGTCGACACTAGGGTTGATCAGGTCGAGTCGGTGTCTACCGTGGAGTGACTTCTGGATCCATGTTTGTTGTTTTTGCTGGTGATCTACTATTACCTCACTTTTCTGTGTCCTACGGTCCTTTAAGTTCAATGGGGTATATCTTTGATCGGCGGTTACAATAGCTTGATGTATTACGGAATGGGTAGACCTATTGTGGAAAAATTTCCTAAGTGAGCTTACCCGTCTGTTGTGAAGATTTTGAATGTCAATTAAGCCCCTTCCGCCTTCAGATTTTGGTAGAGTCAGTCTTTGGATACAGCTTCGCGGGTGGTGCTTTCGGTATTTGGTCATTAAAGTGTTAATTATTCGTTGAAGATTACACAGGTCTGTTTGTGACCACTGTATGATACCGAAAGAGTAGGTTAGAATGGGAACTGCATATGTATTAATGGCCTTGATGGTGTTACGTGAATTAAGGTAAGTGTTGAGAATTTTGTGGAGCCTGCCTGTAAATTTGTGTTTAAGTGAAGCTTTAGTTATTTTATGGTGGATTTGCTGTGTTTGTTGGTAACCGAGGTATTTGTAGCCAGTTTCTTCGTCGACAGGATCTACTATTTCTCCATTGTTGAGGGTGTAGCTATTACGTTCTATGTTACCATTTCGAACTGACTGGATTTTACACTTGTCAATGCCAAACTCCATGTGTATATCTGATGAAAATGATTGTGTGATATCAGCAAGCTTATGAATATTATCTATGTTGTTACTATAGAGTTTGATATCGTCCATATACATCAAATGCGATATTGTGTACGAGGTATCTTCGTAGTGGATTTTATATCCAGATTTGCTGTTGTTCAGTAAAGTGGATAGCGGGTTGAGCGTAAGACAAAACCAAAGTGGACTCAGGGCATCCCCTTGGAAAATGCCCCTGCGAATGTTGATGGGTTCCGTTTCGACACTAGTGGTACTGCTGATTATTTTCAAAACAGTTGACCAATGTAACATAGTATTTTCTAGGAAGAGTATGATAGAGCTGTGTATTTTGTAGTGCTTAAGAATATGGATTAACCAAGTATGCGGCACTGAGTCAAAGGCCTTTTTATAATCTATGTACATAGTGTAGATATCTTTCTTGTTACTTTTGGCTTGTTTGGAGATGACGGCGTCTATTGTAAGCTGTTCTTTGCAGCCTTGGCTGTTTTGGCGGCATCCTTTTTGCTGATCGGCCAATATATTGTGTGCTTCTACATGATGGTAAATAATTTTGCTAATACATGATGTTATAATTTTGTAGATGGTCTGTAAGCAGGTAATAGGTCTATATTTAGCGGGATTCGTTCTGTCTGATTTATCTTTAATTAACATATATGTTACGCCTTGGGTAATATATTTCGGTAGTGTTTCTGGAGCGTTAATGAATTCATTAATTTGTCTGAGCAATATTGGGTGCAAATAAGTAAACTTTTTTAGCCAGTAGTTGTGAATTTTATCTGACCCAGTGGCTTTCCAGTTATGCGTTTTACCTATTACTGATTGTAGTAAATCGATGGTAATCTGATCAAAAACCATGTCAGGAACGGATTTGAGAGATTCTTTATCAGCCTCAATCCATTCAGCATTTCTATGTTCAACTGGCTGGGACCAGATCTTGGACCAGAAATGCTGCAAGTCTTCAGCAGTTGGGGATTCACCGTCAGGGCCTGAATTTTGTCCAGTTTCATTTGTAATGTTGTTCTGAAGATTTCTGTAAAATACTTTTTCATTGTTAATAAATTGTTTATTTTGTTTTTGGCGCAGGGTTGTAAGCTTGTATCTACGAAGTCTATTTGTAAGTGCACTAAGTTTTTGCTTAAGGGTGTCCAAAAAATGAGTTAGGTGTGTGTTTTCGTGTTCGTGTCGGGAATGTAGTTTATACTGTCGCTTAACTGCATCTATATGTCTTAAAAGTCGCGGACTAGAGTTTCCATTAATAAACTCTGTTACTCTACCTATTTTAGCTCTAAGATCCGTTATTCTATTTTGTAGTCTCTTTTGCCACAGGGGGGGCTGGTTATTATGCTGGCGAATATTGTGAGAGTCAGTAATTTTAGATCCATTTTGGGTGGCTGCAGCAAACGCTGCGCAGTAAAGGGTACTTTGGGTATTTTCAAAATTTGAGTCTTGGGGTAAATATTTCGGCAATATTACGTTATTAATGAAGTGAACAATAGAAGTAAATTTTTTAGATATTTTTTGTTTAGGTATACTGGGTCTAGTTGTGGGGTCAGAATTGTAAAAGTGGTCTATAGCAGATAGAAAAGTTTGTTCAATTTCCTCTTGAGTTGCTGTCGGAAGAGAATACTGTGGTGTCGATTGTTCGCTTTGGTTTAAATTATTAGATTGAGAGTCATGATTTATTTCTGAGAAATTTTATTATTATATATATACACACACGCGCATACACACAAACACACACACACACACACACACACACACACATTTTGAATAATGTCATGTATTTTTTATGAATGTTTATGAATGTTAAGTAAAGTACTCATTGTTGCAATATACTTACTGTTACTACTATCCTTAATAATATCTTACTGTCGCTATAATTTCTAAATCTATTTATTGACAATAACAATATACATAATGGATATATACAGATGATTACTATAACTAGCTTATATCTAAAATAGGCCCTTGAGGCATTGTACCAAGGATGCTGGCGGCATTTCCTCGTTGTATAATTATAATTAACTAAGCCGTTATGATTTGTTTCTTTTGTAATTTAATTTGTTATTATTATGTTTTTAATTGTGTACCTAACTACGAGCACGAATGTTAACCTATATAATTGTAATTGGTAATTATGTTATCCTCCGACCGACCGTCCTAGTCTGGGACCGGTCTGAAAACCAGCGCCGGGCATCTCGGCCCAGCACACGCTGAGACTGGAACCCTTTGCCCAATATTTTTGCGTTATTCGTATGTATAAATTGTTAAAATTCTTTTTCTCCTTCTTTATTATGTAATGTTTTATTTTTACTTTTGTTTTATAGTGAACTTGTAATATGTGGCAATAAAAAAAATCTTATTCTTATTCTAAATAAATAAATAAATATTATAGGACATTATTACACAAATTGACTAAGTCCCACAGTAAAGCTCAATAAGGCTTGCGTTGTAGGTACCTAGACAACGATATATATAATATATAATTATAAATACTTAAATACATAGAAAACACCCATGACTCAGAAACAAATATCCGTGTTCATCACACAAATATATGCTCTTACCAGGATTTGAACCCGGGACCATCAGCTTCATAGGCAGTAGGCAGGGTCACTACCCACTAGGCCAGACCGGTCGTCAAATAAAATACCTATAGTGTTTATTTAGTCACCTGCAATGATTACGGGCTGAATATGAGTCGCTTAGCTTCAAACTCAGGTAAATCCATCTGTCAGATTATGCGATTTTGGTATTATGAAAAGGTAATAGGGTAGATATTTGCTTAGAGGGTCGCATGGATTTATCTGAGTTTGAAGTTAAGCGACACATATGTAGGTCATACTGATCAACTTTTACTATGGGACCAACTCGGAACCCATTAAAAAAAAAGTCTCCCATAGAAAATTTCAAGGTCAGACGGCCAAAATGTACGAAACAGCCATTTTTTTTTCGCGATTTCGGGGGTTACTCCATAGTAAAAGATGCTCAGTATGACCTATACTATACATTCACCCCTTAAATTATTGCAGGTGACTAAATAAACACCTGTATAGAAGAACGATAATCATCGCCAGTCTTCTCATGACATGACATGACAAGCATAAATCTACAACGAAATCATACCTAATAAAGGTATTTTAGGTATGAATATTGTATCTTTAAAAGTGATTAATGCATGTTAGACACTAAGTAATATAATGCCAATTAGCACGTAAGGTTTAGCTGTTAGTGCTGATTGATTGAAAAAAAAAAAATTAACGCCATTAGGCGGGTCCACACAGAGCGAGCATATTTACGCGCGAGGCAATTTCTTCGCGCACAAAACGGCCAGTGTAAACTTGTCTCGGCCAAGGCACATCTATTCTGGCCGTTTTGTGCGTGAGGAAATTGCCTCGCGCGTAAGCTCGCTGTGTGGACCCGCCTATTGACTTTTAAGCCTCACAACTTAGAAGTCTGTAATGTTCTGTACAAAACAGCCTGCCGATTTCTGCGGGGGAGGAACACGTCAAACGTATGGCTATTTGTACGTAGTACGTAACGTACAAATAGCCATGTCAGATAATCGTCAGTCCATACAATACATATGACCATTGGGCGAGGTTTTCGAAAGAGGGATAAGCTCTTAAAGGCGACTCCGGTTGCCTCACAAAGACATCACTATATAGATGGCCATGATAGGGATTTGGGAAGTGAAATTAGGCAATAAATACACCAATATACCTGTGCACGTGTCTGTGCAGCGTGCTGCGCTGGCTGTAGCGCTTGCCGCACGCTGTGCAAGCGTGCGCGCGCTCCCCGCTGTGGGTGATGTGGTGTAGCTTCAGGTTGGAGCGCTTTGCAAATGCTTTGTGGCATATGCTGAAATAAGGTTTAGGCTATAGAATATATAATACTGCTAATATTTTCAGTTATGCGAAGACCCCAGACGAACAATTTATTTGTACTCATCGGAGAGCGTACATTTCGAGGCATCTAGCCGCACGAGGCATCTAGCCTCGCGAAGAAATTGTCACGGCAGCTTGGTCTGTGTATGTAGATGTGCCATTGCCGCAATGCCTTGAGCGAAATCTATCTTCTCGCGGCATTTCCTCGCGAGGCGACTCGTTCTGTCTCCCCTCGTGCGTCTAGATGCCTCGAAATGGATGAGTACAAATAAAAAATTCGCCTAGGGACGTCGCATAACTGAAAATATTAGCAGTGGACCCTATGGCCGACGCGCAACACGACGTTTCACAGCTTAACTATAGATTGACCCAAGACTGTCTGATTTCAAACATAGACAAAGAGAATCACACTGTCTTTGTCTAACGCTAGTACTAGCATCCAAAAGAAAGGGATGATTATAATTCTCCTGGTTCTCTCTGACCGACAAGTTATGTTTTCCAGACTATATATGAACGTAATAAAGATCAAAACGTAAGTAGATTAAATGGCAACTAAATTGTGAACCTGCAGGAATATGGTTTAACGCCTGTATGTAGCCTCCTGTGGATCGCGAGTTGCTCAGAGCTGGATAGTGTTTTACCACACAGGTCGCACAGTACACTGGAGGTTATTCCATGCTTCTGAAACATAATCAAATGATAGAAAAAAAGCGTTACATATAGAATTATAAATCACTATTTAAGAGGGAAGTATACTACATACTCGTCCATAAATAAAAAATGATTTTCCACTTCTAAATATTTTCCATTCTCCATGATTTTTTTGTATGTTATTGACATAATGGAAAACTAGGTTTATAGGATTTTTTCAGAATTTGCAATACAAAAAGATTATTTTTAAAGCGAAACCTTTAAACCTAGAATATATTATGCTGAAGCGATTGACATCAAAATCAAAGTTATTTGTTAAGATTTAATTAGTGGAAACCGTTTTCTAACGAAATGGAATTTCATAGAAAAAGTATCGTTATTTCGTTAGGATAATGTGAATCATCATTTAACTGCTCTCAGCTGCAGCTCAGGTTTGTTGTCATTTCGTAGTCACCAAGGAACCCTAAAAGTTACAAAAGGCCAGTTTGTCCGTCCGTTTCTAGCGGCTACAGAACGATTTTTGTACCTTCAAATGCCTCGTAAGTGCCTTCATAGTCCCGCAAGGCTCGGTGCAGTGTACACACACGTAGCGTTTCTTTGAGGACGATTCAGGATGTACGGCACTGCAATGCGCCTTCAGGTACCTGTTTAAATAGGAAATAATGAATAGTAAAATTATTCAATACAAAATGAGGCAAAATGGAAATTTTCTTAAAATGTTAAAAAAATGTCGCTAAAATAACATGTGGAAATTTCGTAAAATCACTCAATGACTCTTTTACAGAAATTCCTACTAAATTCTTAGGATTCTGCTATTATACACACCTGTCCATATGAAACGCCATGTTGCAGATATCGCAGATGTATGGTTTAGCCCCGGTGTGTATGTTCTGATGCTGTTCATACCAGGTTTTCACTTGGAAGCTCTTTCCACAGGTCTCACATTTGTACTGGAATAACAGTAATTGATAATTTATGTGGGTCCTTTTCTTTATTGTACTAATTAATTTTTTTACAGATTCATGAAAAAAAACTGCTTTAGTATGTATGTTTAATTATAACAATGTATGTTTATAACTGCCATAACAATGTAACACATTCACTGCCAAGAACACGTATTTGTGTTTATTTTGTACTGGAAACATGGCACCTGGCACCGAAAGTGTTAAGACTGACCCAGGAGACCGTATCCATGGCAATGAGTGACAAAAAACTTGATTGACCCATATTGTGTATTAAGTATAGAATAAATCAAAGGATTACTTTAAATTCCTCCTTGTGCCTTCGCTCATGACTCTTCAAGGCTCCAGAGTACACTGTAGCGAAGCCACATCCCAACGAACAAGACATTTTCATGCCATTGTGTGCTCTACCATGCCTTATGATCTCTGATACAGTTTTATAGGTCCTTCCTGTAATGATAAATAGAGTTGAAATTCCCAGGTCTTTTGAAATTATAACAGAATACATAGTTAGCCATACCCCGCCGCAACGCTGGTCCATCAGACAGACAGACTGACATTGGCGTCAAACTTGTAAAACTATTTGCGTCGGGTTAAAAATATTTATTATTTTAATGAAGTCTAACACTTATCTCAGACAGTTGGCAAAGGAATTGTACAGTGAGTTTCTTGAAGAAGGTTTTGGAACGACTTTACTTTTGAATGGCATTAACGTGAGACACTTCATTTGGTACTTGTCTGTTTTAATTTTTTGTCTTTTAATTATTTATATAAGAATTCAAGCCTTGGCGACCCTCTACATCTCTAAGGATAATTTAATAGCTTTTTTATATTTTATCTCTGACACTTAGAGACATCTCTAAAGAATTTTAGAATTTTATGGTTTTATTTTTTTATCATAGTTTTTTTTTGTGTAATTTGACATTTAGAGACAGTATACATCTCTAATAAAGTATTTATTATTTCATCGTTTCGATATTTGTAATTGTATTTTTTATTTTTTTATTTATTGTTTGTAAAAATGGACATGTAAAAGTGCCCCTGTGGCCTATTTGCTGAATAAATGTTTGATATTTGATATTTCCAAGCAGTAGGAGTGGGACTAAAACTAGTTTATATATCGTCGTTGAGAATGTCAAAACCGTTATGTGCTCGATTTTTGATTAACAAATAGTTGCCTAACTACAAAATACATAAAGTATTCATTAATTTGATTAAAATTGAGCACGTACCTAATTTGACATTCTCAAATGATATTCTAAGTCAAATTAGATTTATCACAATATAAATTAGCTTCTTACAGTCAAGCTTTCAGCCCAACCTGTAGCAATCCATAATAACTTCTTAGCAACTATCTCAGTTAAACGGTACGCTTCTAAAAGAATCTATCATTCGTAAGATTTTTATTGTATTGTAGTATGAGAAGAGATATCTAACACTTTGTGTTACAACCTGTGACACTTGCAATATAATTTTTTAACAGCATGTGTAACATACATGTACAGATGCAATCAGATATATTGGAGCCACCAAGATGCTCAAAAATATCTGAAGACACACTTTAAAGCCTTGACAATAGAGATATTTGTGAGCACCTTGATTGTTCTGATATATCTGGTGGAGACTGTATGTTATAGGTACTTGCGGGCTTGGTTTCCGCAACTTGACGTCACACCTATTTTGCACGGTTGGTTGTCGCACTACTCTTACCAACCAAACTCTACCAAGATGCCTAGCAGACCCTTGATGTTGCCAACAACTTCTTCTTTATTCTTTATTCTTTATTGTATTGCAGTCATGCTCATTATACATTAGGTGTTACAGTTTGAAGATGGTAGGTACATGACACCCTGTAAGGGCACTCAATATTTCTTATATCTAGGTATTTAATACTTATGGCAACGAGATCTATATTTATAACGTTATATTTTATCGACGTTTATGCAATATAAGATATAAAATGTCAAGTTCGTTTATGAAATTAATAAATAAATAAATTAATAAAATAATGATGGTAAATACTAAATGTAATGAGTATTTTATTAATATATTAAAATAATAAGCAACATCTTCTGGGAGAGACCCCAGTGAAACACACTAGATCCTACTCATAGTGTTGTGTTCCTGCCGATGAATAAGGTTGTCAGAGCTCAACGAGGGGTGGGGGGGTTAGGGTCAGCAACGCGCATGTAAATTCTCCAGAGTCGCAAGCGTACATAGGCAACGGAGACTGCTTACCATCAGGTGGGCCGTATGCTTGTATGATGTAGTATAAAAAAAAAGAACTTCTGGGAGAGACCACCCCTGGGCTTTTGAGAATGGTACAGTAGCTACCTTATTAGTTAGTCTTGATGAACCCCAAAAATATGCTAGACTCACCACAAATTTTACAATGGAAATTTTCATCACAATGTGTTTTTGCATGTTTATTTACCGATCGTACATTATCATAGGTTTTATCACATTTAATACATTTGTACAATATTTTTTCATCATTATCAACTTGTGTATACTGATTTCCTTTTATTTCTGCTTTGACTTTATGCACACTGTTGTAATGATTTAATAATTTATTTTGACTAATAAATGTTTCAAAACATGTCAGACATTTGAAGCTAAATATTTGTGCGGAAACATTTTTCTCAGAAATTTCTATTTCTATTTCAGTTTTAGTAACATTTGTACTCAGAGCATCTTCAATATTGCTATCTCTTGTTTTCAAAAGTGGTATATCATCTTCTGAATCAAAATTAACATCACAATCTGAATTAAATTCAACTTCTTCAGTCTTAATTTGTATTGAGTTAACTTCATTTTCTTTTATGCTGTCAATGGCTTCTTTATCTTCATGTATCAGTGTGTTTTCTTGTTTAATTAGATTTTTTATTTGTTCATAAAACTTTTCTAAAGCATCTTTTCCTTTGTTCAGTTCTTTGTGCAGATTTTTCTCGTTTTTTTGTACTTGCAAGCAAAAATTATTGAAGTCAGTCAGCTTATTAACACATGCGGCGCATATATGAGTTGGAAATATATTGTTTAGGGGAATCTGTAAAATGCAATAATAAATAGACAGTTTTAGACGGTCTTTGTACTTACCATTAATTAAATATTGAATTATTATAATAGTGACTAATGAATTAAGTTTAAGTGATAATAGTTATATGCCTTAAGCAATGTTAATTGTATTAAAAAGACACGTAAATTAGTCTGAAATATAACTTACATGGATCTTAAAACTTATGCTGTTATACACAATGCCATCACAGTCGGTTAAAAGCCGCATATTATCTGTAGAAAACGATAAACAGAGTCGGCAAATGTCAGACATCGTAGACTTTTACACCATAATCTTCATTTAATTTTAATTAAGGGCTTTGTTTCTGTATATTTCGATAAATATTAAAATGACAAAACTGGACAAAACCAAAACAAACGAGCATTGTCGTAAATAATAAGCAAAAATAAAGTAACGTTCAGAAATTTCCAGGCTAGTGTACTGCGGAATGAAATCGAAATAATTATTTTACAATATTATACAATACATAAATTATAAATAATTTAAATTTGTTTTATTTCCAAAAACTTTTTATATTTTGCATGATAAATTATTTAAATGGTTGCTTATACATATAGGTTTAATTAAAACGAATTCGACTCAATGAAGTGATCTTTTTAGTTTTCGAATGTACTCCGTTGTGTCACTCTGGAGCGTATTTTCATTTTTGCAAAATATTGCTTTTTTTTATTGCCTTTAATGAACTCTCTAGTAGACATGCTCCGACTCCTCTTTGGACTCGTCGTACACCATGGAATCTTCCTCATGGAAACCAAGGAGCAGAAAAAGGCGCGGAGTGCAAATAAGGACCTTGATTCTAAAGTTAGACCAAGATAACTCTGCAGTGATTATTACAGATACAGTGTTATTTTAAACCTCAATCTTCTACTATGAAATTATGACGAGTCTGCTATCAAAATCGCTGTTATTTTGGTCTAACTATACGCGCCTATTTTTTCAAACTTTCTACTAACAAAATTGGTTCACCAGACTATAAGAATCCCATTATGTAGCCCCTCGGGAAAACCTTGGCTGGGAGCGGAGCTCATTCCACAGTCGGAGCCGTCCGCGGCAGGAAATTCCTTTTTCCTCCGGGCGGAAAGCGTCAACTTGGCTCCTGCTGTGCTAAACGAAGTTGCCGCTTTCCGCCTCCGTCGAGCAGAAAAATTGTATGCGCACCTCGGGAGGAAACGTAGGACATTCCATCCCGCGTGTTTGCCACCCTCGCCTTCGGCTCGGGTAACATTTTACACGCGGCACGCAATTTCCTACTTTTCCTCCCTTGGGACACAAATAACTATTAAGCCGCACAGTGCGCGACCATTTAGGTTCTAGGCTGTGAGGATGAACGGCGCCGGGTGCCGACGGCGAGCGAAGCGGTAATAGAAAGCTTTTGTCGCCTCTTTAGT
Organism: Cydia pomonella; assembly: GCF_033807575.1. Lineage (NCBI taxonomy): Eukaryota > Metazoa > Arthropoda > Insecta > Lepidoptera > Tortricidae > Cydia > Cydia pomonella. Next base: position 13,113,976 of record NC_084725.1, on the reverse strand, counting down.
ATTGTACCCCTGAGATGTACTTAATTAATAATTACTCATATATTATTCTCCTGAGATGTATACCTACTCCTGCCTGCTACTCTCCATGTTTATCAAATTAAACGTTTAGTTGCGTTTGCGTACTTCAGGTATGTATGGTTAAACAAATTTGTTCAAATTGTACCATCACATATTGTTAACTGACAATTCGTAAACCAATTGCAAACATATCATTTGTTAGTACTGTTTATATTGTGATGCAATATATTAAATAAACATCATATGTACTTACAAAAGTTACTAATGACATTCAATTAAAATATTCCCCAAATATCCCACTTTTTCACGATAACGAGTGATTCACCAATCGTTAGGGGCGGTTTTGATAACTAAGTAATTACCTATCAAAATTCTTTATAATCTCCGTCGTAAATACCAACTGATAGCATTCAGTAGAATATCGCTACCGTACCAGACCAAATTGACGAATATGCACAATCGGAGTCATAAATATGAATACAAAATTGTACTTTATTTCAATGAGATAAGGTGACGAATTGGGTGAATATTTTTGGCTGTTTAAGTGTACTTAGGCCTTTTTGGAGTAAATGGTTGGTTTCCGTACGATAGCTGTGGGAGCGCATCCTGGCAAAAAAACAAAAGAGAAATTGTTATGGAGTGACTTTGTTTGGGCGAGGATCTTGCCTACAAGCACGGAGACTCGGTGAGGCTCAGTGACGTAATATGTGGCAAATTCATCAAATGGGATGCCCGGGCCTATGGTTTGAGGACCTTTGGGACGCGTATCGTCGTCAAATTGAGGCCTTTCTCGAAGGGGCCCGAGACGTTTTGCCGGTATTGCCACTACCACATAAGAGGCTTGTTTGCTGTTTCATGTCTGTGCTGTGAACAAAAGGGTAGTTACCGTCATTTAAGAGTTAGTCGAAACGTGAGATGTAGGTGACTTTAGAGTCTTTAGACAATGAAAATACTGCCCAATGTAGGAATGTTAGTGACTACACTGTCGGTACAAAAGAAGAAGTTGATATTAATTTTTATTTACCAACGTAGTCGAGAGATAAGATATATTAAACTCTTTTTTTTAAAGACACAGGAGCATGACGAAACTATATACATTTTGGGCAATTAATTACATCTCATTTTTGGTACAAGACTCCCCTGACTGTATTTTTTTTCCACAGGCAACTTATACTCATCGAGACAATTCTAACAACCCCCAATTAATTTTCGTTGTTTTATCACAGAGTTCCCATGGTCATCTCCTGTCCCATCATCAGATCAGCTCCATGACACGAATATAATATTTCATCGCCATTCCATTTACATATATCCACACTAAGTAACTAACATAAAGGGCAAGATGAAAAAAAGCTTGAAAAACACATCACATCTTCACCTCAAGAATGGATTCTTCTAATGTTTCTCGAGCCAAATCGGGCCCCCGTTATCCTTAAGTCGTATTGTGTACACAAATTTTAGGCATTTAATTTTTAACTAGTGCTACACAATCGATGCCTAAATAACGAATGTCCACTCTACACATAACGATCTTTGTTCAAATACATGGAATGATTTATAATTGTCGTCAAAACGTCACAGAACCCAGTCTAGTCCCGGCGGTGACGTCGTTAGGATTAAAAATTAATATATTTCATTAAAATTAATTTTAAGTGTTTTCAAAATGACAAAGTTTTTTTATCTGTTTTTGTTTTGTTTAGTGCCTATGGAAGCGCGTGAGTATTTTATTTTTATTATTTGCTAATAATTGACGACTGGTCTGGCCTGGTGTTTGAAGCTGATGGTCCCGGGTTCGAATTCTGGTAAGGGCATTTATTCAAAATTCAAAAATGTATTCTGCAAGTAGGCCTCAAGGGCTCTTTTACAAGTCAATACAACATTTATAGTAACATCATATTATTATAGTGGCATGAAAATACATAACAACATTTATAAATACAACAGCCAATACCTGGGTAAACATTACATTTTAATAATCTTAAAATAAATAATTACTACAATACAATAGAGATGTATAGTCCCTATGGTTAAAAACACATTAAATATTTGTGGGATGAACTCAGATATTTGTTCCTGAGTCATGGGTTTTTTCTATGTATGTTCGTATGCATTTACCTCCACCTTGCAGAAACCCGCAGCCAAATAACAACCTACTCATAGTGTTGTGTTCCTGCCGGTGAGTAAGGTTGCCAGAGCTCAACCAGGGGTAGGGTCGGCAACGCGCTCCTCTGGAGTTGCAGGCGTAGATAGGCTATGGAGACTGCTTACCTTCAGGCGGGCCGTATGCTTGTTTGCCACCGACGTAGTATTAAAAAAAATGTACGTAAGTATATTGTCACCTAGTACCCATAGTGCCAATATATGTGTAACTATATATAAATTTAATTACGTTATAAATATATTGAGATTAGTACCCCTAGTGTCATTTTAGTCGATAGCGAAACGTGACGTACGCGTTTGCGTTTAGTCTCATTTTGTATGGGTTTTTGAACAGCGCGCCAAGCGGGACGTTTTGGAAAGTCAAAAATCTCATACAAAATGACACTTAACGCAAACGCGTACTACGTCACGTTTCGCTGTCGAAAATATTTACACTAGGGGTACTGTTGAGTTTCCCGTTCCTGTTTCAATCCCGAAATTGATTGCCATTAAGAGGGATGTATACCACGTACAAAACCACGTTCATACAAAAAGAGAAAACGTTTTTCCACTTCTAAACATTTCTCATTCTCCATTATTTTTAAGTATGTTATTGACACAATGAAAAACTAGGTTTATTAACTTTCCTTTTTTTTTTTGCAAAACAAAACATTTTTTAAAAGCCATACCTATAAACCCAAGCGGTGGTAGCCGAGTGGATATGACGTCCGACTTTCAATCCGGAGGTCGTGGGTTCAAATCCTGGCTCGTACCAATGAGTTGTTCGGAACTTATGTACGAAATGTCATTTGATATTTACCACTTGCTTTTCGGTGAAGGAAAACATCGTGAGGAAACCTGCATACATCTGCGAAGAAATTCAAAGGTGTATGTGAAGTCCCCAATCCGCATTGGGCTAGCGTGGGGACTATAGCCCGAGCCCTCTTGTACATGAGAGGAGGCCTGTGCCCAGCAGTGGGACGTAAGTATATAGGCTGAATTATTATTATTATACCTATAAACCTAGAATATATTTTTCACCTCAGCAGCTCGAACAAGCATACTTTCGTCACTCCTGGGAGTGAGACAAGCTTTCGTCATAATGATGATGCCTTTCATTCATGAATGTAAATAAATGTGGTTAACTTTACTTGATGTTGAATTTTTTAACCTTTAATATGTTCTCCGACACAAGACAGCGCCACTTTTCTCGGTCCTGTGCGACCTCTCGCCAATTGTCGACTCGAAGCTGCTGTCTTGTGTCGGAGGCCAAGTCTCATTTTGGGTCGCTGAGCCAACGGAGTAAGTAAGTAAGTTAATATGTTCTCACTACTGAGGTGAAAAGTTATATATGTCACACGAGAGCAAAGTTATTTTACATCTCGTGTTTTTGGGTCCCTCGTTACGCGCAAGCTTCTAACTTAGAATTTTCTTAACTTAGAAAAAAAAAGATTCAATTTTTTTATAATCTTTCGCTTACTCGGGACTCAAAATCAACACTCGCAAGAAAAAACAACTTTCTTCTCTTGTTGCACAAATAACTATTGATGAACTGATTATTCATAGCATCGACTTCATTTGTGTAATTGCCGTTACACGATTGGTAAACTTTTATAGCAGATTCATATCAAAAAACATTTTCATTGTGCAGGCAAATGGGACCGATTCAAGCCTCTAAATTTTCCACGTAGATTAGTCTAAACACGCACTTCATTTCTGTAGTTGTGATTTTTCGATTAATTCTAGTTTTTTACTTCAAACGGTAAAACCCGTGTTGCCGCATACGACCTTATAGAATTAAGCTACGGTCAGACCAAGACAAGTTGACAGCGATTTTTGCATCCCAGACAGTGCAGGTGTTATTTTAAACGTCAAATTCTATGAAATTGTGACTATGGAGTGTGGATTAAAAGGAGTGCAATCTCTTATGGTAGAACTGTTGCAAAAGTGTCCAGCTGTCAGCTATAAATAATAGTTCCAAATCTCGCTAGAGTAGCTAAGAGCCTAGGCGTTATTGACGGAGTGAAGTGCGCTGTCTATGATTTGATTTTTTGTTCAACTTAACGCTTGCACAGGCTGGGCTATCGCTGCCAACTTAGCTTGGTCTGACTCTATAAGGGTCCATTCATAGCTGTCAAAATTGACATCTTACCGGCCGGGGACTATAGAGTGGCAGTCATCGGGATCGATACTTTACTTTACTTTTAGTGTGATGGCTCAGCGACCCGAAGTGGACCTTGGCCTCCGACACCGAAGACCGCCGCTTCTCTGTCCACAACCGGTTCTGTCCATCGGGATAGATAGTAGTCTTATATCCAGTAGGTTGCCCCAGTAGGTAGCAGTGGCGGCGCGTCACAAATATTCGTAGGGAACCCGGACATATATTGCTTTCCTTTTCTCCATGAACCGATCGTGAAAGTACTCACCGGGCTGAAATTAGACAACCCAGTGGGAATCGAGTTCTTTGAGCGATCCGCCACTGGTAGGTAGTACTGTGAAGGTTTGAAACCTTCACTGTCTTTTGGTAGGTAACTGGCAAGAATTATTTATTTAAATTCAGAACTATACTGCTAGAGGAGTAAAAATCGCCGTGCAGGCATTCCCAAAGAGCATATAATCACTACGTTCTAGGCATTCCGTTGGTGGCAGTCATTAAAAGTAGTCGATATTTGTGATCTAGCTGATTGATATAAAAGAACTCCAGGAGTGCGGCAAAAGTGAAAACTTGAATATTAATTAACGTTGCGCATTTTTGATATTTTAGAATGGTTAGGGAATAATTTTGCACGAATTGCTTTAATTATCAGTATAAAAGTACTATCATTTATGTGGTAAAATACAATAGTCAAACACAATACGTACACAAACATGACAATTTATATTACATTAAAATTTTAACTACTGGCTTCAATGAAATTGTAACAGTTTATCGATCAGGTCACGTGTTCGTCTTACGAATTTTCAATATGTCGAATATGTCGGTCACGTGCTCTGTCGCGAGTTTAACATTTATTCCCCATCACAAAAAGTGCACAGCGCCGCTAAAGAAGTTTTCTCTTCAAAAATATATAAGTTAGAAAACTACGACTATTGACTTGTAAAAGAGCCCTTGAGGCCTACTTGCAGAATAAATTTTTGAATTTTGAATTTTACGACGAGTGTTCATCATCCTCCCAGATAGGCGTTCCCTCATTACAGTACTTAATAATAAATATCAATAATAAATATCATAGGACATTATTACACAAATTGACTAAGTCCCACAGTAAGCTCAATAAGGCTTGTGTTGAAGGTACTTAGACAACGATATATATAATATATAAATATTTATAAATACTTAAATACATGGAAAACACCCATGACTCAGGAACAAATATCCATGCTCATCACACGAATAAATGCCCTTACCAGGATTTGAACCCGGGACCATCAGCTTTGTAGGCAGGGTCACTACCCACTAGGCCAAACCGGTCGTCAACGTGAATTGACTAATTAAGATAACAATGATGTGCAATTGAAACCCTACAAAACACAAGTTCGTCAAAATAAACGTGACTGTGGGTAACATTTTTATCAGCCGGACGCTATGCCCTCTCATGCTTCCGACGGATGCCTGTTCGAAAACAGCGGAAAGATTTATAATTACGAGTATAATCAATAAAAACAATTTACAATGTGTTGTTGGGAATTTGCGCATTATCCACGATTGAAGAGTATGTTATCTCTTACAAGATACGCCCTATATAATTCCAGATTGAGAGTATTCGTTAGGACGATAACCATTACTCAGTAACGCAACGCATCATTGCAGTTTTTTTTATATTGTACACTAACATAGATATAAATAAGAGTAGATAAATAGTAATTTCTTTATATGTACTAACACTATATGGAATTTGTGCCCGTAATAAATGATTTCAATTAAATTAATTATTCCGACATTACTTAAGACCGTCCAAAATTTATAGCACTCGATATAATGAATACGTAAGATTCAAATTGTATCTTTTCCCTTTCCATAGTTTTGATAAATAGCCTCCGTATTAAATTCAGACCATTGCGACAGAAGGGTCACTACGGAACCCTACACTGATCATGCCCCGACTTACTTTTGGCCGATTTTTTAGGGTTCCACAGCCAAATGGCAAAAAACGGAACCCTTATAGATTCGTCATGTTTTTGTTTCTTGTATTGCTGTACTATTTTTGCAGTTGAACGTATAATTTTTGTTAATTTATAAGAGTAAGGTAAGACTGTGTAAACAGTTTTGCAGGAAACTGTACTAGATTATAAGTTTATTCCATGAAATAATTATAAAATAATAATAATAATAAAGATGCACCACTGCTCATGCACTGGAATGGACGCATGTGGCAGCCACAGATGCTGAGAAGTGGTGCATCTAGATTGCCTAGTTATATTTATTTTTTTATATTTATTTTTTTGTACTTGTAGATATATTATTAGATTTATTATTATTATTTTGTATGTCACTAACCTTAATTAATTTTAAGATTTGTTGTAAATACTAACAATTATGGATCTACTGTGGATTCGAATTAAATAAATAATTGAAAAAAAAATAAAGATCTCAGGGTTTCTATGTATAAAAATATCAATATTGTTCCAGTGTACAGCATCCGTTCGAAGGCCACCAGGACCTGCGCACGACCCGAGATCGCGCACGGCACCGCGCGGCTCAAGCAGCGCGGGCGCATGGCGCGGTACGAGTGCTTGTCTGGTTATCAGCTAGTGGGAGACAAATATGCTACCTGCCTGGGAGGCAGGTGGGATATGCCTAAACCTGTCTGTGTCCGTAAGTTATCCTATTATTTTGTTTCTTGGATAAATAATCTCCATTATCTCTTCTTACTTACTTATTTGGCGCAATGACCCAAAATGAGTCTTGGCCTCCAACACAAGAGCACGCCATTTTACCTGGTCCTGCGTGGATTCAACAGCCAAGCTCACGGAGATTTACCTCCACTCTATCCGCCCACCGATACTTAGGATGACCAACAGGACGGCGTCCAATTTTTCGACCTAAATACGCCCTTTATCTCTTCTTTAAGTATTCTTGGTTAATGAAAATCGTGAGGTGATTTCACTATGTCATAAATAATAAATAATATAATAAGTAAATATTATAGGACATTATTACACAAATTGACTAAGTCCCACAGTAAGCTCAATAAGGCTTGTGTTGAGGGTACTTAGACAACGATATATATAATATATAAATATTTATAAATACTTAAATACATAGAAAACACCCATGACTCAGGAACAAATATCCATGCTCATCACACGAATAAATGCCCTTACCAGGATTTGAACCCGGGACCATCGGCTTCATAGGCAGGGTCACTACCCACTAGGCCAGACCGGTCGTCGTATCATAGATCATAGACTTCCATGTGGTTGAAAAAAAATTCAGCAGCCGCTACTACAACGGTTGTCTTCAACTTGAACAAAACTAGGTTTTCGAAATTTTCGTGATCTCTTCGCACTACATGCTATTATGGATAACCTGGTTTTGTGCTCCAATAACAGGTCAATATTGGCTTTTGTTCTCTTGGCGTCCTATATCATATACTTAGCGATCAAATTTCCGTATAACCCTTGTTACTGGTGTATATAGATCATAAGCGGTAGCGATCATAGCCTCCTAGAGTTGCTAATCATCCCTCGAGATACAGGACGTCGTGTTTCTAGACCTTAAGAGAATAAATAAGCTTTTCCTAAAGCCTTCTTTGATTTTTATAAGAAATGTGACCTTCAAAGATCGTTCTTAATTACAGGTGGCGGCTGCCCAATGCCAAAAATAGATCACGCGATCATTCTGCCCACACACAGGAACGCTTGGCTGAACATATTCTGTCTCCCTGGCTACACGGGTTCCGCTACGCTCTTCTGCGATGGTCAGAAGTGGAATGGGACTGCTCCTGTCTGCGTATCAGGTACCTATTTTCCCATGCCTTCATTAGAATATAAAGGGTAAACCATACCCCGCAAAAGGGGGAGAAAGGTATAAGTAGTGTGATCACCACACAACCACAACACCGCATTCATTTCTTCAATTTAGCCATCCTTATATCCAAGGGTGTCAAGGGGGGAGGGGTCACTTGGTGCAGCTTCCCAGTCGCCTAGAGAATAAAATGTGTAACTAAATGTATGCCCCTCCCTCTCCCCTCCGCCATCGGCCATAGCAACCGTGCTGAAGGACATGACCCTTTTTTACCACAAAGTTTTTTAATTTCGACCTAGGTACGCGGTGACCTATATGACCTTTATTTCACTTGCCATAAGTGAAACCAATATGTTATTATGTAATAACTAATAGTAATAATATGTGACGATCCACGGTAAAAGGTACCTTATGGCGGTTGGCGCTTACGTTGCATAGCATGGCATTAGTATTGGAGCGTCGTAAATAACAGCGTAAGCGCCAACCGCCATAAGGTACCTTTTACCGTGGATCGTCACATATTTAATTAAATCCTACAGATCCTGTACCCGTCGAGTTATCTTGTGACTTCGAGACTCCTTCTCTGTGTGGATGGACGCAGGACTCGCGCCACGATTTCGATTGGACGAGAATTAACAAGAAGACACCTAGTTCTTTCTTATTTACGGGGCCGGCGTTCGATCATACCTTCGGGGAAAGCAAGCAAGGTAAGAGGACAAGGTATTTAAAACCAGATCTTGCTGATGTCAACTTTTCCTGCGACTTCGAAATTGTGACTTGGGGATCTTTAAGAAGCCGATATTCAGCGTTCTCAAGGGTTGGCACCGCATAAGTGGCGTCTCCGATCTTGCTTATGTTCATGGGCGTCGGTGACCGCTTCCCGGCGACTCGTCTGCTCGTTTGCTGACTATCATGTAAAAAAACGTCGAGGCTGCTTTGCCTCCCTTTAGACTGGACGAGGATCCAATAATGAGACACCCATCAAGTAGCACCTTTCTGTTCACGGGACAAGAGTTTGATCATATCTTTGGAGAATGAAAGTAAGGTAAAAGTACAGGCATTAAGGCATCCGATATCGGACAGTTTTCAATACCTTGAATTGAAATACGATATTAGTCTTCAATACCGACCATACCAAATAAAAAATGTTTTACTTCCAGGTTACTACATGTACATCGAAAGCTCCTCCAGATCGGAAAACGACACCGCGCGTCTCATCTCGCCGGTATACGCCGGGGGTCTGGAGAAGAATGGCTGCTTTTCCTTCTTCTATCACATGTACGGAAGGTAAGAAGATTACCTCCACAGTAACAGGTGGGTATTCCTCTTAAACCGCAAAGTGCGCGATATTTCTATGGTCTAAGGATTAACACCCTGCCGACGGCGACCGGTACGGTGATAGAAAACGCGGCCGTGGGCATCAAGTCAATCATTTCTTTAGAACACAGCTCATTGTACAAGCGTTAGAACACACAGGGAGGCGAAGTCTCTCCTTAAACTTAAAAAAAAACTAACACCGTAGACTTAAATGCACGAACGTCTGTTGAACTTTCTCACTTCTTGTTCAATTTTGAATAATCAACAATATGGCTTCCGTAAAGGAAGTTCGACTACGCTAGCATGCTTTAATCTTGTAAAAATAGTAACGGAATCAATAAATGGTGATACTCCTGTAGCAGCTGTCTTCCTGGATCTCAGCAAGGCGTTCGATTTTGTAACTCATTCGGTATTATTGAACAAGCTGGAAAGGTGTGGCATAAGAGGAAACGCGCTGAACTGGATACAAAGTTACCTCTCTGAAAGAGAACAATGTACAGAAATACAGCAGATTATTAACAATGAGCTAGTGTCTGTAAGATCACAATATAAATTGAATCGATGCGGAGTGCCACAAGGGAGTATAATTGGCCCATTATTATTCCTTCTATATATTAACGATCTGCCTAACCAAGTACAACATAATTGCATAATGTTTGCAGACGACACTACTTTGATAATATAGTCTGACAATTTGGATAACTTAAATAAAGATATAAATGACACGTTAGTTAATGTAATTCATTGGCTCAACAATAATAATTTAAAAATAAATATTAATAAAACATGTATATTGCAATTTAGAACATATAGAAGCGCAGACATCGATTTGGACAGTCATTACGAAACTGAGAGTGTGGAAGAAGTAGAATCCACCAAGTTTCTAGGGATTCACATAGATACATTTTGCAGCTGGAAATGTCATGTAGCCAATGTATGTGATAGGCTCGACAAGTTCGTATTTGCTCTAAGACGACATAGCATAATTTCCTCTAAAGCTGTGGCCTTAACAGCCTACCACGGACATGTCTCATCCATCTTGAGCTATGGATTATTGATCTGGGGCAACTCTGTAGATGCTCATAAAGCATTCCTGGCTCAAAAATGTGTGCGTGCCGTTTGCAATGTTCATTTTCAAGAGCCTTGCAGACCATTATTCAAATCTACAAAAGTTCTTCCACTGCCATGCATGTACATATTACAGGCATCTTTATTTGTGAGAGAGCACCTTGAATATTTTGACACAAATAGTAAATTTTTTCCTAGATCGACCAGACGTAGAAACCAAATATTCTTACCTAGAGCAAGAAAAAATGTGTTTAAAAATAATGTATACTCAATGGTCATTCAAATTTATAATAAATTACCAAAACACATATTGGAGACTGAACCGAGGCTATTTAAAAATGCCCTCTGTAAATGGTTATTATTAAAGTGTTACTATTCAATTCAAGAATTCATGTCCGACGAAAATCAATAAATATATTATTTTATTATTATGTTGACCTAATGAAATTTTGTACATTTTTCCATGATTTTATTATTTAATTGCTTTATATTGCATGCCTTTCATAGGGTAGAACATAAGGACTTTTTATTCTAAGACCACCAATTGTATCAAAATACTATGTTCTTGCAATAAATATATTTCTATTTCTATTTCCTAAAAGTTAAATATCGATTCAGAGTTAGATAACTCGGCATTTGTTTCAACGGTTTACCAATGATTAGTTAGCTTGCCGATCAATTGTGGAACTTATATTTCTAAAGATTGCACTCATTCGATCTCAAGTCTCAGTCTATCTATCTATCTAATGCAGCATTTAGTTTTCCCATTTCTGGACATACCTGGATTTACATAACCAAAGACTTTCTGTCCCTCGCCTCTTGAAACCAGTCGTGGCCCGTGTGTCGCCTCAAGTCATTCCCACCTTTCTGGTGGGCGACCCCTATCCTTTTGATCTTCCCCGGGCCTGCACGCTAAGGTTCACCTGATCCATCGTTCGGCATTACAAACAATATTTTGTTAACACAATTAACCGACCATTGGTTGCCCCTTTCTCGCTGCAATAAGATTCACATATGGCCAATAAACAGCATCGATCCTTGCCTTTCTAGATCCATTGGCGGTCTCCGAGTGTACCAAATACCTGAAAGCCAAAAAGATCATGTCCTGGACGACAGCGACACGAAAGAACAATACCTCTTGTTCGAGAAGTGGGGGAACCAGGGAGACGAATGGTTCAGAAACGTGTCGTACCTTAAGGACGTTTCTGATAATTTTCAGGTTAGTACAAATAAAAAAAAGATCCCATACAATCGAAGTAACGCTCTCATTTTAAAACAACATGCTTAAATTATAAGAAACTTGGCATGAACATTTACGTAACTTGTATCTATGTCTCTATTTATCGTTGCTAAAATTTGTTACACAAAAGAAATATAGCGAGTAGAAGTTCTGTATGTAAAATTTCAACTTTTTAAGTTCTCTATTCATCACGATCTTTATTCGCATGTATTCTGGATTATAGCTCTTAAATAATCGACTTCCAGATAGTCATCGAGGGTATCCGAGGCACCAGCTTCACCAGTGACGTCGCCATAGACGACGTAGCTATTTTATCGGGACCCCAATGTGAACAGGCTTTCGCCAGCGCCATAACTCCGGCTGAAGATATACGTAAGTATATATTATATAGTCCTCCTCGCCGTGTCCGACGACGGCGACTCCTCCAACTGTTTTTAATCGGAAACATGGAACGGTCTAATATGACTTGCGAAGCCAAACTGTTTTGAAAATACGATTATATGGTGCGCAATGAAACTGGCCGGCCGGGTTGCAGGTATGATATACGAGGGCTTCCGTCACTTATTACGGAGCGTGCGCGCATCCAGGTCTTCCACGCGCCGCTGCTCGTACTGTTCTGCTCTTTTATGAACAGTTGCGCGCCATTTCGTTCTACGCATCGCAATTTCCTCCCAGGAATTACTCGTAGGAATTACGTAAGTATAAACTCAGTTCCACATCATTTTAGCCTCCTGTAGCCGATTGAGGAGCATAGGCTAACTCCGGTCTTGGGCTAGTCTCATCCCGAAGTGTCTCGCGATCTATCGAATGTCATCCACCCAACTAGCTAACGACGTCGGGCATTCTTTCATCCCAAAGCGACCACCAATGCATTACTTTGGATTGTTTACAATGTTACCTTTCGGTGTACACAATGGATAATTACAATTTTCGCGTTTAAATATAGTATCTTTTAGCATGTCTTAGAAATATCCAATCATCCTATGCCTATAATATTTTTATACGTCGGCGGCAAACAAGCATACGGCCCGCCTGATGGTAAGCAGTCTCCGTAGCCTATGTACGTCTACAACTCCAGAGGGAGTTACACGCGCGTTGCCGACCTTAACACTTCGCACCCTTGTAGAGCTCGTTGAATTGAAGGATTCACTCGATTTCACTTGAATCCTGATATCTTTCCTACTACATTAGGAAGACTGCATTCATATTTTTTGAGTTTCCAATCATGAAGGTACAATGTTACTGTGTAAAATGGCAAATTACCCCGAAAATCTTATTAAAACCCGATTGCAAATACCATGCCGATATAGCTTGGACTGACTCGTCTACTGTAGGTACATTTTTTCTTGCATATTATGAAAACATACGAATCTTAGGTACTGTAACTATTTATATGTGTATTTTCTAGACCATGCTAGTCATACTATCATCTGATGTCATTTGCTTCATTGCCGCTTCGTTGTTTACTGTCGTAATAATTAATTATTATAGTTATGTTAGTAACTTTACTGTAGTTGGTAGCTGCGCGCCACTACGCTCCCTACAGGTGTCCAAGGAAGACCAGCGTCAGGTACTATTGCAGTAGGACCTGGCATTATGCTGAGTGTTCACCTTTTACAGTGTAGTTACAGTGTACCAGTTAGATAAGTCTTTTTTTGAAGTGAAAACTTCTTTAGCGGCGTTGTGCACTTTTTGTGATGGGGAAAAAATGTTAAACTCGCGACAGGTCACCTGACCGACAGATTCGACAGGTTGAAAATTCGTAAGACGGACACGTGACCTGTACCCCTAGTGTAAATTTGATCGACATCATAACGTGACGAACGCGTTTGCGTTAAGTCTCATTTTGTATAGGATTTTGAGTTTCCAAAACGTCCCGCTTGGCGCGCTCTTTCTAAATCCAATACAAAATGAGACTAAACGCAAACGCGCACGTCACGTTTCGAAATCGAATTTATTTACACTAGGGGTACTGATCGAAAAACTGTTACAATGGCATTGAATTGCAAAGTTCTGAAGTGTTATAGTGATAGTACTTTTATACTGATAATTCAAGCAATTCGTGCAAAATTATTCCCTAACCATTCCAAAATATCAAAAATGCACAACGTTAATATTCAAGTTTTCACTTCTGCCAGCAATCCCGGAGTGCAACTCGTTTTTTTTTCTCTTTCTTCTTCTGTATGTACTGTATAACTGTGTACTTATACTGAAGTAAATTCTATTCTATTCTAACATCAATCTTCCTTATAGCGGATTCTTGTGCGGGGCGCTGCTCGGAGCTGTCAACCCCGCACCGCGGCTGCGGGTGCAGCACAGCCTGCATCAGCGACAGTGACTGCTGTGCAGACTTTCTTGAAGTCTGTGTCTTCAACTCCGACTTTGGTAAGCGGATTTTTACTTCCAAGGAAAAAATATTACTAAGAATGTCGTAAGCGTCGTAAGACAAACATTAGCTTTATATTAACCTACAATGTACCTATGTATGTCCGGGTCAAATCTTGCAAGTTAAAGACTAGCTGCCCGGTTTCCAATGAAGCTGAAACGTGTGTAAGTCGGGTGACAATGCAATATTATGGTACCATCGAGCTGATCTGATGATGGAGACAGGTGGCCATGGGAACTCTGTGATAAAACAACGCAACCTAATTGTTTTGGGGTTTTTAGAATTGTCTCGATGAGTATTATTTGCCTGTGGAAAGAAAACAGTCAACGATAAAAGATTGTACCAAAAATGAAATTTTTGCCAAAAACTTATTTTGTTGAAACTTAACACTTATTTTATTAATTACAGCCAATAGGTACGACGACGACCCAACCACAGTCAAATCTATTTCAGACGCCCCAAGAACAGAAAAACTTGTAGCGATTACTCTAACTACCACTACTACCTCAACGACTACCACTAGACCTACTACCACTACCTTAAAACCTACTACCCCTAAACCCACTACTCCTAAACCTAAGCTTACTACAAGACCGACTACGAAACGTCCTAGACCAATTCCGATGACTATACCATACGGAACGCAACCTGTAATTCCTGTTAAGGTGACTACTAAACTGACTACTAAGGTAGTGGCCACGACTACTGTAAGAGGAATAACGGCTGAGGTCCGGCGGGACGTGGATGGAGCGAAACATGCCAGTGAAGCTAAGAAAATTGTTCAAGATAAACAAAAAGGTGTGTATTTAAAGCCTAGTTCCGTTTTTATATTAAAGGAAAAAATTGAAAAAGTTACTCTTCCGGCAGGACTTGAACTCGCAACCTCCGCAAACTTTACCAGGCTAAGGGAGATATATTTCCCACATACGGCACTCCAAACTTGTGTTCTATTTTCGATGAGTTAGACTGACATTCGATTTTCATTTTTGAACTGTCAGCCTGATAAAGGGTTAACCAATTCAGCTACGGAAGCCTACCAGCACCTCGCAAATGTTTCCATTCCTTCCCTTATGTATACACGCCTTTGGGAAGCCCGAAGCGTAACTTTCTCCATTTTTTCCTTTAATATAAAATTTGGAGTATCGCTCACAGACGTATCTGCTTGTTAAAATTACCTAGTTCCATTGTCATATATCTAAGGATGGGCCTTACGGGTACTAAGAATGGTGCTAGTTCAATGGTGTCACTCACGAATTCGAGCCAATCGTGTAATCTAACGCAATTATTTGCGATTAATCGCGCGCGTGTTGCGAACTCATCAACCAATCGCGTTAGAAGCACAGGAGTAAATTATATAATTTTCTTTTTTTTTCAGGAGCCAGCGCAGCAGCGGGCGTAATAACGTTGCTAGTATTCTGCGTGCTGGTAGTCGGCGCCGCGCTGGCGGCGCGGAGCGCGCGCGGCCGCGCCGCCCTCGCGCGCCTGCGCGGGCGCGCGGCCAGCGACCCGGAGGTGCGATATCTCACCAGTGATCATGATTAAATCTTAAGAACAACTATCTGTTTCATTTCTCATCCTCCTAGAGGCGTCCTGTATACTAAGCTAAGAGGTCGAGCGAAGCAGTACATTAGGCGAGCGTGAATGCGCGCTCCTACTTACAAGAGTTACAAGGCGCCTGAAGCGCTCTACACATTATTCGGCGGGGCGAAACCGGACATTGGGACCGCGCGGTACCCGACATTAGGATCGCACGATACCCGACATAAGGACCGCGCGGTACCCGACATTAGGAGCGCGCATCGCGTGCTTCTACTATAATACTAAAATACTAAGCGTCGCCCGAGCTAGTAAACTCTATTGCTACTGCTCGACACAACATTGGCGCAACTGCGCGGCTACGCCATTTTTCATAGCGCTGACTAGACGCCCATGCTCAAAAGGCGCTTGAGTGGAGTGGTCCTAATAGGTCGAGCGATGCCCGACATTCGCGCGCTTTTGCTTACGGCGCGCTATACATAAACTATAGAATAGATACGAATAGAAAAACCCAAAATTGACAGTACTTATTATTGTGGCAGCTAAAGCATTCTCTTGTATTCTAACTTATTCAAGTACACTTTGATGCTCAAAATACATGTTATAAGTATTTTGGAGCGCAAAGGTTTAATCGCAGTATGTAAATAATATAAACACATGAAAGTTACAGATTGCGTCTCTCGTTTGGGCTTCATGCTTTTGATCATAGTGATAAAAAATTGTAAAAAAATGCGTTAAGACCTAATAAAGATAAAGATAAGATAAAGATAGTTTATTATTCAAGTAGGCATATTACAATGCGCTTATGAACGTCAAATAAAGCTACACCGGCTCTAACCCTACACCTCTGACCCGAGAAGATTTAAATCCCCTCTCAATTGGAGCAGGGTATCCCAATATGGACCGGCAAGAAACTCGGCGGGACACAGGCGCGGATACAAGATTTGGCTTAGGGGGGGGCCATTTTGAGAAAATCATATATTTTTGCACAGAAAATAA
Source organism: Cydia pomonella (assembly GCF_033807575.1). Lineage (NCBI taxonomy): Eukaryota > Metazoa > Arthropoda > Insecta > Lepidoptera > Tortricidae > Cydia > Cydia pomonella. The sequence continues at coordinate 13,097,305 of NC_084725.1, read as the reverse complement.
AATTTACTCAATTTAGTAATGTGATAGCCAGGGTTTTAGGGGGGGGGGGGCATTGCCCCTATGGCCCCCCCCTTGTATCCGCGCCTGGCGGGACACATCTTTTCAAAACATTACATCTTATAATTAACATGCATTCAATAAGAAAAAATACAATTTAGATAACTATAGAAATCATGCAATTACATACAGTAGCTACTTTTCATTATAGATTTAATAAATAAAAATGTCATATCAAATCATACAAATACGTAGAAAACATTTTCAGAAAAAATATCGAATTCTTACAAAGGGAATGAAAAATAAAATTAATAAAGAAATGAGAATATACATTATTTAAATCTGACCGATTGCTATACCCAAAAATATTTGATGTGCTTCCTTACCTGAACTGTGTCACCTGTACAATGATTTTACATATACACGTAATACAATGATTTTAATTGCTACTTGTTTTTACAGTTTCTGGTTTGGACCATACATGTTTGTCTGTCAAGTGGTCCTCGACTCTGTAATTAGCCTTCACCATCAATGACTTTTGTTTTTTGCGGACACGAAACTTCCTGAACCAGTTTTTTTTTTATTTCTAGTGTTATAGTTATGGAAATCTCAAATTCTTAGTGAAGGAGTCTAGATTCTTAACAACGTAAATAATATGATCATATAAGTATTGGGAAGCTACAGTTAAAATATTAATTTCTTTGAAAAGTTCTCTTAATGATTCACGTGTTCTTAAGTTATATATAGAACGAAAGGCTCTCTTTTGTAAGACAAATATAGTCTGTATGTCAGCTGCTTTGCCCCAAACCAGAATACCATATGACATTACACTATGAAAATAACTATAATAGACAAGGCGAGCTGTCTCAATATTGGGCAATTGCCTGATCCTCCTAACAGCATATAAGCGGCCGAACTTAGTTTGTTAGCTAGCGTTCTTATATGAGGACTCCATTGTAGATTTTTGTCCATTCTTAAACCAAGAAACAGTGCTTTATCTACCATCTCTAAGCATTCATTATTCAAAAGTATCTTAGTCTCGACTGGTTTAACATTCGACAAGGAAAATCTAATACATTTTGTTTTCTTAGCATTAAGAAGCAAATTGTTAATAGTAAACCAGTTAAGTACATCAACAAGTGTGCTATTAATTACACTGTAATCGGTAGATTTCCGATCAAATTTAAGAAATAGTGATGTATCATCAGCAAAAAGAACTATTTCACAAAGGTTTGCTACTATACATGGCAAATCATTTTTATAAACCAAAACAGGAATGGACCCAAAATAGAACCTTGTGGCACCCCTATTTGGACTACAGTTCCGCTAGATTGGGTTTTGTTTGCAACAACTGTTTGTGTTCTATTGCTAAGATAGGTAGACATAAAGTTTAGGGCATTTTGTGATAGACCATAGTGTTCTAATTTCATAATGAGCGTTCCATGCTCCACGCAATCAAATGCTTTACACAGATCACAAAATATGCCAATTGCATCACAATAATTTTCCCAAATATTATAAATGAGTACCGAAGCAGCATCGGTCGTGGAACGGCCCTTTGTGAAACCGAACTGATTGTTTGAATAATTATTTCCCCTTCATCATTTTTACTGCGTAAAACGAAATACAGGCGAGTTTACGCACAGCCTTGGTAACACGTTTTAAACATGGCAACACCGAAGCGCGGGTGAATACGAACCGTGACCTCGTTTCCTACCCCGTCGCCCCTAAGTCGGCATGAGGGCGCAGCCTTAGCGATACGTTATCGTATCGACCCATCATCCGCCATTAACACGCATGCGCAAAAATATGCGGAATAACTGACGTTTCAGCCAGCCAGTACCGCGGCGAAAATCCACACGACCCTGTAAATAAAACTGTAAATATTCCTAAATTAAATAGTGACTGTGATTCGAATGTTTTAAAAATCGACGCTGTTTTTCGTGATTTCTGAACGCGGCGGGTGAGTTCCTATTTTAAAATATTTTTTTTAATTCGATTAACTCTTTTTCTGTTTATGTAACGTGCCAAATTGGATTTCTTTGGCTTTATTCTTAAAATAGTCGTAAACTTAAGCCTTCTTGGAGGTTTTATGTAACGGGTATGTTATGTGTGTTTATATGTGGTACATATATAAGTTTTTAGGTTGGTATTTGTGTTGTTAGTCTGCGATACGCGTGTCCGATAAAAACTTAATTTACTGTGCCAAGGCCTTCTCGGTAATAAAAAGCTAGGTCTTTCCGTGTTTTTCCTGAGTTATACGTTGTTTTCAGACTGAAATATTTATCTGAAAGCCTAGGTAAAGCCTAGTTTGTGAAAGCTTTTCGCAACAAAGAATCTAAAAATAGTTTCATTTCGAATCTTATGGCAAAGAAACTGAATGTTTGAGTCAAGTATTTGAATTATTTATAGGGATCTTGATTTGGATACGATAGGAATGGAGAAATGAAAGGTTCTTTTGTCATAATATTATGTTAACGATATTTTAAGAGTTAGACGGAAGATATTTCCTTCAAGAACCTTTATGCCATAAGTTTGCCTCTTGTATGGATTATATTTTTTTAGGAATAAGTAGTTTTTCATATTGTTTGTTTATATTGTCTGATTATAAATAAGGTTTTGATAATGTATGATAATGGAAAAGGAACCTTTTAGCCGGGAAAGTTTTCGTAACTATTTCTAGGAGAAAAAAAGATTTAATTTTTTATTGGTTACCATCATATTCATATTTTATACATACATACATAATAATTATAATCACGTTTATTTCCCGGAGGGGTGGGCAAAGACCACTGTTTTTGTTGCTACGATCCTGACATACCTCTTTCGCTTCCTTCACTTTCATAACATTCCGACCTACGACCGACCGGTTTGGCCTAGTGGGTAGTGACCCTGCCTACGAAGCTGATGGTCCCGGGTTCAAATCCAGTAAGGGCATTTATTCGTGTGATGAGTATGGATATTTGTTCCTGAGTCATGGGTGTTTTCTATGTATTTAAGTATTTATATATTATATATAACGTTGTCTAAGTACCCTCAACACAAGCCTATATTGAGCTTACTATGGGACTTAGTCAATTTGTGTAATAATGTCCTATAATATTTATTTATTTTATTTATTTATTCCTCGTACACGCCTCGCCGGTTAAGAACGCTGTTGACCTGTCCTGTCTTCAGGTGTTGTGGTTCTGTAGGTTCAACTTGTTTTCATAAATTATTAGCAGAAACTAGGTACCTACTCATTACTGTTTACACAGTTAGGAGCCCTTAATCCTTGGAGCGTTCTCCGATTTCACGAAATAACGCTCGATAGATGGCGTTGGCGCTCGGTACGCGAGCGCCGGCAACGCGACGCGCGTTTCAATGCAGACTAGAATAATCTTGATAGTTTTCAATATAATTTCAAGCAACATTAATTTTAGTGTTATTTGATATCAGATGGGCACTCTTTATTTTATTTTATATGCACAGTAGTTTTTTTTATGTACACTACTACTAAGTGTACAGACTACAGAGTGTACTATAACCCTTGCTCTTTATTCTCTCTCTTTCACACCAATGGAAAATGAAGAAGTTAGTAAATGACTGCAGGTATAAATAAAGTATATTAGTGCGATAGAGAGACAGATAGTGTTTCGTTGTCGTATCGTAAACGATTGGCATGTTGGCCACACACTTGCTTGGTGCCTAGCCAAAATACCAATCGTTTGCGTATATTAGTGCGATAGAGAGACAGTAGTGTTTCGTTGTCGTATCGTAAACGATTGGCATGTTGGCTACGCACCCATGCTGCCCAGCCAAGATGCCAATCGTTTGTGCATATTAGTACGAGAGAGAGACAGATAGTGTTTGTATTATTATTTATGACCCGAATGAAGTCCATCCAGGTTCTTATGATGGAGTCAGGAGTTGGTCACCAGAACTCCTAATCTACTCATTATAATTCCATCGTGCTTGGGCTCAAAAGATTTGCCCTGACGAACACCATCGATCTAGATGAGGTCCAGGGTCTCATGACGGAGTCAGGAGTTGGTCACCAGAACTCCCCAGAACTCCTAATCTACTCATCATAACTCCATCGAGTTTGGGCTCAATAGATTTACCCTGATGAGCACCATCAATCTAGATGAAGTCCAGGGTCTCATGATGGAGTCAGGAGTAGGTCACTAGAACTCCTAATCTACTCATTATAATTCCATCGTGTTTGGGCTCAAAAGATTTGCCCTGACGAGTACCATCGATCTAGATGAAGTCCAGGGTCTCATGATGGAGTCAGGAGTTGGTCACCAGAACTCGTAATCTATTTATCATAACTCCATCGTGTTTGGGCTCAATAGATTTACCCCGACAAGCACCATCAAATTACCATTATGATGAATAGATTAGGAGTTCTGGTGACCAACTCCTGAGTCCATCATGAGACCCTCGACTTAATCTAGATTGATGGTGCTCGTCAGGGCAACTCTATTGAGCCCAAACACGATGGAGTTATGATGAGTAGATTAGGAGTTCTGGTGACCAACTCCTGACTCCATCATGAGACCCTGGACCTCATCTAGGTCGATGGTGCTCGTCATGGCAAATCTCATGAGCCCAAACACGATGGAGTTATGATGAGTAGATTAGGAGTTCTGGTGACCAACTCCTGACTCCATCATGAGACCCTGGACCTCATCTAGGTCGATGGTGCTCGTCATGGCAAATCTCATGAGCCCAAACACGTTGGAATTATAATGAGTAGATTAGGAGTTCTAGTGACCAACTCCTGACTCCATCATGAGACCCTGGACTTTATCTAGATTGATGATGCTCGTCAGGGCAAATCTATTGAGCCCAAACACGATGAGGTTATGATGAGTAGTTTAGGAGTTCTGGTGACCAACTCCTGACTCCATCATGAGACCCTGGACCTCATCTAGATCGATGGTGTTCATCAGGGCAAATCTATTGAGCCCAAACACGATGGAGTTATGATCAGTAGATTAGGAGTTCTGGTGACCAACTCCTGACTCCATCATGAGACCCTGGACCTCATCTAGGTCGATGGTGTTCGTCAGGGCAAATCTATTGAGCCCAAACACGATGGAGTTATGATGAGTAGATTAGGAGTTCTGGTGACCAACTCCTGACTCCATCATGAGACCCTGGGCCTCATCTAGATCTATGGTGCTCGTCAGGGCAAATCTTTTGAGCCAAAACACGATGGAATTATAATGAGTAGATTAGGAGTTCTAGTGACCAACTCCTGACTCCATCATGAGACCCTGGACTTCATCTAGATCGATGGTACTCGTTAGGGCAAATCTTTTGAGCCCAAACACGATGGAATTATAATGAGTAGATTAGGAGTTCTAGTGACCTACTCCTGACTCCATCATGAGACCCTGGGCCTCATCTAGATCTATGGTGCTCGTCAGGGCAAATCTCATGAGCCCAAACACGTTGGAATTATAATGAGTAGATTAGGAGTTCTAGTGACCAACTCCTGACTCCATCATGAGACCCTGGACTTTATCTAGATTGATGATGCTCGTCAGGGCAAATCTATTGAGCCCAAACACGATGAGGTTATGATGAGTAGTTTAGGAGTTCTGGTGACCAACTCCTGACTCCATCATGAGACCCTGGACCTCATCTAGATTGATGGTGCTCGTCAGGGCAAATCTATTGAGCCCAAACACGATGGCGTTATGATAAGTAGATTAAGAGTCCTGGTGACCAACTCCTGACTCCATCATGAGACCCTGGACCTCATCTAGATCGATGGTGTTCGTCAGGGCAAATCTTTTGAGCCCAAACACGATGGGATTATAATGAGTAGATTAGGAGTTCTGGTGACCAACTCCTGACTCCATCATGAGAACTTGGACTTCATCCGGGTCAAAAATAATAATGCAAATGCAAACCCTAACGTAATTTCAAGTAAAAATGCGTTTTTCAGAAAATCGCAGCCAAATAACACTAGACCCTACTCATAGTGTTGTGTTCCTGCCGGTGAGTAAGGTTGCCAGAGCTCAACGAGGGGTGGGAGGGGGTTAGAGTCGGCAACGCGCATGTAACTCCTCTGGAGTTGCAGGCGTACATAGGCTACGGATACTGCTTACCATCAGGCGGGCCGTAAGCTTGTTTGCCACCGACGTAGTATAAAAAAAAGGACCACTGAAAATCCATCAATAAGCGAGAGTCTGTTAAGCATAGTGTAAAAAAAGAACTTTTATTAAGATTTTCTAATCGCAGTATATAGCACTTCTCGGAACTCCGTAGCTGATTACGATCGCAACGATTGCCTGACAATCGAGCACAGGTCCGTCCTCTAAGCGCGCTCCGCGCGGACTGAGAGCGGGGCGTCGCTGCTGCGTGATTTATACGTGTTTTAAAAAAATATAAATTTACGGCAATGTAGGTCCCATAGTTATGATTTTTTTTTATAGGTTAACATAAAGTTACAGTTTGCTATAATATTATTTTTAAAGCAAAATATGCGTACAATTTGCGGAAAAAAAATATAATAAAACCCTGTTTTCGCCAAAAAAATGAAGAAAACTCGGAAGGTATTTTATCAGTTTTTTCAAATGAATCTTCGATTGTTAATCATTCCAGCCCCTCGTACGAGATATGTTGAATCAAATTGTAGTCATTCATGTACCAAATGATTCTTGTTTACAGCAAAATTGAGAACCGAAACGCCACATCTCACTGCAAAATTTGGAAAAGACTCCCAAAAAAACTCATTAAAAAAGAGGTTTAAAAGAGAAAATGAAAATTTGAACTGTTCGAGCCGCTAGTTTAGGAAACGATTATTTAAGTACGTTACCAGTTTTTGAATAAATACTAATAGTTACGTCGTAATCTTGAATGAAAAAGGAAGCATTTTACAAAATACGCTCGTCGGTAGGAATAAGGACTCTTAGTACCTACGCTTTCCTGCCTAAAGTGCCAATTACATCCACACTCGTTATGGCCCGATGTCAGGCCCGACGTCGGTCCCGAGCAAGAGTATTTTTCCGTTTCACCAAATATCCAAAATTAATTGCCAAAAATGTTCAATGTTTGATATTTTTGCATATGAATCATTTTTATACTTCAAATATTGTTAACGATGTGCTGATATTCATAACATTCCTCATACACGCTCGCCGGTTTAGGGTGCGCTTGATCTAGCCTTTCTTCAAGATATATAATCAAGCGAGCGAAGCGAAGTGAAGTTCTTCCATTCAACTTGGAACGCTGGCTAGGGGCACGTCCCGACATTTCGATGTTTTTTAAGATGAACTATCAAAGCATAGTTTGATGGACAATAACTTAAGTAAATTTGTTCTAATCTAAATGAAATTAGGTAAACGCGTAGTTGAGGGCATTATATTTTAGTCATTAAATTATGAGCAGGCTCGATCAAGGAGTCTTGGAGCTACAAGAGCCTAGAAGGCCAAAAGGCTATTTGTGAGGGGTCTTGCTATTCTGGTTATCTTATTTGCACGAAAGTATGGTCGAGTTTGGTGTCAAACGAAAGTGCTCGGTATACACATTTATAATATAGTTTTGTAATTTAAATAATTAGCAAGATAAAAACGAAATAAAATAAACATAATGTAGGTATTTGACAAGATTACGGCTTACCACAGATACAGTTTATTTGAATATCTATGGTGACCTAAATCTATCATTTAAGGGCTCCCCAGGCCTTACAATAAAACGCACGCTGTTTTCGATCCTTGGCGACTAAGACATTAAATTGATCTATCTTTTTGGCGAACCGCAAGTTCTCAGTTCGGGGCGAACTACTAATATTTTTAACTGACTTCAAAATTTTAAAAGAGGAGGTTATCAATTCGGTTGTATGTTTTTTTTTGTTTTTAATGTTTGTTACTCCATAACTCCGTCATTTCTGAACCGATTTTGAAAATTATTTTTTTGTTTGAATGTTTATATATACAGATTGGCCCGTTTTTGTCAAAACTCAGTTCTGATGATGGGATCCATGAGGAATCGAAAGTGATTTTTGTATTTTCTGTAACAAATCAAACATTTACATTTAAAAATGGGGCTGTATTGTATTATACCAAATACCTCTGTCCCGAGACTTCTCGTCAAAATATTCCTTCCTCAATTCGCGACACTTTAATTTGGTGTTGTGGTAGGTTCAACTTGTTTTCATAAATTATATACGCTTACCTGCCTAAGACGCGTTTTTGGCTTGGTTCCATCAGAATCGTGTTAAGCGGGTTTTGGGTGTATTTAATTTAAATCTGACACTCGTTAGTATAATTTTGGTTTAGGTAGTTTGCTCGCATTATAGCGATATCAGCCATTGGAATACCTGTTTGAGAATATGGTAAACAATGGAATTCTTTGAGTGATACGTCTGTTATGCATGGTAGGACAGTTTAATCCTCCCGGAAATGAAACCTACGCACATCTTATTAAGTACAAGTAAGTAAACGATTGTATATCGTTTATCGCTGTGCATAAAGCACCCGTCACGCTCTGATAATGCAGGCATGACGAGCGTTTTTATCTACCGCGATAAGACCACCTAGAATGTCTAATGGCCTACGTAGACGGCCAAATATAGTTATGCCCGCTTCTTGTATGGCGGTGGTCATGTGGGGCGGACACAGATGGGAATACACCTTCGTAGTCTAGTCGGAACTACCGACTCGGTAGTAAGTCGGAGGTACTCGGTAGTAAGGTTTATGATTTATCTTAAGTCTGAATGCGTAGCTGGAGATTCTGGGCTATAACCGCGAAAATCGGAGTTCATCAGTTGCGGGCATTTTTCTCTGACACTCTAATAATAATAAAAAAGTTTATTTACCAAAAAGTGTACAAAATTTTCTTAACCTATGACTGCCACACTAGGCTATGCCTGTGCTGTGGAGTCAGATTGAAGACAATACTAATTTGAGTTACATCCTACGCTCTAATTAGGTCTTTAGCACCACCCCATCTCGTCCCGTGGGTGTCGTAAAAGCCGACTAAGGGAACACCGACGGATGGGCAGCAGCGTTCGTCGAGTAGTGTTATCAACATCTACTGCGGTCCCAACTCGCACAACCAACCTAAAAATCCTAAAATAACAATACAAACCCCCATCTTAAAAATCAAACCCCCATCATTAACTCAACGTGTAACTTCAACCAACAATAAAACTAAACAATCAAACAACTTCAAACGCACCAACACAAATTTAACCCAACTCAAACAAAATTCAACCTGGGCCCATGGCCGCCCGTACTCAATGCGGGGACCATGGGTCCACCAATAGCTCAATCACAAAAAACAACGCCGGGCCTCTAAACTGAGCATCACCATTGCTTCTCGTCTGATGGTGATGCCGGGCCCGGCATCGCATAAATCATTACAGCCTTTCACAAACGTCACCTCGGGCACAGGGTCGCCCGTATCCTTAGTGAGGGCCCTGTGTCTTCAATTGACACATCAAACCTTAAAAAAAAATTAGGTCTTAGTGAGATTAAAAGAGAAAGATCCCCGCAATTTGCGAATTTCGGTTTTCGCGGTAGGACCCCTGATTCCGTATCTGGATGGGCCATTGACAATTTTTATAGCCCGTTGCAAAAAACATAAGGTCCGCCATTGAAATGCTATCGCGTGAAGACGCGACAACATTTCCATCTTCACCACTTAGATGCCAACCATGTGTTCTCAACTGTGCGTTTCTTCAGAGACTTAATCCTTCCTCGCACAGCCAGACTGTGGAATGAACAAAAATGAAAACCTTTATTGGTAACGATTGTTACATGTCGATTTAACATAGTGTTTGTCGAACTGTCGCCTACATACATCCGGGCCGATAGGACCTTCAAATCTTCAAGCAGGGATCGGAAACCGGTATTTTTTCTATGGGAACGAAAACGGTATTTTTTCGTTCTTTGTTAATTATTTCATTTCTAATTGGGCAATCTAATAATACGAAGTCGTTATCTAAAAACACAACCGAGTCCTATATTTGGAGTATAAAATAAACCGAAATATAATGTTTATTTCAAAGTTTTTCCAAAAAACCGGTTCCGATCCCTGTCAGTTGTTGCAGGTGTCCATATGTGACGGCAATTGTTTACCATCGGGCGATTCGTGCTGCCGAGCCACGAGCTGTCAAGCGATTCGTGCTGTCGTTTACCTCCTATATCAGAAAAAAGGTCCACCGATAGGAAGTTAATATTAGAGTCGCAGTTATTTATTTATTTAATCGTATGGCATTATATATACATTGAGGGCAATCCGAGTGTAGCCTTCAGGTTGCTAAGCCAGGCAACCAAGTCAGGTGTCACGGTGATCAGGTCCTCAGCAGGCCCAGGAAAAGAGTGGAGGCCCACATAGGCCCGCATCGAACATATTATCTAACGCTGCCCACTCCACTCATATCTTGGGCCTGCTGAGGACCTGAACACCGTGTTGCAGTTATAGGAAGCACAATAATAAACCATTTATTTATTTAATCTTTATTGCACAATAGAAAACCTTATAGTACAAAAGGCGAACTTAATGCCATGAGGCATTCTGTACCAGTCAACCTTTAGGCAAAACAGAGAGATTGTGGGCGGTGCTACTTTAACAACAACACATACTTATATGACTTATAATATATACATAAATAATGACAAAACATAAAGAACTTACACGTACTCGTACATTATGAATATTTTATTCTGCTAGCAAAGAAAGCACGCAAAGATTTTTCAAATGCAAACTTATTTTGCGCATTTTTCATGCTGTAGGGAAGTGCGTTCTAAAGACGGGCCGCCTGCACGGAAAACGAATTCGACATGAACCCAGTGCGGTGAAGAGGGATGGATAGAGACATATTGATAGATAGATAGATAAATCATTGATTTGGCAGCTGCAAAAACACGCAATATAAAGTTTTAATCATCATGCCCTTATATAATATCAAACTTCTAACTACTAACACATTATAGATCGTTCGTTATCTATCTTTTTTACGAAGTTTCAAGTTCCTAACTTTATTTTATTTATTTATTTAATAATATTTATTATTATATTATTATTTTAACCGACTTCAAGATTTCAAAAGAGGGGGTTATCAATTCGGTTGTAAGTATGTTTTTTTTTTTTAAATGTTTGTTGTGTAGTTTCAGCTCTGCGTTGATGAGTCCGTCAGTCAGGACATACCCATTTATATATATATAAATTACGTATCTGTATCCCTGCTTCTATATTCAGAAATAGGGTTGTTTCCATCTACAAATCTTAGGGCAGAATTGTATCCCAATAAATTCTTTTGGATTATAAGAATATGTTAAACTACTCTTAGGGGACCTGTAATGACCATATTTTTGTAAATATTTAATTTAAAATATCTTTTGGCACACGTCACGTGACCAAACTCGAAACGTCATTGAAGATTCTGATGACGTCACAACTCTTGGATTGACACTGTGACAGTTAGGCGATATAAACAACAAATGACAAATGTCAGTTGACAGTTCGTATCTTCTACGTGTGTATGTAGTTATGTGTCTAACCGTAAACTGTGACGTCACACAATTTTCAAAGAGCGTTTTGGGCGCGAAAGCATCTGTTAAAGTATATTTTGTTAATATAACATATTTAAAGCCGTTTTTAGTATAAAAGTTGAATTTTAGGGCAACTTTTAGTTAATATAGAACGTAATACAAGCGTTTCGAAAAATTGGAAACAACCCTATTAACATTAAATATCTCATTATTATGAAATAAAAAAAAGAACAAGCTATTTTTGCTTTATTGGGCCACGGATTATGACTATTTTGAAGTTTTTTTAAAATAACTTATTTCTGTTTTGTGGCTTCACATACAGATGAATATTTTATTCAAAACAAAATGAAAATATAAAGGCACTCGTTATAAAATCAACTAGACACCAACACACAATAGTGTTATTCAGAGGTCAAAGTTTACCCCGTGGGAGACCTTTCTAGAAAAATAATGAGACGACATTTTCTCGAAAACCTTTTCAGTGGGCGCACGATATAATAGAGATGAGAATTGTCGCTTCATAATAAATCTCATTATATTTGACTATATAGGGCAGTGTTGCCAGGCGTACGATAATTATCATACATGTACAGTCGCCATCAGAAATATCGGAGCGGCCGAGGTTTTCAATAATATCTGAACACGCACTCTAACGCCATCACAATAGAGGCGTGTTCAGTTATTTGTGAGCGCCTTGGCCGCTCCGATGTACTGTCAGTTCTTAGTGGGATTAAGCTCTGAGTTTTACTGTACTTTCAGGACACTAAATCCCAGGGCTACCATTTACTCCGCTTACCGCATTTGGACTAATTGTGCTTAATTCAATTAACTTAATTACCCACTCAACTTTCCACTGACGCGCTTGGAGAGAACTAGGTACCTATAAGGTTGCCACAGCGATATAATATAGGACATATTTTTGAGCAACTTGTGTGTACCCATATTTTTGCACTTGACTGTACAATAGTGGCGGAGGGTCGGTAGAACTCGACTCCCATCGGCTTGCCTTTGTTTAGCGGGAAATTGTAATATTTTGATAAGTGTCAGTCATATTAACCGATTTTGAAGTCAAAAATGTACTGAGAGCTTTGTATATACAGGGTGGATTTTCTCTTTGGGTCAGTGAGGGCAGCTACCAGATTCCGTGCTGCTACGCGAAAACAGTTAGAAGACCTTCCCTCAATTTAAAATTATTGAAGATTGGCGTTTACAAATTTTAGAAAAACGTAAAGGATGCGAGAAAATGGTAATTTTGACACGCCTTTTATTGATGCCAATCGATCCCATTTCTATGCAGGATCAAAAGCTTGGATGGGATCAAAAAAATATTCGCCTGGAAAAGCCACAAATCGAGGAAAAATTTCCCATACAATTTGTATGAAAATTACAGCTTTCATTTATCACATGCTATTTTTTATGCCAATCGATTATTCAGTATCTTGATACTGAAATTTTCATACAAATTCTATGGGAAATTTCCTTAGGGGTTAACTTACGGTAATGTACTAAAAAGCCACAAGTTAAAGAAAACTTTTTCCATGCATTTACTATGGAGAAAGCAAGAGAGAGGCAAGTTTGTCTTTTTCTTTTTCTCGCGCCCTGTACGTTTTTTCAAAATCCGTAAACGACAATCTTCATCAATTTGAAATTGAGGGATGGTCTTCTAAGACCATTTTCGCGTAGCAGCGCGGGATCTGGTAGCTGCCCTCACTGACCCAAAAAGGAACTCCACCCTGTATAGACAAAGCTCTCGGTACATTTTTGACTTCAAAAACGGTCAATATGAATGACACTTACCTATCTGACACATTTATCAATTATTACAATTTCCCATTAAGCAAAGGCAAGCCGATGGGAGTCGAGTTCTACCGACACTCCGCCACTGTTGTACAGTCAAGTGCAAAAATATGGGTACACACAAGTTGCTCAAAAATATGTCCCATATAGCTCCTGTCGGCGAATTAAGAGCTATGAGACATATTTTTGGAGTAAGTTGCTTGGAGCCATATTTTTCCACTTGACTGTACCTATATGCACTGCTAAAATCATAACCCTCCCTTTACCCTAGTCGGACAAAAGAATCCCCATTCAAATCACGAACTATAATAATTACGGTACTTGTCACTCGCCCATTTTCCACTTAGCCCCATTATGGACCTTTGCCGCTGAAAAATCATCCCTAATTGGAGGGAATTACAGTCCAAATTGGTCTTTAATGTGGTGGAGTGGAAATTTGGTGAGTTATTGTATTGAGTTGCGTTTCATTTGTTCGTAGTTCGTGGCAATTTAACGAAAAATTGACTTTAGTAGCAATTTAAAGAAAAAGGGGCGTAAGGGACCGGTCAGCCAGACAAAAGCTAGGACATACCTACAGATGTGTCTGACAGATTAGTTTGGTAGATTCATCTAAAATAACGCTTAGAAATAAGTTTTTGGCAAAAATTTCAAGCTTTTATCGCTGACTGTACTTTTTTTCCACAGGCAACTAATACTCATCGAGACAATTCTAAAAACACAATTAGGTTGCGTTGTTTTGTCACAGAGTTCCTATGGCTACCTCCTGTCTCCATCATCAGATCAGGTTGATGGTACCATAATATTGCATTGTCACCCGACTTACATATGTATGCAAATTTTCAGCTTCATCGGAAACCGGGAAGCGAGTCAAATTTAACTTGCAAGATTTATCCCATACATAATAAAAATAAAAGCTTGTAAAGACGTGACCACATTTTTAGCTTTAAGTATAGCGGTTTTGAAAGTACCAAAACGTAAGATTAGTGGACTGGAAAATACGAAAAAGTGTATTTAGGACATAAAGTGGGTAGGAAATCAAAAAAATGTACGCAGTCACATATTCATTTTGAATTCAATACTTCCAACGACACTTCACATCATTGGACTTTCGATTATTCAATCACAGGTAATCTTTTATGTACGACATTCTAGACTTGTGGCCATACAGATCTGTACCCCTAGTGTAAATTTAGTCGATAGCGAAACGTGACGTACGCGTTTGCGTTAAGTCTCATTTTGTATAGGATTTTGAGTTTCCAAAACGTCCCGCTTGGCGCGCTCTTTCGAAATCCAATACAAAATGAGACTAAACGTAAACGCGTACGTCACGTTTCGAAATCGAATTTATTTACACTAGGGGTACTGTACCCCTTCGAAATCGAATTTATTTACACTAGGGGTACTGTACCCCTAGTGTAAATAAATTCGATTTTGAAACGTGACGTACGCGTTTGCGTTTAGTCTCATTTTGTATGGGTTTTTGAACAGCGCGCCAAGCGGGACGTTTTGGAAAGTCAAAAATCTCATACAAAATGACACTTAACGCAAGACAAGAAGTCATAGGGTGTAACATATAGTAGTATCTACATACGTAATTTTTTCCTTTTCCTAAAAAAGTTTAATCCTTTACGTATGTGCAAAAAGCAACATTAACTGTCCATCGGTGGACCCTACGCCTTTTGTAATAAGGTCTACTGATGGATAATTAACAGTGTGGGCGATCGTACACATATTTAAAGTTTGTATGACCCGTTTACTAAATTTAAGATTAAGGGGGTAGTTCAACTCTAAACACAATGCAAACAACAATCCTCGAACCCATTCACTTGACCGGTTATCATTCGTTCTTTAGCTGCGTCAGTCTCGTCCCGGGATTATTTCCAATAGAACGGCTCCTTTGCGGAGTTTTTGTTGTGAAATCGTGGAATATTTTGTTTTAACGGACCTGAAATAACTCTCTAATTATTAAGACTTGGGTATTTTTTTGTACCCTGTGCTCTGTGCTTATTCAAAGCCATGTTAGGTTGTTACATTAGTAAATGTTTTGTTGTCCTCCACGTCGGGAGGAGCTCGCTGCGAAACGGTCATCTTGGCGGTCTCCCGTCTGAGGAAAACCTCTTCGTGGTATTAGACGTAAAACGCCAACTACGCAAGGAGCCTATGCCCTCCTACGTGTATACATAAAACGCGGCCGGTCAAACGTACTGCTGTGAATGAGAAAGGGTGTTTAAGAGCAAGTTTGGCCTGGCCAGCCACATAAGAGCTCGTAAGAGGAAAAATCCTTGATTGCTGAGGTCGCCGTCATGGAAATCGATGTGGAGGTCTATATAGATTTAGATTTATTTATTACATGACATACGGTTGCATTACAAATTAAATTCATGTCAATTTATATGAATCTATATTGTGATCGTCAAAAATAAATTCTAATAATGACTAAAAATAACATCATACTCCAGATAGCAACAATTAATAAATGGAAATTTTCACCTGAAAATGATCGTCAAGCCAGAATTTATAGAAAAACAATAATAAAATATAAATTAAATAGAATCAAGAAACAAAAACAATGTCAAATATGCAAAAATAAATTATACAGTTATGTCAAAAAATTCACCAATTGAAATAATGGGTTCTCCAGCAAAAAGTTTCTTAATCGACGCTTGAAAATCGTATCGGATGTTTCCGTCCTTATTTCTGCGGGTAATCGCTCATAATAGGTCGGACCGATGACACACGGGTTCTTTGCTGCAAGTATATTATAGTATTTTATGCATCAGTTGTATAAGAAGGGTCAAAAAAGGCGAGTGGCGTGAGTTACAATGTGAGCCGGAGCCGAAGGCGTAGGCGAACATTTTAAAGGAATACGCCACGAGAATTTTTTGACCTACTTATACAACGTTGCATACAATATTTTTCCTACGAGTCAACAAAAATAAATCTTAATTTAGGTAAACAAATTACAGCAAAAGTATATAGCCAAGACGCGCGAGCATACCTTGTTACGCGCCCGGCCCGCCCCGGGCCGCGGCCGGCCGGTCGGCGACACCTCCTCGTAACTCATGAGGCCCTGGTACTTGCTACTTGCTAAATTAATTTTTTGGACAGTTTTTTTCTCAATTTTGGCCACCGTAGCCTACGGAGACTAACAAGCAACGCTAAGCGGTCTTCGTAGTCTATGGGTGTTGCTATATTACGGGTGTCACATGCGTGTTTCTGACTTATGACGTAATTATTTTTACTATGCAACCAAATGAATATTTTGTAAGTTGGCATCAATGCACTTAGTTTAAAACTGTATTCGTTTTGATTTTGTTAGGTTGGTAGCCATTAATCGCAGTAACGTTATAGCGATTAAAAGCACAAGAGCTGTTATGAGGAATAGACAATATAGACTTTTTTTGAAACCTTTTATGTATGTTCTTATATTCGTGTTAATGAATGCATAAATGACAGATAACAGTAGAGGAGTAGGAAAAAATTAAAGCGCTTTTTCATGTGCTTATTTAATTCGTTTTGGTTTTGTTAGGTTGGTAGCCATTAATCGCAGTAACATTATAGCTTATAAAAGCACAAGAGCTTTTATGAGGAATAGACAATATAGACTTTTCTTGAAATCTTTTATGTATGTTCTTATATTCGTGTTAATGAATGCATAAATGACAGATAACAGTAGAGGAGTAGGAAAAATGTTTTGTTAAGCCGCTATCTTCAGTGTACTAAACGCACAGTAGGACTTAGTGATTATGTGAGCTGTATACCTCGCGAAACCACAAACGAACTCATCCTAGCGGGATCCTATGGCGCTAAGTCCCTTGTGCCCATTTTCGCTATTTTGAGTGAGCTTAAGAAAGACCTGTACAGGAGAACATCCCAACAAAGCATTTTGCCGAAGCTGAAACGGAGGCATTCCCTACCGCTCGGTCAACAACTATAAACACTTAACTTCAACTCATTTCTAAACATAATCCAAACAACAATGCTCGAACCCATTCACTTGACCGGTTCAATTCATTCGTTCTTTAGCTGCGTCGGTCTCGGACCGGGATTATTTCCAACAGAATAACTCCTTTGAGGAATGCTATTTTGAAATTATTATACGGAGTCAATAAGGGGTATTACTATGTTCTGCCGCGAGAGTGCAGCACTAGCACCTATCGTAAACCATAGAGCCGATTATTGTGATGGATTGTGGTAGTGGCGCCCCCTACGCAGAGTTTTGCGTAATATTCCCTATTATGAGTTTATGACAATGGGGGACATATTGTTTTCATTAAGATACGAGTAAATCCCACAAATCTCACCTTTACTTGGAGAATATATCATAAAATTTCCATCAAGAAACAGCGTAATATTAATGTAACGAGAAAATAGACGTGAATTTCAAAGGTTCTGTACACACCTCAGGCTTTCATTGATCCTACTTTCTTTTTTTAAGCTTTTATTTAACTTGCCCTGTTAGTATGTATGGGACAAATCTTGCAAGTCAAATTTGACCCACTTCCCGGTTTCCGATGAAGCTGAAAATTTGCATACATATGTAAGTCGGGTGACAATGCAATATTATGGTACCATCAAGCTGATCTGATAATGGAGACAGGAGGTAGCCATAGGAACTCTGTGATAAAACAAAGCAACCTAATTGTGTTTGGGGTTTTTAAAATTGTCTCGACGAATATTAGTTGCCTGTGGAAAAAAGTACAGCCAGCGATAAAAGCTTGTATCAAAATGAAATTTTTCCCAAAAACTTATTTACAAGCTTTTATTTATCTTTACTTTGTTTGTTACTTTTAGTCTGTTAGGGCGTAGCCAGCCAGTGAACTAGAGGGGGGGGCAAGTTGATATCGCCCCTATGCCCCCCGCAAAGGGGTATACATTGTATGTAAAATTTGAGCTCCAAGAGGGGGCAGCTGCCCCCTGCCTGTACCTGGCTACGCCCATAGATGGCCATAGGAGCTCTATGATAAAACAACGCAACCTACATACATTCAGCGATAAAAGATTGTATAAAAAAAAAAATCAAAATTAAATTATTTTTGTGATACAGAGGCAGATAACGAAATTTCGATTTTTTTTCCGTGGTAGGCCCTTCGTATATGCGAGTCAGATCAAGCTAAGTTGGCAGAGATTTTAATAGCCCAGCCTGTGTAAGTGTTAAGTAAACGTCATAATTTCATATAAGTTTGACGTTTAAAATAACACTTGGGACCCATTTCTCGAACGGTATTAGTCTAATATTATTAGTCTATTGCCATGGTAACCCATACGACTTGACAGTTCGTGGACTAATAAAATTATGGAGTGTGGAATTAAGAGGAGTGGCATCTCTTATGGTAGAACTGTTGCAAGTGTCCAAATGTCAGCTATAAATAATAGTTCTAAATCTCTCCAGAGTAGCGCTAGAGTAGCTAAGAACCTAGGCGTTATTGACGGAGTGAATTGCGCTGTCTATGATTTGATTTTTTTGTTCAAGTACCTACTCTAGGCCACCTATTTAAAGTTTTTTGATGACACTTTGGTACATGGAGATTTCGTTCCTTGTCTCCACCTTCCGTATCGACAGGCCTTGCTAAAACAGTCTAAAAAAATCATATGTTTCTGTTGTACATTTTCTACTTTCAACTAGCGTGTTCAAATGTTGTTATAAGTTTTAGCGGCAATTGCTCTTTATTCAAGTACTCTAGGTATTGTAGCGCCAGCGCCACCTATTTTAATTTTTTTGATGGCTCTTTTTGGTACATGGAGATTTCGTTCCTTATCTCCACCTTCCGTATAATAAAATAATAGACTAAAACCGTTCCAGAAATGGGCCCTTGCTCTGACTCTAGTGGCGCTCTCTACGCAGCGTTTTGCGTTTAAATAAGCACATGAAAAAGCGCTTTAATTTTTTCCTACTCCTCTACTGTTATCTGTCATTTATGCATTCATTAACACGAATATAAGAACATACATAAAAGGTTTCAAAAAAAGTCTATATTGTCTATTCCTCATAACAGCTCTTGTGCTTTTAATCGCTATAACGTTACTGCGATTAATGGCTACCAACCTAACAAAATCAAAACGAATACAGTTTTAAACTAAGTGCATTGCTGCCAACTTACAAAATATTCATTTGGTTGCATAGTAAAAACAATCACTCCATAAGTCAGAAACACGCATGTGACACCCGTAATATAGCAACACCCATAGACTACGAAGACCGCTTAGCGTTGCTTGTTAGTCTCCGTAGGCTACGGTGGCCAAAATCGAGAAAAAACTGTCCAAAAATTTAATTTAGCAAGTAGCAAGTACCAGGGCCTCATGAGTTACGAGAAGGTGTCGCTGACCGGCCGGCCGCGGCCCGGGGCGGGCTGGGCGCGTAACAAGGTATGCTCGCGCGTCTTGGCTATATACTTTTGCTTTGTTTGTCTAAATTAAGATTTATTTTTGTTGACTCGTAGGAAAAGTATTGTATGCAATGCAACGTTGTATAAGTAGGTCAAAAAATGATCGTGGCGTATTCCTTAACTCACGCCACTCGCCTTTTTTTTTACCCTTCTTATACAACTATTGCATAAAATACTATTACTGCATCCCCTTAAAATAGTTCTTGATGCAATATCTCTAACCCCATAATGAACTTGCATTCTTTCACTTCCTTAATAAAATGGCCGTATATATGCAAATCGATATATGCCCCTATTTCAAACTCATGTAAACCCTATTGCAACGTAACAAAGTCTATTATGCAACGACACAAACGCGTATGGACGACTTTTCGATCTTAGATTCGCATGCGTGAATTGCTTTCACAACTGCGTATCTCTTTCAAGTTATTAATGAGAAATTGAGCCATAGTCCAATGTAATAAGGTTGGTTTTAGTTTAACCACGTTGGTAAGATACGAGTTGTAAAATTAAGTCAAATGTGACCTACATGTTTCTTAGGGTAGCGTGAAGCGTGACTAGGAATAACTTCTTAGCACATTTTATAGGCAATTAACATAAAAAAAACTTAAGGGGTTGGAGAGTATTGGAATGAGTTATGAGTAATTTTCTCAACATTGTAATTTTTTTTTTTAATTAAGCCTTAAACGGAAAGCAACAGCCATGCAGAAGCTAGATCGATCATTCGCCCCCGTTTCCGATATAGGTATACAATGTGTTTGTCCACGTATAGTGGAGCCGTTAACCACGTATAGTACGATGAGTTTTATCGACAAATCACCCCCATACCTATATTTTTTCTCAACCATTTTAAAACTGCACCCTTTCAAAGTTTTTTGGTGCCATACACTACTGTACTTGGTTAATGTCCCAATGGTTAGTCATAATGGTTAATCTGCCCATTTACCTATCGCACATCTAAAAAATAATAATCATTCGATTGCTTATGAATTAGGGCAGAAATTTAAAGCATAAATGTCATAAAGTATTTTCCACAATTACTCGAGAATTAATAATAAAAATAAAAATCGAAAAAAAAACCAGGTCGTCCCTGTACTATTTTTATTGTTAAATGATAGAACAGGATATCAGCTGAAAGTTGACATCAAAATGATAGCCATAGTTAAAACATTTCACAAGTTACACGAGTCCAAACAAGACCTGTACCCCTAGTGTAAATAAATTCGATTTCGAAACGTGACGTACGCGTTTGCGTTTAGTCTCATTTTGTATTGGATTTAGAAAGAGCGCGCCAAGCGGGACGTTTTGGAAACTCAAAATCCTATACAAAATGAGACTTAACGCAAACGCGTTCGTCACGTTATGATGTCGATTCAAATTTACACTAGGGGTACAGATAACTTTTTTAAAGTGTTTCCTTATTGTTTCGTCTTGGCAACATTTTACATGAAACTGTTTTTGATGGGATTTCAATTATTTTTGTAAGTTGCTCATGGCAATCTAATCACTAGCAGTGGTACGTTTTTGCGCCCAAATAACCTTCCACCCTGAATAGGGAGCGTGCATGAACTGTAGGAGGCAGCACAGGAGCCGTCAGATTTTTGGCGCGACGCGTAATTGAGATGTTTATTGTTCCGATGTAGCTCACAATGGCAGAACCTACTATGCACAAGAAAACACGTGACGTGTAAATGTACATGTTTATGGTTCCGATTCAGGCCACAAGATGGCAGACCCTCCAATGCGCACGGTCCCTATAAGCTTTTTGTACAAACCCTCTATTCTGGCTAGCTATACGTTTACCCTGAATATGTTGTGGTTATGCAAATATGGTCATTTGAATGTGTGGCATAGACGCCTGTTTAATCCCAGTCCCATAGATAACTTCCCACTAGAGAGGACATATAAGACACGGTGTCACTATACATTTCGTCGTTGCGCTGTCCAAAGCTGATATGTGCTCGATTTTTGATTGATAAATAGTTACCTAGCAACAA
This sequence comes from Cydia pomonella, assembly GCF_033807575.1. Classification (NCBI taxonomy): domain Eukaryota; kingdom Metazoa; phylum Arthropoda; class Insecta; order Lepidoptera; family Tortricidae; genus Cydia; species Cydia pomonella. The sequence goes on along the minus strand of NC_084725.1, from coordinate 13,075,633 downwards.
TACACATAAGGTATTAATTCATTTAATTAAAATCGCGCACTTATCAGATTTGGAAAGCGCAACGACGATTTGCGCCTCACTACGCACTAATTTTGTATGAGAATACGAAAGGGATCCCTTTGTTTGACATAATTATTGAAAGTAATAATGTAATTATTATTATTATTATTTCTTTATTTAAGACCATCGGGGATCATTGTGTTAGTAAATCTTATCCAAGTGTTAGAACTATAACTATCTACCTATACATAACTATACTTAATAACTACACTGTACAATTATTTATTACTGCGTGCGTGTATCAAGCAGCAGTTATTCAAATACATGCAATCCAATCTTTTTGCTAACATACTCAGAATGCTGTTGGAGCTGGCCCTCACTCTGCGCACAAGGGATGTCGCTCGCTTGCGCATGGTGGTGTGGTGGTGGTGTTATGACTAATGATAGTCAGATTATCATTAGTCATAACTCTGGAACCGTTCACTTTTCAGAAATTTCCTTAGGTTATCCTATAGATAGGTTAGGTTTGTTTTATGGCAATCCTGAAAATTTACGCGTGTCGTAGAAAACCCAAATTATGATTAACGAAAATGCGGATAAACAATACATTATGACGTCAAAACTTTATGGGAAACAATAGAGACCCACAAACTAATTGTATACAGTCGGGTGCACAAGCTAACGTTCCATAAACATATTCACACGCCTCTAACGCATTTAAATTAAGATCGTGTGAATATATTTACAGTTCATATGGTGCTACTTTACCGCACTAGAGCGATAATTAGCACATTACGTAACTACGGCGAAAATTTAAAGGGCCATATGTGCTGTAAAATATTGTACGATACATGTGCGAATAGGTATTTCGGGGTTATTACACGACCGAAGGGAGTGTTTTAATTTTATCCCCACTCATTGCGAATTTCCTATTTTACGCACTTGTATCGTAATGTACTATTTTGGAACGTTGTAAAGATGCTTGTGAGCTCGACCATACACATCAACACATCACTATTTACCTGGCCTTCTTCAGGCCCTGCTCACGTTAAGCGAAAATAACATTTACACGCTCTTAGGTAGGTAGCTGTCTAACCAGTGGTGGGAAAGGGACGAGCGAGAAACGATTTATGTAGATTCCGTGACAATAAAAGAGATGCGTTAATTAATTGCTGACTGTTCACACTTCCAGCGATTTTTTTCTAAAATCTTGCCCGTGAAGAAAACACTCGCTATTCGCTTTCTGCTGATCGCCGGCGGTCGGAATGCTACTTTACGACCTCTACAGAAATATATTTAACTAAAAGTTCTTCAACAGTAAAGTGCTTATATGTAATGAAATAACTAAGGGTTTGAAAACATTTCATAATACGAAGTCTATTGGAGGACATCTTGCTCGATTTAGATGAGGGAGATTTCTAGAATATTTTTATCATACTTGACAACCTCTTTCTTGAAAATAAACCTTAGTGAGGCTGTGTTTTTTATCACGTTGGTCGCAAAAAATAACAAGGTCCGCCCACTCCATTTATTGTTTTAATTTTCGATTTGATTTTAATAGTATTCCTTTAGTAGACCTATACAACGATACTCCACACTATTGGCTCTAAGCAAAACCAAAATAAATCAATAAATATCTTGTATGTGAAGTACCCTAAACAAAATATTTTACTGTTCTGTCGCAATGCATGATTTATGTATTCATGCCAAATTGCAGGTTTCTAGCTAACGATCGCGAAGCAAAGCCGCGGACGGACAGACATGACAAAACTATAGGGTTTCTAGTTGACTACGAAACCCTAAAAACCAACATACCATTAAAAAAAGGATAAAAAAAAACAAAACTCTTACCAACAACTTTATTCAACTTCATTATGACTACGTTCCAACAAATATCTTGTAACCCTCTCCACTTTCCCTTCTACGTCTCTTAAAACTACTTCATCCAGCTCCATAGCCCTCTTATACAGCGCATATGTCTCCCTGGTAGATTTCTGCAGGTTCCTGACACTGTCAACGAGGTCTGTCAAGTTGGGCTTGGCTTGGAGGAACTCAATGTCTTCGTTTGACAGAATGCTGTAGTTGATTCGGAGTTTGTCGGATTTCTTTGCCAGTTTTAACTGTCTGAAATAAAAAGTGAAAGTTAGCTTAATGTTAAATATCTGGGAGACCGAGATTTGCCCGGAAAACATATAAAAAGTCAAATTACCTCAGAAATAAGATCTAGTTAGATCGATTTTTCGCCCCTGAAAACCCCCATATAGCAAATTAGTACATCCAAATCTTTAGAGCCGTTTCCGATATCCCCGAAATATATACAAGAATTGCTCGTTTAAATATATATAGTATAAGATAAATAAATAAATATTAGGGGACTTCTTACCTGTGTAAGATAATTGATCGGTAATTGATCTGTATCAACCTAGCTCCAAAATAAGCAAAGCTTGTACTATGGGTACTAGGCGACGATATATACAATACTTGTATACATAAATACATACTTTTTACATAGAAGAAAACACCACTGACTCAGGAACAAATATCTGTGTTCATCACATAAATAAATGCTCTTACCAGGATTTGAACCCGGGACCATCAGCTTCATAGGCAGGGTCACTACCCACTAGGCCAGACCGGTCGTCAAAAATAAAAATAAAAATCGTCATTAAAAATTTGATTGCCATCTTTCTTGTACAGTCAGCGTCAAATACTTTGTAGCAACCAAAGTAGCCAAATAGTTCGGTACACCATATATTTAGTATGGTCTACTATTTGGCCACTTTGACTGCTACAAAGTATTTGATGCTGACTGTACGGTGGGCAGCTGGAGGTCAAGAAGTTTTAAAATTAGGATTGGATTGCTAAAAGGACTCCTTTACAATAAAAATATGAGATGTACTTACAACTCAGCATCATGTAGGATGCCTCGTCTGTTCTGAACCTCTTTCTTCCATTGATTCTTCTCACTCTGTAACTGTGCGTAGTACCTGTGGATATATCGACATTCAGTGGTGTAGCATAAACTAATCTATCCATGGGCAAATTCGCATCTGCGAGGCCCTTTTTACAATTTAGGTACCTATACCTATGTATGTAACTATGTATGTTTGTATGGGTCAAATCTTGCAAGTTAAATCTGACCCAGTTTCCGATGAAGTTGAAAATTTGCATACATAAATGTAAATCGGGTGACAATGCAATATTATGGTACTTTCAAGTTGATCTGATGATGGAGACAGGAGGTGGCCATAGAAACTCTGTGATTATGAAAAGCAACCTAATTGAGTTTGGGGTTTTTGAATTGTCTTAATGAGTATTAGTTGCCCGTAGAAAGAAAAGTAAATTCAGCAATAAAAGCTTGTACCAAAAATTTATTTTTTGACAAAACTTATCTTTCAATGTATATTCCCAAGGAAATAATAAGGGGCTGCCACGAGGCCCCTTAAATGCGCTGTGGGCGAGGGGCTTAGCCCACGCCTAGCCCACGGCTGACATTTTGTCCTCTAGACTAGATTATGATTATATTATGTCCGCGTATAAAATAACCTTTAATTTAAAAACATACTGGAACGTTTCAGTCTCTATTGGCATTTATTTTCCATATCAGAGGAAAGGGGATGACTGGTTCTCCATACACACATAGTCCTCATTTTCCTCTCTGGATATTAACAATACGGAAGATATTTGATACTGTTTCATGTATATTTAAACATAATAGTAAGGAGCTTTTAAATATTTGTATGGAATTTGTTTTTTGCTTCTAAATTTTACAATAATTAAAAAACTGATAAAAGTCAAATAAACGGGCATAGCTATGGTTAAAATACATCAATTTGTATAATTATATTTTCCCTAAAATGAACATCCATGGAGGAAAAGGGGACTACGTCTGTATGTAAAAGTGGTTGTCTGCTATCTCAATGAAGTTGAAATATGACAGTGAACTTAGGAAGATTTGGGTCAAATTAAGGGTTTACCTACTTGGTAGTGATCCATCAACAGCTGGTGCCTGTCTGATGGCTACATTGCTAGGCAGTGGCGTTAGAGGGTGACGAGCAGGGCAGTCACCCAGGGCCTCGGATCAACCCAATCACATGTTTACAAGGGCTGCCCAGGGCCTCGCAAACGTTAAGGCTACTACTGTTGCTAGGTCCAACAAACGAAGGACTAGAGCTCCGAGTATTGTGCTGCAGGTGACTGGATAATATTCAAAGTTGTGGGCAGGGTATTTTTGAGGGGAATGCATAATAGGTCAGCTCCGTATTGTGATTTGTTCACTTCAGGGATGGCCAGCCTAATTAATGAATGTAGGACAATGTTTGAGAAGAGTAAATGTGGTAATTAATAGATAGTATCTGAGTTTCTGATCCTATAGTGTTAGCTGTAAGTTGAAAATATAATTTAAACAAATAAAATGAAAATAAATAAAATAATATGTGCCAGTCACACATAAGGTACCCTTTTTCTTTTCTTTTATAATTTTTTTTAAATAGGGTTTCATCACGCAGTGACGGGACCCTGTAAAAAGATCTACAGAACTACCTATACTATTACATTATTTTTAAATATAGACTGAAATAATATACTTATAGCTTTGTATATATATATACCACAGCTGATTGGGTCAAATTTAGGGCTTGTACAGTCAAGGTATTAAATATCGACACGGAAAAAGTGCCAAAAATATGTACACACTACTGTAATGTATGGGCAATAAAGTCGTGTATACATATTTTTGGCACTTTGCCCGTGTCGATATTTAATACCTTGACTGTACAATCAAGTCTAGATTCCTACTATATTTGCACAGATAAACAATAACGCAGAAAACGAAATCATTGATTAACATTTAGATTGAGCATGATTTTCAGTCATAAGGGAGGCAGAAAGCAAGCTCTTTATCCTTTACTCCTTTGCCTGTGAGCCACAGTAGCCTAAATACACATAAGTATGTGTTATTGGGAACACTAATATGGTTTTAGAATAAATTATACTTTTTGCAAGTTTTTACTAAAATAAAATAAAAACTTACTGATTTAAGTACTCATTATCCACTTCTCCATCTTCAGTGTCGTCAGCATCAATATGCATAGAAGGTTCAGGCACTAAAACGAAACAAACCTTAAATCATTTGTTACAATCACGACACTCAAAATATGATATTAAAATACGTTACACTAGTAAATACTGTGCAAATATATCTCGTATTATTCGTTAACTTAATAATAGAAGCTTATAATAGTTAAAAAATTAATAATATCGTGAAATTATTATTTAATTCTTCCTCAATACCAATGCTTCGACGCTCGAAGAAACTGGACCGACGCCGTCGGCGCGGCGGCGTATCCGAGGAATTCTCTGCGTTCCACTTCTCTACATTTTTTTCTGTTAATGCATTCATATTGTAATTGTTTATTTTTATTACACCACTGAATAATATAATTGCTATGGCTATAATTATCTCTACACAATGTTCGTTGTCGTTTCGAATCGAAGTTCAAACAATGTTTGACAATAATGACATGACACTGACAGTTGCAATAGCGGGTGTTGCCAGTAAAATAAAAATATTTACCCTAAAGTTAAAATATGTTCTGTAAACGTTTGTTTAGAATTACTTTTACAGTCATTGTTGCATTTTAATAAAATATAATTTGTTGGATTATAACTGAACAGAATTTTATAAATGATTCAATTAAATATTGGTATATCCTTAGTCTCAGAGTAAAATTATCTTAAAGACCCACAGATAAAGCCGGTCAAACAACTTTGTCAGTAGAAAAAAACTAATAATTTCTTTCTTGGATCCGACCTCCCTAAGACTGGCGGCTAGTTTGCGACTCGGGGTTTCGGTATGTACGCCACATTATATGCTCTTGTGGCACGGACGTGGACCGACTGGGACACCATGGATTATCTTGGCAAAAAAGTGCAGGTCGTTTTTAAGAACATGCGTCGCTTAATGACATAATCCGCCGGTCTCTTGCCACCATCAATGTGCCTGCTCTTCTTGAGCCGACTGGCATTATCATGGATGAAGAGGCCTGATGGGGTGTCCTTGGTTCCTTGGAGCTTGGGACGGATGTTAGTGTGGGATGGGACACACTAGCACCGTCCCACCTCCAACGGACTAATGTAAAAGCGGGCGCAGCGGCGGAAAGTGCCGAAATTTTGAAACATAATAAATATAAGAGCCTCGTTAGAGAGTACCATTTTGTACCATTTGGCGTTGAAACTCTTGGTCCATGGGGTCCCAGCGCGCCCAAGTTTTTTGGAGAAGTCGCGAAGAATCTGGCGGCTTCCTCGCACAACGTATCAGTATTGCGATACAACGAGGAAATGCCGCCAGCATCCTTGGTACAATGCCTCAAGGGCCAGGGCAAGGGGTTATAGTAATCATCTGTATATATCCATTATGTATATTTTTATTGTAAATAAAAAAAGCATTAAATGCGTTAATTCCCATTGTTTTCTACTGACCGAAATTGCTTGACAGACACATCTAAATTGTACAAACTTGTATCTACGCACGTATTTAAACTTCTTATCGTAACATTCACAGCATCCTGTCCAGGGCAGCATTTTATCAAATAAAAATAGCTGGCATTAATCATCATGTTTATGTTTTAATTCACAGATTTTAATAGGTATTAAAAGACCATGTACTACACAATAATGTTTTCCAGTCCTTAAATGGAATGACCTTCATTTGTACGCCGACATAAAGAGCAATTGCCGCTAAAACTTTTAACAACATTTGAACACGCAAGTTGAAAGTAGAAAATGTACAACAGAAACATATGTTTTTTAGACTGTTTTAGTCACGAGTATAAAATAAAATAAATTGTAAAAAAAAGGTAGCATGAATTGTCAACTGACGTCTATGGAAGGTTGCAAGTGTTCAGTTGTATTTCTATAAAAAATAGTTCCAAATCTTTCCAGAGTAGCGCTAGAGTAGCTAAGAACGTAGGCGTATTGAGGGAGTGAAATGCGCTGTCTATGATTTGGTTTTTTTTTCAAGTATAGTATAGTAGGTATTGTTAAAACGTAGTGATTATATATGCTCTTTGGGTATTGTAGCGCCACCTATTCAAGGTTTTTTGACGGTAAATTTTTGGTACATGGAGATTAAATTCCTTACAGAGGTAAGGTTAAGAGACCTTCCATACTGGGCTATAACCGCGAAAATCTAAGTTCGTCAATTGCGGGCATTTTTCTCTCACTCTAATTACGGCTTAGTGAGAGTAAAAGAGAAAGATCCCCGCAATTTGCGAAGTTCGGTTTTCGCGGTAGGCCCCCTCATGTCTCATTACCAGCTCACAAACGTTTCAAACTTCGCAAAAGTTTATATTAGTCGCGAAAAACTAGAACCTGTGAATATTACAACTAACTTTAATTGATATAAACCTTTCCATATCTCAGAGGGACTATTGCGATCGTCGACATACTATAATTTATATTTCGATTTTACAAACCAAAAGCGGATTTAGCATAGGCAAAGGCATATTATATTATATTATTTATGTACCTATATACTAATAGTAGGTATAACCTCCCTCGTGAAGCTTCGCATTATCACTCAGTTTATAAAGACTTATTAGCACGGTGGCGTTCACAGGTCTCCATAATATCCCCGTTCCCAGAGGGCAATACGCAAGGACACAAAATAAGGCGTTCGGGTGGGAATTGTATGATTTATGATAACAATAACGACCTTTGTGATACGAATATAGTAGTTTTCCTACTCCTCTACTGTTATCTGCCATTTATATATTCATTAACACGAATATAAGAACATACATAAAAGGTTTCAAGAAAAGTCTATAGTGTAGCGTTATTTCCAGAATTCATCATTAAAAGAATCTGCTTAATATTTTAATCGAATCGTTGCTAATCGGATGAGATAAGAAACTGCATAAATCCGATCCCAACTTATTACCAATCAGACGTATTACTGTCATGTCACGGGACCATATACGAATCTGACCTACTCAGAAATTGTTTTAAAAAGAAAGTGACTTCTATATCATAAGTCGTATGTCGATATTGTTTTGTTCAGAAAGATACCTATGGCGAATCTGGCCTCTACAGAGTCGGGCTTACTCAGATTCGGGCCCAAAAACGAAACTGTCTCAATACGAATCTGCCCTGGCCCGCCTAAAGGTGGATAACTAATAAAATGCTCTATACATTATCGAACTTACTCAGAATCAGAATTAAATAGAAACTGGCAACATTAGAGTCATACTTACTCAGATTTTGGCCTAAAACTCAACTGGTTTAATACGAACCCGTCTTGCCCCGCCTAAAGGGATGACATAACTTACGTCAAATTAGATCTGGAAATACTACATATTAGGTGCGATGAGTGAAGATGATATGTAAAGGAATTTCATACTGCCTTCGGCGTAATTCTATGCGTGGTAGTTCAGGTATATAGGTAGAATATAAAAGCACGTAATGAACTGAAGTTTTAATGAGCGCCAAAGCCTTGAGTTGAGAGGCCCTGAAAGCTCTAAGTAGGGTTATCATGCCATGCCAAAGATGAAATTGAAAGCCTCTACTTTAGTAGGTTTAAATACAAAATTGTCTGGAACGTATAAAAATCTGCTGCTATTTTGTGATGCGCACTTAATGTTCTGTTCTTCTGTTTTTGTTGCCTGTACATGTCAGTACATGTTTGACTGTCACGAATAAATGTATTTTATCTTTATCTTTGAGCCGCGAGCTTTTTCTATCCTAGCATTTGGAAAATTGTTAGATACAAACTTCAGCTTCCTAGGTCTTCAGGAAGTACCCTAAGGGTGTTGATGATCATCAGTGAGTCAGTGACGAAATCGGGGATTTTCGATATGAAAAAATCTAAAGTATGGAAGCTATTTGAAATTATATCCCGAGAATTTTGTTTATCTGGTATAATCTAAACACAAGTTATGAGGGTTGCAAAAAACGACGAAGCGCTTAAGGTAGGTGGTGCCCTTGCGCTTCGCTTTGCTTGTCTTGGCGGGGGCACGGGAGTGGCTGTGGATTCTTCAATACTGATTAGAGCAGTCCAGCAGTGGATGCTTTCGGCTGACATGCTAAAATAACTTATACCTGCACAATACAGACAACCATCAGAATAATTTATGAATGCGCATTGCCCATAAGCTCCCCGGTATGCCTCTATAAGTCTACGCAGAACATTACATACCGCTATTATAAACACCCCGAAACCATAAACAAAAATGTTACGGCATTAAGCCCTTTGCAGGTAGCATAGAGTACAAAAAGTAACAGAAGCTCCACTCTGATTAAATATGAGGATATTTGAGGCTATTTCTGAGTCAGAATTTTTGGGTGTATGAAAAATCAGACTTTTAAGACTGTATTTTGTAGCCTGGGGGATTAGCCAAGATGACGATCTGCGCGGTAGCGAACGAAACGCCTCTCTATGGCACTAATATGGAAGAATGGATAGGTACATACGACTAAATAAAAATGAAAACCGGACAAGTGCGAGTCGGACTCGCCCACCGAGGGTTCCGTACGTTTTAGTATTTTTTGTTATAGCGGCAACAGAAATATATCATCTGTGAAAATTTCAACTATCTGGCTATCACGGTTCATGAGATACAGCCTAGTGACAGACGGACGGACGGACGGACAGCGGAGTCTTAGTAATAGGGTCCCGTTTTACCCTTTGGGTACGGAACCCTAAAAAATAGAGAGATTAGCGTTTCGTCCGCTACGGCGCTAACGATTGTCATCTTGTGTTAATAGTTAGAAGGCCGTATTTAACTTACTTTTTTTTCTATTTAATGAAAGAGTACTAACAAAATCCTAACTCAATTAATTAGTATATAGTAATATTTTAAGGTTTGTGATTCCTGCTCGGCCTTGCGTCGCAAGGTTCCCGGTACCACTGTATTGCAGCAATAACTAGAAATTCTTACTTTGGGGAACATTAGCAACTGTCGTTATTGATAATTACGTTTTAGTGGTGCGGGGTGGTAAATGATCGCTATTCAAACCTTAAATGGTTTTTACTATAGTAAAAAGACTTACTTTAATTAGGTACTGATTATGCAAATTTGCCTATTTGTTTAACTCGGGTGTTTAAAAGGTACCGTTTCATCCCTTGGTTAACAATTTACTATACTTTAAGATTCAGCTTAGCTTATTGTGACGTAAGGGTAACTACGGAATCCTACACTGAGCGTGGCCCGATATGCTCTTGGCCGGTTTTATTTATTCTTCTTTCAAGGAGGACACTAGGACAGACATTTAAGTAATAAATTGATATTTATTGGCAAGAAGCTGGCTTTTCAATTGGCTATTGTTGCCAAATATTAACTTTGCACTGAGCTTGGCATAGGCTATAAAAGGGATGTTAGGCTATTTGGGAAGAGTCCAGTCATTCGAATCAGGGGAGGCATTCCGATCGCGACTCGGAGTCTGGCAAGTTGATCGCTCAAATTGCTGAAAGGCCAAAAAGATGTCCTTTAAATGGATAAGGTCACCTTTGCACTTGACATTTCGTTTTGTTATTCTAATTTGTTTACTAACAGCAAGTATTTATATAAGACGTAGGTACGATTGTCAGGGCCACACAACCTTGGCGTCTTTTGAGCGTCAGCGTCTAGTCTGCGCTATGGAGAATGGCATCGCTGCGCAGTTGCGTCGAGCAACCGTCTGAGAGTTGACTAGACGCCGACGCTCGGGTGACGCTAGTGTGGGGTGGCCCATAAGAGTGAAGCCCCATTAGAGCGTTGCTATTGCGACGGTTTACATATATTTTGTATGATATGCCACATTAATGCGTTGCAACGACGCGACGCAACGCAACGGCAACGCACTAAATAGGGTGGATGATGGCACTGCGTACAGTAAAGTGTTTATTTGCTTAACTAGTATCCTTACCACGAGTTTGACACTGACCTGACACTGACATATTCGCTAGCGTGCGGGTAGCTTATTTTCTATGCATCTCGCTCGTATAAGCATATGAGTAGGCAAGATAGATAGACAAGTCAAGCTCGTGGTAAATGCTACAGGTATCACAAATACTTACTAAGAAGACTTACAAGGAAAGGTACCCAACTGTACGGTTCCGATGTGATTTATATTTATACTATATGTTATAGAGTAGTCTTAAATAACTGACACGTATTTTTTTTAATACGTGTCCGTTATTTGTGCTCATTTTTTTTCCTGCTTTCAAACCTATACTGTTTCTGCCCGAGATTAATGATATTATTGCAACATATTTTCGGATGAAAGAAGCGCCTGGCTTCCATTGGCTCGTTGGGTGGATGACATTCGAAAAATCGTGGGACACTTCTGGATGCGACTAGCCCAGCACCGGGATAAGTCGCGTACACGAAGAGAGGCCCATGCTCAGCAGTGGGCGACTGGAGGCTAAAATGATGATGATGATTGCAACATAAATAAATTGGGTTACTTTGAAATATTTAAACGTTTTACATTTTCTGAACACGTTTTTTTTAAATAATGTTCTGTGTGTATATAACTACTCTGTGACAGTCTGCGGTAGTGCTCGATAATTGCCCTAGCTAGGCCCTTAGTGGCTACTCATGGGGTGCCCTTTCGAGTAGGCACACTAGGTGTAGGCACCGCCTTAATTACGTTTTAACTAATTATTTTACGACTTTAATTATTTATGAGTGCTTTAGCTCAAACTTCACATGACATTTTATAAAATAAAAACACCTTTGCCCTTGCTTAACAAAGTGTTTGGTTTTAGAATTTAAAACTTGACTTATTTAAACCTACAAAAATCTAATAAATAGATGAAAAAAATGTAGTAGTGAAAGGTTAGTAAGTATCTACATAGTATAGTAGTAGTAGTAGAGAAATTTTATTTTATTTATATTTATTATAGTGAAATAGGTATCCTTTTTTTAGGGCTTCGTAGTCACCTAGAAACTTATAGTTTTGTCATGTCCGTTTGTCCGTCCGTCCAAGGCTTTGTTCCGTGATCATTAGTGCTAAAAAGCTGCAGTTTGGAATGGATACATAAATCATGTATTGCGACAGAACGGTCAAATAAAAAGTATAAAAAAAATTTTGGATACATAATGTATATATTTTTTTGCTTTGACCCAATAGTGTGGGGTGTCGTTGGATAGGTCTTTCAAAACGAATGACGGTCTCCAAATTTTTTTTTGATAAAGTTAATATTTTTGGGTAACTTTTGAATCATTATGGTACCATCGAGCTGATCCGATGATGGAGACAGGAGGTGGCCAAAGGAACTATATAAAACAACGCAACCTAATTATGTTTGGGGTTTTTAGATGTCTCGAAGAGTATTAGTTGCCTGTGGAAAGAAAAATACAGTCAGCGAAAAAAGCTTGTACCAAAAATTAAAAAAAAAAATCCGTGTGATTCCTGTCATAACTCGAGCGTACCTATATAAGTACCTGGGCGACCGAGCTTAGCTCGGTTATAACTATTTATTGTAATATGGTGGTGTATAGGATAGGTGATAATCTTAACTACATTTTTTACTAAATTAAACTTGTCTAAAACAATAAAAATTAAAAAATTATATATAAACTTGAACATATAAAAAAAAACAAAAGTTAGTCACCGGGCGAGATTCGAACCCGTAACACTAGTTTAGCAGTCCGCGTCATAACCCGCTGAACCAGACGGACAGTGGTCGGCAACACGAAATTAGCGACCATATTCTGCGTCGAAAGAAAAACGCATGAAAACTCGAAAACACGCGTTTTCCCAAGCATAAGACTAATCTAGATCAATTGTTTACCCCCAAAAACCCCCATATACCAAATTTCAGCAAAATCGTTAGAGCCGTTTCCGAGATCCCGGAAATATATATATATGTATACAAGAATTGTTCGTTTAAAGGTATAAGATAAGTTATATTTATTTAAGTACAATAACAATATGCATAATTTATAATAGGCCCTTGAGGCATTGTACCAAGGATGCTGGCGGTATTTCCTCGTTGTATCGCAATACTGATACTTTTTGCGAGGAAGCCGCCAGCTCTTCGGTCACCAGTTACGGCAACCGACGCTTCGCGATTTCTGCAAAAAACTTGTGCGCGCTGGGCTTCGACGCCAAATGGTACAAAATGGTACTCTCTACACCTATATAATTTATTTGACGACCGGTTTGGCCTAGTGGGTAGTGACCCTGCCTACGAAGCTGATGGTCCCGGGTTCAAATCCTGGTAAGGGCATTTATTCGTGTGATGAGCATGGATATTTGTTCCTGAGTCATGGGTGTTTTCTATGTATTTAAGTATTTATAAATATTTATATATTATATATATCGTTGTCTAAGTACCCTCAACACAAGCCTTATTGAGCTTACTGTGGGACTTAGTCAATTTGTGTAATAAAGTCCTATAATATATAATATAATTAACAGTTTATTTATGTTTGTTACAGGAGCTAGTTGTAAGCCACAATGATAGACCCCAGCTCGTCAGAAGAGGACAGCGATGACGAACACAAGAAACAGCCAACCAACAAATTACAACCTGGTGAGGTTTCACTTGTCCTGCCTTTTTTTTTTATACTACGTCGGTGGCAAACAAGCATACGGCCCGCCTGATGGTAAGCAGTCTCCGTAGCCTATGTACGCCTGCAACTCCAGAGGAGTAACGTGCGCGTTGCCGACCCTAAACCCGCCCCCCCTCCTCGTTGAGCTCTGGCAACTTTACTCACCGGCAGGAACACAACACTATGAGTAACGTGAGTGTGTCTAATGTCATTAACTTGCAATGTATGTACGGGTAAAATCTTGCAAGTAAAATTTTACCAACTTTCCGGTTTTCGATGAAGATTTGAATACATATGTAAGTCGGGTGACAATGCAATATTATGGTACCATAGAGCTGATCTGATGATGGAGATAGGAGATGGCCATAGGAAATCTGTGATAAAACAACGCAACCTAATTGTGTTCATACAGAAAACCGCAGCCAAATAACACTAGACGTCATAGTGTTGTGTTCCTGTCGGTTAGTAAGGTTGCCAGAGCTCAACGAGGGTATGCGGAGTCTTAGGGTCGGCAACGCACATGTAACACCTCTAGAGTTGCCGGCGTCCATAGGCTACGGAGACTGCTTACCATCAGGCTAACCGTATGCTTGTTTGCCACCAAAATAGTTTAAAAAAATGTGAATGTAGGCTTCAAAACGCTCTAATTTTAAACAATGTGCAATGAAAAGGATCACTTTCGTACGGTAAATGTCATAAAAAGCGGTCAAGTGCGAGTCGGACTCGCCCATAAAGGGTTCCGTACCATTTATGACGTATTAAAAAAACTACTTACTAGATCTCATTCAAACCAATTTTCGGTGGAAGTTTGCATGGTAATGTATATCATATAATTATATTTTTTAGTTTTATCATTCTGTTATTTTAGAAGTTACAGGGCCCCCCCCCCCTGGACACATTTTACCACTTTGGAAGTGTCTCTCGCGCAAACTATTCAGTTTAGAAAAAAATGATATTAGAAACCTCAATATCATTTTTGAAGACCTATCCATAGATATCCCACACGTATGGGTTTGATGAAAAAGATTTTTTGAGTTTCAGTTTTAAGTATGGGGAACCCTCAAAATTTATTGTTTTTTTTTATCTATTTTTGTGTGAAAATCTTAATACGGTTCATAGAATACATACTATCAAGTTTTGAACAGTATAGCTCTTATAGTTTCGGAAAAAAGTGGCTACGACATAAACGGACAGACAGACGGACATGACGAATCTATAAGGGTTCCGTTTTTTGCCATTTGGCTACGGAACCCTAAAAAGTGATGCGTTTACGTCACGGCCACTTCAGAACCTGTCTACCCTGACTGTTATCGATTCGCTAGTGATATGATAGGCCCAATGCCACTTCAGGTAATCCAGCCAGTGGAAAACATATTGAGTTAGGGTTATCTGTGTTTACTAGTAGAATTATTTTTTCGAATGATAATAATAATAATAACGGCCTTGTGGACCGCGAAGTACCGTACTACAAGTACTCACCTGCGCCAGTTCTCGAAAATGGTCGTGCCACGCTCTATTGGGATCGATCTATTATTACTGACAGGACAATTGTAGCCAATAAGCCTGACATCGTGATAATAGATCGATCGCAACGCCGGGCCGTGCTCGTCGACATCACCATCCCCCATGACGGGAATCTCGTGAAAGCTGAGAAGGACAAGTCCAGTAAGTACCTAGACTTGGCTCACGAGATAACCGCCACGTGGGATGTTGATTCGACGATCATTGTCCCGATAGTCGTGTCAGCGAACGGTCTCATAGCGAAGAGTCTCGACCAACACCTTGAGAGACTCTCGCTAGGTGGCTGGATCAAGGGTCAGATGCAGAAGGCAGTAATTTTGGACACGGCGCGTATAGTACGTCGGTTCCTCTCTCTGCGGCCCTGACCACCGGCAGCTTGGGCCCTGCCCCGCTGCTGGCAGCACCCTAGGTTAGGTTTTTTATAATGTGTTTATATCTTTTGTATTGTTTTGTAAGTGTTTTTATATTTTACTTTTATATCCATATTATAAAAAATCCTAATCTAAGATATTAAATGAATAAAGAGAATAATAATAAAATACTTTATTGTGCACAACAAAGAAAAATACATGTTACAAACAAAGAAAGGACATAAGTTAGTATAATGTCATTTTTACAAGCTTTTATTTAACTTGCCCCGTTAGTATGTATGGAACAAATCATGCATGTTTGCCCCACTTCTCGGTTTCAGATGGAGCTGAAAATTGAATACCTACTTTTTTTTTGGAATGAAAATTTGATTAAGTGATTTATGTCATAAAAATCAAAGGATGGTAGTTCTTTTTTAATCACATATACCTCTATAACAGTCGAACTATATACCCGAAAATATCCATGACTGTAGGAGGAAAAAAAATATTAGTTTTTTACTTAATGTCGTTTTACTACGGAACCACTTTGTTTTTTTTTAATATTTTGTATGTGATGTGTACTAGATATGAGTACACTATATAAAAAAATCTAGCAAAAATAGCTCAAGGGCAGATGTTGTTTCCTTATTCAGCTACGGCCTTTGATCCACTTCCCGGTTTCCGATGAAGCTGAAAATTTGCATACATATGTAAATCGGGTGACAATGCAATATTATGATACCATCAAGCTGATCTGATGATGGAGACAGGAGGTAGCCATAGGAACTCTGTGATATAACAACGTAACCTAATTGTGATTGAGGTTTTTAGAATTGTCTCGATGAGTATTAGTTGCCTATGGAAAGAAAAGTACTGCCAGCGATTAAAGCTTGTACGAAAAATTAAATTTCTGCCAAAAACTTATTCACTTTTACATTTTCTAAGTTTAACGCGAGGTGTACATCTCACAGAGACACTAGTTTACATCAATTTATTTTTAAATTTACGTAGCTAGCTAATAATTGGTTTTGTTCACAGTGGCTCCACCTGGATCGTTGGCAAGCGGGCGGCCCTCGGTCCGCGGCAAGCCGGAGCTGCCCCGCGGCTCAACAGTCGGTTTACCGGGTAACATTACATTAACATATTTGAATAGTTCTACGATTCCAGAGGGGGCGTAAAGTTCCTGGCTTTTTAGGGCTCCGTACACTATTACTAAAGATTCCGCTGTCTGTCTGTCCGTCTATCACCAGGCTGTATCTCATGAAGCGTGATAGACAGTAAAAAAATTACAGATGATGTATTTCTGTTGCCGCTATAACAACAAATACAAAAAACAGAATAAAATAAATATTTAAGGGGGCTCTCATACAACACACGATTTTTTTGCCGGTTTTAAAGATAATAATGGTACGGAGCCCTTCGTGCGCGAGTCCGACTCGCACTTGACCGGTTTTTTTAACTCCGTTAACTTCGGGATATGACTGTTATGGCTATGCTTATAAGTACTCATGTTTTTTGTATATTATTCATTGTAAACGCTGTAGAACTTCTCAATAAATAAATAAATGACCAAGTACATTTAAGGAAACTTAATAGTATAGTTCATTTTTTATTTTATTCAAAAAAGTAATTAATAGCTTTGTTGTAACAGGGACATTCCACCAAACAATTGAAAACTGAAACTGTGACATATCAATGACATTCAGAAGATCGATCGTCAGATCAGATATAGTACTTGAGTTTAGGAGCAAATGTATAAACTTACATAATCAATATGTAAACATGCCCTAAATAAAGTGTAGGTACACACGCTCGTAAGGGCCTAATCGGACAAAATATCATTGATTATCTACAAAATAGAGTTGCATCCAACGAATAGCGACTCGAATTGTCGACTGCCGGCGTATTTCGGATCGGCTTGACTCCTTGGCGCGGCGTAGAGATGTAGCCTAGCTCTGCATTTTCTATCGCATGTACAACGGGGAGTGCTCCGAGGAATTGTTGAAGTTAGTCCCTGCCTCTTCTTTTCACCATCGCTCTACGCTACAACATTTCCATTCTCACCACTTAGATGGTTGGCAGTCCTCAACTGTGCGTTTCTCCAGAAACTTTCTGCCTCGCACAGCTAAACTGTAGAATGAACTGTCGCCTGCGGTATTTCCGGACCGATACGACCTTCAAACCTTCAAGAAAAGAGTGTACTCCCATCTTAAAGGCCGGCAACGCACGTACAACTCTGGTGTTGCAGGTGTCAATGGGCAGCGGTAATCGCTTACCATCAGGTGATCCGTCTGCTCGTTTGCCTCCTGTCCTGTATCATAAAAAAAATTAGAACACCGGTTTCTTGGAGAAAGTTAATGTCAGGAATGCACCCTTGAAATACAGATTTAAAAATAAATTAATCGTTTAAAAACACTAGAAAAACTCGCTTATGATACGATATTCCATCATGGAATGCCAGTGCCTATCTTCCGGCTTCATCGTCAGACCTTGAAACCTAATCGTGGTCAAAGTTCATTACAAGACTTTTCTAACAAATCCAAAAACAGTTATGATACGATGTTCCATCATGAAGTTACAGTTCATATCTTTCGGCTCCATCATCATATCAGTTCGACAGTACCATATTATTGTATTGTCATCAGAACTACATACAGCTGCCAATTTTCATGACGCTACGATCCTTGGAAGATGGTTAAATTAGTTAGCTTAGATTCCATTACATAGTTACATACAGGTCGACCTAATAAAAGCGTGTTAAAAACACCGCGTACGACAGAAGTTACCTAAATTACGGAGACTATAATTAAGACTATAATTAAAAAGAGTAAAGACAAAACACGAGGCTTAAATTTTTTTTTAAATAAAAACCTCATTAATACTGATCCATTGCGGCTCAACGGTTCCCAAAGTTTCCTGAAACTTTTCAATCAAATCCTACATTTAACCAGCCCACAGTTTAATCGTTCAACTTCCCCAATTTGCTGGACTTGTAAGTTCACCTTAAGTACAGAAAGTCTTAAGCGATACGGTTTTACATTGAGACATGGTTTTGTGGTTTGTTGGGTCGTTTCTGATACTTTCCAAACTTTGAATTGTAGTCGCTTGCAAAGCGCACGAGTGTTCGTTTTAATAAGAACCAGGCTTGATTTTATAAAACTAGGTAAAAACTTGAGAGGTAACTTATACAAGTTATAAGTATACTTACAATAATAAAAAAATAACAAAAAAGAGAACCGACTTCTAAGAGGATAAAATTGTATATTATGCTATTTACACTCGCGGGCAAATAATACGGGTCAGTACGAAAAACTAGAATATCTCCTGAAATAATAAAGCTAGGAGTATGAATTAAATTGTATATTATAGATAAACTCATAGTTAATAAAACAACATCAAAAGTTAGAAATGAGATTCACTTGTTTATTCAAATTACATAGTAAACACGATATCAATTAATTATAGGTAAAAAATCAACAGTGGTACCTCACACACAAAACAAAAACTAATTAATATTTCGTATTGCCTCCTCGGGCTCTTCTTACAGCTTCTATACGATTAGGCATACTGTTTATTAAGTTATTATTAGCCCTTTCTTCCACTAACGCCTGTTTCAGGTCTCTAAGTGTAGCTGGGGCGGGGTTTCGATTTCTTAAACGCGTTCCGAGCTCGTCCCATGCGTGCTCAATCGGATTTAGGTCCGGGCTTCTCGAGGGCCAGTTCATAGTATTGATGCCAACCTCCTCAAAATAATCTTCTACAATCTGAGCTGTGTGCGACCTGGCATTGTCATGCATGATCATGGACTTTTCACCCATATTAATTAAATATGGGCCGACTTACTCATTAAGAATCTGTTCCACATATATGGCTCTAGTTAACGTTCCATTTTCTATCAAAACTAATTCCGTGCGATTCTCTGAAGAGATTTCAGCCCAAACCATAACAGACCCACCGCCGAAGGCAACTTTTTCTTCAAAACACGCTGGAATTAAACGTTCACCTGGCCGTCTGTAAATTCTTCGCCCCCCGTCATGTGCATAGAGCATAAATCTGGATTCGTCAGAAAAGAATAGGCAACCATTCTTCGTCACCCCATCGCCTGTGTTCGCGTACGTAAAGTTTTCTTGATGTTCGATGTCCTCTGTTAAGTTTTGGGCCATTTGCCGGTCTATGTGGGGTCAAATTAGCTTCACGAAGCCCCCGCCTTACAGTCCACTCGCTGATGTCATCTCTTCGGCTCTCCCGAAGTTGGTTGTTGACTTCAACTGCAGTGAGATGCCGATTTCGGAGCATGCTTTGTAACAATAAATCGATTTTCTCTAGCCGTAGTACATCTCGGCCTGCCGGTTCTGGTCTTCGAAGGTCCCTGCCAGTTTCTAGGAACCGTTGGAGGACTCTCTACACCGTAGATAGTGACACGCCTGTTATTCTTGCTGTATATCTTTGACTAAATAATTGCAATAAATGCTTTGTCTTGTCTTGTCTTGACTTCTGCCTTCTTCTGCCTTCTTGTGACAAAGTGATGATAAGTATACAATTCATCTTGTGTTAGCGACATGATAGTAATTCAGTAATGACTATCAAAGACAATAACTGCCTTTTATCATTTTGCTTTGACAGATTGAAAACAAAAGTGAGAAAACAAGCAAAAGTGAAATAAGCTCAATTTGAATTTAGTACCAAATTCGACTTTTTTTTAAATAAAACTTTTTCCAGATTTCTTGTAGAACATGGAAGATTCAATTCAATTCGATATTAAATTCTCTATAATACACAGTTAGTTTCCTGCACATACCGCTAATAATTTGATAAATATAAGGGTTTTTGTCACTGACCCGTATTATTTGCCCGCGAGTGTAACTTGGTAGAGATAAGATAAGTGGCGCAAACTGGTGTTCGACGGACGTAAAATCCATGATGAGGCGTTGCAGGTAAGCGAGCCAAGCGTCATCAGCGCATCTTTTGTTCGCCACGGACACACTACACCTGCCTGGCTTGTGGTCGTGTTTGCCGCTTCCGTATTGGCTTACACAGCCATTAAAAACGCTGCCTCCCTACCTGATACTGTTTAAATAGTCTGTAAAAGACTCAGAGGCAAATGATGATGATTAAACTTATGCGGTATAAAATCTTGGCTATAGTGACTACCGGTTATAACGACCATAACCCTTCGGTCCCTTTGATGTGGTTTAGACGGATTTGACTGTAACTCCAAACGGTTAGGAATTTGCAAATTTTAACTACCTGTGGATATATGTAAAGTATTCGCTCTTGTGTGTGTGTGTGTGTAACAGTGTATATGTTTAGGTGCGAGTCCCCTAACGACGGCCCCGCTCGCCGCCCCCCTCCACCCCGCCACCCGGCAGCGGGAGCAAGCTGCTCTAGCACCACCACCACACGCGTAAGTATCCGACTTTTACCGTAGCGGGCCACACACTAGCGTCCTTTGAGCGTCAGCGTCTAGTCAGCTCTATGGCTGTCTCGACCATTGCTGGTCAAAAGACGCTAATTTGGGGTAGCCCTAGAGGGGGGTGACTGGTAGAGAGACCCGACACTGGCGTCCTTTGAGCGTCAGTATCTAGAGTGCTGTGGAGAAGGGTGTCGCTGCGCAGTTGCGCTAACATACGTAGCGCTCGGGAGACGCTAGTGGGGTCTCTCTTATACTGAATACAGTGGTATTCGACTATACTCGCGCATCCGGCTTGAAGGACCATATATTGCATTGTGCCTTTAATATAATAATAATAAGGTTAAAATTTTTGAGATCTAAACTGCTCAATGATACTACCGGGACTATAGTGGGACTATAGGGAAAAGCTATAATGTGGTCTCCTGAATTAGATATTTTTTATTATAATAAAAAAATATATAATTCAGGAGACCACATTATAGCTTTCCTTTTTTTTGTTTGATATTATATTTAATAATAAGATTTCACAGAATTTTAACAATAAACTATAAATAATAATAATAAATACTACAAATAAACTTAAAGTAAAGGCCTTATAAATTATAAACGTCCTCCAAGTCGCTATCGATGGGCAGTGTGGCCAGAAGGCTGGCCGCATTGACACATTGGATGGCAATGCTTATCCTTTGAGCAAAATACTGGCCAGCCCTCTGGTCACCTGTGGCATCTATAAGGCGCGACGCTAGCTTTCCTTTAGGGCAATATTTCAATGACTTGAAATTTAATATTTTTGTGTCGGTAACACGGTCTTCAATATTAGATCAACTAATTTAACAGTCAACAGAGCACAACAATGCCTATTCAGCCTATTTTTGTTGCAGCCAGTTGAAGACTGTCAAGTTGATGAAATAGGGCCACTTTTTCTATAAGTCCTTTTTAAAATCTATCATTCACTTCCATTTCAATTCACGAAACATTATAGAAATACCTATTTGCTAATAGAATTTTTGATTAAGCTTTAACAATCCTTCTTATTTCTCTAATAAGCTAAAGTAGATGTAGTTTTCTTATAAAAGTAGCGCTTAGAGGTAGATCATACATGAAACCATACACGTCTGGGTACACTGAACTATCCTATTACTAAATAACAAACTGTACCTAGAGTGGCTCCCTGGGGTACACTATAGCCGAACTATGTTTAACGATATAAACTATGAGTATAACATGAAATATTATATTGGTATAGTTTTTTAAATGATTTTTGATTACTTTCTATCAGTATCTTCAGCGAAAATGACATAATTATTTCGGTATGTTCTGTTCAGTGTGATCAAACGCTTGGCACAATACATTGACGACCTAATACTATAGATCGTGTAGATCGTTCTTGCGCAGGACGTCGACTGGGAGTGCGAGCTCCGGGGAGGCGCCGGCACCATCGCCTAGTCCTTCTGGGGCCAGCCATTCTGACAAGGACCAAGACCCTCAGGTAAGACATCAAGCCCTGACATTCGTTCCAAATATTCCTGGTATAACGGGAATTCATCTGTATATTTTATAGCCTAAAAAGTATTGAAATGATTATTTATTAGGATAAGTCACATTGACTGTACACTCTTCTCATGAACCTGATAAAGCTATAGCAAATTTAAGCTCTGTTTATATATCCTAGATACTAAGATTACAGTTCCAGTGGCCTCTTTACTACCTAAATGCCCTGCCTTTGTAATAATTTTGTACTTAAATCCTTCGGTTATTTACCCGACTACGGCAAAGCAAAAGGAGGTATTGTATCTGGAATACTAAAACGAGGTTTGCAGAATTTTCAAACAAAGTGATGATGAAAGCTTCCTTAGAGAAACAAAATAACACTTTAAACACAATGTTATTTTAGGAGAAGATCGAAAAGCTAGAGGAGGACAAAAAGCGGCGTCTACAGCTGTACGTGTTTGTGTCACGGTGCATCGCGCACCCCTTCAACGCCAAACAGCCCACGGACATGACGCGGCGGCATACCAAGCTCACACCGCATCAGCTGGAAACCATTCAGGCGCGGTTTCAGGTTAGTCTTCTTGATCATCAGCAGAAAGACGTACACGCTGGCTATAGGTTCCTCGTCCTCCTTCCTTCCTTCCTTGGATCCGTGCATTTCAGAGATTCATGTAACAGTTTGATGGATGAAACTTAGTTCATTATTGCGTATTGACAAAGCGCTCGATGACTGGACGAGAAAAAAATTACAATAAGTATTTAATATTATGTAGGATAACATTTAAAGGCTAAATGTTATCTGATGTAGATCTAAATATCTATCTTCAAATTTCTACAGGCATTCCTGAAAGGCGAAACCCAAATTCTCGCCGACGAGGCCTTCCAGAACGCGGTCCAGTCGTACCACGACGTGTTCCTCAAGTCCGAGAGGGTCGAGCAGATGGTTAGATCCGGCGCCTGCAGCCATCACGACTTCCGCGAAGTCTTCCGGAATAATATCGAGAAAAGAGTCAGGTTTGACCAGTGATTCATGTCTACATTTCTGTCATCATTATACCCTTTTGACTGTTTTGACATGTATGAATGTGGTTTATTTAATATTTTAGCTACCAAAAAAATGGGCTAGTAACAAAGTGATAACTTTAAATGCAACTAAATTGGAAAACAATATTTATTTTCATTTACGTCATAGTTATGATGACGCAAATTTCGAAAAAAAAGGTATTATCTCATTTAGAGCGTAATTTTAAAGTGGGCATGTGAATGTTATATATATATATATATATATATATATATATATATAACGTTCACTTTTTCGATTGAATGTAACTTTTGTTTTTTGTCATCACTTTTACAATTTAATAATACCTAAACATGTTTCAGACACTGTAAACAGAGTAATATTTCTAAAATTTTTGTTTGAATATCGTGTTGGTTTCTCAGGTCTTTGCCAGAAATTGACGGATTAAGTAAAGAAACAGTCTTAACGTCGTGGCTAGCTAAATTCGACTGTATCATGAAAGGAACAGGTAAGTCATATTAATATTAACTTGATTTCAATCGTAAATGGGCTAACTAAGGGTCAATGTTATCAATGTTGATAAAATCTATCCTAAATACTTTTACGGCGCCATTTACATTATTAATTAGCTGTTTGCGTTTCTAAATATCATTGAACTAGAAAGTCGTACAATAACTACCGAAAATTACACATATTTTCTGGCCAGCTTTTTCAATGTTATTAATATTATTATACTTGAAATCTGTATCAACATTATCAATAAATACTGCTAGAGAGATATTAGCGTTCCTTAATATGATATTTAAGATAGATTTTTGGTAGTTTTTGGTGGTGTGGTGGTGGTCACATTGGCTCTTTTGTAGCCTTTCGTGTTTTGGGGAACGGATTGAAAAGCATGAGTGTTAAGCATCAGTTGTTGAAAGAGCTTATGTTTGCAAAGCCTTTGGTTGTTTGTAATAAAACAGTGTGTTCATCGGTAGAAGGTGTATGTCCTTAGACTCATCAGTCAGTACAATCAATAAACTTAAAAACAGTACTGACATTACATGAAATCCTTTACAAAGACATTTAACCATTACACAAGAAATGATCATTGACGTTACTGAACAGATTGACTCTTCTGATAAACTAACAGTCATGAACCTCCTGCCTTTTGCATCAATGTCGTCATCAAATCAGTGTATGATGCAACCAAATGATTATAATGGATTATCAAGTGAAATTGCGACATTTATTTAATGTTTATTACTTAATGAATATAATGTTTATCCTTTTTTAGTGTAACAATATTTACTATTTTATGTCCTAATTTCATTTCTACCTGCGAATATGTGTGATGATTTCAATAAAATGATACTTAAATTTCAAACTTTTAAAGAATACTTGTTTCATCTGAATAATATATAAGGAATTTTGAATATCATCATACGTATCAATTCCAATCATTGTGTTTGTACGGTAGATAAATAAATGTAAATCAAATCAGATCCAGTATTATAGCAAACTAAACACATCCTTAGATTAACATTTTCTTTACATCAAAAAAGGAATCTTTAGTGAATTTATTTTTAAAATATGTTCACGTGCACTAGTTTGCTAAGTACCGTCCTGAACATGTACCTGATACTGTGTGTCGCCTGCGTCTGTCTCACTTTCTGTGTTTCTCTCCCTTTCTCTCACGACATGTCTCTCTCACAATCCCAGGAATAACAGGTATCACTCGACTGTTCATTGTTTCCTTTCTAGCTTCAGTCACGTGTGATTGCTTGATTTATTGATATTTTCGTGTAGTTGATTTGTTTACAGTTTTTAAGTCCGTTTTAAAAGAAACAAGTATATATCTGACCACCTAACTTATTTAGTTGCTTTAACTATTCTAATAATTTCGTTCAGCTCACTGAGGATGACGTTAAACAGACCAGTTAATATATTTTTTTGACAATTTAAACATATTATAAACATTAAGATTCTAAAAAATATTGAAGCATCTAAATTAATATTGTATATTTGTAACGATATTACTTTTAGTTAAAACGGACTTCCAGTTTTCTTGTTTAATCTTATTGTAATCTTTGAAATATTTTCGCTTATGGCATGTTGGGAATAAGATACTTATATTTTGATCTAACAAGGATCTTACTAATGCCTCAAGCTTAAGTAAAAATCAAATTATGAATTTTCGCTTCAGCTTGGGTGGCAAGCTTGTCAATATTTTGATTAACAACACAACACTTGCAGTTAATAAAGAAGGCAATTGATTTAATAATTTCCGCAAACTTGTAAAAACTTGTAAAAAGTTTTAACTGACATTTAATGCCATCACTTTATCACAAACTTTCTTTAATCATATTTTGTTTCGACTTACTCGTCAGGTCATATGAAATACAATCTCAGTTAGGTATTATATTTATATACTTGACTCAGGGTCTGTCTCACAATGTCCAAGTAAAGTCCTGAATAAAGTCATCGTTGGCGTTTCACAATCTTCATATTTCTTATTAGCTTAACTGGTATAGGTATAAGATGCTAAGTTTGCAGGATGTTTTATCTAGCAGTGAATTTATTTGTAAATTAGTTATCCAATATTTTACTCATACCTTGTGAAACAGACCCTCAATATAAAAACCCTTTAACAATAGGTAACAATTGCCTTCCTTATCAAAGTTTCTTACCAAAGAGTTTTCCACGGAACACTTATTCCACAGCAACTCACTACAAACTTTGCGAAATATTTTGTAACATAATTTTCACCTTTACTTTATTAATAACTACTAACATTTGAATTGCTTATAGCATTTTATTATTTTTCTTAAATAATATCTTTGGAGAATAAATTTTATCTGTAGGTAACGGTTTTTTTTGTTCTTATAGGAAAATGGTAAGTTTATGGATAATTTAGATATATCTAAATGAGTACGGCGTCCACAGCAAATGTAACTCTTATAACATTTTACAAAATTAGAAATTGTAATTATAAGCAGGATAGGTACTATACATATTAAAAATGATCCCGCAAATATTTAAATACCAATCTTAATTCGATCGTCATAAAACTCTTCCAGAAAATCCAAAAAATGTTTAGTCATACAGATAAATAAGATCAAAATAATATTAAAGACTAGATTCCTTTTTAAAAGAATGGCCGAAGACTGCTCGGAACCGGGAGGAATGGAAAAAGTGCGGGGAGGCCTTTGCCCAGCAGTGGGACACAACAGGCTTTCAATATTAATACCAATATTAGTTAACAGAAACACATTTGTAATTAATGTAATGAAATAAGTTCCTATAGTGCAGGGTGAACAGAAAGAAACATTTCTGCAAAATCGTACATTCCCAAACCCGTATCCTGCACATCAAACAGTCCCTGTCTCTTTCTTCTTATGGCTTGTGCCTAGAAAAAGAACGCTTTAATCGTAACTATTTCTTATGTTTTCTCCTGTAATAGTCGGTAGTGCCTTGCCTACGAAGCAGGAGGTTCCGGATTCGAATCCTGGTACGGGCATTTATTTGTGTGTTTATCACAAATACTTGTTCCTGAGTTATGGATGTTTTCTATGTGTTTAACTATATATACATACATGTACACATATATCATCGTCAAGTACCCACAATCCAAACCTTTTGAGCTTACCGTGACTAGGTCGATCTGCGTAAAATAGTCCTATAATATTTATTTATTTTATTTAAAATAATCCCAGGTGTGCTGGGCGACGATGAGTCCAAGCGGCCGTCGCGGGCTCAACAGCAGAGTCTCAACGCGGAGTGCATCCTGAGCAAAGAGCAGCTCTACGACATGTTCCAGCAAATCCTCGGGGTCAAGAAGTTTGAGCACCAGCTTCTGTTCAACGCGCTGCTTGTAAGTATAAATGTCTTCAGTCATATCTTCTTTTGTTCTTGTATCTCGGCAAGGAGAAGATATATATGTTCCAGGAAATTCTTATTCGTATCGTCTTATTTGCTTGCCCAAAAAGGTTAAAAACCATATTAATTTAACTGAAGCGAGCACAAGCATTAAATGTTAAAGGAATAAAGTAACTGGGTAAAATGAACAGCAAAGAACTCAATGCAATAGATATGGGACCAAAAGGGCGTGAAAAAAAGAAATTGCTGCGCTGATCCCAAGTACATGGAATAAGAAAACGCGAAAATGAGAGTAACATGGGTAATGTTGAGTAACGACTCTTGACAAATTAATAATAATGATATTTTAATTTACAGCTGGATTCGGCAGATGAACAAGCAGCCGCTATCCGGAGAGAGCTGGATGGAAGAATGCAGAAAGTCAACGAAATGGAGAGAGTAAGTGATTAATTTTGATGACAAAATTTCTACACTGAAACATAAAGATGAAAGTCTAAATTATGAAGTTGTAGAACCGGTCAGAGAATCAAAATCTTGTGTCTTCATTCCTCATTCTGAGATGATTACACTGTGGCTTACTAATTGCTGAAAAGATATGGCTTAATATAATGTAGGTTAACCTATCCATAATTTTTTCTATAATTTAGTGTGCAATATTTTTTTAATAAATATTGATATCAAATATCAAACCATACTATGATTTTAAGTTTTTGGCAAAAAGAACATTTTTGGTACAAGCGATAAACGCTGTCTGTACTTTTCTTACCACAGGCAACTGAGGGAACTAATACTCTTCGAGATAATTCTAGAAACCCCAATCACAATTAAGTTGCGTTGTTTCATCACAGAGTTCCTATGGCCACCTCCTGTCTCCATCATCACATCAGCTCGATGGTGCCATAATATTGCATTGTCATCTTATATAGTTACGCAAATTTTCAGCTCAATCGGACATCGGGAAGTGGGTCTTTAGCTTCCAAGATTTGACACACACTAACTAACTAACCAACTAACTAACATGTTAATTATAAGATGTAATGTTTTGAAAAGATGTGTCCCGCCGAGTTTCTTGCCGGTTGGATACCCTCCTCCAATTGAGGGGGGATTTAAATCTTCTTGGGTCAGAGGTATAGGGTTAGAGCCGGTGTAGCTTTATTTGACGTTCATAAGCGCATTGTAATATGCCTATTTGAATAATAAACTATCTTTATCTTTAACTAACAAATATATAAAGCAAGTTAAATAAAAGCTTGTAATAATAAAAACTAATAACAAGCTCTCAAAGGGGCCTCTACGTGTTGGATCTATATCCCCACGCAAGCCTATCAAAAGACCGGGATAGATAGGCCCGTGAAATCCAAGGAAAATGAATAAAAAGTTATCTTTTTTTAATTTGCAACAAGCAGAAACGTCTGCGAACGATGCTATTAACCTTAAAATAAATTTAAAAGTGGAAAAATTACTGTCTTGAACTCACGGCCTCTGGATAGGCCGTGAGTAAGACAGTAATTTTTTCACATTTAAATTTAAGTTATCTTATGTTTAAAAATTTCTGAAAATCTTGGTTTGCACAGATTATGAAGCTTCTCCAAAAGTCTTTATTATTAACGTAAATTTCCAGAACCGCAAGCTAATGCCGAAGTTCGTCCTCAAAGAAATGGAGTCCCTCTACATCGAAGAGCTCAAGTCCTCGATCAACCTCCTCATGGCCAACTTGGAGTCCCTGCCCGTGTCCAAGGGCGGGGCGGATTCCAAATACGGCCTGCATAAAATCAAGCGGTATAATCACAGGTCGGTGTCAGGAATGTTTTGGAGGTTAGGATCTTTATGTCAATTTATTCAAATCTTGGAACCTTCGGCGATTATACAGCTAGCATCAGAAGTTTCTTAGCGCGCGAAGTGTTAAAAAATTATTCGTATTTTTATTTTGATCACCTCACCCGCTTAGCAATTTTTGGTGCTAACTGTATTAATAATTTGAAATTTTACTGATAACGTCAAAATTATATCTACCGCTTTTAAGTTTAATTTGTTGAAAGAACCTGCCTCACACACCCGATAAAAACAAAAGGTTTTCTGAATCTGAATATAAAAGCAGGATTTGCATTTGCATTTATCTCTATCTGTCTAAATTCAATTTCTAATAATCGTGGAAGGTGTTAATTAGCTTAAGATGTAATATACGTAAGACTAATTTTAGAGTTGAGAATAAGATTTGGATTGGTTACCAAAAGTAGTGAAAGTTTATCAACAAAAACAGCTTCAAAATGTACAACAACTTAAATAATATAGATGTGAACACAATTGTAACTCTTGGTACCCAAATTTTATTCAATATTAAATGTTGTGATCTATGTTCTTCATTACATTTGTCTGTGTTCATAAATAAGTTACGAAGTGAACAAGTCAAGACAACTCGTGATTTCATTTGTATGTTTATTTATTTGGCAAATGAAAAGACAAAAAAAATGTATGTTGGTTATAAGTTCTTCAACACTGTGTCCAACTTTCTTACGCACTGACTTGATCTGGATGCAACTGCATTGCATTACACTCATTGAAATATAGTTGAATAGTTTCTAGTTCATCCAGTGTAACATTATCTACCTACTTGTTCATTTTCTCTCTACTTTTCTTTTCCCTGGCACATAACGGGACACTAATAAAGGAAGTACAAGTAATGAGTACAGAATTGTTAAATTGAGCACGTGTCTTGTGTAGCAGGACCCTACACCCGCCCGGCCTCGAAACGATCCTCCTGTTGTCATTAGACCACTGTAGTCTTGTAGACGTAAAAGTAACATAGAATACCTAGCTAGAGCCTACATAGAAGCCAATGTGGTCGCGCTAAATGAAATGACAACTGAGGATGAAACAAAAGCTTCCACTACACTGCCAGAATATTTTAAAGCTTGATAGTCTTTTTAAACTGTAGATACAATTAAAATATTCATAGATTCGCTCACAAAACAATTAGAAGACAGTAGACATTTTATTAACTTTCAATTATAAAGCGCTTTTTACAATTAAACATAGCTTTACAAAGCGGAAACGCCACAAACGAAAAAATAATTCGTGGAACCATTTGCTTAATTTTAACCCGTTGCGATTGCTACATTTGAAACAAGCAAATCAAATACCACACATATAATTATCATTTTTCCGATACTGAATCACACAATAACGTCGTACTTAACTTTTATTACTTCGCTTTCTACAATATTATTTTTTACAGCTTTTATTTTACTTCTTTCACTAAACTTCACTTTTTCTTATTCTACAACATTATAATTTAACAGGTCATTTAATAATGAGCTAAGTTAGGCCGTATAAAGCAAACGCTTGTATTAGGACAACGACAAAAATGCTTCTTGCAGTAGGCTTTGCTTTTATTTTTGTTTGGTTTGGTATCGCTTCTAATATCTTCGCTATTATCACTGTTATTAATATGTGAAACCCCCTTTATAGCTTCTTGATAAGTATGTTTTCTTCAAATTGTTCAACTATTTCAAAGGTTTTGCATATTACTAACAAAACAATCACGTTACTTCAGTACTTCACCTAGCTTAGTATAGTTGGTTTTATGTCTAGAAATTAATGTTTCCTTCTGTTATGCTTAATCATTCTTGGTATCGGTGATGGTTCCATTGTATGCCACCATGCATTCGTCCTAATATGTGAATGTTTGTCCTATCTCTAAACTATTATCAATGGTGATTGGGTCAACTGTAACATCAATAATGTATATATCATTAATATGTTTTGTTGTTGTATCTTTGTTGTTAACTTTGATGATGCTGGTTGGTTTATGATGATTAGATCAAACGCCGGGCCTGACCCGAGTCCAAGGTTGAGTAAGCAGCTGTGTTTCAGATCGCAAGGGTCTCTGGCCAACAAGTTGACAGGCGAGGGCGACGGCGGAGATGTTGACACTCAGCTGACCAAAATGGATGTCGTTCTGACTTTCCAAATAGAGGTAAAGATTGGGTATTGACAATAAAGACTATGTGTGTGTTTATATTTGTGGTCAATGAAGGTTTAACTACTGATACAAAGTTGGTTTTTCCAATGAAATGTTAATATTTAAGAAATAATAGAGATTTGTTCAGATATTTGTGAACGAACGTTAATGACCATTCCCGCTTCGATATATCTCGAGTCTGATGGCGAGTGTCGACTGTAATAAATAATTTTCCATATGATGCGCAATACTATTTTCAAATTTTGTTATGAACGCTGAAATAAATATATAATTCTCTGACGAAAATACATTTGGAAGGAGTAATAATTAAAATAGTGATGTTACACAGACTACTGATGATCAGTGTGTTATATTTGAATGAATTCTAGGTAGTAGTGATGGAGGTAAAGGGTCTAAAGTCATTAGCGCCGAACCGGATAGTGTATTGTACTATGGAAGTTGAAGGGGGCGATAAGCTGCAGACCGACCAGGCCGAGGCGTCCAAACCGATGTAAGTAATAGAATAAAGGAATCCAATTTAGGCCTTAGCTGAATTAATGGCAATTGAGAGACTACTCATTAAGAGCAGATTTAGATTGTGATTTAATAAAAAGCCATCAAGACTGAAATAAGAGATACCTATGATCAGTGCTGTGGCTTATATTGAAAAACACTTTTATAACTTAAATAAATTTATATTGGAACTGTGATGAGGTACATTAGAATTCTTCTTTGAATTGTGTAAAACTTTTTATTCTTACTTGGTGATCTGAATTTAGACGATAATCCAATGACGTAAAATAAGGCGACTTTTGGTTGTAGATAAAAAGATATAAGATATTATACGTAGATAAATAATTTGATCTTATCCAGGTGGGACACTCAAGGTGACTTTAGTACCACACAGCCCCTCCCAGCTGTAAAAGTCAAGTTATACACGGAGAATCCGGGGGTACTAGCCCTCGAAGACAAGGAACTGGGGAAAGTGGTTCTTAGGCCTACGCCACTTTCTAGCAAGGTAAAATACTCAATAGAAAAATAAGCTCGAATAAATAAAGGAGTAAATAAAATACTAGATGATCTTTGAATCGGAAATAGTGTAACAGTCCAGTGAATTGGAACACCAAAGTGTTAGGTTGTATAAATTCGGATGAAGCTCACTATGCATGAAATCCACCGTAATCGCCAAATTCGTATGCAAATATAACGTTAATAGCGGCACTTTCACACTTTGTAACTTCAAAGTAGAAGTTATCTGAAACAAATTCCATACAAATGTTATATTTTCTATGCAGGCCCCAGAATGGCATCGCATGACGGTACCAAAGAACCTTCCTGATCAAGACCTGAGAATCAAAATAGCGTGTCGGATGGATAAGCCACTGAACATGAAACACTGCGGGTAAATCTCTCGTACTCATTCTTCTTTTTTAATTTTTTTCATGTTTTTTCATTGACTGTAATGTTTTCTCATTTACAAAATGTATCCATTCTATTGGATTATGGATATCTATTAACATCTTGAACATCAGTTAAGAGATCCCATAATTCTTAAATGTTGTTGTATATATAAGTTTTTATTTAATTTCACCTGTCCCGTTGTCTGTGTCGATCTGTAATCAAATTTTGCAAGTTAATATTTGACCTACTTCCCGGTTTCCGATGAAGCTGAAAATTTGCATATATATATAAGTCGAGTCGATAATGATACCATCGAGCTAATCTGATGATGGGGACCGAAGGTGGCCATGGGAACTCTGTGATAACACAACGCAACCTGTTTGTGTTTGGGTTTTTTTAGAATTGTCTCGATGAGTATTAGTTGTCTGTTTAAAGAAAATTATAGTAAGCGATAAAAGGTTGTACCAAAAATGAAAGTTTATCCAATAACTTATCATGTATTGTATTGCGTAATGCGTATGCAAGTTAGTTTAGCTTAAAAGTAGGTTAGTATAACAAAATAAACCTATATACTTAACAGTAGTTTTTTGCTTTGTGTTTCGGCCGAAAGTCTGTCTAACCATGCCAAATAAGTATCTGAAAAGCTGGTGTTTAGGTTGCACGCAGACCAATAATTTAATAATCACTATTTTACAATGCTTAGAAATAAAGAAAAAGTAGAAAAAGTCACTGTCTCGGGTGAGACTTGAACTAGTACTCGGGACTAAGGAATACCAATACTGTAATCTGTGGGGTGTAATACTCTTACAGAATATGTTGTTAGACACCCCCCTAAAGCAGATGTTAAATACCTATTGAATCAGTTGGTAGAACGGCGGGTTGGCTTCATTGCATATAAGCATTTTGGTATCGTTTCCAGATATTTCTGCTTAACATAATATTAATGAAATTTCTTTTTTATTCCGCCCTTCAGGTACCTCCACGTGATTGGCAAGAATGTCTGGAGGAAATGGAAGCGACGCTACATGGTGCTGGTTCAAGTGAGCCAATACACGTTCGCGCTGTGCTCCTACAAGGACAAGAAGTCAGAGCCGGCGGAGATGATGCAGCTGGACGGCTTCACAGTCGACTATATAGAGCTGGCTAGCGGTAAGATTTTAAATTTGAAATTTCTTCCAAGAAATTTTAAGTAGGTACCTATGATCCTCCTTACACCTGAATGATGACATATATCCCATGTATAACGGGGAGTGCTCCGAAGAATTGTTCGGATTAATCATTGCCGCTTCTTTCCGCCACCTCTCTACACAACAATGTTTCCATCTTCACCGCTTAGATGATTGGCACTTCTCAACTATGCGTATCTCGAGAAACTTCCTTGCATAGTTAAACATTGTAGAATCAACTGTCGCCTGCGGTATTTCCGGACCGAGACGACCTTCAAACTTCAAGAAAAGAGTGTACTCCCATCTTAAAGGCCAGCATCGCAGTTGTAGCCCCTCTGGGGCTGCTGGTATCCATGGGCGACGGTATTTGCTTACCATCGGGCGATTCGGCTGCTCGTTTACCTGTGTCATAAAAAATATTTTAGATTTGTTTTGTTTTTTCAAAAACTTGGAAAGTAGGTATAATTTTCTCTTACATCTGAATGAATGTATTCCATTTATAATGTGTCCATGCAATTTTGCAGTTATCTGTACCCTTTGGGAACCAACTTTAATCTAGAATTAATATATTTCATTTTCTTTTACAGCGCAACTAATGGTTGGGCAAGGTGAGATTTTTTCAATTGCTTACTAATTAAATAATTACTATTTTATGGGCATTTTTTGTACGTGTATTTTTTTCAAATACATTACCTTGATTATATATACTATACCTTTCTGACCCGAGTACGGCCTTAAACTACGTCCAAAAGAGAGGTATGGGCATTGTGAAAGTCATCTTGCTTTGTGTGGTAGGGCATAGCCAGCGGATGTCATTCCAGATCTAGAGCGGAGCCCAACTGGGGAAGTACCTCCATGCACCTTACAGAAAACCGCAGCCAAATAACACTAGACCCTACTCATAGTGTTGTGTTCCTGCCGGTGAGTAAGGTTGCCAGAGCTTAACGAGGGGGGGGGGGGAGGGGTTGCTAGGGTCGGCAACGCGCATGTAGCTCCTCTGGAGTTGCAGGCGTACATAGGCTACGGAGACTGCTTACCATCAGGCGGACCGTATGCTTGATTGCCACCGACGTAGTATAAAAAAAACCTTATTTGTTTCTTGGTACCTGTTGAAGATGAGCATATATACCAGTCACTTTGATGGTGCAAACCCTTGCAAATCCCATATACACACATGCGCCCCAGACTAAGGGCCGTCCCAACTTCCAGGGAACGAGAGTCATACTGTCCAGCTCCAGCCACTTGCCGTTTTCCCTGTTTTTTTTTTTAATCCGTTCGAGTCTTAAATAAAACGATCTGACTCACAGAACTGGAAGGCGCCAAGAACTTCATGAACGCTGTCCGCGACGGCGAGTCCGTGCTGATGGGAGTGGGTGACGAGAACGAGTGCCATTTGTGGGTCATGGCTTTATACAGGGCCACTGGCCAGAGTCATAAGCCCACTCCACCTACTACGTCGGATACGCATCATAAGATCATGGGAGGTAAGTCGAAAGTAAATGTCTCCGGGTCCAACGGCTTACCAATTTTACTATAGGTTTATAGATCACTTGCGCTCAGATTAACGCCAATCGCCGGGTACAGACTCATTTTGCATAGGAAGACAGGAACAAACGAGTGCCACTTGTGGGTCATGGCTTATACAGGGCTACTGGCCAAAGTCATAAGCCCACGCCGCCCACGTCACGTCGCGACGATAAATAGAGTTTATAAGACCATTTCTTGTACAGCTATTAGAGAATGACGTAAGCGATCTTATACTTTTACTACGGTAAAATTATAAGATCCGTTACTTTTGATGTTGACAATACAGTCAGATAATAACCTAAAGTAAATTTTAGATTTTTTTTATCATGTACATAATCTTTATTTTGCTGATTGCGTTAACAATCCAATGCCTGTAACAGATGCAGACAAGGCGCGTAAGCATGGAATGGAGGACTACATCCAGGCAGACCCATGCCAGTACGACCACCACCAGCTGTTCTGTACGCTGCAGTCGCTCACGTTGAAGTACCGGCTTCAGGACCCTTACTGCTCATTGGTGAGTTAGCATGGAGGTCTACATCCAGGCATACCCGTGTCAGTATAACCACCAGCTGTTCCGTACGCATCGCTCACGTTGAATTACCGGCTTAAGGACCCCTACTGCTCATTGGTGAGTAATAACCCCCAGACACTGCATTATGAAACGTTTACAAATAGCACGAGGTCACCACACATAGACTCAATTTTACCTATAATTCCACGATCCGAGCAGCACTGAGTTGTATTCTACACACTTTTGTACTATAATAATCCAGGCATGCTTATACAAGCTCTGAAAAACATAAGAACTTAATAACAAAACAATTTTTTTTTATCTTTTTCAGGGTTGGTTCTCTCCCGGCCAAGTTTTCGTGCTCGACGAATACTGCGCGCGCTACGGCGTCCGCGGCTGTTTCCGCCACCTCTGCTACCTCTCCGACCTCCTCGATGTCGCCGAGAGCGCCTCCCAGACCGTCGACCCCACGCTCATGCATTACTCCTTCGCATTCTGTGCAAGTCACGTCCATGGCAACAGGTGAGTAAAAGTTGTTTTAAATTGATAGACGGTTCGATGAAAGTTCGTTGAAATAGATGAGATTACGCCGACATACCATTCGTACTCTGCGAACAAAAAAACACTCTTGAGTGATGAGCGTTTCTTTGAGACCCTCGAGCTAGGCAGACGACCTTAGGGTTTATCGCGAACATCTTAGGAACGTCCATTCGCCTTTTTGCCTTTTGTTTTTTGTTAGGCAAGGGCTTTATTTGTGCCTTAATTAATAAATAAAATATTTGTTACTGAGTTATGGATGTTTTCTTTGTATTTCAGTATTTATCTAAGTCTATTATGATTTTTTTGCGTCGAAATATGATTTTTTTATTGTACCTATATATGGCCTAGTATACACAAGGTGGGGCTAGGTCAATTTGTGTAAGATTGTCCCATAATATTTATTTATTTACCTCTAATACTCTAAAGTATGCCAGAGCAATAGAGAGGCAAAGAGATGAACTAACGATCGAAGATGTTCACGGTAGGTCCTCAAGCCAATAATTTCATCTGTTTAGTGTAGCTTTCGTTTGTCAAACTACAAAAGTCTACACAGAAAACGGAAACTGGAAAATTCCAGTGCTCTTTAAAAATGAACTCAAAGCTCAGATCGACTTTGACTGTGATTTGTGTTATCCAAATCGTTGCCTAGAAAATATTCTGGACTGTTGTAAATTAGAACATGAACAACAGCGTTGAATACTTACTATAGTTTCAAAAAAGATTTTATTAATGCTTTTGGAATAGTAGACATAGTAAATTGTATATCTGATACCAATTCCAATCAGGTTGTACCAGTACAAAGATGAGAATTTATAGGTAATATTTATAAAGATCTTGAAATTTATTCGAATTTGCCTGCTGTGTATTAGAAATCGATGTTTTAGTTTGGTGTTCCCCAAGGGTTCATTCTTG
Source organism: Cydia pomonella (assembly GCF_033807575.1). Lineage (NCBI taxonomy): Eukaryota > Metazoa > Arthropoda > Insecta > Lepidoptera > Tortricidae > Cydia > Cydia pomonella. The sequence goes on along the minus strand of NC_084725.1, from coordinate 13,038,417 downwards.
GTCCTATTCTCTTTTCAATGTGATTTATGGTTAGAAAAAAAGCTGTAGTCGATTATTTTTTATACAATTTTGGGACTCATAATATTTAATAAGTATTTTTTATACTTCCCGAATATAATTTTGAAGACCTTTATTCTTCAGTCGTAATTATTAAAACTAAAGAAGAGACGCTTTCCATATAGATTTTCATACATTGCACAGTGACATCCACAACCGGCATCATGGGCGGGACAGCTAAGTATATAATTATTATGCGAGTGCAATATAAAGCCCGACCAGAAATATATGATCATTGTCAAGAGGGCGCTGTTATTCTCATGTATAGAGTGACAGTTCAGTTTAGTATGAAAAATTTAGTTCCAATGAAATTCCACAATATGGCGCGTGATCATATATTACTGGTCAGGCTTTTTTTTTAATACTACGTCGGTGGCAAACAAGCATACAGCCCGCCTGAAGATAAGTAGTCTCCGTAGCCTATGGACGCCTGCAACTCCAGAGGATACACATGCGCGATGCCGACCCTAACACCCCTCCCTCCCTTCGTTGAGCTCTGTACTCCTAGTGTAAATTTTATCGACATCATAACGTGACGAACGCGTTTGCGTTAAGTCTCATTTTGTATAGGATTTTGAGTTTCCAATACGTCCCGCTTGGCGCGCTCTTTCTAAATCCAATACAAAATGAGACTAAACGCAAACGCGTACATCACGTTTCAAAATCGAATTTATTTACACTAGGGGTACTGGCAACCTTACTCACCTGCAGGAACTTAACTCTATGAGTAGGGTCTAGTGTTATTTGGCTGCGGTTTTCTGTAAGGTGGAGGTACTTCCCCAGTTGGGCTCTGCTCTAGATCTGGAATGACATCCGCTGTGCTGTGCCCTACCACACAAAGCCAGATGATATTCACAATGCCCATACCCCTCTTGTGGATGTAGTTTAAGGACGTACCCAGGTCCACAGGCTTTAGATGTCAACAGGCGGAAAAAGAAAGCGTCTCTGCTTTACGATTTAGCGTATACTGCCTTTATGTGTAAATAAATAGTTTCTCTTTTTTTTTCTAAAAGCTAAGGTAGGAAACTTATAAAATAATCGAAAACAGCGAAACCTTTTTACACCCCTAATAGTGACCACGTTACTGTGCCTCCACACGAACTTGCTTTCTATGTACTGAACTATTAGTTGGCCCCGTGGCATTTCTCATCTACCTACTGTACCATACTTGAATATGTGTGCTTAATACTAACTGTGACCTGCTTTTCCTTACTAATGTTTTCTGTTTCCGACTAGTGGTTTTGGCAGTCGCAATAGGGTTTTTGGAATCAAAAATTTAAAAAGTCCATGATACGTGCTTCTGACAGATTTAGTCTAAAAATGATATGAAAAATATAAAAAAAATTGTGTTGTGTAGTGTTATTAAATGAAATAAAGTAGAGTAAAAAAAGAAAGTATTTTTTTAATCTCAACTCTTAACTAAACATTAAACAAAACTTAAAATAGTGGTCTGCAAGGATAAATTTTAGGTCCTTGCTATTTTAAACAGAAATAATAATTGTATGAATTATTTCTGGAATGAAAAATACATTAGATGAGAAATAACGAAGATTATTTTTTTCATAAAATATTATTCTGCCAGTTCCACGGTCCCCTATCCTGCTTGTGCCCTACTAGATTAAGCCCCACACGCAAGTGGTTCACAGTACGGCCACGTTGCCTGGCAGGCCCGATGGCGTGGGCAGCATCACCGTCCAGGAGAAGGAGAAGTTCGCGGAGATCAAGGAGCGGCTGAAGGCGCTGTTGCAGCACCAGATCACTAACTTCCGATATGCGTTCCCATTCGGAAGACCGGAGGGGGCGCTGAAGGTAAGATATGTGAGAGGTGAGTTAGAAAAATAGGAGTAGAAAAATTCTGTAAGAGATAGAACGAATTTCCATTTCAAGATAACCGTGGAACTATCTATTTTTCAATTTGTTCACTCTATATTATTTTATGTCTTTTTCCTTCTTGTCTGTTACCTTTCGTGATTTTTCTCACTTGATGGTCTCATCGGAAGATCAGCGCTGGAAGCCACCAACAACATGCTGAGATGAGGCCATTTCGTGGCACTTTATACTTTCTTTGTTTTTGTTATATTATGTAATATAATATTTCTTGTTTGTGTTTACGAATAAAAATTATTCTATTCTATTTTATTCTATTTTATTGCCTTGTGAGAACATTTTTTTCTCATGGATCGTAATCATAGTCGATAATAAATGTACCGTGAACGATTGTGACAAATTTGTTTTAGGAAGGTAAAAATACTTTTGAATATCGATCTATGACGACATTTTATTATTAATTGAATTACATAATGAGCTTGTATAAAGTATCCTTACATAGTTGTTTAGTGACAGTTTTTCAACTTGTAACAAGTAGCTTAACTGATATGCAAAAAAACAAAAAAACAAAAATGAAAGGGGCAACAAGCAATCACATGTAATTACGCCTCGTATAAGTACACAACATATAATATGTATAATTTTTGTTAGTCATAAACTCAGAGGAAAATTATGATCACGTAATTAACAGGATCGTAAAACTGATGCCTTTTAAACTATCTAAGTTAATGCGTCATATATTTTTCCAGGCTACACTATCTCTGCTAGAAAGGGTTCTGATGAAAGACGTAGTGACTCCCGTGGCACCCGAAGAAGTCCGGGCCATGATCCAAACCAGCTTGGAGAACGCAGCGCTACTGAACTATACACAACTCAGTCAAAAGGCCAACATTGAAGGTAATATAAATGAACAACTTTTAACAAAATAATTATTTGTGATATTTTTGCAATGCAGTAACCGATGAAATAAAACATTCAGAGGACTTAAGAGGAGAAACAATGGTGACACCAGCGAAGAAATTAGAGGACCTGATACATTTAGCAGAGCTGTGCGTTGATCTCCTGCAGCAAAACGAAGAACACTACGCGGAGGTAATGTAGAAAACATTGCATTCAAATACCAGTCCTTATAGAAAGCTGTGGGATGCGAGTTTTGGAGTAAAATCATATTTGCAAAAAGCAAAAGCGAAATTGCAGAGAAAATAATCATAGTGATGATTATAAGTTAAATGTATTTTTCTCCAAAACATTTGCTAACAGTGTCTATGTCTATCCTGAATGTCGTGATTTCTGTTTCGGGAAAACTTCTTAAGAGGATAATATAATCGAAGTTCATAGTTCATACTAACTGTAATTTAAAACGGATTATAATACCTTAAGAATTTTTGCCATAAAAGTTCAGTGTTCACTGAAAAATAGCACCCTACTCTCCTATCGCTATTAGTGTGGGGAATGATAAGGCAGTAATATTTGTATTTATATACTTAAACTGAAAATATTTGTTTACAAATCAGTAAATCATAACAATATTTCCAGTTTAGCCAGTACATGACGATTTTTTTTCACTCTAGAGTGCAGTCTTTACAAAATGAAAGCTTTTGAGTCTTGTAAAGATAACACAGTACTTTTAAATATTATCTGTCGTCGTTGTGTACTCGGTATTTAACTTATAAGTTAGAATCCCACAGAGGTTGTTTATTTTCCTCAATTATTTTATGTGGCTTAGTCGTTATGTGAATGACATATGATTCACTTCGCGACGTTGGATGTAAGCTAAGTACTCTTTTAACTTTTTATATCCCACTTCTATCTTATCTTTATTTCTCCGCAGGTGTATAACACAAAACCGGACTCTAGCGGTCAACCAAATGTAACTACTCATAATTTGATTGAATGCTCGATGCTGATCAAATCACTTGTCAGTCTGTTCACTCAATTTTCTTGGTCATACTTCACTTGATTGGTTTGATCACAAATTTATAAAAGGAGTAGACATTTAAATAAAGTTTTTATAGCTGAAACACGCTTGAGCAAATATAGATGTTGATAGTGTTAAAACTGAAATGTTGCATGAATATCGAATGAGAATGGGATAAATAGAGCAACACAAAATTGCTGGGTCTGTAACTTTTCATTCTGGGCTTGAGAAATCAAAATTTATTGCAGAAAATTTAATATCATCAAACAAATTGGCAGGGTTTTCCAATGTAACGTCTGAAATGAAAAGTGTTTCACAAAATTCAAAACAGTCTACTCCAATACTTCAAACGTTAATGAACACGACATTAGACAGCTTCGATACAAGACATAGTAGGACGTACAATACATTAAAAGCACATTTACAAAAAATATCTCGCTTCAGTAGTACGCTGTTCTTAGTAACGACGCTTGCACTTGTTCCAAGTACATTACTTGTCGTATACAAATCATCCAGGTGTACATATAGAACGTCAGCAGCATTGGATGATGCACATTGCTCATAGACAACAACATTAGTATAAAAACACTTTGAAATTACGGCTTTATTAGCAGCGAAATCAAAACGTAGATAGAAAGCGTTAATTCATTTGGTATAATATGTATTATGCATGGTTTACTTTTAGATTGCATAAGTGTAGAAATTTCAAAATATTTGCGTTATTATTTAATATAATAGTAAAAACTCTTGAAAACGCAAATATTTTGCTAACTTGGTAAGTATTTCATTTTTTAATAAAATTTGAATCACGTGTACCTGAATTGCGCTACAGCGCAACTCTTTTTCAATTTGCCATTTTAAAATATCAGATGACGATATGTTTTTGTCCATGCACAATTTCTGAAGCATGGTTTCTTGTCTCTGCCATTGCTACGTTGCGAACTATCGTTGTCCCCTACTGTGTTGTCTTCCACAATTTGGCCGTCTTTAAATTCCGCAGACATTTCAGCGTCATCTTCTTTATTAGTTTCATCATCATCAATATCTTCACGTGTATCTGTGCAGGCGTTTGCGTGGTTCTCGGAGCTGTTGGTGGAGCATGCCGAAATATTTTGGGCCCTGTTCGGTGTTGACATGGATCGGGTTTTAGCGGAACAACCTCCTGATACGTGGGATTCCTTCCCGTTGTTCCAGATTTTGAACGATTATTTGAGAACTGACGGTAATTTATAATTTTTATTGTAAGTAAATTTCATATAGAAATGATAGAAGTGAAATATGAACTGTCTGAAATAGAAGCTTTTTTGTACAGTCGCGTAATGTGGAGGTTTGTCACATTTGAACCTCAATGCCATTACATAGAATTGAAAAATGACAATCAATCAAATTCCGTGACTTCATACAGTCACGTTTACAGTTTCGGGTGTATTTTGCATACACAGTTCCAGCAATATACTTGTATTGATGGAATTGTGCATTCAAAATACATTGGACATGTCATACCGTTAGTATTGACAACCAAATTAGCTTAAACCCTAAATGGATCAACAATTAATGTCTATATCCGTGCCTATGTAAAAAAATGTTTTTAATTTCCGCAGAAAACTTGAAAGGTGGTCGTTTCCACGAGCACCTACGAGATACGTTCGCTCCACTCGTGGTACGGTATGTGGATCTCATGGAGTCCTCCATCGCGCAGAGCCTGCACAAGGGCTTTGAGAAAGAGCGGTGGGAGATTAAGGGGTAAGATAATATTTAATGTCGTCAGAAATGCTACTAGTATAGTTCGGCTACGTTAACTGGCTTGATAAATTTAGTAACATCAACCATGAACATCTAACTATTTCAAAAAAATTACGTTCATGGTCGTGTTACCAAATTATTTTACAGCACATACTGCAAAAAGTTTAGACGCCTTTTCTTTGTTCTTCCTCCATTTTTTAGTAATTCTCTATTTGATACATTAATTTAATACCTACTGTATGAAGAAAATCACGGCGGGTACATCTCTCCTTTGCTTTGTGCCTTTGTTTGTGCTTTACTAGACTGACGGGATTCTAAATAAGCACTGATGCCTGTAAACTTGATGTGTTGAGTTAGTACCGTCAGATTCCGATTAATGCGGATATATGAAAGTACTGCGTTTACAACACCAGATGGGCAGTATGAATATTTGATAATGCCATTTGATATACTTTGTGACCTATTATAAGAATAACTATTAAGATACTAGCTTTCGAAGGCAAACTTCTTTTTAGGGTTCCGTAGCCAAATGGCAAAAAACGGAGCCCTTATAGATTCGTCATGTCCGTCTGTCTGTCCGTTTATGTCACAGTCACTTTTTTCCGAAACTTCAAACTTGGTAAGTAGATGTATTCTATGAACCGCATTAAGATTTTTACACAAAAATAGAAAAAAAAAAACAATAAATTTTGGGGGTTCCCCATACTTAGAACTGAAACTCAAAAAATCTTTTTTCATCAAACCCATACGTGTGGGGTATCTATGGATAGGTATTCAAAAATGATATTGAGGTTTCTAATATTTTTTTTTTTGTTAACTGAATAGTTTACGGGAGAGACACGTCCTAAGTGGTAAAATGTGTCCCCCCCCTGTAACTTCTAAAAGAAGAGAATGATAAACCTAAAAAATATATTTTGTACATTACCATGCAAACTTCCACCGAAAATTGGTTTGAACGAGATCTAGTAAGTAGTTATTTTAATACGTCATAAATGGTACGGAACCCTTCATGGGCGAGTCCGACTCGCACTTGGCCGGTTTTTAAGGCCGCGTAAGTAGTTAAGAAACAGTTTGGGGATAATCTTACACAGATCAACCTAGCCTCAAACTATACAGGAGGTCGATATACATACTTATACAGGATGTTTATCTAGTCCTGAAATAATTTACGGAGTGAATATATAGGTCATATTGAGCAACTTTTACTATGGGACCAACCCCGAAATCGCGATTTTTTTAAATCCTCTAATAATTAAAAAATCTTTCCAGCAACGGCTGTTCAACAAGCGAAGAGTTGTTTTGGAAGCTGGATGCGCTGCAATGCTTCATCCGGGACCTGCACTGGCCGGAGCCAGAATTCCGGTCGCACCTGGAGCAGAGGCTCAAGCTGATGGCTAGCGATATGATGGAGACCTGCATCCAACGGACTGAGTCATCTTTCCAGGTATACACATAAATAAATACAAATTTTCCAGCAACAGCTGTTCAACAAGCGAAGAGTTGTTTTGGAAGCTGGATGCACTGCAGTGCTTTATCTCGGATCTGCACTAGCCGGAGCCGGGATTCCGGCTTCAATTAAAGCAAGCTGATGGCCAGCGATATGATGAAAACCTGCACCCAACGGTCTGAGTCCTCCTTCCATCTTATTACTAATTATATATTTGTTATCGTGTATAATGTTTTCATGACAAATGTTTAGGCCCGTGCCAAATGCATGTGCCAGCATTTGATTTAAAGAGCATTTTTGAGTTTTAGTGTTGCTGGTCAAGTGCCTGTGCCAAATATTGAGATTAAATTGCTGAGTGGACCCTTGGTTTCCTAAGTAAACCGTAGTAGAAGGCAGAGTCTTGCTGGTCATAATGAGCCTCGATGGTCAATCCTGTCACAAAAAAATCGAATAAAACTTTACACCTTAGTCCAATTGTCTATTTATTGAGGTACAGTCAGCATCAAATACTTTATAGCAACCAAAGTAGCCAAATAGTTCGGTACACCATATATTTAGTATGGTGTACCGAACTATTTGGCTACTTTGACTGATACAGAGTATTTGACGCTGACTGTACTAGGGTAAGAAAATTCAGTAGGCAGTCGGCTAAAGTCGCACATCTGTTAATTTCATTTGACATTACAATTACATGATAGGTTCAATTACGTTCCTATAGTTGGTCAACGATGAGCCTTGTCTATGTGTTAACTTGTGAAGTTAACAGCGCCATCTATCTGACCTTTTTAATACTGTATCGAACCCTAAATGGCTTATGGATAATCGATATCCAACAAGGGTTTACAGGTAGTCGATAAGTGGCGCTGTAATCAAGTAGAACTATAGTTGGTCAAACCAATTTGTCAGTAAATAAGAACAATAAAAACTATACTCATCCTTTTCTTTTGGATGCTAGTACTAGTGTAAGACAAAGATAGTATGACTCCCTCTGTCTATGTTTGAAATGAGATAGCCCTTTGACAAACTATAATTTGTAAAATACTCGTACCACTTTCCCAATATACTCGATACGAAGCGTACGCTGGTTTGTTTTTGACTTCCTCAAAATCCTCCAACCTCCTACGTGCCAACACTATGTCTATGCCATTTTCAGGGCAACTTCTGGCCAGTAGTTTAAAAAATCATCTAGCGTGACTCGCTATCTATACAATACAATACAATACAAATACTCTTTATTGCACACCTCAATACAGAAACAGTACAAATAATACAACACATAAAGAAGAGGAATCTATATTGAATGTTATTATTGTTTCTACAGTCGTGGCTGAAGAAGAGCATAACGTTCATGTCAACGGACTACATCCTGCCGGCGGAGACGTGCGCCATGGTGAATGTGGCGCTCGACGCCAAGAACCAGGCGCTCAAGCTGTGTGCTGTGGAAGGCGTGGACATTGTAAGTATAAATACGAGAATAATGCTTCAGTTTGATGACCTACCAACAATGGAACAAGCTATACTTAAAAGTTGATTGAAAGTTCGGTTGAACTATGCTCTTTTTAAGGCAAATCACTAAAATTTTGCTGCGAACATCCAAGGATACAAAGGTTCTACGCCGTTTTATCTTCTTAAGATAATTGATTAACCTTTTTCCAAGCCACACGGATCCACGGTTATTCCCAAAAAATCCAAATACCTATATTCCAATTAATTTGGCTATCAAGATTCATTCGAAGACAAGTCACATTTCCCGAAAATAATCCTGTGGCCCTAGTGAAAAGGGATACAAGTCTCTGGCAGTTTAGGTGTATAAGGGCATAAGTGTTACGTGGAACTTACACCCCTTTACACCTGCGCTGCCAGAGACTTGTACCCTTTTTCACTAGGGCCAAAGTTTTAATTTATAGTTATTAGTTTTAGATTATCTAATTTGTACCTTAAATCGGAATAATCGTACTTTGCCTGAAAAAGGGTTAAATTATAGATAGAGGCAGGCAGGCGATCTTATCGCTAAAGTGTTTGATTTTGCACGTTTTGGTTATTAAACACATAGGAGACCGAGTTTTCATTATATATTTATTATTATTTAAAATATATTTTTATTTCCTTTTTTGTAATTCTTGTTTTAGAATTGTTGAATTATTTTGTCTATGTTTATTTTTATCTGGCTTTTCTTCTATGCTTTCGCTGATTTATCTAGGGGAGATGTTCGGTATGTTGATCTCTTGCTATACCTAGGTACTTGTAACTAATGACTATTGCTTATTGCTAGATTGAGAGAATGGAACTGGGATGCCTTCTCTTTTCCTATCTGCTATTTTCGAGTAATATTTGTAACAGCTAGTAAAAATTTAAGTATCTGTCCATTAGGAAGATTACGAAATGGAACTGTATGCCTTTACTTTATTGAACCTACCGACTAGTCCAAGAGTAAGGTTCCCAGAGTTCAAAGAGGGTACGGAGTGTTAGGGTCGGCAACGCGTATGTAACGCCTCTGGAGTTACAGGCCTCCATAAGGCTACGGATACCGCTTACCATTAGGCGGGACGTATGCTTGTTTGCCACTGATGTAGTATAAAAAAAGAATCCGCATAAGTAGTATCAGCGACTACCAGATTAATCCACGAATTTTTACGGCTCTCTGCTCATGTAACTTAGTAAGTACCTTCTTTTTTAGCCCATGAACTCGCTATCACAAAATTTAACTTAGAAAGCGTTTACCACATATTCACTTCTTCTAAATAGGGCATAATCTAAATTAAATTATGATTTTACAATAAAACAACAATTAAAAATGACAACTAAAAATTTACACAGACATACCGCTCCCCGCCGTACCCGGTGCGAACGTTCCTATGATGCTCGCAGCATTTCCGCGTTGGAATACCATGGACAGACTTTGCACCAGGAACGGCACTCCCCCTTCTGCCTGAGACGACGGCCTAGCTCGCATTAGCTCCCCAGCATTATGATCATCTTTTAATGTTATCTTCTTTTGCAAAATTTTTAGAACTAATTATGAAGTGGCAGTGAGGCTTGAATTTTCAATTTTAATGGTTTAAATTTATATGAAAGCCTCAATATTTAATGGCGCCGAAACAATAGTAGCCTCCTTGACTCTTCTTACATATATCCTCTAACCAAGATTGTATTTCACAGTACCAATACCACGCGAAGATGGACGCCCAGATCGACTCGTGCCTCCAAGCGATGGCGACTGGCATGACGACGCGACTGTCAGCCGTGCTAGAAGCCACGCTAGCTAAGATCGCTCGCTTCGATGAGGGGAGGTAAGTTATCATTACTGGGCCATTTCATTTAGGTAAAACTGTTCACTATTTTTTTTATTCTGACATTTTTATGCTATTTCTACTTAGAATCACGAGCTCTTTCATTCCTAATAGGAAAAACTTGTGTCTAAGGATTTTTCCATTCTGTTACCATTTTTATTATACTTTGTGTGAAGATAACGGATTGGAAAGAATAAAAAATGTATACATATTTTATTTTATTTTATTATGGCAACAAACAGTCATTACATCAAAAGAAACATTGAATGGATTACGGAGAAGACAAACAGTGCCGAAACATTTTTCAAGTGAAATATCAATAGTGGAAACATTATAGGAGTTGATACTTAGTGGTAAAGATAGATTCTGGGACACTAGTCTCTCTTTTTAGGATTGAAAGAGCTTGTGATTCTGAGAATAAAGAACATTAAAATTCCTAAATCTAAATAAAAGTTCTATTGTACAAGTTTAAAGTTTAAATAAAATGGATTGTCCTTACTGGCCTAAAGGTAGCGAAAAAGTTCAAACAACCCTTCATACGTAAGCCACACATTGTATGCCTACTTGAATAATAACCTATCTTTACCTTTATCTTGTCCCCTCCTCTGTCAAAAATTCTTTCTCGTCAATCCAGCTGAATCCTGCTGAGCTTTTAGTTTGATTTGGCCCAACGACGTGAGTAAATAAGAAATTCAGACTTCGGCTTCCGTCGTCGATTACCATACGAAAGCTATGCTTGAATTAATCGCTTCTCCTTTGGCATGATGTGGCTTGTTCTACCTTCACTTCTGTGATACCGCCTGAACTTTAATGATGTAATCTATGGTTACTTCTTTGGTAAGACGTGACAGCTTGACTTTTTATTATGTTTTATTATCGTAAAATGTTTTTTGAGCAAATAGACTGGTTATCACTACATAACCAATAGAGACAGCGCAGCCTTCAGTTATTCTGGTATCCAGTATCGCGCGATTTTAGAAGGCGAAACGAATAATGTATGCATGTAATTACATATACCTAAATGGTCTCTCGGTGCCATATATTACCATTACTAACTTCCTGCTTGAATTACTGCAAGAATCCGCTATATGAGTCAAGAACCAGCTATCAGAACCACGACAAAATTTCACTACCAAATAGCTCCCCTTGAGGGACAATTAGGTTTCAGGTCTGTTAATGAGATTTTTTTTTGTTTCAGTTTGATCGGCTCTATTCTGACGATAGCCAACGTGTCTGGGTCGGGCAAGGACATCGGGCAGGGCTACGTCAACTTTATGAGGAATTCTATGGACCAAATCAGATCGAAGGTATTCTTTGAATGAATTGGCTTTCCTTAAATTCTTACTTAATCTCATCCAAATCGAATTACAGTCATAAAGATTATTTTAGCATTTGATCGGCATGATTGATATTCCCATCTCGAAATTAATCGAATTTCTATGAGGTAAACAGGCTCGGGGAAGGGTTAAGGGACATTGGACACGTGGACAGAGTATATTAGTGGAAACGAAAAACAAGCCCAAAATTTATACTCGTAATGATTTTTCCTTTCGTGATTTTTCTCACTTGATGGTCTCATCGAAAGATCAGCGCTGGTAGCCACCAGCAACATGCTGAGATGATGACATTTCGTGGCACTTTATACTTTCTATGTTTTCGTTACATTACGTAATAAAATAATTATATTCTATTCGAATGCCTATGTTATATTTTGCCGTGCAGGTGACGGATGAGTTGTGGATTTTACAACTCTTCGAGCAGTGGTACGGCATCCAAGTGGGGCTGGTCAACACGTGGCTAACAGAGCGGCCCGCGTTACATCCACAGCAGGTGGCATGCCTTTCTATCATTCTAAAGGTGAGTAGATAAGGTGCTGTAAACTTTTTGTGATGGAGAAAAAATGTTTAACTCGCGACAGGTCACGTGACCGACAGATTCGTCAGATTGAAAATTCGTAAGACGGACACGTGACGTGATCGGAAAACTGTTACAATGTCATTGAAGCCAGTAGACCGCCGGCGCGACTTGAATATTAACGTTGTGCATTTTTAATGTTAAAGAATTGTAAAAGTTTTCTGAACTATTACAATGTAAAAAATTTAATGTACTCGTAATATAAATTGACATGTTTTTGTACGATAGCGCAATAAATGAAGATTGTGTTTTACCACATAAATGATAGCGCGTTTATACTGATAATTAAAGCAAATGGTGCAAAATTATTCCCTAACCATTCCAAAATATCAAAAATGCACAACGTTAATATTCAAGTTTTCAATTCTGCCGGCACTCCCGGAGTGCAACCCGTTGTTTTTTTTTAATAAAGGAAAAAAAGAGTACCGCATCGGACAAGGCTATAACTTGCGACCATTTGGAACATCGGTCCAATCGCTCTTACCCATCTGAGCTACCGATACTAAACTAGTAGCGTGTGAATTTTTCCCGTCCTTCCTTTTTGTTTATACGCCTTAGGCAGGCGCATAGCTGAGACTTTAACAGTATGCTAACCCATATAAACACCTGACTCTCAAAGTAATCATTGGAATGGTGAATGATACCAGGCCTCTCTATCAAACGTAAGAAAACAACAGTACTTATCTGTTTGTCATCGGCATATCCATAAGCAGTGATGCGCATGGACAGTGCAACATCGCAGAATTTCGAGTAGAAATCTGATTCGAAAATTCATAAAAAAAATCTTATTTACCTGGTACTTAAATGTTGTCTGGAATAGATCGCTTTTTAGCGATAAGACCACCTGTTACCTGTTTCAATTTTCCTTTAAAATTTATTTTTAGTTTTACATGTATGTAAAATGTATAAATTGTTGGTGCAATAAAGAATATTTACTTACTTACTTATTTAACATAACACTCGATAGAATTATATTTTCGAACAAGTCCGTGGCATTAGAGTCATGTCCATTCATGTCCATATTAAGTTTTCTACTCGGAATCCTGCGGTGTGACACTTTCCGTGCCCATCACTGGTATAAGACACGTACACTGTCCCTAATTTGGCTGCCTTATCAATTATCACTGAGGCGGAGATCAACAGAGATGAGAGATGTGCGGGAATCTACCAATAACATTGGTTGTAAGCCACATTTATTCTCCTCTCCACTGGAATTCAACTAGTTACTGTTAGATTCCCGCACATCCTCCTCTCAGCACCTCCTCCCGCACGTCATCTCTGTTGATCCTGCTCATCACCGGAGATGACGTAAGGATCCTCTTTGATTATTTAGATGTAGGTGTTTGTCATGATAAGAACTCAAGACTAAATAATGTGATTAAAATGCCATCTAAGTTAAAAGTTATCCTTGAAATTGAATCTTTCCTACACCAACTTATATCTCTGTTTAACTCGATGGTTGGCTGGTAGAGAAAGCCTTATAGCATTGTCGCCATTTGTTCTTTATTTATGCAATAAAGTGTAAATAAATAACTAAATAAACATATATTAATATAGGACATTATAACACAAATTGACTAACTCACACAGTAAGCTTAATAAGGCTTGTGTTGAGGGTACTTAGACAACTTATTTATAAATATTTAAATACAAAGAAAACACCCATGACTCAGGAACAAATATCCGTGCTCATCACACGTATAAATGCCCTTACCAGGATTTAAACCCGGGACCATCGGCTTCATTGGCAGGGTCCCACTAGGCAAGACCGGTCGCCAAACAACTTAGGAGACAACCTTTTATTTACAAACGTTCCCTGCTGTTAACCAAGCTTTCTTGATTCCAGAAAATGTACAGTGATTTCGAGCTGCAGGGTGTGATAGATGACAAGCTGAACTCCAAGATCTACCAGAACGTAGCATCTCGCATGCACACTGAGGAAGCTACCTGCAGCTTACTACTGGCTCAACAGGACACTGGGTAAGCTATATAATAATAATTCAACCTATATATGTCCCACTGCTGGGCACAGGCCTCCTCTTATGCGCGAAAGGGCTTGGGCCACAGTCCCCACGCTAGTCCAATGCGGATTGGGGACTTCACATACACCTTTGAATTTCTTCGCAGATGTATGCAGGTTTCCTCACGATGTTTTCTTTCACTGAAGTGTAAATATAGTGGTAATGGTAAATATTAAATGATATTTCGTACATAAGTTCTGAAAAGCTCATTGGTACGAGTCAGGATTTGAACCCGTGACCTCCGGATTGAAAGTCGGACGTCATATCCCATCGGCCACCAGTGCCACCACCGCTTCGCGGGTAAGCTATATAGGATGGATTTTTTCAATGGGGTACTGTACTGAGGGCAGCTGGCAGATCCAGTTCTGCTACGCCAAAATGGTCGGAACCAGTGGCGGGGCAAGACCAAAATTTTATGTGGGCAAGGTACGTTTAGCGAGGCCCTCTAGTGGCGCAAGAAATAACGAACATTTTACGTTGTGTCCGAGATAAGGGTACTTATTTGAGGTGCGAGGCTCCCGACCGCGAGGCCGTAGGCCGGGGCCCACGTCGCCCACGCCTAACGCCGCTCTGGTGGGATCTTCGCTTTTTGACTGACGATGATTTGCATTTTCAGATTTTGGTTCAAATTACAGTCAAGCTACACATCGTCCGTTTTTTTATGTAAATCGATTTTATTTCTTACCAGGACCAAAAGCTTCTTCGGGACAACCTATTTTAGGGCATTAGAAAAGCCACAAATAAATATTTTTTTCAAATGCTCCGTTTTGCCTTATACATATTTGATATAAAGATTTTGAACTTTCACAATTTGTCCTCAGTTCTATATGACTGCCTGAAATAAAAGGTTTTTATTTATATCAAGATAGAAAAAAAGCGTAGGTAGCCCAGCGGTAAGAGCGTGCGACTTTCGATCTGGAGATCGCGGGTTCAAACCCCGGCTCGTTCCAATGAGTTTTTCGGAACTTATGTACGAAATATCATTTCATATTTACCAGTCCCTTTTCGGTGAAGGAAAACATCGTGAGGAAACCGGAGTAATCCCAACAAGGCCAAGTACCCTCTGGGTTGAAAGGTCAGATGGCAGACATTTTCGTAAAAACTAGTGCCTACGCCAATTATCTCGATTAGTTGCCAAGCGGACTCTCAGGCTCCCATGAGCCATAGAAATAAGCCAGGACAAACACTACGAATAGGAAGATGTTTATATCAAGGTTTTTATCACAGTGGCGGAGACGAGGGTTCAGAAGAAGGGTCGAGGAGCGGCAAGTCCAAGCTGGAGGCGCTCACGGAAGAAGCCAAGCTGGGCAACGTGACTGCTGTCGTTGGGAAGGTATAAAATCTATCTTTCAAACGCTAGCTTAAATAATGTTGCCAGGTATTTTTTGGGGGGTAGCCTCAGTGTTACCAGGGTACGTAGCCAACGTAGATGGTAGGATCACATAGATGTGCTATCCGCGTGGGCTTGTGACGGACAGAAAACATACGCAATGCGACAAAATTAAAAACACGTTGTAACATTCCTGACAACATATCAAAAACAACCTACGTCATAGTTATTTATTTCCTATTGTAAAAACGGTAGGCAACCAAAAACGTCTACGTCACTATGGACATTTTATTACATTTTACTAGATCTTTTCAAACGCTAGCTTAAATAATGTTGCCAGGTATTTTATTGGGGCGTAACCTCAGTGTTACCAGGGTGCGTAGGCAATGTGCCAATAGTTAACGCTCCGTAGCGAACGAAACGCAACTGTCACTGTCGCACTAATATGAAAGATGGAAGAGTGATAGAGAGAGATGACTATGCTACGCTACGGAGCGTTAATGATTGGCACGATGGCTAAACCCAGATTATGTTAATATTTATCTTGTTTTAAACAATGTCATTCCATTTGACAAGTACTTACTTTAAAAAAATTGTTCCTTAATGCTTAGTTTGGTGCTGCCAGATTAAAAAATACCCAGATATTGCATTTTTTGGGGATTGTGACCAGGTTATATTCAAAGTATTCAAACATATTTATTTCTTTAAACCTCATTGTACATAAAATGAGAAGTACATATGGCGGACTTAATGAATTAAGGCATTTTCAACCAGTCAACCGTTGGGCCAAAAACAGATTTATTTTAGGAAGTATTAAATTTGTAAATTTCACTTATTACCTTTTAAGGAAGATGTTGTATTGCAATCGTAGTAATCATTAATGTAAGTCATTCGTTGATTCAATAATTACACCTCAGCATTGAGCGTTGCGTCGTGTTAAAAGCTTTTATTTTTCAGGTTGGCAACATCTTCGGGCGAGGCATAGGCGAGCTGTCATCGAAGATAGGCGGCGCCTCGTCCTGGTTCTAGCGCCCCACACGCGTCTTATTATTTGCCTACATCTGTGTAGAGAGATGAGAATCCATGCCTTTTAGTACTGCGAAGGTCCCTAGACCCTACCACGGACATCAAAAATTCCGACCGAAATTTCGTTACCTGCCTCTTTATCGCTCGATGTAAGAGCGTTGGCGAAGCAGAAAACGAATCGATTTTCAATGTTCGCGATAGGCCCGCAGACACGTCATAAGCTGACCACCGACAGATTGTTCCAATTGGTTGTGTTCAACCAGCTGGAATACTTAATTGAATTGCGATCTGTAATCTCTAAGCCAACAGATCGGAACAGAACATTTTACGTCTGTTGGTGCCTTTACTGCTGATCAGTTCGATGTTTTAAGTGGCAACACAGAATTTGCCATTCATCATGATTATACTAACATATGAGGGTAGGAAACAGCAAAGTACGACTTGCCGTAGCTTGTCAACTTAAATGCTGGCAGCAATTAATGGGGCAACATGAGTTGTCAATTTGAAAATATATCGAACTTGTCACAGTAAAATTTTTAGAAATGCTTGATTTGTCAATTTTGCCTTTTGCACCTATGAGAATAGTCACCTTCGTACAGAATTATAAAAGTTCTGAAAACAATTTGCCCATTCAGAATTTGCTAAAGCGCCAAAATGCAAAATAAATCAGATCAAGTATTTTCTCCCCTACAGTAGTAAAAAAACTTAGAACTATTCTGTGATGATGAAATAATTTCATTATGCTTTCGATTTCTGAATTAGAGTTTCCGCCATTTTTAAAATAAATAAATGGCATCTTACGCGCTAGGTAATATTTAAGTGGCCAGTCGCATATAGCTTAGTGTGATTTAGAAGGTATAGTAATTATTTTATAAAAAAAGCTTTATTATGTACAGTTAGGGTCACCATTTATTCGATACCATTATACTAGGTGTGTATATTAAGAGTAGTATTTGATAACACGAATGATAACAATAATGAAATACGAATGCATAAATAGGTAAACACATGCTACAATAAGAAAACATATCGCTTTGGCAAGAGTATATTTTACGTGATGTAATTTTTAAATTACAATTATTACGGTGGCGTTATTTACAAAAAATATAACGTAAAAGTAAATTGTAATGAGATTGAAAATGAGGAATACGAGTGCACGGGGAATGCTTATTTTGTTGATATCACAGTAAATTGATTTCATATCCCTACTAATTACAGCTAGTAGATACGCCATCGCCACTTAAAAATAATTTTCCTAATACTAGCTATCACCATAACGGTCGTAAGGTAGATGGATTAATTAATAATAATTACAACAACTTTTCTTGGGGAAGTGGCATATCTACTTCTGTATTATGTTATCTGTGTTGCTATGCTCCCAAATAACATCCAATGCACTATCTCAGACAGTGTAGTTTCCAATGCAACTCTTTCTATACCTACTTCAAGAAAACATATTTTTCTAATAGATTTCGTAATTCACCTTTAACATCATTTGTTTAATCTAGTTCTAATCTAATGTTTACCTCAAAACTTTTGGAATGCATTCTTATAAAAATATAAAGGCGCGAGAATTGTATTTTTGCTAAACCTACATAATGTTGCCAGTTATTAAATTTTTACCCCATTTCGGGGTAAAAGATGTTTTTATAAAAATGCATGATTAAATTGAAAGTTAGTCACTGTTTGCTATAGTACTATTTCTCTATAGTTTAATGCTCTAATATATTAAAATATCTAGTGACTACACTTTACCTTGACTTAGTCATCGATATAACTATTTATAAATGAATATGTATAACATTATAGTTATTTGTTGACAAATAATATTCTTCTACGCTAAACACCTTACAAATTTTTAAACTAGGTGAAAAATTTAAAGTTCTTAGATAAACTTAACGTAAATGACAGCGATAAGTCGCTATGCTGAGCCTTATTACTAAAGGGCGACTGACGGATGCTATTTTCATGTCATTAACATCAATTGGCATTAAAACATGCTTAAAGTAGAAATTGTCACTTTTCTGGCATAAATAGTGATTGCTACAAGAAGAATGAAATCGAACACAATGGCAATATAGTTACGGTGACAATATAGTTATTATATTACACCTACTGACCGTTAAATGATATTGCAAACACTCGAGATTGTATATAGGTAGCGGTTGGATAATAAAATACTAGTTTTGGAATGCATTTCAGTATGTCAAGCTTCTTTATAAGAAATCAAATTACTATCCATCATATAGACACCAAGAAATGGCATCTGACGGCCGCCCATTGCTTATTACTCGTGCTGTTGAGGTAGGCTTGAGAAAAGCGATAAGACACTGGGGTCGTGTTAAATGATTTTCATTATTTCACTTTTCACTATGACTAAATCATTACATTTATATCTTGGCATCTTAACACGCAATATCCTTAATCGGGTGATTACAAACTTATATTTGCTACTAGAAATGTCGGTATGGTATGAGAAATGATTGAAATCTGTAGGTACATGATTATAGGAATTCTGGATTTAGGCAGCATGCCTGTAAGTTTGTACACTAATGACAGCATGAACTTGGTGATGGTTTTCCCCCCTTCTTGGATTACACTAATAATTACAGTTTAATAGAGTACTGGTATTTCTTTATCTGTCATTATAACTATGTAAAATTTCTCTAAAATTATAAAATGCGTAGACATCGAAAAATATGCTTAATAATTGTATGAAAACATTTCTTACAATCAGTTTTTTTTTTTTACTAGTTGCCAAGATCACAGCAAAATTAAAACGAAAATCAATCTGAACAGATTTGACCAACGCAATAGTTCAACCTTAAAATCATAGTAATTATGACGACCATTTAAGCTAGAAACTAAAAATGTTGAATCCGGAAAATATATTTAGCACTCTGTCGCAATAATACCTTCATTTTAACAGGGGATTTTAACGAAAATGTATCGATCAGGCTAAAGCGACAAAGTGCTAAGTCATCTGGAGGTTGCGACACTATGTAGTACTGTAATAGCACAGTAAATAATCGACATTAGGTAATTTAGCGCTCATTTATCAAAAATATGAAATAAGAGGAACATGTAAAGTATCTATTCACATTTATATTTTGTTTTGCCTTCGTTTTTCGAATGATGACTATATTTCATAGGTATGTGCAGAACGCATGATATATTTTTGGGTATAATCTTTTAACTAAGTAAATAAATTTAACTTATGATTTCAAATTTGTAAGTCGTTTTAAGACACGAAGATCCAGGGGAAAATAATTTAATCATGAAATTATATAATTGTAATATAATTTAAGTATTAATAGCCAGTGCAAAATAAAAACAGCATGATTTTATAATTCCCGATTTCATTTATGCGTTCTCACATTAAATTTCCTTAACTATCTTTCCTCTAGTTTGGAATCGAGCTCAATCAAAAAATTACAGATCTGTAATGTCTAAGTGCATATAAAATTTTAAAACGAGCCGACTGACAACGTTCGTAGATAATTGCTTATAATGTATTATTTCGCCACGATATGGTCGAGATTCAGTATGGCGTTATAATCTAAAACAGTATACACTTGTGCTAATAATGGATAACTCACGCTAGACCGTGCCGGGTCCGGGCCGGAGCTTCCGTTGCTCACTTTTCTATGACAAAAAACAAAGCGTTGGAGGCTCCGGCCCGGACCAGGGCCGATCGAACGTGAGTCATCCTTAGAGCTTGAATAATAATACTACTGAGTTTGGTAGCATCATTAGATGACTTAAATCTTTTACATTATTGCAATGCTTTTAGTTCTGATTGGTTACAGATGGAGAGTACGGTTAAATACGCACGAATTTGAACAATAGTTTCATCGCTCAGCTGTATATAAAAAATCTTTGGTTTTTATATAAACTTCATATTCAATCCAATTTAAATAATGTTGCCAGATCGAAGTAGTATTAGTTAAACACGGATTAGAACCATTCAAAGTTGATTGATTGATTGATTGATTGATAATTTTGTCTACGCCATACTGAGTCTCTGTAATGCTTCGAATGCCACCGAGTGTATTGCGATTGTAAGAGGATACAATAAAAAATATTTACAATAAAAATGTTTACTGTTTACTTTGTCTCTTATTTATTAAGCTGTATCCCAGCATTAAAAAAAAATTAAGCTTAAGTTTTGATGCTTAATTTCTTAAGTTTTTAAGAATATGATAATGATTTTAAATGATTAAAAATTAAATAAAGCTCTTTAAAAAGGAAAGTACCTACTTGCACAGGTTTCGAAAGAGTTGGCAACGCAAATGTGACACATCTTCGGTCACAGGCGTTCATAGGCAGCATTGACGGCTTTCCATTGGACGGGCCATATACTTGTTTGCAGGTAATCCGCAATAAAATAAAAACAAATTGAAATGATTAGGATTAATGGTTAATTCAATCTATAGATATGTATTGGATAGAAAGAAAATGCAAACGCCGCATTTATTATTTTTTAAATTATTAACACTTATATGTAACATTATGTAGAGATACTGATTTGTATCCAAGAACAGACACATTAGCAGTTTAGTACGTGGACCCTTGTAGGGTATAGATATATATATTATATTTCTTAAGCATTTCTTCATATGTTTCTTTGTTCTTCAAAACAAGTACTTAGCATTTTTTACGAGAAATCTAAGTAAGATCCTATCTCTATCGACTTCCCTTTTTTAAAGCAGTTGAACAATAAAAAAGGATTTAAGTATTTTTCAAAAATTATGAGCTCATAAGCTTTCCGTGAAGCTAGTAAAAAGAGTGGTTTGTATTTTTATTACCACAAAGCAATAACAAAGGGTAGGTTGAACCGACTGAACAGCATACCACAATACCTACTCAGTCTACTTGTAGTTTTGTTTGTTAATTTTTTTTGGTATGGTGAAAGTACTGCTTAAAAGTTAAACAAAATTATAACTGCTGTTTCACAAATACCAACTACTATAAGTTTTATAAGTAGCGGCCCAATCCGCCCAATACATTCCACGACTCTTCTCTTTCCGTACAGACTCTATTTAACTTCAATAAATATTAAAAACACTCGAAAAACTGCCTCATTCAGAGTGGAGTAGGATTCAGCTCAGTAATCTATGTAAATGTATTTATTAATTAGCACGTTACGGTAATAAGCATGTTATTTAAATTTAAACATTTTAATAACATGTTTTATTTAAATTTCGTACTGATTATTAAGCGTCCCACATTCCTGTAAGTGATGTAAAAGCGCAACCAAACTAAGTGCTTTCAACTCAACAGCTGATTCTCTTCACTCTCCGCGCCAAAACAAGGCCGCAAATCTGTTATCTACTCACCAATCCGCACATTTCATCGAACCAATGAGTAATTTTATTTTAAAACATCGAACGTACTTTATAAACCGTGCATCGGTTCCCAGTCAGCGATCCGCGAATGCGATTACGACCGCTCTGGACCGCAATACGTGCCAACGAGGTTTTTTAAATATTTGACCTATTTTTAGTCACTGCTAATAATAATTAGAAAAGGTAACGTGAACCTCTCAGCTGGCAAAGAATTTTGTGTGAAGTGTTGAGTTGTGGGGACTTTTTGTTTTAGCGCTAGCAGCATTGAACTAAGAAATCAAATAATTTTACATATACACGGGAACATTCACTTATATCGCGATGGATACAAAAATAAAAAAATAAACTTTGTTTTATTCAGATAATGTTATCCTTAAAATCACTATTATTTTAAGAAATATATGTTTAAAAGCTCACCAGCAGGGAGAATATTTTTATAATACGGCAACACCAAATCAAAAAAGTTTGACATATCGCAGTGAAGTGGTGTGGACAGTGAACGTGTGTGTAGTTTTTAATAAATAATTATTTTTTATGTAGTGTTACAAAGGAAACAGGTGAGTTTTTCAATTAAACAATATCTTTTTAACAGGTAGCCGCTTGAATACAAACAGAGAATATGTTTTGTGGTGTTTTATAGCGTTAACATGACTCGTTCCCGGAAACGCTTCAGCTTTATTTTTAAAAAGAAAAAAGTTAAAATAAAAGGTATCATGTGCATTCCAAAGTTATTACGTAGGCGTGCCGTGTGAGAGGATCTTTCGCGTCGTTTTTGGCGGGAATTGCTAAAGCCGAAATATATGCGGTGTTTGAGAATCTTAAAATAGTTGTTCTGGGATTATTGGCAAAGTCGAAATGGATTGATATGTGTCAGTAGGTGAGGGTTACCTGGATTTAGACTTCACCTTAGCCCAGTCAGTAATTAGAGAGGTTTCTCCTCAAACTATTCTTTCAAGTTCATTACTCATGAGTCAGACTCTGGTATTTTCAGAAATTAACGTACTTTTGCCAAGAAGGTAAACATTCTTCTTCTTCTTGTTAGGGGCTATGTAAGGCTCTATAGTCTATGTATCACTGCGACGATCCCTGATCTATTGTGATCGCCACCTACTACTATTCTCAATCCAAGCCTGCAACTTCAAACAGCTGCAGGATCTTTTTGATCTCGAGAGACCTTAACTCCTCCGGGCGTAATATGTCTGCTCAGGGTTGAGTCACGAGTGCGCATTAGGCAAGGGCACTCTGCGAGGTGCAAGGGTGTCTCCTCTGCCTCCATACAGAGTCTGCACTGACCCTTAGGTAAACATTATCAAATACTTATTCATATTATTTGTGAAATGTTGCATACGTAAAGTATATCAGAAATAGCCGTAAAAACTTTTTAAAATATTTCATATATACTCCATAATAGTTTTACATGCTTCCTTGATTTGTCGCAGTGGTTATAAAAGTTCACAAATAATCTAATTTATCATACTTGGCTTAACTGTTATTCTCTTCTAGTTCTAATAAAGGTAATATTCATCACCAATTCTTATTAGAAATAACTTCATAACTGGATAAGCATAAATATGCATAACAGCTTAAATTACGTCCTTGATTTGGTGTTTTTTGTAAATATCTTTATTATATATATTTATTTGTTTTTAACGGTAACTATGCACTCACAGATAAGAACCCATTTCCTTCATTAGGGTGTCAAACATTCTCCGAACAGTTCCGAGCAGATAAGATACTAGTAATTACGTACTCTTAGTATCTCTTAAAATACTTGAAATTTTTTAAAAGTTGGTTTAGTCACTAAATTTCTATACTCACCACTACTACTACTTCACTGGCTCAGTGACCCAAACAGGATCTTGGCCTCTGACACACTCTGCCCTGTCCTGCATTACTTCACGCCAGTTAGGTATTCCGAGGGCAAACAGGTCTTTTAGGGCTTCGTCACTCCAGCGGATACTCATTGGATTAATTTTAATAAATTTGTATCTTTAGTTACTTCAAGACTACAGTAATTCTGTTATTTAATTTTACATATGTACTAAGTAAATGTGGGGAAGACCGACAGGGCCAAAAACTCTCATATTTCAGATGAAAGATTGTTAAAGATATGGAGATTGTTTGAGCCCTGGAGAGGGACATGGTATAATTTCTAATCATGGAAATCATATTATACTAACAAAGGTAGAAGCTAAGTGGTATACATGTATAAAAATCTCATTAAATCCCTTAATACTAATGGCTTTGTGAGCTGTAGACCTCGCGATAAGCTTCATCAGCTTACATTTTTTTTAAATATATACATTCTGAACCTTTTTGAACATTTTGCTACAAAATTGACGAGAATCGGTCGAGAAATGCAATCTGTAGAGAACATCTGGACGTACAAAAGCAATTTTCCCAAGCTGAAACAGATAACTTTGCTAACGCTTGCTCAATTATAAATGTAAAAAAACTCTCTGTCTGTCTGTTAACTCTTCACACTTAACCCGCTGAACCAATTTAGATGAAATTTGGTATGAAGATAGTTTTAGGGCCGGGGACGGACATAGGATAGTTTTTCAATCATCATCACTTCACGCAGACGTAGTTGTGGGCAGGCTAGTTCTTGATAAAGCATAGAGATAAAATGGTAGAGCCGGCAGATGACCGAACGAGATGCTCTTATGGAACTTTCATTAGGAGTAGCAAAGAAAGCGCTATGATTGTTTGTCCTTGTCACAGTTTCATTGTTTTTTATTTCCCACCGTCAATGTTAGTATGGATAGTTAGTCTGTAAGTGCAATTCATGGATAGTTAGTCTGTAAGTGCAAAATGACTGAGGTAAATGATAGTTGTATTTCAAATTTTATGTGTATTAAAATTTTATGTGTATTATTATAGTTGTTTGAAATTTTATGCTTGTGTTTAATTTAGTTTAGAATAAGTTAATACTGTACAATATTTGTACTGACTACTTAAATTATAAGAACATCTTGTAATACCATGGTTGCAACGAATAAATGAAATATGAAATATATGGCTTATGCTGGGCCACAAATAACCCGACCAAATTACGTAGGTTGTTTTTGGTATGTTGTCAGGAATATTAAAACGTATTTTTAATTTGGCTAACGTATGTTCTGTCCCTTACGGGCGCACGCGTATAGGGACCGTGCGCGTTGGAGGGTCTGCCATCTTGTGGCCTGAATCGGAACAATAAATATGTACATTTACACGTCACGTGTTTTCTTGTGCATAGTCGGTTCTGCCATCTTGTGGGCTACATCAGAACAGTAAACATCAAATTTACGCCTCGCGCCAAAAATCTGACGGCTCCTGTGCTGCCTCCTACAGTTCATGCACGCTCCCTATAGCACATCTAGTTAGTCATCCCATCTACGTTATAAAGCCATGTTTGGGTGGCGTTATGCTCTATGATAACAATACATCATAATAAGTCCTTAGAACTAACCATTCAAACATACGCACACATATACCTCAAACAAAACATTAGCGGTTATCAAACATGTAATACATGTTTACACGATTAATTCAATTGTGGTGGCAATCAGGCCAACTGGCTTGCGAGTTAAATTCACTGCAATTCATTGGGTCATTCCTTCGTTCAGAGAACAGGTTCCAGAAAAAACTTCTCATTTAATTCAGAGTTTTATTAATAATAATAATACAACAGAACTACATGTTTTGTCACAGAGACATGCAAATGTAATGTCATGTCGCATGCATTGTATTAAATTAAATTAATTAATATCTAGATAGGTACTTACGTACTAACCAGGTAAGCTTATAACTTTGAATATATGTCATTAAGATATTCCTGAATGGTGGTAGGCCTTAGATGCCAAAAAATTATATAATGCAATTGATTGTGATGAATTGAAAATTGTGTCAAATGGCTTGTTATTTAAAAAACAAAACTATGTCCCACAAGAACTGTGGCACAAATACATATTCCCATAAGTTTAACTCAAATCAATAATTTTTGAATTTTTGAAAAAATGTCTGGACGTTATCGTACCGCATTTTGCATTTTTCAACTGATTCTCAGGAAATTTGGTGAGCATGTTGAAAAATAATATAGTTTGTTCTTCTCGATTCAGTGTTTGAAATTTTTTGAAAATGGCGGACAGCCATGTCGGTACTAGAGTCTAAAGCTTATACAGACAGAGCTCCTAGTGTGGTTTATTTAAAGCACTATTTTGTCTATAGGTTTTTTTCTACGAAACTTATGAGGTTTTATAACAGGCTCACGCAAAGCCACAGGTCTGTGACCCAGCTTTAACGTTCCATAGATAATACGCTGGTAGACACGCAAAAAATGACTTTGATCTTCAATAACGAAAGCGTTGGTTTAAAGTTTTTAAACGTCTGCAAGCTAAGCTGTTGTTCCCTTTAATATTGCTCTTATCTTATCTTAAGTTAATTTCTTTTTAAAATGGATATAAAAATCATACAAAAACAACACAAAATACTTTTAAACCACATTATAAATATGTTTTTGGCCAATATGTTATTTTTGGTGCAGGCTTTTATCGTTGACTGTACTTTTCTTTCCACAGGCAACTAATAATAATACTCGTTTTAAAATTTGTTTTCTATGTGGTACAATAAAGAATATTTACTTTGCTAATCGAGACAGTTCTAACATCCTTAAACACAAGTAGTTTGCGTTGTTTTATCACAGAGTTCCCATGTCCACCTCCTATCTCCATCATTAGATCAGCTCCATGTCATCGTAATATTACATTGTCATCAGATTATGTGTGCAAAATTTCAGCTCAATTGATAATCGGGAAGTCGGTCAAATTTTGCTTCCAAGATTTAACCCATAGTAACATACATACATATAGTTGTTAGATTTGTAGCTGGCCCTCAACGGCTTATCTTTTTCCATTGTTAAGAGGCTGTCAACACCCAATGTCCTTGAAATTGATGTTACTTAAACAGTTTTTTAAGAAAGACTATTTGTTTTAGTCAAGTAAGAAAAATATATGTTCATATTAATTATATTTCAAAGACCGTGGTTGTACTCGATACATGATTGAACGAAATCGGCTCGATAGAAAATAATTGCAAAGATTGGTCTTAAAATCACAATTAAACGGTTCTATGTCTTTATTGTTTTGACTTATGGGTCTGCAATTAAAATCACAATTTCAAAACATTTATATCTAAACCGTGGTTGAGTAAAATATTACACTAATAATCCACTTTTTTTTATTTAAATATTCTTCTTATTATTCCCTTGCCCAGGCCCAGTAACATGCGACAGTGCTATCTCATTTACTCCGATAGAAATAGACAGTGTGCGCGCTTTAGGTATTGACAGCCTTTAACTAAAACGGCGCGTGCCACTACCTGCAAAAAAAAAGGGTCGTTTATTCTAATTGGCACCTGAGCGCGGGCTAGTCTAACGCTCAAAAACCAGTGTAGGTGTGCTCTCCGATAACGCACCTTTGTTACGCATATCGAGGACACATTTTAGGCTGGTACGGTAGCGTTCGACTCGCCGGCACTCGGTAACCGTATACGGACCACACAAGAACTCGCAAATTATTTTTTCATTTGTTCATTTTGAATTACCATAGGAGTTGTAATTAAATAACCGGTTAAAGTGACCGGGCCCTTTTTTTTGCAGGTAGTCGCACGCGCCGTTTTTGTTAACAATGGAAAAAGATAAGCCGTTGAGAGCTAGCTACAAATCGAACAACTATACTAATAGGGTCGGCAACGCGCATGTAACACATCTGGAGTTGCAGGCGTCCATAGGCTGCGGGGACTGCTTACCATCAGGCGGGCCGTATGCTTGTTTGCCACCGTCGAGGTATAAAAAAAATAGGGCAAGTTAAATAAAAGCTTGTAATAAAAAACCTAACCTAGGTAAGCGTCATTCGATGTACATCTGCGGTTTAAACTGAACTTCAATTAGGTAAATATGGGTACTTACAGTACCTATATTGGTTCCTTTTGTTATTGTTCAACGCCCGTTGTTATGCCTAAAGGATGACTAAAACTGAGTCACCTGGAATTCGATACCTAAATACCTTAAATACCTTGTACTTTCCTTATATTCTTAGTAAAACATAGTTTTAGGGTTCCGTACCTCGAAAGGAAAAAAACGGAACCCTTATAGGATCACTTTGTGGTCCGTCCGTCTGTCTGTCTGTCAAGACCCTTTTTCTCAGGAACGCGTCGAAGTATCAAGCTGGAATTTATATCAAATACTGGTCTACTGTCTCTTGAAGCTGTGAAAAAATGAAACTTCTAAGCCAACGCAATGAAAAGATACAGCCGTTTATGCCGCAAATTTCCGCAAATTTTCGACACTCGCAAGGGAATCAAAACCTTCAGGGTACTCCCCGTGAACTCAGAATCTTGAAATTTGGTACGAAGCAACGCACAAATGAAGGAAAAATTGCGAAAACAGTAAAATTTTGTACGGAATCCTCGGTGCGCGAGTCCGACTCGCACTTGGCCGATATTTTTATACTAAATCGGTGGCAAACAAACATACGGCCCGCCTGATGGTAAGCGTTCGTAGCCTATGGACGCCTACAACTTCAGAGGTGTTACATATTTATTTAAACGCCTTTTTTTTTGATACACGCTTTTGTTGCTGACTTATCCTGTCTTTTATCTAAGTGCAATGTATAAACAGGGACAGTCTATAAGGGTATACACGGTGCCCATGAGGAAACGGAAAGATTAAAAAGAAAGAACGGCATTTAGAGACGAAAATGTCATATAAACTTTTTTTAATTCGCTTAGTTTCAGTGTTAACACCAATTTAAAAAAAAACATGTTTTTATTGTGTTTCAGTGCATAATGCCTTTTTTTAGGGTTCCGTAGCCAAATGGCAAAAAAAAGAACCCATATGGATTCGTCATGTCCGTCTGTCTGTCCGTTTATGTCACAGCGACTTTTTTCCGAAACTATAAGAACTATACTGTTGAAACTTGGTAAATATATGCATTCTGTGAACCGCATTAAGATTTTCACACAAAAACTATAAATTTTGGGGGTTGTCCATACTTCGGAAACTCAATTTTTTTTTCATCACACCCATACTTGTGGAGTATCTATGGATAGGTCTTCAAAAATGATATTGAGGTTTCTATTATAATTTTTTTCTAAACTGAATAATTTGCGCGAGAGACACTTCCAAAGTTGTAAAATGTGTCCCTCCAGGAGGGGGTCCTGTAACTTCTAAAATAAGAGAATGATAAAAATATATATGATGTACATTAGACATTACCATGCAAACTTCCACCGGAAATTGGTTTGAACGAGATCTAGTAAGTAGTTTTTTTTAATACGTCATAAATGGTCTGGCACTTGGCCGCTTTTTTGATAGCGATGTCGCCCCTATGGGACTTAGTCTAGACTGCCTTATTGACAGATATCAAATAATAACATTAATAATAAAAATACTTTACTGTGCACTACAAAGAAAAATACATGTTACAAACAAAAAAAAGGACTAAAGTGAGTAGGTAACAACAGGCGGACTTATCGCTATAAAGCGATCTCTTCCAGACAACCTTCAGATAGAAGTTTATAAAATAAGTAACGTTAGTTAGTCGCAGCCGTCTTGGAAAATGTATCCATCCTGGAGAAATTCGCGTTTTACTCTCAATGTACGTTATCTAGGAAAATATGGTGCTAGATGATATTAAAGCTTATGAAATTCTACACAATAAAGTCCTAAATATGTTTGCGGAAAAAATACATCTTGTTATAGAAAATACTACTACTAATTCGACCCCATGCGACAAATCTGCGCGTCAGCGTCATCGAGGATGACATTTACAGGAGGTCGGTAGATCAGGAGTGAAACTGTTTCTGTGTATGGGCGACGTATGTATACAAATAAAACAGTTCTTGCTCTATGATGGTCTTTCATGCGATAAATGTTATATGTCTTTTCCACATTGCCCTTATTAATTTCTCCTCACGTTTCCAATGAGACAGAAGTCGCATGAGAAATCCAATTCCAGTTACTTGGTCATCTTCTGAATGCATCAGATCAGCTCTATCTTTAAGATAAATATATATTTATTTGCAAAAAGGTAGTGGTAAACATAGTTGGACGGTAGGTAATTTTAAGTGCGTACATTTTACTTAATGAAGCATGCCAGCTTTCCTTATTAACTAGGTACTATAACTAAGTATATAAAAAGCTTAGCAGATAGTGTTGTTATAGAAATTACGGAAGTACTTATGTCAAACTTTAGCCAATCGGAAATAAATGTTTGTAGAAATATAGGATTACAAACTTATTTATGCAGCTTTATATCTTTAAAACGTGAATGAAATTGCAATATTTTTAGGTTTTTTATAGCTTGATAAGCTAAAAACTAATTATGTTTATAATTTCGAGCTTGGGAGTCTTATAGAATAATGATCATCGTGAGTCAGTGAGTGTGTGACAAAACTAAGGAACTTTGACGTGTATTAACTCTTAAACTACGTGTTCAAATTGAATGTTATTTAGAATATATTATATTAATATTATGCCCTATATGTCCCTCAAAATTCAGGGCTCTAGCTTTAGCTAGCACAAAATTACAGGAGATTGAAAATGGCCTGAATGGCTGCGAGGAAAGGATGGTACGGCCGTGCTTCTTTGTTTTTCTCGACTTGGTGGGGGCACTGCTGTGTCTCCAGATAAGTTCCTATTGAAAGAAACATGTATTTAATTGGCCTACATAGCTACAGATAATTTTATTACCGCCAAGAGCAACGTACCCATGTTTTCATAGTTTCATAAACATTATATGCGTCCCGTTTTGCTAAACTGTTGTTTTTCCACACCATGGCAAGATGTCAAATCGGCGTGTTATTTATATACGATACTAAACTGGTCAAATGTGAACTTTATTGCAAGAAAATAAGGTTTAAATGGTCAGCTATTTAGTATTTATACGTGGTTGCTGTATCTCGTATCTTGTTTCCATGATTTATATCGAACGAGATTAGTTTTAGGATTCACGGCAGGTTAGACAGAGCACTTATCTTTTATTACAAGCTTTTATTTAGTTTCACCTGTCCCGTAGTCTGTCCGTCGGTCTGTAATCAAATCTTGCAAGTTAAATTTGACCCACTTCCCGGCTACCGATGAAGATGAAAATTTGCATACATATGTAAGTCGGGTGACAATGCTATATTATGGTACCACTGAACTGATCTGATGATGGAGACAGGAAATGGCCATAGGAACTCTGTGATAAAACAACGCAACCTAGTTGTGTTTGGGGTTTTTAGAATTGTCTCGATGAGTATTAGTTACCCGTGGAAAGAAAAGTAGTCAGTAAGATTGTACCAAAAATGAAATTTTTGCCAAAAACTTATTTACAAGCTTTTATTTAGTTTCACCTGACCCGTTTCACCAGAACCGCCCTGGTTTTGCACGGGTTACACAAAACCCTTACCAAATTATACACCTATTTAAACCTCCCTCAAGAATCACTCTATTTATAATTGAAAATCGCATGAAAATCCGTTCTATGGTTTTTGAGTTTATCGCGAACATATAAACAAACACACGCGGCGGGGGACTCCACTACACCTTATAAAACAAAGTCGTATATCTGTAACTCTGTGGATCTCGGAAACGGCTGTAACGATTTCGATGAAATTTGCTATATCCCCAAATAGCAAATTTCATCGAAATCGTCGAATCGATTTTTCTGCCCCGAAAACGGGGGAAAAATCGATCTAGCTAGGTCTTACGTCTGGAAAACGCGCATTTTTCAGTTTTCATTCTCCCAGATAACACAGAGGTAAACACAGAGGTATGTAGTTATCCCAGTTCTATATTCAGTAAATACGAACAGGAAACTCGTTACGTGGAACATGGAGTTACTTGTAAGACATAAGGAAGATACATTTGAGGCCATCACGAAAACAAAAGGATATACGTGTATGTGAATCATGATTCATGTCGCTTTTACTGTAATGGTTTGGCCAAGCATTTTTTACCACTAACTAATATTTGCCAAAATAACTCGTCACGGCTCCGTATGCCATAATTTTATCGTCATCAGTACCCCTAGTGTAAATAAATTCGATTTTGAAACGTGACGTACGCGTTTGCGTTTTTAGTCTCATTTTGTATTGGATTTAGAAAGAGCGCGCCAAGCGGGACGTTTTGGAAACTCAAAATCCTATACAAAATGAGACTTAACGCAAACGCGTTCGTCACGTTATGATGTCGATCAAAGTTACACTAGGGGTACAGTACCCCTAGTGTAAATAAATTCGATTTTGAAACGTGACGTACGCGTTTGCGTTTAGTCTCATTTTGTATTGGATTTAGAAAGAGCGCGCCAAGCGGGACGTTTTGGAAACTCAAAATCCTATACAAAATGAGACTTAACGCAAACGCGTTCGTCACGTTATGATGTAGATAAAATTTACACTAGGGGTACAGAACTATCAGAAGTTCCACTTCATCAAGTTACTAATACATACACCAGTAAGTAGCCTCTTGACATATTGCGGGAGATGTAGATATAGAATAGTACATTTCGATGTTAGTGCGGAAAGTATGTCATTACAAGACTCGGGGCGAGTGAAGAATGACATTTCTTCACGTGTATCGAACGACATTTTTTAATACAGTTGCGAAAAAATAAGAAAAACAACAAGTAATATTTTTTATGCATGTTTTATAAAATAGGAACAATAAATTTGAGTGTGGAAGATATTTTGAAATGCGAATTTTAGTGTTAATATATAACGTATACAGAGTAATTCATGAGACGTGAGCAGGACTACAGCCTACACAAT
This sequence comes from Cydia pomonella, assembly GCF_033807575.1. Classification (NCBI taxonomy): domain Eukaryota; kingdom Metazoa; phylum Arthropoda; class Insecta; order Lepidoptera; family Tortricidae; genus Cydia; species Cydia pomonella. Next base: position 13,005,702 of record NC_084725.1, on the reverse strand, counting down.
CAGTAAATGTTAATGAATAAAAACAATCACGCTTCTTTTCTGTTTTTGGTAAGGAAAAATTTGAGTATCTACAATCATGGACACCCAACAACACAAAGATACAATACAACACAATTACCAAAGATTAAACCGTTATGACAGCACTTTGATTATGAAGAAAATAAAATGTCACACTTGAATGAGATACGATTTTTCAAAAGTAACCAGGCTTCGATGACATTCAATTCGCACGTCACCATGATGTCACGTGTCCGTCTTACGAATTTTCAATCTGACGGTCACGTGACCCTGACGCGAGTTTAACATTTTTTCCCCATCACACAAATTGCGTACATAGCGCCGCTAAAGAAGTTTTCACTTCAAAAAAGAACTCGTAGAATTGAGAACCGCCTCTTTTTGAGCTCTTTTAAAAAAGAAACGTTTCTTGAATCGAAATGTGTGCCGGCGACACAGGCCAATTACAAGCTGACGTTATATAACCGGAATGTGCACTTTAAGGATGAAGTCACTTTCCTTTTTGTTGCATACGCGGGTGGCAGTGGCGTTACCATCGCACGGGCGAGTCGAAGGGTCAAACTAACCAGGGGGCTACCGCGAAAACCGACCTTTCTCTTTTACTCTCACTAAGACGTCATTGGAGTGACAGAGAAAAATGCCCACAGTTGACGAACTTCGCGGTTATAGCTCGGACCGAAATCGCTTAGGCAGTGTCTTACCTGAGCGAATAACTCGCGAACGCGTAGCGGCGCGGGTGAATTCAATCCTTTGATACCTATGGAAGTGTCACACGTGGGCGATCTCCGAATGCCGTTGGGCCGCCGCGCCGCGTCGCATTCGCGAGTCATCGCCCACGTAAGCCGCGCTGCCCGCGTAGCCAACGTGCCTATCGTTCACGGTCCGTGGCGAACGAAACGCAACTCTCACAGTCGCAGTAATAAGGAAGAGTGATAGAGAGAGATGACTACGCTACGCTACGGAGCGTTAACGATTGTAACGTTGGCTACGCGGGCAGTTACGCTACGTATAGCGATCGAAACGCAACTGTCACTGTCGCACTAATTTGGAAGAGTGATAGAGAGATACGAAGCGTTTCGTTGTCGACGCGATATCTATTGTCACATTGGCTGGGCCGGCAGTATTGGCTATGCGCCTGACTGTAGCGTTCGCTTGGTGGACGAGTTGTCGTAATATTCTATATACACAACTGTGGCAACAGGCTGTTTATTTAGTTACCTGCAATAATTTTCAGGGTGAATATATAGGTCATACTGAGCAACTTTTACCTATGGGACCAGCCCCGAAATCGCAAAAATAAATTATAACAGGTGACTACGAGTAAATAAACACCCTGTATGTATACATATATAAATAATTAAAAAATAAACTATTGTGAGTAATATGTTTAAGTTTACATTTTTTCACATCGATAGTGTTGTGTTCCTGCCGGTAAGGTTGCCAGAGCTCAACGAGGGGGGGGCGGGTTTAGGGTCGGCAACGCGCATGTAACTCCTCTGGAGTTGCAGGCGTACATAGGCTACGGAGACTGCTTACCATCAGGCGGGCCGTATGCTTGTTTGCCACCGACGTAGTATAAAAAAAAATTGCGAAAAATAGGAAATTCTAAACGAGTGGCGATAAATTAAAACACGAGTTGCGAATTACCTATTCGCACATGTATCGTACAACGTTTTACAGTCCATATGGCTCTTTAAATGTTCGACACAGTAACGTAATATGCTAATTTTCGCACTAGTGCGGTAAAGTAGCACCATATGTACTGTAAAGTAACTATCATGATCATGAATTTAAGAATGGTATGGCTCATGACACTCCTTGCGTAAAGTTGAACTTACTGTACCCCTAGTGTAAATAAATTCGATTTTGAAACGTGACGTACGCGTTTGCGTTTAGTCTCATTTTGTATTGGATTTAGAAAGAGCGCGCCAAGCGGGACGTTTTGGAAACTCAAAATCCTATACAAAATGAGACTTAACGCAAACGCGTTCGTCACGTTATGATGTCGATAAAATTTACACTAGGGGTACAGTTACGTACTAGTCTCGATTTACGTGGACGATTAGTATTACCTGTACCCCTAGTGTAACTTTGATCGACATCATAACGTGACGAACGCGTTTGCGTTAAGTCTCATTTTGTATAGGATTTTGAGTTTCCAAAACGTCCCGCTTGGCGCGCTCTTTCGAAATCCAATACAAAATGAGACTTAACGCAAACGCGTACGTCACGTTTGGAAATCGAATTTATTTACACTAGGGGTACTGATACACTTAATATGTACAATGCTTTATTCGCCAAAATAATACTAGAACTCGACTTGGGTATATAACCCACACAGTACGCACTTCACAAGATTAAAAGAAACTAGTACGCTCGAGATTTCGTGCTGGCATTGGTTAGGCCGAGATCCCGACTTGCATGCACCAGCGCAATTAGTAATACTCCCCATGTCGAGCTTTCAAAGCCACTTCACGACTTACAACCTTGCCATGTAAGGGATAAAGTTCATTTTCGAATCCGATGTGTAAGTGGCTGGAGGGCATCACGGCCCTATCGGAGCAGTCAATGCATGACGTAAGGGTTTTATTGTACGTTGGTCGTATGGAAAGTGGAGAAAGGTTATTAATAAATGTCAAGTGCGCTAATTGCAATACTTTTAGTTTACGAATTCTTAAGTTTAGTTATAATTTTTTATACTACGTCGGTAGCAAACAAACATACGGCCCGCCTGATGGTAAGCAGTCTCCGTAGCCTATAGACGCCTGCAACTCTAGACCCTAACACTCCGCACCGCATCCTCGTTGAGCTCTGGCAACCTTTCAAATATGTAGGCGACATTTTAAATACCTATTTAATTGCACGAATTGTATGAAGTTCCGTCCGGGTTACCTCTGATTTGTCCCAAACCTATCTGTCATTTAGTACAAAAGTTGTTTAATTAGTAGTAAATTGACCTATCAAACCGTCTACCATTTTAGTATCTGACATACAGGATGACCTTAGCCATTGGACAAACCCTGAAATCCCACGTAGGGCTACTTCTCAGGAATGCTCTGACGTTAATATTTTTTTAATTAGAACAAAAGATAAAAAAATAAAATTTTCGAACAAAAGTTATTTGCAATAATCGACAACAAAAAGAAACACGCTGTGTAAATTCTTGGCAGTGTTTTTGACAATTTGTTCGAAATATTTGATAATGATGACAGTTTTCAAAAGTCAGAAGCTTATTAGTGTCATAAATAAAGATAATCAAAAACGTTGAAGAAGGTTCCATACTATTCTTTGAGGATAATTACCTTAGGAGCTACTAACACATACAGGCTGTTCCAAAGTAAAAATTGGTAATTTGTTAATTTCTTCGAAACCGCTACACCGGCTGTTATGATACTTTGTACACTGGTTCTAAATACCCTAATGCATATGTACATTTCGGCTTTGTCCAATGGCTAGGAACACACTGTATAGAGCATAGACATAGTTTAGAAGCCGTGGTTACACGTACTTGGCTTTACATGGCTCGGTTAGATAAAATCTGGAAAGATCGAGGTATATTGAAACAGACGAAGGTTAGACTTGTGCGTTTTCTGGTGTTCCCAATCTTTCTCTATGGTTGTGAGACATGGACTAAATGAGCTAACTTGATCAAGCGTATCAACGCGTTTTAGATGTGGTGTTGGCGCCGGCTTTTACCTTTTACCTTGGACAGCTATGCGTACTAATAAGTCCACATTGGAAGAGCTACGCATAAAACGCCGGTTGCCAGGACCTAACTCTCATATACTTAGGACATCTCTCAAGCCGCTCCCCGGATAGCCTGGAGAGTTATTATGACGGGCAAAGTTGAAGGCACCAGACCTCAGGGCTCTTCCCCTACTAGATTGTGTGCTCAAATCACTGCATCTATGTAATTAAAACCACTTGAGGCCATGCGCTTGGCGAGGAATAGAAGCCTATCCTGGTCTTCAACAGAAGGAGATGTCATGATCCTCAGCATAGAGGGACCGACTAAAGAAGAAGTACACTTACTTGTGGTTACGAAATACTTTTCTAATGACATCATCTTTCGTTCGACTCACAAATGTCTCCATTTTTTACCTCGGGTTTATCAATGGGCTCGTTTTTACATAAACCACACAAATATAATCAAATCCAAATAGAATTCTTTACCTGCGGTCCCGATCGGGGTTTACCCCGTGACATATTTTGTGTCAAATAAATACATACGGACGAATTGTTAGGATAATATTAGTTAATTATCTTCTACAGATTTTTAATTTTCTAATTTTGGGTTAAGGTTAAGGGTATCCTGTAAATACGTTAGGTATATAGTGCTGTGACGTGCTCATAAATATATTTTGCATTGCTAAGCGCCCGTACGCACAACTGTCGTTTTTAACTTTATATTTTGTGTAATTTTGTGTGTGTGATTTCAAAATGGAACCTGTTAAAAGTTTAACCGTGTTCACCATTTCGCCACCTGGCGGGACCCAACCCCTAACGTATCGGTATGAAAAATGAAAATGAAAATGAAAAATATTTATTTCGTAACTTATAAGTAACTTTTTACATCTGTGCCGATGCCTCTTTTTAAGTAATGAATATACTTGTAGTGTATTAAGAAGCACCGCTCTCCCGTAGTGGTAGCTTACAATTTTGGTGTGTACATTACATATACAGGCCATAAAAATAATATTCTATTAAGGTATGAAGCGGGAAATACTTTTTTTATATTTGCGAAAAAAACTCAGTGTTTCATCTTGAATTGCTTTAAAATGGGAATTCACAGTAGTTTTCCAGAGTACTCTACAAATAAATGGGTGTGGAAAGAGTGGTGTGTAAAGGATATAGGGAAACTTTTTGGACACTCGCAATACCAGAGGGGTTTTGGACAGTTTATTCTACAGTCTAGCTGTGCGAGGCAGGAAGTTTCACACGAAGCAAGCACAGAGTACTGCTAATCATCTAAGTGGTGAAGATGACAATGTTGTCGTGTAGGGCGAAGGCGGAAAGAAGCGGCAAGGAATAATCTAAACAATTCCCCGGAGCACTCCCCGTTAAGGTGGCGACTGACTTGTAACATTTCGGTGTAATGTAACGTGATACAACCGGAGCATTACAACAGTCAGTGCAGCGAGCCGAGCCGCTCGACGCGAGCACCGCGTGCTCCACTCGGCTGTCGGTTTTTACGCGAATCCCTTTGAGTGTTACAAAGGCGGCGACTGACTTGTAACGATCGCCGTGAACGATACATTACAAGCAAATGTTACAAGTCAGTCGCCACCTTTACGCTTGCGATAGAAAATACAGAGCGATGTTAAATCTCTATGCAATACCACGGAGTAAAGCCACATAATTAAGGATCGTCCAATCGTCATTCTCATCACGTGGAATCCTAAAGAGATCCATACATCTACAAAGCTTTCACCGGCCTTCCCCACATAGGATCCCATGGTTCGCAAGCCCTTTGAGAAACCGCTCCACCACCCACTTAAAAGAAGTCCGCGCATCTATAAAAAACGTAAACAACTCGAGCTATGCCACGCATGCCTGTTGCGAAACTTCTATTAGCACTCCGACCCAGTTTTCAAAAGTGTCAGTTTTTTACACAAGGTCGTGTCACGAAGACAAGTAGGCACTGGGTAATGAGCGAGAAATTCTAGTTTTTCGCAATGACATTCATCTTTCTTAAAATTAACGAGGTTTGTTATTTTGGTTACGTCTTTTTCTTAATGAGTGACGGACTGACAGTTTTCATGAGTTTTGATCTGTCTGGCCTAGTGGGTAGTGATAGTGACCCTGCCTATGAAGCTGATGGTCCCGGGTTCAAATCCTGGCAACCGCATTTATTTGTGTGATTTTTTTTTTTTTTTTTTTTTTTTTTTTTTTTTTTTTTTTTTTTTTTTTTTTTTTTTTTTTTTTTTTTTTTTGTTATAGGACATTATTACACAAATTGACTAAGTCCCACAGTAAGCTCAATAAGGCTTGTGTTGTAGGTACCTAGACAACGATATATATAATATATTATAATTATAAATACTTAAATACATATAAACACCCATGACTCAGAAACAAATATCCGTGTTTATCACACAAATATATGCTCTTACCAGGATTTGAACCCGGGACCATCGGCTTCATAGGCAGGGTCACTACCCACTAGGCCAGACCGGTCGTCACGGTTAACACGGATTAACACGGATATTCGTTCCTGAGTCATGGGTGTTTTCTATGTATTTAAGTACTTATTATTGCAAGCTTTTTATTACAAGCTTTTATTTAGTTTCACCTGTTTCTTCCTTCTTCCAAAAAAATTTCATCATACCCATACATGTGGGGTATCTATGGATAGGTCTTCAAAAATAATATTAAGGTTTCTAATATAAATTTTTTCTAAACTGTATAGTTTGCGCGAGAGAACCTTCCAAAGTGAAAAAAAGTGTGTCCCCCCCCCCTGTAACTTCTAAAATAACCGAATAAAAAATCTAAAAAATATATATGATATACATTATGATGCAAACTTCCACCGAAAATTGGTTTGAACGAGATCTAGTAAGTAGTTTTTTTTAATACGTCATAAAATTAAAAAAAAAATTTTTTTTCGTCAAACCCATACGTGTGGGGTATCTATGGATAGGTCTTCAAAAATGATATTTAGGTTTCGAATATCATTTTTTTCTAAACTGAATAGTTTGCGCGAGAGACACTACCAAAGTTGTAAAATGTGTGTCCAAAGTGGTAAAATGTTGAACGAGATCTAGTAAGTAGTTTTTTTTAATACGTCATAAAGGAACCCTTCATGGGCGAGTCCGACTCGCACTTGGCCGCTTTTTAGAATTGTCTCGATGAGTGTTAGTTGCCTGTGGACAAAAAAGTACAGTCAGCGATAAAAGCTTGTTACAAAAATTAAATTTTTGCCAAAAACTTTTTAACATTAAATATATCGTTGTCGAAGTACCTACCCACAACACAAGCCTTATTAAGCTTACTGTGGGACTTGTGTAATAATGTCCTAGAATATGATGACGTAAATCATCAAATTTCACTTTTTTTGTAACCGGAAGTGGTGCTTTTTTCGTGCTTTCGGCCAATTCTAATTTTTGTTACTATTTTTTCCAAACTTAGCATCACTTTTATGAACGTGTGTCATGGGGTGTATCCTTGTATTCGATGACGTAGTAGATCATACGGTCGCCGCCCGTACTATATTATTCGAGGTGCACATCGTTCGCATAGACTTATTTGCTATTGCATCGCATAGACTAAAAATGTCTGTAATTCTGAATCGAATCCATGCATAGCCAGATACGACTTTGTGAAAACTATCACTGATATAATCGTGGGTGGGCATAACTCAGTATCAGATTGCCGATTATGTCCTACCATCGTTGATAAAGTTCACTGATAAATTTTCAACCTTATAGCGAAGTTATAAGGTCCACAATGGCCAGTTAAGTTAGCTGACATGTACAGTCGCCATCAGATATATCGGAGCGGCCGAGGTGCTCTAAAATATCTAAACACGCACTAACGCCTTGACAATAGAGGTGTATTCAGATATTTGTCCGCCATAGTGTCATTTTTTTACAGGTTAGGAATCGAAGGCACAGTAGACCTATCGGCATTCAGCCACGATTGAAAATTATGTAATAAATATTTTAAACGGCTGTTAAATTAATCAAATTAAAAATTGAATAAAATATACAAACATATTAAATTATAAACGTCAGTATTCTAAAAGTAAAACTCATTTATGCTACTTGTTTTGTATGAATTAGTGACATATCCACCCGCAATCCATAACTCCCGCGGGAACAATATAGGCCTTTGTGTTTCAGTACACCTGCATGAAATAAGATCTTTTTCGAGCAGGATTGATGAAAATATATTTTAAACAGCTATTAAATTAATTATTATTTTTTAAACATGAACAAAAACAAAAAAATTATAAACGTTAATATTTTAAAAGTAAAACTCATTTATACCTAGTTTATTCGTATGAATTAGTAACAAAAACAAAAAAGCTATAACTCCCTAGGCAGTTATAAGTTTTTTTTTCACAACCCTAAACTCCTGTGGGAACAATATAGGCCTTTGTCCTTCAGAACACCTGCATGAAATAAGATCTTTTTCGAGCAAGTGTGATGAAAAGTATACGAAAGTCCTTGTCCCGTGTATCTAAAGGACGTTCCATACTTTTCAATATCTGCTCTGACCTGCGCACCGTAGAACTGCGTCACCTGCGTCTCACTCGTCTCAGCATACGCTTAGCTTAGGATTTTATCTCAAAATCAAGGAACAGGACCCTTTATGAAACTTAGTACAGTAGCTATCAGATATATCGGAGCGGCCAAGGCGCCCACAAATATCCCTCTATTGTCAGGGCGGTAGAGTGCGTGTTCAGGTATTTTTGAGCAACTCGGCCGCCCCGATATATCTGATGGCGACTGTACCTACCCACTCTCCTATTAATGTAAGCTATGCATTAAAAGGCTCCATTTGCATTTACTGCTAGTTGCATCCAGAAGCCAAGAACACTTTTACGAGCACATTTTCTTGGCATAATATTATCTTTACCAATAAACTTTACTACCTAATTTAACCCTTAGAGCAGTTGACATTCCTTTCGTTATTCGATTTTACACCGTATTTCTTATTGTAGAGATGCGTTTTTGTTTTAAATACTCGTGTGATAGCAAGTATGTAGGTTTGACGAGCGATCTGGCCTGGTGGGTAGTGAAGCCTATGAAGCCGATGGTCCTGGGTTTGAATCCCGGTAAGGGCATGTATTTGTGTGATGAACACAGATATTTGTCCCTGAGTCATAGGTGTTATCTATGTATTCATCTATATACGTATGTATATCGTTGTCTAGTACCCATAGTACAAGTTTTGCTTAGTTTGGGGCTAGTTCGATCTGTGTAAGACTGTCCCCAATTTTTTTATTTTTTTAATACAAGGACATAAATACAGTATAACTTTCTGCAGATCGTTCTGATAGTAGTAATGGCATAATACTAATATTATTTTTATTACAGCTTTAACCTTTTGACCGCCAAAGACGTCATATGACGCGCGCGGCTACAGCCCAATATCAACCTTCATGCGTACCGACAAGGTTCACGATTACGCGCCGCGTGCGACAGGCGTGGCGTTCAAAAGGTTAATAGATTTCTACTGACATTTATGTCTATATAATAACAGTAATATAATACTGAAATCTATTCTGAAGCATAAACCTTCTAGTTGTTAAATAAAATCTAAACACATAAACAGATACTTAAAATTTTACAACCTATAGTAAAAGTAAAATCCGCATGAAAATTGCATATTATTTGTATTGAAACGTCTACGATAAAATGTATAATATTAGTATGTGGGATAAATCATATAAATAAGTTTTTGCCAAAAATATCATTTTTGGTACAATCTTTTATCGCTGACTGTACTTTTTTACTACAGGGCACTAATATTCATCGAGACAATTCTAACAACCCCACACACAATTAGGTGGCGTTGTTTCATCACAGAGTTCCTATGGCCACCTCCAGTCTCCATCGTCAGATCGGCTCGATGGTACCATAATATTGCATTGTCACCCGACTTAAATGTATGCAAATTATCAGTTCAATCGGAAATTGGGAAGTGGGTAAAATTTAGCTGCCAAGATTTGACCCACACTAACTAACTATATCGCTTAAGGGGCAGTTAAAGAAGCTGTGGCTATCTGACCAGATTTAACTTATTTGTGACTATAAATATATAATTATTGTATATAATATAGGTATTCTATATATTTGTTATATTATTACATCTATTTTATTTATTTTTTCATTTAATTGTTTTTCGCCCTCTTATAATTTTATTGATTTTCCTCTAGTCAATTGTACTCAGTGCTATATTTGTCTACCATTCTTCATAAATTCTCATCTACTCAAAGGTTAACTGGAAGAAATTCCTTAAAGGGATAAGTTCGCCTTTGTACTGCTTATCTTGTGCCATATTTATATTTTGTCTTTTGTACAATAAAGAGTTTATACATACATACATACTAACAGGGCAAGTTAAATAAAAGCTTGTAAAATGTTTAGGGAAATAAAAAAGTTAAAGTTGGCTTGTAAAGTCAAACATCAAAAGTAGTGGATGGTACACGTTGTTTCATCTAGAGTTAGACCAAGATTGAATCCAAAAGAAAGGTATGGGCATTGTGAATGTCATCTCGCTTTGTGTGGTAGGGCACAGCACAGCGGATGTCATTCCAGATCTAGAGCGGAGCCCAACTGAGGAAGTACCTCCACCTTACAGAAAACCGCAGCCAAATAACACTAAACCCTACTCATGTTGTGTTCCTGCCGGTGAGTAAGGTTGCCAGAGCTCAACGAGGGGGGGGGGGGGATTAGGGTCGGCAACGCGCATGTAACTCCTTTGAAGTTGCAGGCGTACATAGGCTACGGAGACTGCTTACCATCAGGCGGGCCGTGTGCTTGTTTGCCACCGACGTAGTATATAAAAAAAGAAGATAATTCAGCAACGATTATGTTAGCACAGCCTGTGCAAGTGTTATATATACGTCATAATTTCATTAAAGTTTAAAATACCACTTGCATAGTATGGGCTATCAAAATCGCTGCAGACTTATCTTGTTCTAACTTCACTATCGATGCTGACTACCCAACAATATACGTTTAGTCAGGTGAAGCCCTTATTAACCAGGAAACGCCAAACATACGTATTCGAGTATAGCATTGTGTATGACATAACCGGGGCTAAAATTAGCCAATCAGGGCGCCGGCGCATCGGTGCACGGTTACCGCGCGTAAGCGCAGGCGACTCTAAAGAACCGGTGGCGTGATGATGATGCTAAGAGTGGGCTGCCTGACACTGTGAGAACAATTTTTATATCGGCCCAGCGGTAAAATCTTACCGCTCTGTAGGGCTAAGATGGTCTTTATCATTTGTCACCATGCCTGTCACGTTCTAACAAGTATGTAAGCGCGAAAGTGACGGGCATAGTGACAAGTGATAAAAATGGAACCATGCTGTCACCGCTGGTTTTTCATTCTTATCGCAAGAACTTTCTTACGTTTTACGATTAGATACACAAAATGTTGGCGGCCGTAATATATATATATATATATACGTATGTATATCGTCGCCTAGAATCCATAGTACAAGCTGTACAAGCTTTGCTTAGTTTGGGGCTAGGTTGATCTGTGTATGATGGTCCCCAAAAATATATTTTAAAATATATATTAATGTTGAACTCGCCTCCTTAAAGATAGTAATTACCTCTAGAGTTGTGCCGTTCGCCAGAATGTTTTCCGTTTACTATGGGAAATATTCTCGAACGATAATATTCCCTATACACATTGGAGCACGTTCTCGAGAACGGTACAGTCAACGTCAAAGATATGTTTAAATTTTTGGCCTTATTTTATTACAAAGGTATAAAATTTAAAAATATTTTTGACGTCGACTGTACAACTCTAATTAAATACCTCTAATATAAGAGAGCAGACCTGCAAGTAGGAGAATGGCCTTACTGTATGTATACGAATTTCTTAACTTTCAAATGTAACAATTTTAGATAATGTAGCTGTAATAATATTAATGTATGGTTGTAATTTGACGACCGGTCTGGCCTTGTGGGTAGTGACCCTTTTTTTTTTTTGTTGACGGAGTGGGAATGCATTTACGCACGGTGTGTGGGACTCGCCACTCCTTTTCCCTCTCCAGGGAAGAGGGGGGGAGAATTTAGCCCTACCCACTAAACCCACTCCGGCGTTTCACCCTCTTTGCCGTTCATGAGGGCGCACTGGGATCGATGATGACATTCACCACGGCGCCCTCCGGCAGCCCCGGCTTAACGCCAGGGCACCCACTGCCTACGACGCCGATGGTCCCGGGTTCAAATCCTGGTAAGGGCATTTATTCGTGTGATGAGCATGGATATTTGTTCCTGAGTCATGGGTGTTTTCTATGTATTTAAGTATTTATAAATATTTATATATTATATATATATGATTGCTGATCACGTTTGTTGTCCCATAATGATAAGTTTAATTAAATTAATTAAGTCTAATATAACTTTTAAGTATTAACATTAGTTTTTAAGTCTTATCTTATGTAATACTAACAAAAAATGGGATCACTGTTATCTTGAAATAAAGAATTGATTGATTGATTGATTGATATATCGTTGTCTAAGTACCCTCAACACAAGCCTTATTGAGCTTACTGTGGGAATTAGTCAATTTGTGTAATACCTAATGTCCATTAATATTTATTTATTTATTTAATTTTATCCGAATTACTTAATAATTTTAACTGGACATTTTTATTTGTATTTGTATACTTTTATTTTAATGTAATGTAGATCAACTAAATAATTGTTAATTGTATATTTAATTTCACTTTGCAAACTATTTTAATTGCTGACATGTAAAATTCTTATATTTTACCAATAAACGAGTATGAGTATCACGGATTTCAAGGATTTCAGTGATATAATTATATTTTGTAATTTATTACCTTCTAGGTTCTCTCCTTGAAACCTAATAAAACCTCATAAAACAAGGTCCATGGCTCGAAGTCCAGTTGCGAAAAATTCGCACACTAAACGTGAAGGTACCTTCACGCGTCTCAGTATTTCTTAGTCTATGAGCCAGGTGTAGCTACTGCAAAGTGCACTCCAATTTTCGGGTATTGAACCATTGAATTATGACATGCACTGGTATGCAGCATGTATTTCTGGCCGGGCCTAGTGCCAGCAAACTCAGGTGCGAAGTGGACGTCAATTACTTGCTTTCCGGCAGTGTTTTGACTAAATTATTTGGCTGGGATTCTTTGATGTAGGAATATCTGCAATGTTAGAACGGGAAGACCCGTTAGATGTCGGTTAGGAATTACTATAAAGTGGAGAGTGGAAAGTACACATTGCATTGTGTGGCAAATCCATTCTAAAATCTGACATCATTCCAATATGAGATGGTTCCAATCTCCTGACCTGCCTATGGCGTCGGGCACAATTTTTTCTTAGAGTTTTCCCGTCTTCTACGATTTTATCAAATGGTTTCTAACTGCTTGCTTCCATGAGTAGATACCTGATTAGCTTGATAGATCAATTTTACATCAATAATTTATTTCATTATTTTAATAAGCGTAAGTCCATGGCCTTCTTACCTTAAAAGCTTTATAACCACTGTACCTGATGTATAATTGCCACCGTAGCGGACTGACCCGCTGGGAACATACCTTACCATGCATTAAATACATTCCCATCGGTGGCATCAGCGCACAGTATCGAGTTCTTGGAACAACCAGGATAACATGACATTGGGATCCGTAACAACGCATTATCATATCAGCCTGCATTAATCTCCACACCGATCGGTCAAGCGCTGTCTCTGTCTACCGTTTCTCTGCGATCTTGATATTGGTCCATAGGGTCGTCTATTGGAACGTTGTGGTTGAAACTGATAGTCACTGAAGCAAAAATACCTCTAAAAATCCTTCTAAAAGGTGGAGGTCCAATTCGTAGGCAACCGTTGGATCAGAGCTGTGCACTATTGATTGATCGCTGAAAGGGACTTACGTACCTGTGAACGTTTTCGGCAAATATGTTGATGATTGCGTATTAAACTGAGCTGGTACAGGTTTTCCTTAGTCCAATCTGAACTGAAAGTTAGCAAACTTGATAAATTGCCGATATTTTCTTTTATATTTGTAAGGAAAAAGAAATTTTCCATCTCCAAAATTGCCGTTATTCCTTGTAGAATTCTGAACAAACTGAGAACTTCATCTTTTTGGGAACTTTTCGCAACGTACAGTCAACCAATTTGATTCCTAGGCACTATGCAACCTAGTTGCTTTAAGTACTAGATACCTACCCTACTCAATAAGCACTGTCGTAGAAGGTAAACAAATTGATTAATTATGACATGGTATGGTGTACAGGCGGATCTGTGCCAACTCAAAGCCGATAACTGGCAGGAAGTGGCACAGGATCGGGACAGGTGGCGTTCTCTCGTTTTGGAGGCCAAGACCCTCTTTAGGTCACTGCGCCACAATAGTTAGTTGCCTAGGAATCAAATTGGTTGACTATCCATCAACCAATCGCTCGTGTTCTTAATTCGTAACTCTCTAAGCGTTTGGAATGAATACTTGTGCGATAAAATAATTAAGAGTTGACATAGCGGATTTAGTAATTAAGCTCTAATTGGACCTAGATCCGCCGCTACCCGTCAGAATAATTGGATTCAGAGAAAAATGGCCCCATTCTAGAACTTGAGGCTTCTGTCAAGATATAGGTAAAATTATTTAATGTAAGCTTTGGTGGCCCAGCTGTTGAAATTAAAAGTGTGGTACTTTCAAATTGAAGGACGTAGCTTCGGATTCTGACTCGTACCAATATGTTGTTCGGAAGAGGTACATAATATAATTTGATAATTATCACTAGCTTTAACTTCAAGGTCAGATGGCAGTCGATATCTTAAAATCTAGTGCCTGCCCGAACTTTTGGGGTTATAGGCTCGGCTAGGCTTAGGATACAATAGAGAAAAGGGTGACTAAGAAAGACAAAAACACTTCTTTTTGTTCACTAAGATTATCATCTAAAATATAATAGTAAGCGTAATTGGCAGGTTTTTTTGGAAAACCCAGAACGAGCGCAATATTTTGAATTACTTTCTGCTCTTTACGTAGAACTGAAGCATGGATTTAGGTAACAGCTTCGTATTATTAGATTGTTTTTTTTTAATACTACGTCGGTGGCAAACAACCATACGGCCTGCCTGATGGTAAGCAGTCTCCGTAGCCTATGCACACCTGCAACTCCAGAGGAAGGAGGAGGAGGTTTTGTTTAGTTAAAAATTAAATAATAAACCACAGAATGAAAAAGAATGTAATAATACCGGTATTTTTTGTATGAAGAAAAAACCGGTTCTGAGTTTTGGCAATTGGGAATAAAACGCAAAAAAGCTTATTCGTCACTTGAAAGACAAGAAAAATCTCTGAATAATCCATCTGTAGCAGTCATGTTATTAAAGGGACATAAGCTTGTCTTCTATATCACTCACCACGCGACAAACGCGACTCTTCCCTCTTAGTAGCGCAAGTCGTAAATCTATTAATTTGTCTTCCTTATCTTTGCGTGTCTTTAAAATATGTTCTTTATTAAATATTTCTATTTATAGAAATATCGAATTAATATCTGTCAAGATTGTACAATTTAAGTCGTTTTGAAAGCAAAACCCAGAAATAAATGGCTGTTGTAAAAATAAAAGTGATACAAGTAAAAAACACCAATGACGCGTTTCGCGATGATACATCCATTCTTAATTAGATTATAACACGATATTTATATTTTACACAACCAATTTGCTGACATTGTGTGTGTTGGCACTGTTGGCTCTAATCGTTAAAATTTCTATAAATATATGTAATTTACTTCTTTAAAGTGAAATTAAACTACATACAAAATTTCGATACCATATAAAACTTAGCGTGAAGTATCCTTCAAAGTTAGACCTACGATCAGTGCCCCTAGTGTAAATTTAGTCGATAGCGAAACGTGACGTACGCGTTTGCGTTAAGTCACATTTTGTATGGGTTTTTGAACAGCGCGCCAAGCGGGACGTTTTGGAAAGTCAAAAATCTCATACAAAATGACACTTAACGCAAACGCGTACGTAACGTTTCGCTGTCGAAAATATTTACACTAAGGGTACTGTACCCCTAGTTCGAATGTGATTTCGAAACGTGACGTACGCGTTTGCGTTTAGTCTCATTTTGTATGTGATTTAGAAAGAGCGCGCCAAGCGGGACGTTTTGGAAACTCAAAATCCTATACAAAATGAGACTTAACGCAAACGCGTTCGTCACGTTATGATGTCGATTAAATTTACACTAGGGGTACTGGCCAAAATGACAATCGTACGACGCCAAACGAAATGTAAAAATGTACCGGAATGAAAGATGCTACGAATAGTCACGTAACTATTTCCATACATTATTTAAGTTAGGATTAGCGATTTCTATCAACGTTCAACATCAACAACAACTATCAACGGCCATGATGATGGGAACCGTTTGATGAGGGATGCCCTGCAGTGAATGTTTTTCGACTGATGATGATTTAAGGATACTGTGTAACCTGCTGTAGATTGGAGAAAGATAAAAAGAAGCTAATTAAAGTCCATTTTAGGCCTGAGATAATAGTACATTACGATACAAGTGCGAAAAATAGGAAATTCGAAACGAGTGGCGATAAATTAAAACACGACCGAAGGGAGTGTTTTAAATCGACACGAGTTGCGAATTACCTATTCGCACATGTATCGTACAACGTTTTACAGTACATATGGCCCTTTAAATGTTCGACACAGTAACGTAATATGCTACTTCTCGCACTAGTGCTATAAAGTAGCCCCATATGTACTGTAAATAACTTTTTACAAATAAAGCGCCATACAAACGGCCATAATGTTCAGTTTAAAATATTCGTTGGAGTTAAAACAGACTTTTCTTTTTATATTACTACGTCGCTAACAAATAAACATACGGCCCGCCTGATGGTAAGCAGTCTCCGTAGCCTATGCACGCCTGCAACACCAGAGGACTTACATGCGCGTTGTCGACCCTAACCCGCACCCTCGTTGAGCTCTGGTAACATTACTCTCCGGCAGGAACAACACTATCAGCAGGGTCTAGTGTTATTTGGCTGCGGTTTTCTTTAAGGTGGAGCTACTTCCCCAGTTGGCCTCTGCTCTAGATATGGACAGGAATGACATTCGCTGTGCTGTGCCCTACCACACAAAGCTAAATAACATTCACAGTGCCCATACCATTCTTTCGGACGTAGTTTAAGGACATACCCGGGTCCGGGTATTTCAAGAAAAGACATATATAGGAGAACTTTACGAAAAGAAGAAATGAATTGTAATTATTCTTTGATTCTTCAAATGTAAATGAAATTCCAGTAACCTTGAAAACACCTCTAATTTTCGAAATGTTCCCGAACTACGCGGCGAAAACAAGACTACGCGTGGTACGAATCCAGCTTGGATTCTTGGCACGAGACATCGCATCACAAACCTATATTCTCTCCAAAACAATAAGAGCTCTAAGAAGTTTTGCGTAATGATACGCCGACTAGAAAATCCTTTATACAAACATGCGCGTGGATGGAAATATATATTGCTATATAGCGATTACACGTGCTAATAAAAAAGCGGCCAAGTGCGAGTCGGACTTGCCCATGAAGGGCTCCGTACCATTTATGACGTATTAAAAAAAAACTACTTACTAGATCTCGTTCAAACCAATTTTCGGTGGAAGTTTGCATGGTAATGTATATCATTTTTTTTTAGATTTTTCATTCTGTTATTTTAGAAGTTACAGGGGGGGGGGACACACATTTTTTCACTTTGGAAGTGTCTCTCGCGCAAACTATTCAGTTTAGAAAAAAATGATAGTAGCAACCTAAATATCATTTTTGAAGACCTATCCATAGATACCCCACACGTATGGGTTTGATGAAAAAAGATTTTACAGTACATATGGGGCTACTTTATAGCACTAGTGCGAAAAGTAGCATATTACGTTACTGTGTCGAACATTTAAAGGGCCATATGTACTGTAAAACGTTGTACGATACATGTGCAAATAGGTAATTCGCAACTCGTGTCGATTTAAAACACTCCCTTCGGTCGTGTTTTAATTTATCGCCACTCGTTTCGAATTTCCTATTTTTCGCACTTGTATCGTAATGTACTATTTTGAGTTTCAGTTCTAAGTATGGGGAACCCCCAAAATTTATTGTTTTTTTTTCTATTTTTGTGTAAACATCCTAATGCGGTTCATAGAATACATCTACTTACCAAGTTTGAACAGTATAGCTCTTATAGTTTCGGAAAAAAGTGGCGGTGACATAATCGGACAGACAGACGGACATGACGAATCTATAAGGGTTCCGTTTTTTGCCATTTGGCTACGGAACCCTAAAAACGTGTCGGACTCGTCTACCGAGGGTTCTGTACAAATTTAACTTATTGAAGTGAACACTTCTTTAACGGCGCTGTGAACTTTTTGTGATGGGAATTTTTTTTTAAACTCGCGACAGGTCACGTGACCGACAGATTCGTCATATTGAAAAATCGTAAGACGGACACGTGACGTGATCGACAAACTGTTACAATGTCATTGTTTTCACTTCTGCCGGCATTCCCGGAGTGCAACTCGTTGTTTTTTTTATAATATTTTTTTACATCTTTATACTTTTGAGATTTTTCCCTGTACTTGTAGTGTATGAAGATATTGTTTGCCAAATTTCATAGTTCTAGGTCAACGGGAGTACCCTATGAATTTGGATTTTCTTAAGAGTATCGAAATATACGTTTTTTTTGCGGCATAAACGGCCGTTTCTTTTTTTGCATTAACTTAGAATATGGTTATGGTTAGAGTATATGGTTCTAAGTTCAACTCGATACCTCCACGCGTTTCCGAGATAAAGGGTCTTGACAGACAGACGGACGGACAACAAAGTGATCCTATAAGGGTTCTGTTTTTTCCTTTTGAGGTACGGACCCCCACAAACGCGTGCGTGGGGAAAAAATAAATATAAAGAGTGTTTATTTTCGCCTACAATCTGTCATGCAGTTTGGCGAAGCTTTAAATAAAATATTGCATGTTAAGGTTTTTGTGTCAAAAAAAAATCACAATGGGACCTTTAAGTGTTTTAAGCTTCTTTACTTGCTTAAATCTTTTTTTACAACTAAGTACGGTGTTTAATGTATTTGTGTGGACATCTTTTATTGGCTTTCTGTGTTGTATCTTTAAGTTTAGTATTTTATGTTTGTATTGATGTTGATGCCTCAAATAAAATAAAATATGCTTAACCAATTTTTATCATACAATCAATATTATACATACATACAAAGCAAGTTAAATAAAAGCTTTTAAAAAAATGATGTAAAAAGGAAAAGAAAAATAATCGCTTTGTGCAAGACTTGAACTTACGATTGCGACATATGCGACTTTTCGGGACACCTGACCTCTTAACCAACTTACACCTACTACCGAAGTTTAAGAGAAGTGTGCAAATCTTCCCATTGATGCTTCGAAAATAGGAATTTGAATTCAAAATGGCGCTGATAGTTTCCTCTAGCGTCTTATACCTATGCCGATCCAACTTATAAGTAAAGTTGGTATTCTGTGCACCGCAGCGTGAGTAAACATTGCAAATGTATTTCGAAATGTACACGGAACTGCGAATGCGCTAATGTAAATACTTCCCATGTACGGGATCGGACTGATAAACAACTTCGCGAGTTCTCATAATAACGAAGAACGGCTCTTGTTCAAGTTGTTCAGTCAGACGTCAGTTGAAGTCTTTAAATCTGTAATTTTAAATACCATCTCAATGGCAAACTAGTATACAGCCTACCTGATAATTAACAGTTACTGTAGCCTATGGACGCTTCTAAATAATGAGCTAACACATGTGTGTTACCGAGAGACGGAAAAACTTGATGTAAAAAGTCTACACTGCAGTTAGTCTCTTGAAAAAACCTGAGTAGGAAGTTTGTTCCATTCCCGCGGTACGAGCGTGTGACGTGGGTAATAAATTTTGGCCTGAAAGCAGCATTCGAGAAACAAGGATGAAATTGTCTTATTTTTGGAGCATCGTGGAACAATTGGCAAATGCACAGCTTACAGAAATACCTTGCAAATTGCAAATAAAGTACCTGCATAAAAATACATTTCAAGAATTCGGGCGATTCACCTCTACAACCGTCCAAAGTAACGCTCGTAAAAGGATAGTGGACGTTCTCATTTATCGAATTCCAATGCACATCAATACAATATAGAACACAAAATATTAAAAAAGGTATAATAGTTAGTGAATATTTGACTGTAAAATAAGTAATTTAAGCACATAATATGGAAAGACTACTTATTTCTTTAATAGAGAAACGAATGGAATATTTGCTAGCTAAAACAGACTGAACGTGAAATTTAACCAAAAAACGGAGCTGAAGTAATTAAATGTGAAACTATTAACTATTTCGCATTTTCAACTACTTACTCAAAAGTTATCTGGAAGAGATCGTTCTTCTGAGTTCAATTTTATTCCACAATAACATCACTTCTACCATACTACGCTACTAATTCGCCTGGCTGACGGGACAGATAAAAACAAAAAAATGCTCCCCCAAATAATAAACTGGACTTAATGAATGTATATAAATCTTAAATCAGGGCAGTCTGCGTTCCGTGAAAAACATAAAGCCGTGATCTTTGAATGTAGGTCATTGACTGACTCGTGTCCAACCAATCGAGTGAGTCATCAAAATAACAATTATTGCGAGGTACGGGTTTAATAGGTACTTTTTTTATTTCTTGTTTTGTTATAGCCGACTGTCGAAGTTTTTCGATGTTCGATTTGATTTTCGATATTTAATTTGTTGACGTACACCGTTTGACAAAATAGATAGATTGTTTGTTCGCTAACTCAATTCTGTGGAAATATGGAATTTATTAAAAATGCTTGCAATGCCTAATTGCAGTCGGATTCAGTTTCCCTATGGTTTAAACCTGCATGTCAAAAGAAGAGTATACTTTATTATTACCATTTTACTTTAAAGGACTACAGTATGTATTAGTATTAATGTTATTGACAAGACAAGAGTTGGGTATATTGGGAATGGGGTGGGAAGAGGTTACCTAAGCTGCCCAGGACCGGACACATTGAATGAAATTTTTTGTGCAAAAATGTGTGTTTGTGGGCAATACGGCTAAAGTATAAGTGATAAAATGACTTAGCAACAGTTTTTAGTTAGTGAAAAATAAGCAGCTTGTATTTAATTTGGACATACCCACATGTTTATTTTATATACAGTACATATACAGCTTTACTTTATTGAGCATGTTCGTGTGCCTATTTTTACATGTAATGCTCGTAAATGACATGTTCTAGTTTTATATATATATAAAATACATTTCTTTAACCACAGAATTTTGAGTTTCAGTTCTAAGTAGGTATGGGGAACCCCCAAAATTTATTGTTTTTTCTTTTTCTACTTTTGTGTGAAAATATTAATGCGGTTCACAGAATATATCCACTTACCAAGTTTCAACGGTACAGTTCTTATAGTTTCGAAAAAAGTGGCTGTGATATACGGACGGACAGACAGACAGACATGACGAATCCATAAGGGTTCCGTTTTTTGCCATTTGGCTACGGAACCCTAATATATCCAAAATATGGAAAAAAATAAATAAACTGAAATTTTTCTTTTGTGAAATTGACCTGAAGTCGTAAAACATTTTTTCCTTTTTTTTGCCTCAGAAATGCGTGGTTAAAATCTCTCGGGTTCCTAGTGGGCGCCGTGTATTTTGATATCTCTTCCATATAGGTACTTCTTATCAAATTTTGCCTGAATTTCGTCTATTCTCACGTTTACGATTAGATTTATAATAAGTGATTCTGACAATTAACAATTGATACAATTTAGTAACGAGTGATCGAGTTGCATTTGTTGTTCCGTTTATCGATGCTGCATTTTATGGTTGCGCTTATCGCACTTGACATGATATAGGTAGCGTTCGTGTTTTAGTAACCCGCAGTAAACTCTGGTACCTTATAGAAATAGAAATATTTCGTGGCACTTTTTTCTATTTTCTGTAATTTATCTTCTCTGTTTGTGCTTACGAATAAATTACTCCTATTATATTCCGTTTTAGATATAACTGTTACATTCCTTCAACTCTTTCCCCGGAACCTGGACCGATGTAACGAAAGTTGGCCAACGATTTAATGGAAGGAAAACATAGTGTCGTGTTTCTGCTTTAATCGGGACGAGTATATATAGAAATACGTTTTCGGTGTGACTTGTTATTGTTACGTCGTGAATAACAATTCACTTAGGCGAAAAATTACAACTAGTTTTTTGAAAAAGAAAGTTTTGGTTTTTCAAGTTAGGCATATTATGATATTACAATACGTCAAATAAAGCTCTAACTACTAAGAGAGGTATGGTCATTGTGAACGTCATTTGTGGGCTAGGGCACAGCACAGCGGATGTCATTCCAGAGCTAGAGCAGAGCCCAACTGGGGAAGTACCTTACAGAAAACCGCAGCCAAAAAACACTAGACCCTACTCGTAGTGTTGTGTTCCTGCCGGTGAGTAAGGTTGCCAGAACTCAAAGAGGGTGCGGAGTGTTAGGGTCAGCAACGCGCATGTATCTCCTCTAGAGTTGCAGGCGTCCAAAGGCTACGGAGACTGCTTACCATATGCTTGTTTTCCACCGACGTAGTATAAAAAAATAAAACACAACGGGAAAACGTGTATGCGAGTTATATATAACTTTACGAGCTATAACACTAGGTGCAGGCTATTTGGAACGCAATCTCGGGCGATAACTAAATCATAGCTGTTTAACGTGTCTTATCTCGACGGTGGCTAACAAGCGTTCGCTTATGGTAAGCTGAGGGCCTACCGCAAACACCGAAGTTTGCTGCGGCATCTTTTTCTGTCACTCTAATTACGCCTTAGTTGGAGTAAAAGAGAAAAATGCCCGCAATTTGCGAATTTCAGCGTGCGTGGCAGGGCCCTCTGACGCCGTTGTAGCATATGGATCAAGCGGGGACACCGATATATATTCGCGTATAGTTCGTGTTTTTCACGATGACGCGCAAATTTGTCAAATCTAGCCTTTAATAACACAACAATACGTGTCAAGGCATGCGTCTTCGTGAATGACACGATCTATATGTGTATGCGAGTTATATATAACTTTACGAGCTATAACGCTAGGTGGGCAGGCTATGTGGAACGCGTAAAACAAGACTGACTCAATCGCGAGAGATAGCTAAATCATCACAGTTTAATTAATTTAATTAGTGACTCTGTGATTAGAACCAGCAAAAAATCATACACATTTCATGCTAGTGGTTGATGTATAGGTAGGGTTGCCATAATTGTTCGGCACTGATACGGGACAATGGGGGTAATTGGGGTAGTAATGGCGTTAAGGGGGGGGTTGCAAATACATAAATACATTTGCTCTGTTGCCTTTTCTTTTCTTACATAGTTAAACAGACTGGTCACACAGAGATGATTGTGACCATGTCTCTAGGTATTCTACAGCCGTATCGATATACGGGACAAGAAGGGGGCAGGTACAAATACGGGACGCGATCGTTGAATACGGGACGTATGGCAACCTTACGTATAGGAGACCAGAGTTTTTGCCCAAGCTGAAACAGACGCTTCTCGGTTAATGATGATGGCAAACAAGGGAGATCTGAGATGTTGAGAGATTATACAGGGCGTCCCAAGACTATGGGACATCAAGGGAAAGTACCTTAAATATCGTAGATAGGATATTTTGCTGGAAGAAGACTTTATTTTATTTTTAAAAGTAAGACATTGCATTCAAAGAATTTCTAAAAAAAATTGAAAATTGCTTACTTTTTCTGGGGATTAAACCGAATCTTGAAATTTTAATCAAAAATTTTACTCTATTCATTTCTTTTGCGATATCATATTTCTGAGATGACTTATTTTTTATGCATTCTTTCGATTGGCATCATAAAAATACAGAATGTTTTTTTCCACATTTGAGTCGGTTCGAATTCCAGACAAAGTAACTTTTTTTTTAAATCTTTGAATGCAATGTTACTCAGTTTTGAAAATAAAATGAAGTCTCCTTTTAGCAAAATATCCTATGTCTTATATTTAAGGTACTTTTCCTTGAAGTCCCATAGTCTTGGGACGCCCTGTATAATCACATGATTCCCTCGCAATTTTTTGATTTTGACGTTTAGTGCCTTAGTATTTTTTCTTCAAAATGTGATAATTATTCCGAGCTTTGGACGCTGGTACCTATTTATGATATACATATAAACGATCTGCTCCTATCTCATAATATATGTTTTTCATGTTAAAATAGCTTTTACAGTACATATGGGGCTACTTTATAGCACTAGTGCGAGAAGTAGCATATTATGTTACTGTGTCGAACATTTAAAGGGCCATATGTACTGTAAAACGTTGTACGATACATGTGCGAATAGGTAATTCGCAACTCGTGTCGATTTAAAACACTCCCTTCGGTCGTGTTTTAATTTATCGCCACTCGTTTCGAATTTCCTATTTTTCGCACTTGTATCGTTATGTACTATATTGTTGCAATAATAAGGTACAAATATAGGCGAAACATACTTACTTATATTAAAATGTTTGAACCGCCTTACAAAGCAATACTTACTGTTGTATTGTTTTTAAGCTGTATGCATTCCCACATAATAGCGTCTGATTCAAATAAATAGATCATCTATTTATTTTCACGCTAGTCTAAGTACAAAATCAATACTTTTATACATGAAAAAGCTTTTATCTATTAACAAATAATTCGTACTATTTAAAAATGCTCTTGCCAGGATTCTAGGGATTCCTAGGTTCAGAAGAAATAGGACTACTGACTATCTCATAATTGTAACCGCGGCTGCCAATACGTCACTCTTTGTCGATTGCCATAAGGACGTCTTGACAGGTTATTCGTATAAAGAAAGATACAAGCAAATCTCGTCTTTATGGCAAGCACCTAATTGGGACGTTCGCCGGCCGCGGTCATAATTATTATGGTATAATTTCTATTCTTTTCTATTATGCTGATGTAAGATATGTAATGAAAAACTCAAAATCACCTACTGACACATCATACCCACGCAAAACGAACACTCACTTCACGAACCGAAATGAATCAATGTAAATAAATAACGTTTACTCATTTTTGTGTATAAAAGACGGATTGTTTGGATCTCTTAAACATTTTCGTTTTGACTGTGAGACAGTAAAGTTTAAGGAAGTGAAGTGTTAAAGATTTAAAATGTTGGTGGTGTCACCGATTTCGTACGGTACTTATTGCGAGTTTATTCATTTATTGTTTATTGGTATTCAATTAGTTTTTTAACAAAATCAAGTGTGTTGCTGTCTATGGTGTGGTTGCCGTATTAAAATTGACATGAGAAATGCATATACATCTTATTAATTTAGCTTCAGTTAGAAGCCACCTAGTCCGTCATCTATCAAACTCAATAATGTACCTTAATTATTAATTAAATAATATGTCGTCGTCCAACTATAAAAAGGCAACAAATGCGAATTCAAGTCTTGGTATTTAGTTACACTTTCATTTGGTTTTGGCGTCGTATCAAAATTTATATAACAGGTTTTTTTTTTCTAAATAACAATTTTCTTAATATACTACTTTACAAGATGCTTATGAAATGTAATTTATTTCCAGAGCACAAGATGGCCATGGCTACAGCAACGCACAACTCCGTCACTTCGTCGATGGAGTCCTCTCAGACCCTCATCCAGACGGAGTCGAGGGTCCAGAGGAGCTACCAGGAGGTCCAGGTGTCGGAACAACGTCAAGTCAAGAAGAAGAAGTCAATGAGGAGGCATAAGGATGAGGGGAATATTTCTGTGGTGAGTATCTTTCGAGTCTTCGACCTTCATTCAGGAGCTCGGGGACCGGAAGAGCTACCAGGAGGTCCAGGTGCCTGAACAGCTGCAGGTCAAGAAGAAGTCTATGAGAAGGCATAAGGATGAGGGGAATGTTTCTGTGGTGAATATCGATGGAGTCTTTGACCTTAATCCAGGAGCTCAGGGCCCAGAGGAGCTACCAGGAGATCCAGGTCTCTGAACAGCGGCAGGTTAAGAAGAAGTCTATGAGAAGGCACAAGGATGAGGGGAATATTCCTGTGGTGACTACCTTTAGTCTTACTCGGTGTTGTGGGTCTTCGATCATCAAATCCTAATACATCTACGATCTAATCATGTTAGATTCTCCAGATTTCGGCACAATAACAGCTGCAGGTGAAAAATAAGAAGTAATAGGTGAAGAATCTATGACGAGGCATAAGAGTGAGAGAAATATGTTGTATGTTAATAGGAGAAACATTTGGTTGGAGTTCCAGGTCTAATAGGACCTTTAAAAGTATGTCAAGAAAATACCAAATTGTATGCGAACAGAGATACCAGAATTTAGTGGTCTCGGAGTGGGAGATAATTTATATAGGTCAGGATCAGGAACATTGATAGTGATGATTTTATTTTATTGATGGAGTCTAATGGAATGGAACCCTTATACCGACCTGTCTAACCTAGTTGGTAGTGACCCTGCCTATGAAGCCGATGGTCCCAGGTTCAAATCCTGGTAAGGGCATATATTTATGTGATGAGAATGGATATTAGTGGATTCGGATACCGTGGTTATATACCTATGTATGCCAGGATCACTTGTTGGGCCACTTAAAAAAGCCCGGCGGGCCGTAGGTTGAGTATCGCTGCTCTAGATTTGGTCATAAATAAATATTGCACATTCATCTTTAAAAAAATACTGTCTACACTGTGCGATCGCTTAGGGCGATGGAACACTACGCTGACTTATCTCCATATCAGCAATTTCACATGTCCAATTACAGAGTGAAGAGGTAACGCAGCAGACCGTAACATTCCTCTCCGCACGCGAGCATCAACAGCACTAATTAGTCTATTGTGACGAATGTGATTCATATTTATGGTCGTGTACGGAATACCATCCCCTCTGCTAGCACATTAAACGTAAAACTTATTGCAATTACATGGACCAATGGTCAATTACGGGTGATGCTGTTAATAGTATTAGTGCCTTATGGACACCCGGGTACGTCCTTAAACTACATCCAAAAGAGAGGTATGGTCATTGTGCATGTCATGTCATCTCGCTTTGTGTGGTAGGGCACAGCACAGCGGATGTCATTCCAGATCTAGAGCATATCCCAACTGGGGAAGTACCTCCACCTTACAGAAAACCGCAGCCGAATAACACTAGACCCTACTCATAGTGTTGTGTTCCTGCCGCTGAGTAAGGTTGCTAGAGCTCAACGAGGGTGCGGAGTGTTAGGGTCGGCAACGCGCATGTAACTCCTCTGGAGTTGCAGGCGTACGTAGGCTACGGAGACAGCTTACGATTAGGCGAGCCGTATGCTTGTTTGCCACCGACGTGGTATAAAAAAAACCTGGGTGCTAAGCCAACCTACCAATCGTGAATGCTCCGTAGCGTAGCGTTCTCATCTCTATCACTCTATCATATTAGTGCGACAGTGACAGTTGCGTTTCGTTCGCTACGAAGCGTAAACGATCAGCATGTTGGCTACGCACCCTGGAGGCCTAGCCAAGATGATTAGATTAGATTTTTTTCCATTTTCCAAATTTATATACTTAACCGATGTCACTACCATTATTCTGACGAATTCAATGACACCTCATATGTCAAAAAGCGTTTAGCCGTTTGGGTTGTAGGGCATGCTAAAGAAATGGACATACATACATACGCTCGAAAAACATTATGTTTTATTTGTTACTGTTTCTACCTCATTTCTTATTGCGTTTGGACGTGTCCCTTGTTATGTAACGAACTATTTGTATGAAAATAGCACTCATCGATGAGAAATTACAGCATTCGAGTTATTTCTTAAGTGCAACAGAGGTGTTAAACTTTTTAGTGCGTGCTAATTGTGGACTTATTCACTTGGCACACACCCAAATATTTAAATCCATTTTTGCTGTTTTGGTACTTACAGATAAGCCAAGAAGCGCTAACAATCATAAATTTGCTAAAGTAAGGACGCTGAGCACGATGAATTACGTACATTGACCCGCAAGTTTCTATCTCTGTCGCACGCGCATAATTGGGTACTTGACACATGTAGAATATAAATGGATACTGTAAGCTTGTGTGTTGTACGGTCACGTCTGAAAATATCGTGTATCTGTCCTATTCTGCGCCTGGTACACCAGTTGGGTACTCCGAGGGCGGACAGGTCTTTTAGGGCGCCGTCAATCCAGCGGAATCTGAGACGCCCCGTCGGGCGTTTTCCACCTGGGTGTCTCACATACGCTCTTCTCTTCCGAGTCGTGTGGCCTTGATCTCACCAATTATATTGTCACCCAGCTTCTCTGGCTTTCTATTCTTCCTACGCCTCCAAATTCCATCTTCATCTCTGAATCTTTGTTACACGATTTTTATATGGATCTAGGAAGAACTACACTTTACTAAGATGTCATAATAACTGTCAAATCTCCTTCCAGTCCAGGAGCTCATCGAAGCTCCACAAGAAGATGCAGGCCGCCGACGAGAACCCTCAGTGCGCCGCCTGCTCCCGCCCCGTCTACGCCATGGAACGCATCAAAGCGGAAAAACGTGCCTGGCATAAGGAGTGCTTCCGCTGTACGCAGTGCAACAAGCAGCTCACGTAAGTCAATTAACTCTAAAATACTTATAAATACACCTGCGGTGTAATACAGAGACAAACTGCAGAAGTAAATTTAGCTTAGGGAAAACACCCCCACCGATTTCTAACCTCTCCCTATTTCTCTGAAACGACTGGGCGGATTTTTTTTCAAAATGGCAGACGATTTTCAACTTATGGTCATGGAATTTCTAGATTCCTTTGAAAAAAATATCCAAGATGGCGGAAAAGATGGCCACTCCTAAATGATGCGCGATAGGTGGGGGGTGCTAGACCAAATGTCATAAAGGGCTTCGAGTCGAGTCGATCGGTATTTAAAAAATTTCATACTGAGGTTAATTGATTAATATCATTTTGTTGACAGCGTGGAGACGTACCAGAGTGACCACACTACTCTCTACTGCAAGCCGCACTTCAAACAGCTATTCGAACCCAAACCTGTCGACGGAGATGACCACACAGACGGTAAGGTTATCATGTCGCAATAAAAATACTTATTATATTAATTACCTAAGTATTGCAACCTCGAAAAATATTTGTCTGACGTTTCATTCGCCAAATTTTCACCCATTTTGAAAAAACCTTTAGAAGCCGTTAGGTTAGGTTATATTTGTGACCCATCTAATAGACCGCGGGCCAGGAGCATATTTCGTCAGTCATCGCCTCCCGGCTGATACTTTCGCTAGACTATAATTTTTTTATACTATGTCGGTGGCAAACAAGCATACGGCCCGCCTGATGGTAAGCAGTCTCCGTAGCCTATGTACGCCTGCAACTCCAGAGGAGTCACATGCCGACCCTAGCATTCCCCCCCTCGTAGAGCTCTGGCAACCTTACTCACCGGCAGGAACACAACACTATGAGTAGGGTCTAGTGTTATTTGGCTGCGGTTTTCTGTAAGGTGAAGGTACTTCCCCAGTTGGGCTCCGCTCTAGATCTGGAATGACATCTGCTGTGCTGTGCCCTACCACACAAAGCGAGATGACATTCACAATGCCCATACCTTTCTTTTGGACGTAGTTTAAGGACGTACCCGGGGGGAGTTTAGATGCTGTCATGAATTAAAAAATAGTCAGCCGGTTGCATCGCGGTGGAAAGAGCGTCAGTTGATGACATGAACATGTCTTCGCACCTTACCACTTTATGTCTGCGAAGTATGATCTGTTATTGCTATCATGAAACTTTGCATGTACCATTTAATCAGGTGAAACACCTGAAACGTCATAAACGGATTACGCAATTTACACATTACGCATACTTCGCAGACATAAAGTGGTAAGGCGAAGTTTTTACATGTTCTTGCGACCAGCTGACGGTCTTACCACCGCGATATAACCGGCAGACGATTTAAAAATCCGAAGCCAAATGGCAAAAAACGGAACCCTTATAGATTCGTCAAGTCCGTCTGTCTGTCCGTTTATGTCACAGCCACTTTTATCCGAAACATAAGAGCTATACTGTTCAAACTTGTTAAGTAGATGTATTCTATGAACCGCATTAAGATTTTTACACAAAAATTGAAAAAAAAAAAAACAATAAATGTTGGGGGTTCCCCATACTTAGAACTGTAACTCAAAAATTTTTTTTTCATCAAACCCATACGTGTGGGGTATCTATGGATAGGTCTTCAAAAATGATATTTAGGTTTTTGATATCATTTTTTTCTAAACTGAATAGTTTGCGCGAGAGACACTTCCAAAGTGGAAAAATGTGTGTCCCCCCCCCCCCCCCCTGTAACTTCTAAAATAAAAGAATGAAAAATATATGATATACATTACCATGCAAACTTCCACCGAAAATTGGTTTGAACGAGATCTAGTAAGTAGTTTTTTTAATACGTCATAAATGATACGGAACCCTTCATGGGCGAGTCCGACTCGCACTTGGCCGCTTTTTTAAATTAACAATGGCATCTGAACTATCATTTGACAAAGTATGAAACGGGATGCGATGACTATTTTTTTAATAAAAAATAAAATAAAAACTATGGAAGGGAAAGATAGTATTCCTTAAGGTTTGATTTGAAGGAGGTAATAGATTGAGAACGTCTTAACTCAACAGGGTCTTAACAAAATCTTCAAGATTGCTGATAAAATTTTAGGCAACCGTATTGTGCTTTTTAAAAGCGGTAAGATTTTTCAAAAAGTCCGCTTTCCGAACCTACGGCACCTTAAGAGTGAGTGTTGCTGTTATAGTAGCCGCAAACCAAACTGAGGACCGACATCTACTAACTCTCTCGCTCTACCTACCACCACGCGAGTGCGAATGAGAAGTTCTTCAACCCTGATCATCAGTTGGGTTTGCGGATAGTATAGTACAGTCGCCATCATATACAAATATCTGAACACGCTTCTATAGTCAACGCGTTAGAGTGCGTGTTCAGATATTTTTGAGCGCCTCGGCCGCTCTGATATACCTGATGGCGACTGTACACAAACAAACTTAAATGATAAAAATAATTAATTCCTCAAAGGCAATTATTGTGTTGAAATGCAAATGAGTCATTTAGTTTAAAAATAATTGTAATTATATTTGTTAGTCATTAAGTAGGTACTGGGACAATAGTTTCAGTTTGTCCTTTATATTTTGTTTGAGTGGACGTAGTTTTAAATAATTTTATTTCATATTTATCATGGATTGGGATTGTAAGTTTTGATGGTTTTTAATAGTTGGTTTTTACAAGCATTTATTTAGTTTCACCTGTCCCCGTTGTCTGTCGGGCTGTAATCAAATCTTGCAAGTCAAATTTGATCCACTTCCCGGTTGCCGATTGAGCTGAAAATTTGCATACATATGTAAGTCGGGTGACAATGCAATATTATGGTACCATCGAGCAGATCTGATGATGGAGACAGGACGTGACCATAGGAACTCCGTGATAAAACAACGCAACCTATTTGTGTTTGGGTTTGTTAGAATTTTTACGATGAGTATTAGTTGCCTGTGGAAAGAAAAGTACAGTCAAAATGTTTACCAGGAAAGGTCGAGGTATTTTAATATCCGTACTAACAGGTGTTAAAGTATAAAATAGTGATAAGTTTTGTGTTAAAATTCTGTTTTGTTTTGCAGCGGCTCCCCCTAAGAAACATCAAATGATTATTTGTGAAAGCAACCCCGTCGAGCTACCCCCTGATGTTGCCAGAGGTAATTTCATATCGTTTTTGTATCATAGAAAACATATTTATATTTATTTTTAATACTTATAATCGTCCAGTCCTACTATATGTTAGCGAGACCTGGCCTGTCCTCGGAAGACATGTCCAGTAGCTTCACGTCACCTTGATGAAGATGTTGCGATGGATGTGTGGCGTTACGCGATTAGATCGCATACGTAACGAACTCGTCCGTGGCAGCCTGGGAATCCGTGACGTACCGGATAAGCTGCAGGAAATGGGTACTGGACCCGGGTATGTTCTTAAACTACGTCCACAAGAGAGGTATGGGCATTGTGAATGTCATCTCGCTCTGTGTGGTAGGGCACAGTACAGCGAATGTCATTCCAGATCTAGAGCAGAGCCCAACTGGGGAAGTACCTCCACCGTACAGAAAATCGCAGCCAAATAACACTAGACCCTACTCATAGTGTTGTGTTTCTGTCGGTGAGTAAGGTTGCCAGAGCTCAACGAGGGTGGGAGGGGGTTAGGGTCGGCAACGCGCATGTAACTCCTCTGGAGTTGCAGGCGTACATAGGCTACGGATACTGCTTACCATCAGGCAGGCCGTATGCTTGTTTGCCACCGACGTAGTATAAAAAAAAAGGAAAGTCGCCTCCGATGGTACGGCCATATAAGCCGCAGACCAGTAGACTACGTCGGAAATAGATGCCTCGACCTTACTGTCCAAGGCCCTAGATCACGCGGCCGCGGTAGGCATAAGAAGCGCTGGACGTCGTGACAGCGGACATGGGAGAGCACAATCTCACACCTGAGGATGCCGAACACCGGGCACAGTAGAGAACATTAACCCCCTTATTCATAAACGTGTACTAAAGTTAATAATCGTTTGTCCCTTTCCATCACACCAATACGTCGGAAAGGGACAAACGATTATTAGCGGCATCGTAACTTTAGTACACGTTTATGAATAAGGGGGGTAAGTGGGAAAGCGGACCCTGGCGCTAGGCCGGGAAAACGCTAGGTTGAAGAAGAAGACTTATAATTATTTGATGATAGATAATTTAACTAAATAAATCTAGTTAGTGAATTCGCAAGCAGGAATAAGAATAAGAATAAGAATAACATTTATTTGTATAACACAGGTGATACAAAGGGTCTTAATATACAAATATAAACTCTGTGTTTTGCCTATGGGCGTACAAATTTGTTCCTTAACTAACTAACTAAGGAACAAGTTGTTTAAAAATATTTCAGTTTCCTTAATAGTGATACATTTTTTTTCCTGCTCAAGCTTCATCGTGATGTCATACTTCTATTTTATTTCTTCAGTTACTGAGAAGACTTTAACGTAAAAAATACAACAACTTTTATATATTAAAATACATTTTTACTTTATTACATCCTTGAAATTATAAGAGAAAATCGTCCATCATTGGATTAATTCGTCTGTTATTTTCTTTGTTTTGTTATGATTAATTTTTAACCATTTTGTGTACGATATTGTTTTTACATAAATCTATACACATTTTAAACTTCAGTACAGTAATTTATAATAAAGTAATGGCGGGCGGAATGGAATTTTTTCACATTTCATCACAAAAAAAAAGATAAAAGTGTTTTGGAATGTACAATTTGAGCTCTTTCAAATGATTCCCCATTTGACCTAGTCACTGGACTTTGAAATTCTGTCCCCTCTTCATTTTGGGCATTTTCCATAGTTAATAAAAATAAAATGAAATAATAATGCTTTCGAATTGTCTGTGGTAACGTTGTTCATAACTGTTTCAAATTTAGAATCGATAGCTAAGTGGTTCTCGAGATATTTAGCGATGTGACAGACGGACGGACAGAGTCGCACCGTAAGGGTTCCTTTTGTACCTTTTTGGTACGGAATGCTAATAATTAATTCCGAAACTTATATATTGATTTTTATCCCCAGCATCAGACAAACCAGACCTGGGTCTCGAGGAGCTCTCGCAGCTCGACGTGAAGTCCCGCTTTGAGGTGTTCGAGAAGAAGAACGTAGCCGAGGACCCCGCGCCCAGAGAACCCAGGGCTCCGAGGGAGAAGAGCACCGCACTGCTGTCCAAGCTGGCCAAGTGAGTAGACCGGAGTAGACCATAGTAAACTACAGAAGACTGCGCCTTTAGAACCCAGGGCTCCGAGGGAGAAGAGCACCGCACTGCTGTCCACGCTGGCCAAGTGAGTAGACCATAGTAGACAACAGTAGACTGACAGTATACCGTTCCTTTAGAACCCAGGGCGCTGAGGGAGAAGAGCACCACGCTGATGTACAAGCTGGCCAAGTGAGTAGACCATAGTAGACAACAGTAGACTGACTGTATACCGTTCCTTTAGAACCCAGGGCGCTGAGGGAGAAGAGCACCACGCTGATGTACAAGCTGGCCAAGTGAGTAGATCATAGTAGACCATAGTAGACTGACAGTATACCGTTCCTTTAGAGCCCAGGGCGCTGAGGGAGAAGCGCACCGCGCTGCTGTCCAAGCTGGCCAAGTGAGTAGACCATAGTAGACCCAGTCTACTGACAGTATACCGTGCCTTTAGAGCCCAGGGCGCTGAGGGAGAAGAGCACCGCGCTGCTCTCCAAGCTGGCCAAGTGAGTAGACCATAGTAGACCACAGTAAACTGACAGTATACCGCGCCTTTAGAGCCCAGGGCGCTGAGGGAGAAGAGCACCGCGCTGCTCTCCAAGCTGGCCAAGTGAGTAGACCTTGAGAGATGACATGAGACCGTTGAAAATCTCAGTAGACCATATCGTAATTGACAACAAAATAATATAGCGGACAGTTTTTAATTAATCGCAAGGTTTGAGGAACACTTGGAATTTATTCCCTCGGCCGGCCTAAATAAAAATAAAAAACATTTATTCAGGATAAATAAACCCAATTTTACAAAAAAAACCTTCTACCAAACTGCAGGACAGTTTGTTGGCAGAGTGACTCCCTTAAAACATAAATAGGTAGTCTTAGCAGAATGGCTAGTTACTTGTTACTAAACCCTGACCAGTAATATATGATCACGCGCCATATTGTGGAATTTCATTGGAACAAAATTTTTCATACTAAACTGAACTGTAACCTATACATGAGAATAACAGTGCCCTCTTGACAATGATCATATATTCCTGGTCGGGCTTTACATCTTATGGTAACTTCAATTTAATGTTGTTTAAGACAAACATTTTTGTGATTTACATTCCCTTATATCATACGGTATTTTATTATACAATTCCGTTATATTATTGAGAATTCAATTATATTATTAAGATGGATCCTGTGTCCCCTGTGACAATTCGAGTGACGTTTTCGATGATATAACATTAAATACTAGCGACGCCCCAGGATCACTCGACCGCGAAACAATATTCTTGTCAATAATCTTCAAAGAAAACACCCACAACTTTCATCGGGCTCCTATTACTACATCGCTTAAGTATCCTTTTTTTTTCATTCACCTTCAAGAATTTCAGATAATCAACCTTATTTATTTATGGGTAAAGTTGAAATTCGATTGTCCGTATTGAATATTAGAGCTTACACGTGTGCGTAGTTCGCTCGAATGATCTTGACAGTGAAATCGGTTCTACAGTCGGATTATGAAGATGGTATATGGTTTTGTGATTTCGTTATTTTCAAAATTTATTGTAATATTTAATGTAAATATGTACATAATTAGAATGTTTGACAATAGATTTATTTAAAATACGTCTAAGTTTGAGATACAAATTTATATTGTGCTTTATAATTAATAAACTAATCTATTCTATTAAAAAAAACAGTGTTTGGAAATATATATATTTATTTATTCATTTATAAACATAAATAATTATATCTAAACTTATTTCCATTTAAAAACAAGGTTATTTAAATAAACGTGACTAAGTAGGAACAAAATCACAGAAACATAGTTTAATGTGATAATTTTTAATTTCATTAACTTTCATATTTAATTGATAAATAAAAAAGCTTGAACTAAGATGCAAAAGATTCTTCTATGCTACATTATATTGCAGAAATTTAAATTTATTCGAGTATTATTCAAGAGTAAATCATTTTCTGGGTACACGTTGTATCAAAATCAACCAACCCTGAAAACCAAGTATCAAATCCGTCCACACCCCACACCCGCACTTGCGTCAGCGCGTACATTTCGAACGTTCTATTTTCGAACGTGGAACGCTGCGCGAACGCACCGTGACCGTTACGCTGTGTACTCTGTACATTGCGCGCTGACCTTGAGCAAAAGAGGGGTGCATTATATCAAGTATATGCTATTTTTCTTTTTCATATTACGTTAAAGGCTTCTTATAGTAGAAATTCGTTCTCTTTCTTTTTAGTGCAAATTAAAAGTGATGACAAACGCATATGAATAATGACATGAATAACAAACATTTATTTTATCAGTGTATATTGGTTGTTTATCAATATATTAAAATTGTCTATACATTAGGTACAAAAAATATTGGTACATGTAAGACGCGTTTATAAAATACTTCGTTAGAAAAGTTATCTCGCGGTACTGGACACTTTTTTCACCAGTTTCACCGCAATATTACAGTTGCGGTGTTCGGAAATAAATCACTCAATTTTGAACTTTATTACATAGCATTAAATTATCATTTTTTATTTAATGTCGCTATATTATACGTTGTGTAGGATAATAGTTAGATCTCTTGTCATATATCGTTTAGTGTTACACCGGGCGGACGTTTCGAGAAGTTTTTTATTTTATTATTTCTAGCGATGGTGTTAGACGTGTCGGAAAAAAGGTGATTTTAGTTAATTTTAAAAGTGATTTGTGATATATTTCAAAGTCCTCAGTTTGTTTTAACTTCTTAATATTTTTGTGTGATTTGTCTTTTTAATCCCTGACGCAAAAAAGAGGGGTTTTATATGTTTGACGCCAATGTCTGTGGCATCGTAGCTCTCAAACGGATGGACCGATCACGATGCGGTTTTTTTTAACGTGAAAGCGAGTTTCCTTGCAGTGTTTCTTAGCTATGTTTGATAAAAATCAATTCAGCTGTTTGAATATTATCAGCTCTTTCCCAATATGATGTAATGTATTTTTAGTATAAAATGTTTTTTTTCGACATAGTGCGCAAGGGTTTTTTATAACTTTTAATTTAATAGTTAATTCTGCTATCAAAATTGTGTATTCTAAATATTTATTTATTTAAACCTTATTGCACAATACATGAAGAGTACAAATTGCGAACTTAATGCCAGAAGGCATTCTCTACATTATATATATATTAATAATATGATACATAATATGAATATCGGCATCAGTAGTAAAAAAAATTTATACTACGTCGGTGGCAATCAAGCACACGGCCCGCCTGATGGTAAGCGGTGTCCGTAGCCTATGTACGCCTGCAACTCCAGAGGAGTTACATGCGCGTTGCCGACCCTAAACCCGCCCCCCCTCGTTGAGCTCTGGCAACCTTACGCACCGGCAGAAACACAACACTATGAGTAGGGTCTAGTGTTATTTGGCTGCTGTTTTCTGTAATTTAAGAATTATCTTGCAAAGTAATATTTACCCCCCTGACCTAGAGTGGATGCAGTGTGTTTCGACTGTGTACATGTATGTTTTATTACGATATACTTTGGCAAGTCTTAGCCAAAACGTGTTGACAGAATTTGATTTATGACTCGTCGTTAAGTTTCGTCTGACTCGGGGAGTTACAATCGTTATTTACGGCTACGCTTATGCAATACGTACGAGTATGTATATTATACGTATTGTACGTACTCTCGTACGTACGTACGTACTCGTGTACGTTCGTGTTAGGGTTAACCTTTTAACCGCTTAGAATGTTTGATCAAGCGTGCCTGTGTCGCCGCCGGTACGAAGTTACACCACGATTTGTCTTATTTATCTGCGACGATATGAGCTGGATATTGTATGTCTTATATATCAGTCTACGTCGATTAAAAGGTTAAATTTCTGCATTTTTTACTTGTTTTTACTTTTCACGGTCAAAATAAAATAAAAACGCACGATTCAAGCCTCATTGTATGAATATTCTGTATTCTGCATGAGGAAAAAATACATAACCATGTAATTTTTGCCTTATAATGCCTCCTAGCGATTTACTGATATATGAAAACCGCAAGAAAATACGTTCAGTAGTCTTTGAATGAGACAGACGCGTCGGGGAATTTGTTTTATAATATGTAGTGAAGTGTGCCCTATGTATACATTTGCATTACGATTACATCTAGCTTGTGTTTGACAGGTGACCAGACAAGTTTTTGTGGCAAAAACGAGTGCTTGAGAAAATGAAACATCGACAAATATGTTATCGATAAGTCAGTCATAGATTAATAATTAAAAGATGTAACTTCTACTTGATGTAAATTATCGAATTTGAAGAATGCAAATCAATCACAAATTGAACCATAATTTCTTGATTACATATATTATTATTATAAAACGTAAACTGTAGAATACAGTGTCTAAAAAATTGAAAACTAACAATGGGTATAAATAAATAAATATTATAAATATTATAGGATTATTACACATATAAATATATATAAATATTATTACACAAATTGACTAAGCCCCACAGTAAGCTCAATAAGGCTTGTGTTGAGGGTACTTAGACAATGATATATATATAATATATAAATATTTATAAATACTTAAATATATAGAAAACACCCATGACTCTGGAACAAATATCCATGCTCATCACACAAATACATGCCCTTCCCAGGATTTGAACCCGGGACCATCAGCTTCGTAGGCAGGGTCACTACCCACTAGGCCAAACCGGTCGTCGGTATATTGGGTATATCAAAGAAGATATCTACAGTGTTGTGTATTTCACGGTAGTTATCTTTTTATACAATGTTAAAAATATCTATAACATATATGTTGATAATTAATAGAATCAGGCGTTACTTTGCGGAAATCCATGCTAATTAAAACAAGAAATATTACTTTGCTTATCCGCGAGAAAATTACGTGTTAGTCAATCAGTGCTAACCCGTTATACTTACTTGCGTATTTTTACATGCAATTAATGTTCCCACCCTCCCACCGCAAAAATAAATACGCAAATAAATATAACAACCCACCACCAAAAGTACAAAACTCGACACGTGTTTCGCCTCTCTACGAGGCATCCTCAGGAGATGCTGGAGATGTTGACGGTCTGACACCCGACAACTGACTGAGCTGTCTAGAACGGTCGGCCATATTTATACCTTGACCAGTCCCCCTACTGTGCAAGTGTGAATGAGATGGAAAAATTCGTAATAACGGCGATGACGCAACATTCAACTGTTCGTTAAGAATCATCCCCCTATTGTTGTACCTAATTATTTCCAACTGTTCCAGAACACTCAAACGCAATCCTTTCTCGCAAACATGTAAAATATCAAAAGAATGATTCTCAGGTAAAGCATGGCCACTGTCTATCAAGTGCTTCGCAAAATTTGACTTTTCTGGATGGTTGTGTCTGTATGACGCAACATGCTCCTTATACCTGGTAGTGAAATTACGGCCTGTTTGCCCCACATACACTTTATTACAATTATCACAAGTAAGCTTATAAACTCCAGATTTTTTTCCCTTCTCGATCTTATCTTTCCCATTGCAAAGTTTAGAGTGCAAAGTGTTGTTTGTCCTAAAAGCCACAGGAATGTCGTTAGATTTTAAAATTTTGTAAATTGCATCTGACAATTTGCCAACATAAGTTATGCTCGCTTTGTATTTCTTAATCGGCTCAGAGGATCGTGCAGCATACAACATATTGTTGACTATACTATTTCGCTTTTTTCTGATGATTCCATCCACAACTGACTTATCGTAGCCATTCGAAACTGCTAAATGATAAATATTATTTAGTTCAGCTCGATAGTGTTCATCAGAAAGAGGCACAGTCAACATCCGATGCACATAACAATGAAAAGCAGCCAACTTATGCTGCCATGGATGCGTCGAAGAAGCCGGGATAACCGAATCAGTATGTGTAGGCTTACGGTAAATTTGGAAACGATGCCTATTATTCACTCTCGAAATTGTTAAATCCAGAAAATTCAATGAGTTGTCTTGCTCCAGTTCCTTTTTAAACTTGATTTTCGGATGCTTACTATTAAGTTCAGCAATAAAAGCATCCAGTTGGCCCAAGCTCCCCATCCAACAAATAATCAAATCATCTACGTATCTAAAATAATATAATATATTATTATTGCCTACAATGTGCTGGTTCTCAAAATGGTCCATAAAAATATCCGCCATTAAAGGACTCAGCGGAGAACCCATAGCCAAACCATCACTTTGCAAATAATACTGTCCCCCAAATCTGAAATAATTTTGTTTCATACAAATCGCAGTTAGATCTATCAACTCATCTACCTCCCCTGGATGCAACCGTTGCTTTTCAAAAAGACCCCTAAGAATATCCAAAGTATCCCCATATGGCACATTCGTAAACAAACTGTCTACATTTAATGAAAGAAGGACAGCATTCTCTGGTATGTTAATATCTTTTATTTTCTCTATTAACTGCAAGCTATTCTTCAAACAATATTTCGGCTGGAACTGAGACTTCTGTCTAATAATACAATTCAACCTCTTAGCTAGATTATAAGTCGGCGCACCCAAGTAAGAGACCACTGGACGAACCGGAATATTATCCTTATGGATTTTTGGAAGTCCGTAAAGAATAGGAGCTCGTGGATTCATAGGCACAACCATGCTCTTTTGATGCTCGGTTTCAAAAACAAACATAGAATTTTTTATTGCATGTCTGAGATCTTTCTGGAACCCTGGAGTTGGGTCCCTATGCAAGCTCGAAAAACCATCACCTTGAATAAGATCTAATACTTTCTGATTATATTGTCCCTTCCCCATGATCACAATGCAATTGCCTTTGTCCGCTTTTGAAACCACCAAATCATTGTCTTGCACTTTCTGTTGTATAGATCTCAGCACCAAAACATCAGAAACAGCACCCTCAGCCTGTGCTGGACTAGAACTCTTAATAACATTAGCTACCATGGTCTTCGTATCTACATCACCACGGCCCCGCACTATTGCAACCTCTGAATCCACTGCTAAATTCTCTAGAGTTCCCTGAGTTATTTTTGGCCGGAAATTATATTTTAATCCTTTTCCTAAAAGCCCAATTTCATTCTCAGCAAAGTCTACATTAGTTAAATTCTTTACGCGAGGATGGAAATCATGGTGTGTTGTTGGTTCCATTCCCCTCCTCCTTAAAATGAACTAGAACTTGACTCTGTTAACCTATGCAATTTATTAAGCTGGGAGGTATACATCTCGTGTGCAAGTTCAGAAGCAAAGTACCTCGCCTTTTGATCCAATATATCGAACTCGAGATTATGCAACTTAAATGAAAGTTCTGAATATAACACCTTAAGATGTAATTTCAAATTATCTCTTACTGAAAACCAGTGGCGAGATTCTTCGTTCAACCAAATTCTCTGAGCCCCATTAACAGCCAACCTAGCAGCCCTAGAATTACCACTACAGCGAACATGGATGTAATTAGGAACAACCTTCAAACGCTTGCACTGTTGGTTAAACCAAACATTCTGGACAGCTGCACGATGTTGTTTAGTTAGTTTAACGTAAAGTCGTGCCTGTTCGGCTACGAAAGCCGTTTTCAAATAATTAATAGAATCAGGCGTTACTTTGCGGAAATCCATGCTAATTAAAACAAGAAATATTACTTTGCTTATCCGCGAGAAAATTACGTGTTAGTCAATCAGTGCTAACCCGTTATACTTACTTGCGTATTTTTACATGCAATTAATGTTCCCACCCTCCCACCGCAAAAATAACCAAAAGCATCAAAAGAGCATGGTTGTGCCTATGAATCCACGAGCTCCTATTCTTTACGGACTTCCAAAAATCCATAAGGATAATATTCCGGTTCGTCCAGTGGTCTCTTACTTGGGTGCGCCGACTTATAATCTAGCTAAGAGGTTGAATTGTATTATTAGACAGAAGTCTCAGTTCCAGCCGAAATATTGTTTGAAGAATAGCTTGCAGTTAATAGAGAAAATAAAAGATATTAACATACCAGAGAATGCTGTCCTTCTTTCATTAGATGTAGACAGTTTGTTTACGAATGTGCCATATGGGGATACTTTGGATATTCTTAGGGGTCTTTTTGAAAAGCAACGGTTGCATCCAGGGGAGGTAGATGAGTTGATAGATCTAACTGCGATTTGTATGAAACAAAATTATTTCAGATTTGGGGGACAGTATTATTTGCAAAGTGATGGTTTGGCTATGGGTTCTCCGCTGAGTCCTTTAATGGCGGATATTTTTATGGACCATTTTGAGAACCAGCACATTGTAGGCAATAATAATATATTATATTATTTTAGATACGTAGATGATTTGATTATTTGTTGGATCGGGAGCTTGGGCCAACTGGATGCTTTTATTGCTGAACTTAATAGTAAGCATCCGAAAATCAAGTTTAAAAAGGAACTGGAGCAAGACAACTCATTGAATTTTCTGGATTTAACAATTTCGAGAGTGAATAATAGGCATCGTTTCCAAATTTACCGTAAGCCTACACATACTGATTCGGTTATCCCGGCTTCTTCGACGCATCCATGGCAGCATAAGTTGGCTGCTTTTCATTGTTATGTGCATCGGATGTTGACTGTGCCTCTTTCTGATGAACACTATCGAGCTGAACTAAATAATATTTATCATTTAGCAGTTTCGAATGGCTACGATAAGTCAGTTGTGGATGGAATCATCAGAAAAAAGCGAAATAGTATAGTCAACAATATGTTGTATGCTGCACGATCCTCTGAGCCGATTAAGAAATACAAAGCGAGCATAACTTATGTTGGCAAATTGTCAGATGCAATTTACAAAATTTTAAAATCTAACGACATTCCTGTGGCTTTTAGGACAAACAACACTTTGCACTCTAAACTTTGCAATGGGAAAGATAAGATCGAGAAGGGAAAAAAATCTGGAGTTTATAAGCTTACTTGTGATAATTGTAATAAAGTGTATGTGGGGCAAACAGGCCGTAATTTCACTACCAGGTATAAGGAGCATGTTGCGTCATACAGACACAACCATCCAGAAAAGTCAAATTTTGCGAAGCACTTGATAGACAGTGGCCATGCTTTACCTGAGAATCATTCTTTTGATATTTTACATGTTTGCGAGAAAGGATTGCGTTTGAGTGTTCTGGAACAGTTGGAAATAATTAGGTACAACAATAGGGGGATGATTCTTAACGAACAGTTGAATGTTGCGTCATCGCCGTTATTACGAATTTTTCCATCTCATTCACACTTGCACAGTAGGGGGACTGGTCAAGGTATAAATATGGCCGACCGTTCTAGACAGCTCAGTCAGTTGTCGGGTGTCAGACCGTCAACATCTCCAGCATCTCCTGAGGATGCCTCGTAGAGAGGCGAAACACGTGTCGAGTTTTGTACTTTTGGTGGTGGGTTGTTATATTTATTTGCGTATTTATTTTTGCGGTGGGAGGGTGGGAACATTAATTGCATGTAAAAATACGCAAGTAAGTATAACGGGTTAGCACTGATTGACTAACACGTAATTTTCTCGCGGATAAGCAAAGTAATATTTCTTGTTTTAATATATGTTGATATTTAATTTTGTCAATCACTTTATTTTGTCACAATAATTTCTATGTCTGCAGATGTCTTTAGAAGTACATGCGATTTAACCTTGTCTTAGCAACTATAAAGTAACATCAACAACACATCATATTTATGTTCTCGGTAGAAAATCAAATAGATTAAAATCCTCTGCCAATCACAAATTAGACGTAATGTTCCTGTATAATGAATGTATTTTCGTATTTTTTTAGGTTCAAAGCCAAGGGCATGGACGTGGGCGTGTCCGACGAGTACCTGAACGGGGTGCCGGTGGAGGCCAGCTCCAGCGAGCCTGAGGACGAGGATGGTAGGTGTAGACCTGTTTAACGGCCTCGCACGCCTCGGCCACGAAACGCACGCTCCATGCTCCTAACATACTCGGTAGTGACCCTTCCTGCCAAGTTGGAAGTTCTGGGTTCGAATCCCGGTAAGGGTTTATTTGTGTATCAAACATATTTGTTCCCAGGTTATAGACGTTTTGTATGTATTTAAGTAAATATTTGTATACCTTTGTCTAGTCCTTTACGTTCAGTACAAGTTTCGGTATGTTTGGGGCTCTAACAGATCGACTTATTTTTGTAAGATTGTTCCCAAATATTCATTGACCGAGCGTCAGAGAAGGTCTCTGTTTTAACTTGAGCAAAAATGCTTTCGTCAGTCCGGATGTTCTCCTCTATAAGTCGCAATTCTCAACCGATTCTCGCGGAATCAGGTTTGATGATTAAATATATTTTTTTGGTCTATCCCCGATTTTTCTTTCAAATTGGCGGAGCCATACATTTATTCAGTTTTAATTTATGCTCGCAAGGTCTACAGCTCACAGAGCTACTAGTTTATTTATCTTATTTATTTTTAATTTTCTAACAGACGAAGACTCTATCCTCAAGAAGTCCTACAAGGCCGCTAACGGCCGCGAGCAGCCCGTCTCCTTCTGCAACATGAGCGAGATAGTCGGCAAGTTTGAAACGGGACAGCACAATAGCTCCGAACGTACCCGCGAGAGGAAACAAGAGATACAGAACATTCGCAGCAGGCTTTTTATGGTGAGAAAAGAATAATAACACTACTTTCACAACTTTCTAAAACTTCTTCCTCGCGTTGTCCCGGCGTTTTGCCACGGCTCATGGGATCCTGGAGTCCGCTTGACAACTAATCCCATGATTTAGCGTAGGCACTAGTTTTTACGAAAGCGACTGCCATATGACCTTCCAACTCGGAGGGTAAACTAGGTCTTATTGGGTACGGTTTCCTCACGATGTTTTCCTTCACCGAAAAGCGAATGATAGATATCAAATTATATTTCGTAAATAAGTTCCTAAAAACTCCTTGGTACGAGCCGGGGTTTGAACCCGCGATCTCCGGATAGCAAGTCGCACGCCCTTACCGCTAGACCACCAGCGCTTGACAGCATTTGACAACTTTCTAAAACATATTTTTAAAATTATTTCCCATGACTTATATTTTTTTTTATTTATTCATTTTAATTAACACACCTATATAAAGCTTTTGACTGTGTTCGTCAAAGAAGAGTATGTAGAAATATCAACATTACGGTGTTTTCGAATACTTAGTAGCTACTGTGTAAGAAATTAAGCAATTACTCTTATAATTGTGTATCTCAGCGACACGATATACATGTATTGTTGGCATAAATTACACCTAGGAGCTAAAAAAGGTGTGCCTCAGGGCTGTAACCTGGGTCCTTTCCTGTTTGTATGTTTTCAAGCCTCCTATTCAGAGTAGGTTATAAATAATCTATAAGAAAA
Organism: Cydia pomonella; assembly: GCF_033807575.1. Classification (NCBI taxonomy): domain Eukaryota; kingdom Metazoa; phylum Arthropoda; class Insecta; order Lepidoptera; family Tortricidae; genus Cydia; species Cydia pomonella. The sequence continues at coordinate 12,960,833 of NC_084725.1, read as the reverse complement.
TTCTTAAATTAAACTTAAAAAGTATAGCATTACAATGTATTTAAAACGATTTCTCTTTCGCAGGGCAAGCAGGCTAAAATCAAAGAGATGTACGAACAGTCCGTTATGCAGAGCGAACAAGGTAATTCCCCTAGATTATTTAATATAACATTTTTTTTTCATTTTGTGAATTGCTTTTCTTCTGTAAAGTTTTGAATCACAGATAATTACGAATGGATAATAATAACTTTATCAGAATTTTCGATTTGACACGCATTTATAAATGACGACAATGCCATTCCCAGGTGTAACATCAGCGGACAAGATCGCTCGCGAGCTAGAACTGGACGCTGAAAAGTCCCGAGCGATCAAACAGCGCTTCGAGAACGGCGAGGTGTTCAACGACGAGAACCAGCCCCCGAGGAACAGGGAGATTGAGGACCAGGCGCTCTTTAACGAAGGTCAATATTTATTTTCTACTCGTCGACTTTAATGGTTGAGTTAAGCCTTCGTTATTTATAAATAAGTGATGGGCTCCCGAATCCACTATAATGACGTCTTACGAAACGCTTTACTCAATTGAAATGAATTCGACCAATCACGTCGCCGCGGTCAAGAGAAAAAGACATCAACGTGCTACTATTTAATGAATAAAAAGTACGTTGATGTCGTATGTACTATCTAATATAAATAAAAAAATAAAAGAAGCAATCGTATAGTGTATGTATACTATGATGATATGTGCATGTCTTGTGATGATTTCTAGATAAAATACGTAAGTAGATAGTAGGTAAACTCGCACTCGACGATTGAAACGCCTCTAACAAAATGATAATGTGATGTGACGTCACATTATATAAGTCTGTCCTAAATGTATGGAAGATCAAGGAAATCGCCATTTGACCCTGAAATATTGCGTTTATGTGTATAATTGTTATAATATTTATTTTTCAATAAAATGAATGGAATCGTATGGTACCATTTTTTAAATCTATTTTTGAAAGACATAAAAACATATTTTTTTAGACTTTGGAGCCTTGTATTTTTTTTATAATCTCAATATAATTTTTTGAATTCCACTTTTTTATATTGGACGGCTCGTTTTCTATCCATTTAACAAAATGTTGTTATAATATTCAACATGTGTCAAGTACCCAGTTGCTAATGATATGTATTCAGACGGAACCTTCTTAATCGGTTTCGTAGCTCGTACAGCCAGGCCTCGGGCCGCCGCTGCAGTGGTCGGCGGTGTGGCAGCTGCGCTGTGCACTTGTCATATCATTACACACATCGTCTTTTAGCCTTGTGTGTAATGACCAACGTAGCACACTTGTATCATTTTTTTTTTTTAAATCTTTATTGAAAAAAGGGTTTGCTCTGTAATTTCCCTCTTCAAAAAAGGAGAGAAATATATACACCGTGGGCCAATTAAACCCGACAGATTTCAAAGGTGTATTCTTGACCGCATTTAGAGACTAAAATGTCATACAATGTTTTCTGAAATCGGTCTTGTTTTAGAGATAATGACAATTTCTGTGAAAATTTGTTTCTTTTATAACTTAGTCAAAAACGCCTTTTTAGCTGTGACGCTGCTACTATGTGACTTGGTTTAGACATACCTACTGACAGATATTAAAGTTTTAATGTAAACTCGCAATTTTCGTCTGTAAATAAAAAAAAACTTTACTTATTCGTTGTAATGTTTTTTTTTCACCAAGGTGTAAAAATAAATAACGTGTCGTGTGCAGAAAACGCAAAAGGATTTTTTTTTTTCGGCAAAAAAAAAAATTTTTTTTTTGGCGAATTTGGCCAAAACTCTTATAACATTTTTTGCTCCTTATGACCTCAGGAATGCGTGGTTAAAATCTGTCGGGTTTAATTGGCCCACGGTGTATATGACGGACCGTTGCTCACACAATGTACGCTAATCAACAGGTATCGGCAAGAAGTCTCGTTCCATCTTCTTGGAGCTGGACGCGAACGCCAAGAACATGACGCCGACCTCGCCGCCGCCGCAGGAAGTGCCCAAGAGGAAGGAAATTGTAAGTTTCTCTATACTTGTGTCATTTATATCCTCCTAAAAGTTTAAAAGTTATGTATATATATATTGGTATTTATATTGCATAATGTCTATATATATGTAGTACCTAATATTATTGTGTGTAACATTGTAAATAATGTTATTAATGTCCAAAATTGTAAATAGTTTTTTAAAATTACTTTTATAGTTGTCATTTCTTTTGAATTATTTTTCTGACTGCACCCACATTCGAGAATTTCTGTTTTGCCCTATGGTTGACTGGTAGAGAATGCCTTAAGGCATTAAGTCCGCCATTTGAACTTATTTTTATTGTGCAATAAAGTTTAAAATAAATAAAAGCCAGCCATTCAAATGAATATACAAAATTTGCTAGTAAAATTTGAACTGAAGGTGTAAGAAATATAGTTTTTAAAATGAACGAAACAAGACAAATACAACTCTATTTCAAGTACAAATTATTTAAATTTCATCTAGCTGAATAAGTACTATAGCTAATAGGACCGTGAGCATTAGCAGGGTATAGATCATGTCATTCACGATGACGCGTAGATCTGTTAAATCTAACCTTTAACAACATGATACAATCTATATGACATTTGAAAATAAAAATGTCCTATTGTGTATTTAAATATGAATCATCTGACTGACAAGGAAAGGTACCCATCTGTCCGGTTCCGATTTGATTTATATTTATATATGTTATAGAGCAGTCTAAAATAACGGACACGTATTTTTTTTAGCTGCCCAAACTCAACCTATTGAGAGAAATTGTCCTCCAAAGTACTAAAAAAAATTACTAAATCTTCTAACTCCTATAGAAAGTGATGCTCAAGCAACTTGCTAGTTAATGGCTTGTTTGAGAACAGGAAAAAAATGTACACGTGTTTTGTTATATCTGCTTAAACTCAAGTTTTCCTAAAAAAAAAAACACCCATCTTTATGTCTAACTTTAGCGATAACATATTATAAAACTTCGAATGTCGATTTTTTAGGAAAAAATGAGTTTTAGCCGATATAACAAAACACGTGCTCATTATTTTTTGCTGCTTTCAAACATATACTCATACCAGCCATTAACTAGGAAGTTGCTCGAGCATCACTTTCTATAGGAGTTAGAAGATTTAGTAACTTTTTAGTACTTTGGAGGATAATTTCTCCCAATAGGTTGAGTTTGGGCAGCTAAAAAAAAATACGTGTCCGTTATTTTAGACTACTCTATAACATATATAAATATAAATCAAATCGGAACCGGACAGTTGGGTACCTTTCCTTGTGAGACGTTCAACGTGTATTTCACACATTGGTGTATAAATTGACAGACGAACTATTCACTATACTTAATTTTTTGGTATCAGAATTTACAAGTTAAATTTTATTTCAGTGCCAGTTCCTACCAAAAAATAAAGGTGCGACAACCTTTTGTTTTAGCCCTTCATACCCAAGGACGTAGTTCGCGCAGCAGACAAAGTGGAGGAAGTCCACATCCAGACCGCCGACATCACTGACCGCTTCAAGTTCTTCGAGACCTACAAACCCGAGCAGACCCGCAAGGAGTTCCGCATGACGCCACCCAGGCAGACGCAGGTATCATCATTATTCCAGCCTTTACAGGACTTCGAGTACGTCACTTCCGATTCTGAGCTAATTTCATCCAGAAGTGAGCTGCAATCCGTTTCGCGTTTACATTTGACAGTATGAAAAGGGTACAGCAGGATAACCTAAGAAAAACTGCCCCCAGCGTTTGAGGAGGTACCCTGCACAAAGTTTTATCCCTCTGTTACCCCCTGGGGGTGAAAAACACCCGATTAACCTCAAACTGTTTTTTTTTTTTCTTAAACTATGAAAGTGACGAATTTCAAATTTTGTACAAATATTAATAAGACGAAAGGCTATATGTTAAAAAATCGCGTATAACAAGTTCAGCTCATGGTACACACACCTTTTTTTTTTGTAAATATGAACCAATTTATATTCTACATCATACAAAAGTTTCATCGACCTAGCCCAGAAGCACAATGCGCTGGAGGCAATTTTTCTTAGGTTATCCTGGTAGGTATACTCTTTAAGTGAAGGTTCATATACAAACTGACCACTGACGGCTTCTAGTTCTTCGAGACCTATAAACCCGAGCAGACCTGCAAGGAGTTACGCGTTACCACCTAGTAGTCTTATATGGAGCTTTTTTGCCGAAAAGATACATTTTGAGATGGAAGCAAGCCACGTTGCACGATAATAGTGGAGACCCAATAAAACGATTTTTTCGAAGCACCCGTAATTTCGTCCCTTAGGAGCCGAGCTAAAGCGAGGTCTGTTAAAAACAAAAAAAATATTTAGAAGTTTCACGGATCATTCTAATAAGATTTTTTTTTAAGTCAATCGAAAGAAAATAATATTTTAATGTAAAAAATATACACGAAATATGTTTAACAAAATAGTGTTAAATAAAAAAAAAAACCTTGACACAATTTTTTGAAATAGTGTCTTTCACGTTGAAAAATACCTGCTAAGAAGTAATTTATCATAAATGCAAATATATTTTTATCAGATACTGAAAACCGCATCAAAATCGGTTAAGTAGTTTATAAGATTCATGTTCCAGAATTTGGCCTAGTTAGTAGGTTTATATAATTATAAAAATATTACATTTAAAAAATAAAATATATATATCTGTTAAAAAGAGTTACATTATATCCTATCTGTTAAAAAGAGTTACATAATATCCTCTAAATCCTCTAGCGAAGGAAAAATTTACTGTTGGTGCAACCGATGTAGACGCAACTTTGAGAGTGGACAGTACTTATGTATGTCTATTTATTTATAAATGTTTATTTATATACTTCGTATTTTAACTCTAAAAGGATAAAATAATCCTGGAAAGCATGGATTTCGCACTCTGAAGTAATTCCTGCCTTTATTAGCTTATCTGGTCATTTCTAATGAAACCAACAACCTTTTATAGACGAATTCCCCGCGTTACGGTTACGCATACCACCCAGGCGCTGGGACGGACCTGGGATGGACATGGGATGGTTATGTGGGACTCCCACATAGGCTAATGGGACCCAAAGTTTACCCACTAAAACCCCTCTGGAGCAACCACACAGCTATACAGCGGGGTCCGAGGAATGGGTCCATATTGGGCTGCATAAAAGTTTAAGTCATATCTTTGATACGCATAACAGCTTGTGTCATAATCATCATTGTGCATACAAATGAAAAGTCATATTATATTGTGTCATGCATTTTTAGCCATAATATTTGATGGCATACATATATTTTTTGTGCATACCTAACGAACCTAACCTAAATTTTTATGCGAATTCAATTTATGACTATATAAAAATTATGACATAACTCATTAATGACAAAAACACAGTTATGCTTAGGAATAATTCTGACTAAAGATTTTTATGACTTACAACTTTATGCATGAAGTGTTATGTTATGACAATTAAAAATATGACAAAAGTTGTTATGCGACCAGAGGGAGTTCCCCCAGGAACGCCTAAGCAAACGTCCGCAACCTCGCCACCGGCTGTCCGGCCTCGGCCCCTGCTCTTGGGGATATCACCCCTCCACCTCAGTGCGTGCCTTGATTACCTATCGCAGGTAACTTTAGGCTTACGCAGGGACCTTTCGGCTTACGCAGGGACCTTTCGGCTTACGCAGGGACCTTTAGGCTTACGCAGGGACCTTTAGGCTTACGCAGGGACCTTTAGGCTTACGCAGGGACCTTTCGGCTTCCGCAGGGACCTTTAGGCTTACGCAGGGACCTTTAGGCTTACGCAGGGACCTTTAGGCTTACGCAGGGACCTTTAGGCTTACGCAGGGACCTTTAGGCTTACGCAGGGACCTTTCGGCTTAAGCAGGGACCTTTCGGCTTACGCAGGGACCTTTAGGCTTACGCAGGGACCTGTGTGTAAGCGACAGACGTCCTCGACCCTGCAGGCGAACCAGGTCCTGGCGCTCGCATGCCCACCGCCGCGCTCCGCCGCCTCCTAAGCACGTCCTCGCACAAGGAGGTCATCGCCTCCCCACCAAGCATGGCTTTCACCACCGCTCGCAAGGAAAGGTCTCCCCCTACCCGCTGCTGACCTCCTCCAGAGGTGGTTCGACCCCCCTGGCCCGCGCCGAGCCTCACTGACACGCAAATAAACATCAGCCCGCAGCGCCGCGTCGAGGTCCCAAGGTCGACTTGTAACCGACCTTCCCCCGACTTCAGCTGGTCTTCACAAACATACGTTGTGTGCAGCGGATACGGAAGCGGTCATCGTCGCCAATGGACATAAGTAACATCACAGGTGCCACTTAAGCACTGCCCATCCTTGGGAATCCTAAATACCCGCTTCTTGAAAGAACCCATGTCGTAGCGCAAAGGAAATTTCTCAGGAGACAACCTATTCCACATTCTATATACGTATATGGGACATATTAAAATGTGACGCCCAAGTACCATGTCCATACCTATTGGGGGTGGAATAAAACCTTACAAGGCAGATGGGTACCGCATTGGTCTGATGTCGCGTCAATATAGTTAGAACTCAGCCTCATGGACCAATGCGCATGCAAGTCAGGCTGCAACACGATGCACGCTGGACAGTGCAAAATTTTGCAAAGGTATATTACTCGTATTATGTAACAATACGTAACGTATAATAACCGTATTATATAACTATTAAATACGTATTAATAACCATGAATAGAGCCAAGATACAGTTGATGACCAACCGCGCAAAACGTAGTGTAGCGGTAGATGGGCGGGATATGCAGTATGTCAACGAGTATATATATCTACTTGGGCACTGGATACTAACTGTAGTATCCTTCGACAACAGGCAGTTCAAAGAAATCGATCGCCGTATCGCAAACGCCTAGTCCTTGAAGACGCTAATTAAAGGCAACCTCCCACTCTCTTTAAAACGCAAACTTGTCGGCATGTGTATCCTGCCCATCCTCACCTACGGCGTCCAAACATGGTCTCAAACTGAATATGAAAAGTCCAGACTCAAGGTTTGCCAAAGAGCAATGGAACGCAGCATACTAGGTATTCGCAGAGTCGACCGTGTTAGAAACACCGAACTGCGTTCCAAAACTGGCATTGAGGATGTGGGCATGAAGGCCGCCAAGCTTAAGTGGGACTGGGCAGGGCACGTCTGTCGAATGCACCCCGAGCCCTGGACCAAACCAGCCACAGACAAGGTCCCACAGGATGGATCTCGGGGCAGTGAAAGACCAAAACGGAGATGGCGGGACGACCTTGATGCATTTTGTAAAGAGTGGCGGGAGTGTGCATTGGATAGGACCAAATGGCGAGACAGAGGGAAGGCCTTTGCCCAGCAGTGGGACACTAACAGGCTGAAAAAAATGTAGCAATAAAAGGTTAATAAATAGCTAATGATAAAGATATATATAAATGTATCTTTTTTCGTAGTGTTGCAGTGCTCTTACCTCTTCATTGTTGTGAGGCTTGGCCAACCTTGCCACAGAGACTTGGTAACGTGGTAATGCTCATGCGAGCATCATGCTTGGTTTTATTAACCCTATATTGGGCAAGGCATGTATGCACTTCATACTAACAATATGGTGACGATTATACACATACGCGGTGGCGTGTTACTGTATCTATGTTCAAAACTTTAAAAGTCAAAATCGTACAATTAATTCACAGAGAATTATTCTCTTGAATTGCGCGCTTGTCGCGTCGAGCGCCACAGGTTCCCCGTCCGACGGCCGAGCGGCGCCTCCCCGGACCGGAGACAAACTTGAATAGTATCGATTTCGAATTGAAAAATTGGCGGTCGTAATTGTACATCATTATTGCCTATTGGTTAAAGTTACGTGTCTAAACGTTGCATAATAAGGGAGTTTATACGGATTTTAACTCGAGAAAAGGGTTCACAGAAAAATTATGTAAGAATACGGGTATGTTATTTGAAATATCAGTAGACCAAATTAAAGAAAAATTACCAAGATAAAATATGGTGTACACAACTTTCTTGTTTATACAACGTTAAAGCATGTTATAGCGACGTAAAAACAGTGAAATTGGCTTGGTAGTCCTTTAATAAAGTCGGCAAAAAAAGCCCCATAATTTATTTTTTCCCACTAAACAAATGAATTTGCCAAATGACGAGGTCCTGACATTGGCCGCAAAAACTGAAAATGCTGGTTGAAATCTGGGGCCACCGGAGGGCTTAGTCGCATATATTTCAGTCCACGAATGATTCCCATTTGTTCCCAGCGAGCCAAATCCCCGTCCCCCGAAGTGTACCACGAGCCCAGCGTGGTGCGCAGCGAGCAGGCGGCGCCCGACACGGGGCTGGCCGCCACCCGCCACACCGCCTCGCGCATGATCACCGTGTTCCGCCAGCTGGAGGAGCAGCGCCAGCCCGAGCCCCAGGGTATGTACCTCGGGGTCTGGACTTGGAGCCAACGAGGGCACAAGCCACACGCCACACGCTTTGCGTCGTCAACGTGTGCCGGCCGAAACAATAACTGGAACCTCAGGGTATACACACGGCTGCAAAAATACATACCCACTTTATTAATTGAATTTATATATTCATATTCGTTTATTTGTATTAATTATAATTATTAAATCGATATTCGTTTTTGCAGCTGGGTATACATGCGTTAAAAACTGACATATTACCTATGGTACTTAATTATAAATTCTAAACGCTTCTCGCTGCACGATTCGTGACATTTTTTGGGTTCCGTAGCCAAATGGCAAAAAACGGAACCCTTATATAACGTCCGTCTGTCTGTCCGATTATGTCACAGCCACTTTTTCTTTTTGGCCCTATGAAAATTATTTATTTTAAACTTTAATCATAGGCTATGATTGACTGGTAGAGAATGTCATGAGGCATAAGGCCGCCGTCTGTTACCTTTTAAATGTGCAATAAAGTTTTTTTTTTTTTTTTTTTTTTTTTTTTTTTTTTTTTTTTTTTTTTTTTTTTTATATTCTTTATTCAAATAGGCCTAGCAACAAGCACTTTTAAATCGTCAAATTTTACAAATATCATCTTAATCTAAATATTATTGTTCTACAAAAACATTGAACTATTATAGATATGGTAAACTTAATAATAAGAATTTCACAAAAAAATCGTCAAACATCAAAATTGTATGAAAATACTAGTCTAGAACCTTTCTAGAATAAAATCTAAATGTCAAAAAATACGGTATATATATACATTGAATTATCAATTTCATCATTAATAACATAACAATAAATAATTCATTCTTTACAATCACACTTAAACCCACGGTGTTTCATCATTCATGTAGTCTTGTGTGCTATAATAGGCTTTAGAGATAAGCTTACGTTTTACATAATTTTTAAATTTACTAACAGACAATTCAGTTATAATATTAGGAAGTTTATTGTAAAATCTTACACAATTACCCATGAATGATTTCTTAATTTTATGGAGCCTAGTGAAGGGCACTGCGAGCTTATGCTTATTTCTAGTATTAATATTATGTATTTCACAGTTTTTCTTAAAACTGGCAATGTTTTTATGTACATACAGAATATTCTCATAAATATATTGACAGTGCACTGTCATTATGTTAATGTCCTTAAACTTATCTCTAAGTGTGTCTCTATGGTACATTTTATATACAGGGTGATTCATGAGACGTGAGCAGGACTAAGCCTACACAATCAGTAAATGTTAATGAACCGTTCATCATCATATTTAAGTAAAACAATCTCGCTTTATTTCTGTTATTTAACTTTTTGGGAAGGACAAATTTGATAATCTACAATCATGGACACCCTACAACACTTAATTAAGAAAGATAAAACCTCTTTAACCGTTATGACAGCAGTTTGATTATGAAGAAAACAAAATGTCACACTTGAGTGAGATACGATTTTTCAAAAGTAACCAGACTCCGATGACATTCAATTTGTCACTTGTTATGGATAAAACAAAGAGGGTGACCATACATGGCGTAAATAAATTAAAACATTTTTTTTAACAGTAAAAAATAAAAGAACGTTAATCTCACAAATCCTGGTACGAAACAGTTGCTTATAACTTACTGAATGCTCAAGCTTGATCCTGCTCACGTCTCCTGAATCACCCTGTATTGCACGAATAGCCCTCTTCTGCAGAACAAAAATGGTATTTATCTCTGAAGCACTACCCCATAGTAAAATACCATATGACATAATGCTATGAAAGTAACTAAAGTAAACTAATCGAGCTGTTTTCACGTCTGTTAACTGACGGATCTTGCTCACTGCAAAAGCTGCAGAACTCAGTCTATTCGAGAGATTAGCAATATGGGGACCCCATTGTAGTTTAGAATCTAAAGTTATACCAAGAAAAACTGTGCTATCTACTAGTTCCAATTCCTCATCCTTGACAATGACACCTGTTTGCTCATTCCTTATGTGACTTGTAACAAACTTAATGCACTTAGTCTTTTTCTCATTTAACAATAAATTATTAACATTAAACCAATTTACTACTTTAGAAATAGCATTGTTTACATCACTGCAAGCTTGTTGCTGTCGTTTGACTTTGAAAATAAGTGAGGTATCGTCTGCAAACAATACTATGTCATGGTGGGTCTTTACAAGGTAAGGCAGGTCATTAATGTAGATAAGAAACAGGAACGGCCCCAATATTGATCCCTGCGGTACACCCATAGAGACCAATGACCCCGGTGATCGCTGTCCACTCACATCAACCCTTTGTATTCTACCGTGTAAGTAAGACTTTATTAAATTCAGTGCCGAGCCTCTTACTCCATAATAGTGCAGTTTCCTGATCAATGTTTCATGACAGACGCAATCGAAGGCCTTAGATAAGTCACAGAAGATACCTAAAGCATCCTGTGACTCCTCCCAGGCATCGAAGATCTGTTTAATTAGCTCAACACCAGCGTCGGTTGTTGAGCGACCCCGTGTAAAACCAAATTGTTTGTTGTGCATTAGATTATTAATGTTAAAATGTTTCAATAACTGACTCAAAACTATTTTTTCAAAAATTTTGCTGAATGTTGGTAACACTGATATCGGTCTAAAGTTAGTGGGGTCGGATGTGCTACCTGATTTAAATAAAGGAGTGACTTTACTATGTTTCATTAGATCAGGAAACTCACCGCAGTCAACACTGTTATTAAATATAACTACCAGGTCAGGCGCTACAACTTCTATTAAGGATTTGACAGTATGAACGGAGACTCCCCAAAGGTCACTAGTTTTTTTTACATTAATTGATTTAAACGCCTTTAATATATCTGAGGCACTCACATGTTCAAAATTAAGGTTTCTAGTACATTCTGGGACATTCTCTTCTAACAGTGTAACGGCAGACGAGGGTGATGAATTTAAGTTCTTAGTTGTGGAAGCTGGTACCTCGGTGAAGAATTTTTCAAATTCTGTTGCTACATCTAAACTGGAATCTACGATTTTGTCATCAATTTTTAGTTTAAGATCTTTCATCCTTTGCTTTGATCTACCAGTCTCCACATTAATTACTTTCCACGTTGTTTTAATTATATCAGAGCTAGTTTTTATTGTTTGACTTAAATAATTACGCTTAGCGATATGGCAATCTATTTTAAACTTCTTCGAATATTGTTTAACATATTCCTTAAATTCATCACTCGTATTGAACCGCCGTTCCTCATACAAGGCATACAATGCACGTCTTCGTTGATGTAACTCTGCAGTAGCCCACTCACTAAAAACTGATGCATCACTAACCATGACCGATTTTGTAGTAAATATCGCATTATAATTTTCCATAAAAGTGTGAAAGAATGAATTATACATATCATTAGGACTCATGTTGGAAGACAGAAAGGGTAGCGCCTGAATTAAACTTTGTTTCATTCGTTCCACGCGGTCAGAGGTTACTGGTACAAAAGTTATTTGTTTTCGCAAGGTATTTTTCCTTACAGCCTCAAACACCATTAATTGGCCTAAGTGGTCTGATTCTAACTTGCTGATTACATTTTTAGCGGTAGGAAAAATATCAGTGAAAATATTATCTATACAGGTGGCACTAGTGGCAGTCACTCTAGTAGGCTCCATAAACATGTGGTTGAGATTACATGATTTGAAAAGATTCAACAATCTACAACTTACTGTTGAATTTTCCAAAATATTTACATTATAGTCGCCGCATATAAGTAATTTCTTACTAGAAGGTGATATTTTAAGTAGGACGGATTCCATTATGCTTTCAAATATTTCAAAATTACTTAAAGGCGGCCTATACACACAGACAACAATTAATTGCTCCAATTCTACTGCACTTAGTTCTATAGTCCGCTCAACAGACATGGATACAATGTCCTTACGTTCCTTAAATTTTAACTGACTATTTAATATAATTAATGACCCACCATGTATGGAACTAAGTCTGGTGAACGAACTGCCCACCTGGTGATTATTAAATTGAGGCATTAATTCATTATTATTCAACCAATGTTCAGTAATACATAAAATATCAATATTATAATCATTCAAAAAAAGTTCAATCTGTAAATCTTTTCCTCTAATACATTGAATGTTTTGATGCACCAGGTGGATGTACATTCCATGTTTGCAGTATTTTTCATCAGATTTACTAAAAGCTAAATTGCCAGAGACAGATTCTTTTGTCTTAAGAGCTAATTTAAATTATTGGTTATGACTGGAACCAAAACCAAGTTCATACCGGTCTGCTCAATAGAAGCAGGATAAACTGCCAAATTTTTGGCAGAAATGTCAAACAAATATGATAGCGACAAAGCTATTTGTCTTTTATAATAATTTGAAAGGTATAACTTACCTTTAGTCCAAAAAACCATAGGCATATGGTATTTGCTAACAAATTTGTTAGTGTCAATTATACTAAACTTATCACTATATGTACAAAGATTATATAAAAATATATTTAACTTACACCTAGTGTTATTTTCTGCCTCTGACATTTGATCACAATAGGGGAATGTGAAAATAATAATTTCATTCACTATAAGTGTCTTTAATTTTTCAAAGAATTTTATTAAATTATTTTTATTCACATTACCCCTATTCCCCATAAGAATAAGCAGTGTTGTCTTTGAATTAATAGTACTATCATTTAAAATTCGTTTTGAGAGATTTTCAAGGCTACTATGAGGCAGACAATTGTTGATTGTACTAAGTCCCTTTAAGTAATAGTTTAAAAATGTGCTCATATTGCTTCCAATTTCATCACAGTACATAGTTTAAAATAAATAACTATATACAAACGGGCCGCAGTTTTAAACATTTCACTTGCACCGATCACATATAGGATTAAAACATACGTATGTATTGTGTTCCGTAAATTTTGTATTTTTGCTTACACTCATTTGGCGTTGACGCTGGATGTGGGTCGCTTCTAACCGGTAGGTACATGTAGAGGTCCAAAGGGGAGGCCTATGTTCAACAATGGACGTCTTATGGCTCAGATGATGATGATTTGGCGTTAAAAGGAAACAGCTATTGCTATTCGATGATTATATACTTCATCGAGCTATTCAGATCAAAATATTCAAGCCGCTGTTTTGAATATATTACTTATAACACAAACCTTATTAAACTTACAGTGCGCATCGATTTATGAAAAAATATCCTTATTAATTGATATTCAATAGTGGGGTAAACTAAACTATACTATTTCTTCCCAATGTTTGCCCCTTTTAACCTTATTTTACAGCCTTTTTCTGGAAATTATCCTAAAAAATGAGGGGCTAATGTTTAAATTTTAAATGACTGATCGTTGATATATACCTTTACCCTATTCCTCGTAAGGCCCAAGGTCCTACCTATAGGACTTATTCAGTTCGATGAAATTTTAATCATATTCAATTAGGACAGAGTTGCATTTGTTTTGTTTCGTGCAATTTTCAAACAAAATGAAATCTACTGTATTCCGTGCACTATAGGTTCAAATTCCAGTGCCAAATTTTGGATTTTTCATTTCTATGGCTGGGCCTTAAGAGGTTAAATGATTTTCAAATCGACATTATAATAATGAATAACTTTAATTATTTTCGTCAGGCCCCAAACCCCTGAAGTGCTTCACCCCCCCTCCGCCGGGCGAGGAGACCCACCAGGGCCACAGCTCCGAGGAGTACAGCGACGAGGAGTACTCGGACGACGAGGACAGCGAGGAGGAGCGCCAGAGGTTCTACAACGAGACCCGGGAGAGAGACGAGGCTCTCAAACAGGTATGTTTCCCCTGACGACTAATTGACTGAGCGTTAGCGAAGCTCTTTGTTTCAGCTTCTCATGAAATTTTGTGAGCAGGTTCCATGATCAAATAGTTTTTTGTCGATTCTGTTTTTGTTTTTTTTTCAAAATAAAATACAAGACAATAACTATGTTGAAAATAGTGTTGGTAGGAATTCGAGTCATTTGAGTCCTCTGCTTTAAGACTCGACTCAGTTTTTCAGACTTATAATTAAGACGAAACTCGAGTTCTTTTCCAAACTAGTTGAAAACCGAAGTTGATTAAATTGTTTTCCCCAGGCCCAACAACTAGCCCGCACCAAGAGCTTCCGCGACCGCTTCGAGCACTGGTCCGAGTCGGAACCCGAGCGGCAAGTCGGGCAAGTCGTCATAGAGCGCGACGACGACGGGGAGTCGCAGCTCGAGACCGCCAAGAGGTAAGGACGGAGTGTGAACCCGAGTGAACCCGAGCGGCAAGTTGGGGCTATCATAGAGCGTGACGATGATGGGGAGTCGCAGCTCGGAACCGCTAAGAGGTAAGGACGGAGTGTGAACCCGAATGAACCCGAGCGGCAAGTTGGGGCTATCATAGAGCGTGACGATGATGGGGAGTCGCAGCTCGGAACCGCTAAGAGGTAAGGACGGAGTGTGAACCCGAGTGAACCCGAGCGGCAAGTTGGGGCTATCATAGAGCGTGACGATGATGGGGAGTCGCAGCTCGGAACCGCTAAGAGGTAAGGACGGAGTGTGAACCCGAATGAACCCGAGCGGCAAGTTGGGCCTATCATAGAGCGTGACGATGACGGGGAGTCGCAGCTCGGAACCGCCAAGAGGTAAGGACGGAGTGTGAACCCGAGGGAACCCGAGCGGCAAGTTGGGCCTATCATAGAGCGTGACGATGATGGGGAGTCGCAGCTCGGAACCGCCAAGAGGTAAGGACGGAGTGTGAACCCGAGGGAACCCGAGCGGCAAGTTGGGCCTATCATAGAGCGTGACGATGATGGGGAGTCGCAGCTCGGAACCGCCAAGAGGTAAGGACGGAGTGTGAACCCGAGTGAACCCGAGCAGCAAGTTGGGCCTATCATAGAGCGGGGCAATGGCGAGTCGCAGCTCAAGACCGCTAAGAGGTAAGGACGATGGCGGAGAGGGAACCCGAGTGGCAAGTCGGGCCTCGTTATCATAGAACGGGGCGGAGACGACTGTTTGTGGCGAATATTTTAATACTTGCAAGAAAATGAAAGTTCTAACATCCTTCGATGAACAGAAAAGTTAATGTGTTGAATTTGTTTCAGCTTGCGCGAAAAGTTCGAAGCTATGCAGGTGCAACAGTCAAACGTGACGAAGACGTTCGCGACTAAAGTCAATAGATTTGTGGTAAGTATAAACATGTCAAAGCAGTACCTCGACTGTAGTGAATAATCTTAATCATCGTTTATTGCACCATGGTAAAACAACAACAATAGTTGTTACAAAATAATACAGTCTAGTTATAAAAACTAAACTCTGGTTCAATAGAAATCGCAAATAATTTGGACAAATATGACTGTACTTATTTGTTACGATTTGACATATATCCTACAATTTTTACGAAGGTGATTTTCAATGGAATATTAACAATTAACATATATTTTAAATGCAAAATTCAAAAATTTATTCTGCAAGTAGGCCTCAAGGGCTCTTTTACAAGTCAATACAACATTTATAGTAACATCATATAGTGACATGAAAAATACATAAATAAATAAATATTATAGGACATTATTACACAAATTGACTAAGTCCAACAGGAAGCTCAATAAGGCTTGTGTTGAGGGTACTTAGACAACGATATATATAATATATAAATATTTATAAATACATAGAAAACACCCATGACTCTGGAACAAATATCCATGCTCATCACACGAATAAATGCCCTTACCAGGATTTGAACCCGGGACCATCAGCGTCGTAGGCAGGGTCACTACCCACTAGGCCAAACCGGTCGTCTAAACATAACATAACATAACAACATTTTTAAATACAACAGCCAATACCTGGGTAAACATTACATTATAATAATCTTAAAATAAATAATTACTACAATACAATAGATATGTATAGTCTCTATGGTTAAAATGCAAATTGATATAAATAGAATATTTAAGTTGATATGTTCAAAATTGCCCTTCAAATGTGCGAGATTAAGAAGTTAAAATTCCTTTGTTTACATTATTTGCATGTTTTAGGTTAGGTTTGTTTCCATTACGTTACGTTACGAACCATTCACAGCGTTCGTCAACGGGTGATGGTATAATGAATTCAAAATTCATCCCGTACTTTAAATTACTACGCGATATCTGTTTCCATAGTTTTATTTCATGAGTATCGCGGGCAACCTTAAAAAAAGCGCTGGTGGCCTAGCGGTAAGAGCGTGCGACTTGCAATCCGGAGGTTGCGGGTTCAAACCCCGGCTCGTACCAATGAGTTTTTCAGAACTTATGTACGAAATATCATTTGATATTTACCAGTCGCTTTTCGGTGAAGGAAAACATCGTGAGGAAACCGGACTAATCCCAACAAGGCCTAGTTTACCCTCTGGGTTGGAAGGTCAGATGGCAGTCGCTTTCGTAAAAACTAGTGCCTACGCCAAATCTTGGGATTAGTTGTCAAGCGGACCCCAGGTTCCCATGAGCCGTGGCAAAATTCCGGGACAACGCGAGGAAGAAGAAGAGTATCGCGGGCAACCGAAGACAATATTATACTGTATTTTTGTTCACAGTAACCATGGAGTGATACCGCGAGAGCCGTTGATTGCCAAAGCCTTACGTTTTAACCCTGTTTTAAAGTTGTAAAGTCTCGTATTGCCAATAACGCAGAAAATATAATGTAACTCTGGTACAAATTACTAACTTAAGCTCGTTTTCTTTACATAAGACTTATTTTGATTTTCAAGTATCGCCAGTGACTACATTAAGGGCCTGTTTCACTATGTCCAAGTAAAATCCAGAATAAGCTACTTGCCACTTACCTGACGAATAAAGTCATCGTTGGCGTTTCACTATCTTCAAATAAGCTTAACTCGTAGATAGTGCTAAGTTTTGCAGGATGTTTTATCTGGCAGTTATTTTCCAATTAGCTATCCAATACTTTACTTGGACATTTTGAAACAGGCCGTAAGTATGGTTACGGTTTAATTACCACGGTAAAAATAGCTTAATAAGGTACTCCTTTTTGGTTTTTTACATTAGTATGAAAAATATAGCGAGGTAAGTGTCATCACGGATCACATTCAGTGTGAAACGTTTAGTGACTATTTAGTTCGAATTGTTCTGAAAAATCAGAATCTAGAAACTTTTTTCTAATCAAAATACGATACCGAATATACACCGTGTTTTTATTGAATTTCGTTAACTTCGGGGTATCGGTAAGTACGTTTAAGGAAACTAAATTGCATAGTTAATTTTGAAAAAAAAAAATATTTTTGTTTTTTTTTTTTACTATTTTTTTTTTTATAAATAGTAACTAAATGTTGCGTATAGCGTTGTTGTAACACGGGCATTACATTTAACTCAACCAAACAATTGAAAACTGTGACATATCAATGTCATGTCGAACGTCGATCGTCCGAGATAGTACTTACGTTTAGTAGCAAATGTATGAACTCGCACTAAACACTAATCAATAAGTAAACAGGCCCTAAGGCAAGTGTACACGCTCGTAAGGGCGAAAGTTACTTAATTTAAGCTCAGGAATGCAGCCTCGAAATTAACGCAAATAAAAAAAAACACGGTGTATATGGATTAAAGTTACACCTTTTATAATTGTTACACCTTGTATCTGGAAAGTTTTCATAAAACATTTATAATGCATTTAGGGTCATTTAGCATTTATAGTGCCTTATTGAGTGCATTTCAACAGATAAATAGCACATTTTAAACCCAAACCATTGCACGGGTTACACAAAACCTTCAAAAATTATACACTTAAACCTTCCTCAAAAATCACTCTATTGATAGGTGAACCGCATGACAATCCGTTCAGTCGTTTTTGAGCTTATCGCGAACATACATATTCTATTCTATTATCGCGAACATACATACAGACACGCGGCGGGGGACTGTTTTATAAGCTGTAGCGATGTTTGAGTCACATTTTCGAGTCACATATATTATTTCATTCTTGGCAACTCTTTAAAGGAGTTACATTTCTGTTACATTATATTTTCTGTGCCAATTATACTATAGTTAAGTTATGGTTGTATCCTTAGATAAATCTAAATTAGATTATAAATATATTTATACAATTTTATATACTAAGGACTGAATAGGTTGCATTTGAAGTGCCTTAATATGTGCAATAAGGAAAAGCTCATACGTGAAAATTACTTGATTCGCTTTTTCAACTTGCTACCTAATCTTACATTTTATGATTATTAATACACGGTGTTTTTTTTTAAGTCCGTTAACTTCGGGGTACGGCAAGTTCATTTAAGATATTTTTTTTATTCGTAAAAAGTAATTCTAATTAATAAGATTGTTGTAACATGGTCATTATATTTAAATCCACCAAATAATTGAAAACTATGACATATCAATGACATTTCGAATATCGATCGTCCGAGATACTTGCGTTTAGTAGGAAATGTATAAACTCGTACTAAACACTAATCAATATGTAAACAGGCCCTAAGGCAAGTGTACACGCTTGTAGGGGCCTTATCAGATAAAAATAAATCATTAATTATCTCCAAAATGGAGTCAATTAGAATACCGGTTTCTTTGAGAAAGTTACTTAATTTAAGCTCAGTAATGCACCCTTGAAATTTACAAAGAAACACCGTGTATGTAAGCTCGCTCAAACAAGAGGTTTGTTAATGTATCCAAATTGGTTTATTAAAATTCTCGAGTTAAATGCTTTGGGATAAATTCGATAATGTAATCGAACAATTATTTTCATATTTTAGGGAACAGTTTATTTTGTGATTTTCGTATTTATTTCATTTCTAAAATTATGCAAATGTACCTCTTAATACAGACTTTTGACAGAATTCATGACATTTGTATGAAAAATATGTTTTCGAAAATGCCATGTTCGAAGTAAATCCAAAGCACTATAAAAATCAGTAGACTTATTTGGAGTTGGAGCTAGAATCTCAATGTTTTTGTATTTTCGACTTCATATTTAGCGAATTATAATCTATATTTGATGGAACCTTTAAAAACCGATTTATATTAAGCTTGCCGTTTCGTAAAAATCTCTTAATTAATATAGGTAGGCACTGAATTTAACTAAAATTATTAAATTGATTGTGAATTGACAAATAATTTTGTATTTTAAATAAATCACAATTTTGACCAGTATTTAGCGAAGTGTACCACTTTTTTTAAAGTTTGAGGCAATACCCTTGGAATAAAAAAAAGATTGTCTATATAAAACATAAATACTAATAATACCACAGAATAAGTAATGAGATGAGAGCAGAGAATGTCCGAAAGAATCAGTGTCGCTCCCTTCATAATACTCAAAGATGCATTGGTTGATTGGCAGAAATATCTTAAAGCTATAATGTCGAATGTTTAACATAGTAAATACTATAAAAACTGATAATACTCAAAGAAGACGCATTGGATGAGTGGTAAAGTATATCTTAAAGTAAGTTCGTTATGTGAAGTTTAGAGAATCTCATGTTTTACTGTCATGGAAAAATACTTTTTTAACCTTTTGACCGCCAAAGACGTCATATGACGTGCGCGGCTACAGCCCAATATCAACCTTCATGCGTACCGACAAGGTTCACGATTACGCGCCGCGTACGGTAGGCGTGGCGTTCAAAAGGTTAAATATACGATCTGGTTTTTCAACAATTATGTATTCATTTTCTTACACTATATCCAAGGGTATATCCGAAGAAGCGTTATCAATATAGTATATTTGTATATTATATGTGAGTTACGAAAATATAGTATTTTATTAGTCTATTGATGTGGCTCTCTCTATCTTTAGGTATTTAAATAAAAGTAAACAAAATCTACCCTCAAATGGCTCTTTAAGCCAGTTGTAAGCAAGTTGTATGTTAAAGTCAGGTTCAGTGACAGATCCAGGCGGTTTTGTATTTGGTTAGTTAACCAAAAAATTGTTTGTTTACTTTTATTTGAATACCTAAAGATACAAAGTAGTAAGTAAAGTATTATTTTCATTGGTCAAGAGTTCTTGCCATATTTATTACTATTAATAATTATTTTATCAATTTGTGTCGCTATATGTGCCATTTTCAATGGATCATTTTATTTTATTAAGTGCATGATTTTCAGGTTATTATAAATAAATATTTAACCCATCAAATGGCGGCGACGTCTAAAATTGTCACGAGTTTTTCTACTTGTCTTAAGAGACAAGCCTATGTTAATCCTCCTTGCGTCATATTCCTCTACATTGAGGGTCGTGACCTAAATTTTGTATCACTTTCTCTCTTTTGATCTTTCTCCATCTGTTTCTGTCTCTGGCGGTGTGGAGAGCCATGTGAACGGTGCGGATCTGGTCAGACCAACGTATTGGACTGCGTCCGTGTCCAGGCCTTTTCCCAGCTACTTTGCCGAAAAATGATATTGATATGATATGATGTTTTTTTTTTTGTGTTGCATATGTGTTGGCATATGACCAGATGTATTGTATGTCCTTATACCGCCTTATAAAAAAAATAACAGTTTAACGTTAAAACCTAAAAAGTAGTAAAAGCCCCTGAAGCCTGCACTTGCTTCTATGACATACGCAATGACTGTTGAATAACAATGGTAAAGTAAGGACGAAGAAATCCGTACATTGTTCTGACTGTTGCTATCCCTATTGAACGCGCTTTATTATATTGCTGTCCCGCTCGCCCAGTGGCATTGGCATGAGCGGGACAGCAATATAATTACTCGCATGCTATAGAGATACGAAAAGGCAGGTCAATGTACCAAATTCTTTATGCTTAGCTTCCTTATTTTAAATATCGCAGCATATCATGACGACTTTAGACGTCATTGGCGTTGAAAGGGTTAATTAAAAGAATTTCATGTTAATTTTCATAATTTAGGTAATTATACGATCCGACTGATTACCGACTCTCTATTTATTGTTTGTACTTACGTTTTCAATGTTTTTCAACTTATTTAGACACTTCGTTAGGTAAATAAATGACGTAAAATTATTTATTGTTTTATTATACCGGCACTGCACCTTATCCTATTACTCGTAAAAAAAAAACACTCAACTATTACTCTGTATCTTTAAGTATTTAAATAAAAGTAAACAAAATCTACCCTCAAATGGCTCCTTAAGCCAGTTGAGGGTAGATGAAAACATTACACGATCAAATAATGTAGGTTAAAGTCAGGTTCAGTGACCGATCGAGGTTTTGTATTTGGTTGGTTAACCAATAAATGTTACAACTACCCGAAAATGTACAAATTGTTTGTTTACCTTTATTTAAATACCTAAAGATACAGAGTATAGGCTAGGAGGCGGTTACATTACATGAATCATGAATTCATGATAGCTAACATGACTCACAGGAAACCTATAAGATTGAGGATGCATCGGTGAAGGAAGGGTGACTTCGTGAGAACGGAACTGTTAAAGTTGATTAGGATGAATAGACCGCGGGCCCGGAGCATATTTCGTCAGTCATTGCCTCCCGGCTGATACTTTGTCAGATGATAGTTAAGATGCTGTTTTAAACTTAACCTTTTGACCGCCAAAGACGTCATATGACGCGCGCGGTGACAGCCCAATATCAACCTTACACGCCGCGTACGATAGGCGTGGCGTTCAAAAGGTTAAAAAAGGTCAGCCGGTTCTATCGCGGTGGAATAACCGTCAGCTGTAAAATTAACATGTAAAAAATACGCGCCTTACCACTTTATGTGCGGCAAAGTATGCGTAATGTGTAAATTGCGTAATCCGTTGATGGCTTCTTAGGCGATTACGCCTGATGAGACGCTACATGCAACGTTGCATGATTTGTTTTTGCTATCATAAAAGGTATAGCGCTTATTTTTTATACAAATACAAATTATTTATTGTTTGAATGTGAGTGGTTATAAATGGTGGTAGGGTTAGTATTTTGTTACATCACAATCAGCCAGAATTTGGCGTACAATACTTGGACTCTCAGTATGCATGTCATTAAAACCAATTAAGAATAAAAGTATAACAATGTCAGAATAAAAAAAAAAGTATTATATAAAAAAGGTCAATAATAATTATAAAAAAGAATAATAATAATAATAATAGGCAAATGGCATATAGAAAAGTATCAAACAATTTTTTTTTTTAATAATTCATAATATTTAAATGTCAATAGCACTCAATAGTAATAAAATGTAAATCAAAATTTACATGTTCATGCGACAAGCTGATGTTCTTACCACCGCGATATAACCGGCTGACGATTTTTTTAATTAACAACAGCATCTGAAATATCATTGGACAAAGTATCAAACGGGAGGCGATCACTTTTTTTTTTGTTTTACGTGTTTCGGTGGCTGCCATTCCTTAATCCACTAACGGAGTGGCAGCTGACGTCCACGAGGGTTCATCATACCTAGCCGTTAACCACTACACGAGTTTTCAGCCGGGAGGCGATTGGTCATAGAAATTGTTCCCGGCTCGCGGTCTATAAGATTGGACAACCGAACGTCACATAGAGGCTCCCCACACACGTCCGAATTGTATCTCTGAATTCATAATCTGATCTCAGATTCTTAATTCAGAAAGTATTGCCACACCGTCCGATGATCCGTTTTCTCACAAACGTCTGTTTCACTCTCTCCCATGAATGTCTTGCGGTATGAGCGGTTCAGCGTTGGAATGAGTTGCCTCCCTCCTTATGGCAATCACAGTCCGTAGCATCGTTTAAGGGTCAGTTAAAGAAGCTGTGGCTATCAGACCAGAGTTAACTTGTTTGTGACTATAAATATATATCAATTGAATATAACATAGGTATTCTATATATTTGTTATATTGTTACTTCTTTGTTTTATTATACATATTTTGTTAATTTTCGCCCTCTTTTATCCTCGTAAGGCCCAAGGTCCTACCTATAGGACTTATTCAGTTCGATGAAATTTAAATCATATTCAATTAGGACAGAGTTGCATTTGTTTTGTTTCGTGCAATTTTCAAACAAAATAAAATCTACTGTATTCCGTGCACTATAGGTTCAAATTCTAGTGGCAAATTTTGGATTTTTCATTTCTATGGCTGGGCCTTAAGAGGTTATAATTTAATTGACTTTCCTCTAGTCTATTATACTCAGTGCTATATTTGTCTACCGTTCTTCATTAATTCTCATCCAGTGGCGTAGCGTGGGGGGGGCTCGGGGGGCCATGGCCCGGGCGGCACATGAGAGGGGGCGGCAAACAAGGCATTAAAAAAAAATATAAAATTAAGAATTCAACATTTTTCAAATCGCGCCACGAAACGCACCAATGCACCGCGGGAACGAACGGCGCTAGGCAAATTTACCGCAAAAAACGAAATTCGCAAAATGCGGGGTTCTTTCTCTTTTACTCTCAATAAGACGTAATTGGAGTAACAGAGAAAAATGTCCGCAATTGACGAACTTTGACTTTCGCGATTATAGCCCAGGGGCGGTCCAACGCTGTCCGAGTGCGGCGTTCGGAGCCACCGCTGACCTTACACGATTGTCCGCTGGTTATATGTTATATGACGTCACATCAAATTAAACACAGTACCCTCTGCGCACCATCTAATTCCGGGTGCCGTCGGCGCTTTCATTCTAAAAAAGTCGGACATAGCCCGGTGGCGCGCCGCGCTCGTTCGCGTACCGGGTGCCCTCAGCGCCCTCATGCCAAAATAGTCGAGCGTAGCCCGATGAACTTAATAGTATTTGTCACGACCATGGTAAAAGCATCGGGCGTAGCCTGACGTAGGTATTGGGTGCGCTGCAGCTTAAGGCGCCCTCGCACAAAAATAATGTAAAATGAATGTAAATAATTAATCACGAAATGATAAACCCAAAATGATATAAATAAGAAATAAGTTCAAAAACTAAAACCAGACTAGGTACTGAAAATCGAGTAGGTACGAAAAACGTATGAAACAAGAAAAAAATCTTATCAAAACTAATCATTTACTTTTACCTTAAAGCTTATGACGACCGTAGCATACCACGGCTGTCCTTTAAATATGTTTGTAACTATTGAATATAAATCGTGGGAATGAGTAACCTGACAGATTTTAAAGGTATATTCTTGGCCGCATTTAGGGACTAAAATCTCATACAAAGTTTTCTAAAATCAGTCTTGTTATACAGATAATGGCAATTGTTGTGAAAACCTGGGGGCAATCACCCCCAAACCCTTTAAATTTAGGGGATGGATTATGGAATATTGTCATAAGCAACTTACACAAAGTTCGGGCTTGTAGAGTTAGAAGCTTGGCTCTACAAGAGATCTGGTAACTTTTTGACAGTGCGAGCCTTATTGTTTTTTCGTCTTGGCAACATTTTATATGAAAATGTTTTTGATGGGATATGTTTTTGTATTAGGTAATAAAATAACTCAGTAAAAACGCCTTTATGGCTGCGACGCTGGTACTATGTGACTTAGTTAAGACCTATATACACCTACTGACAGACATTAAAGTTTTAAAAGAAACTCGCACATAAAAATAATGACATGTCGCACGCTGGGCTGGATGTAGGGCTGCCATCCGTCCGGGTTTTCCCGGATTTGTCCTAGTTTGGAGGCCGTCCGGGGGGGGTGTCAAGAAGTGTCCAGGGAAAACCAGGACACTTTTCATGTAAGGAAGCACATTAAAACTACATGTAAAATTAAAGGTCTTGTTTTTAAAAAATATTATTTTCATACTCGTCCGGGCAAAAAATGCGATTTACGCCAAATGTCCGGGTTTTTTTTAATCTTTGTCCGGGTTTGGCGAAATTTGAGATGGCAGCCCTAGCTGGATGGCTCAAAAAGAGGACATTCGCACTTTTTTCAGAAAATATTTTTTTGAAAAATGCTATCCGATAGAGAATTATATAAGGAACAATAAATGTGGTATACATTTTTTCGAAATAAGGCATATTGACAGCAGAAAAAAATAGAGTCTGTTTTTTTTGTACGGGATTCAAAAATAGGTATCTTGTTTCTCAGAAACTATTAGAGGTCCCGTCTTCTACCTTTCAAGACTTTGTTTTTCTACTTTTATAGAGTAGGAAACGATAAGCAGATTTTTTATACGGGTGCTGGTTTTTTTTTAGTCCAGTAAAAAGTCCACACATTTTTGTTTTTTTTTCGTTTGTCTTTTTTGGGATTCCACATTATTTTTCGATTTAGTTTTTGAACTTATTTTTTGTATTTTACCATTTTTACAGGACTTATTCTTATCTATTAACTAATGTTGATCATAAACGGGGCGGCAAATTTCTGATGGGCCCCGGGCGGCAAGAGCACACGCTACGCCGCTGTTCTCATCTACTCAAATATTAACTGAAAGAAAGGGATAAGTTAATAATGGCAAATTCATAATCCTTGGAGGATTTAATAACTGGAGACGCCTTGTCTGTATTTTTTCTCTACAAAACAGCCTGCCGATTTTTGCGGGGGAGGGGCACGTCAAATGTAGGGCTATTTGTACGTAACGTCATATTTTCATAGAAGAACGAGTTAACGAAAGATTATTTGTTACCTAATATCTTAATTTTAACAACAAGTTATTTTATTTTGGTTGATTATGAAATCTTTAAATTAATTTTAACCTGTTCATTCACTCCTCAACTCTACCCGACCGTCTTGACAGCTCGACGAGATTATGGAGTATACTAATCACCAATCAATCAGCTTATGGTTTCCTCACATATACATACACCAAGGACCTAAGATACAGCCCTGGGTAACTCCTACATTTTCTCAGCCCGCCATTACTATCAAAATACCGATTTTCGAAAAGCGTACGATAAATTCGCTACTCAGGAATATGGCAATGCCTCCCGATTTTTTGGCAAACTATATTCGGTGGCCCGCCTTACCGCAAGACTACCAAATTACCGACTTAAGGCTTGACATTTCGCTACTCAGGGGTATGGCAGTGTGAGATTCCTCGCGATTTTCCGGCAAACGATATTCGGTGGGGGGCCCTCGTCCCACGGGAGCGCGCGCGTCCCGGATGCAAGGTTCCTGCTCACACGCACCCACATGCGGTAAGCGATACGTCCGGAGATATAAAATATATACTTGTTGTCTATTCAGATGTGTAGATGTTTGGTTTGAATCCTGGTGCACGTATTTATAACTATGGTGAGCATCATAATCTAGCAATTGGGTACTTGACACATGTTGAATATTATAACAAAATTTAGTTAAATTGATAGAAAATGAGCCATCCATTATAAAAAAGTGGAATTTAAAAAAATATATTGAGATTATTAAAAAAAATAGAAGTCTAAAAATTGTTTTTGCCTTTCAAAAACAGAAAAGAAAATGGCCATTCGATTCCTTACATTTTATTGAAAAATAAATTGTACGACAACTATACACAAAAACGCAATATTTCAGGGTCAAAATGGCAATTTCCTTGATCTTCCATACATTTAGGACAGACTTATGTAATGTGACGTCACATTACATTATCATCTTGTTAGAGGCGTTTCAATCGTCGAGTGCGAGCGTCAGACTTTAACTCTCATTTCTGACCTTTGTGTTGCTTAAATGCCATGAGTTCCTGTATAGACATTTGATCCTCAGGAAAATTAAGATCAATTGACATTATTTACAAAAAAACTGTCAAGTAGCCAATTGTGACTATAAATTTGAGGTCCGTTTTATACGCTCCAGTATGCTGTATGTTGGGCTTAAAAGAAAGATTTTAGACTGAGGGCCAACTAATAAAAAAGTCCCGGTCTATGCCAGCCAGTAAAATGTTATCAGCGCGTGGCGATAACTTGGGAGAGGTACCTTGTTACTCAGATCTGCCTGTCCCAAAACCGTATGTGGAGTCCGTTCGGAAAGAGAAGAGTCGTGGAACTACGTGGAAAGTATTGGGCCCCATACATTCCACGGCTCTTCTCTTTCCGCACAGACCCTACAATGGGAAATCCTCTGAAAAACTTTTAAAGGTGCCTTCGTCTCTCTTTTATTACCGCAGTTCCCGCCAAAGGAGCAAAGCTCCTTCCCAGTTCCTATTAATAGAGAATAGATACATGGCACACCAAGAATAAGCTCCTCGTTTCGTCCTAGAACGTGCAGAATGTGGAATGAGTTACCTCTTGAGGTATTTTCTTTGTGCTACTACATAAGAAACTGGTACTCGTATTCAGGGTTCTCTAGGGCCGGCAACGTATAAGTGGCTCCTTCAATGTTGCTTATGTCCATGGACGACCGTGACCGCTTCCCATTAGGTGGATTTTCTGCTCGTTTGCTATCACAATAAAAAACTCTTTAATAGGTGTGAGTTTTGAATTAAACGTTATGGGGGTATGTCCTTAAACTACGTCCAAATAAGAGGTATGGGCACTGCGAATGACATCTCGCGTTGTGTGGTAGGGCATAGCACAGCGCATGTCATTCCAGATCTAGAGCAGAGCCCAACTGGGGAAGTACCTCCACCTTACAGAAGACCACAGCCAAATAACACTTGACCCTACTCATAGTACTGTAAGGTTGCCAGAGCTCAATGAGGGTGCGGAGTGTTAGGGTCGGCAACGCGCATATAACTCCTCTGGACTTACGGAGACTGCTTATCATCAGACGGGCCACATGCTTGTTTGCCACCGACGTACTATATAAAAAAAAATAAAGTACTTAAGACGAAAGAAGACGGCCGTTTCTGCATTACAAATGTAGTCCCCATTTTCTTCTCTGGATAATATTTGGATTTTATTTGGTTGGATGGAAAATAATTTTATATTATATATATATATATATATATATATTTTTTTTTTTATTTATTTAGGAAACAAACAGTCACATATTAATATATATAAGCTTAAGTGATAACAAACAGACCTTTAGTTCCATTGAAAATAAAAGAATACATAGTAAATTACAGATCGAAACAGGGAAGGTGTTAGGCATCTTGTCTGTCACGCGTACAGGGACTTCAAAACATCGGTAGGTAATTAATAAATGCATGACATAGTACAGAATTTAAAGTGGTATACAAAATAATTAAAAATACATGTATCGCTATAGTTGTTATGCGTGCAAATAATATATAGTTACTAGGTACTTAAAAGAAAACGTACAATATTTACCAATTTATTATATTAACCATAGCGGATTATTATAAAAATTAGGAGCAAAAAATGATGTCACACGGGTCCTTCTCCTCCACGGCTCCTCTTTCGTCTTAAGAGGCTGTCAATACCTAAAGCGCGCACACTGTCTATTTGTATCGGAGTAAATGAGATAGCACTGTCGCATGTTACTGGGCCTGGGCAAGGGAATAATAAGAAAATTATTTAAATAAAGAAAAGTGGATTATTATTGTAATATTTTACTCGGTAGCGGTTTAGATATAAATGTTTTGAAATTGTGATTTTAATTGCAGACCCATAAGTCAAAACAATAAAGACATAGAACCGTTTAATTGTGATTTTAAGACCAATCTTTGCAATTATTTTCTATCGAGCCGATTTCGTTCAATCATGTATCGAGTACAACCACGGTTTTTGAAATATAATTAATATGAACATATATTTTTCTTACTTGACTAAAACAAATAGTCTTTCTTAAAAAACTGTTTAAGTAACATCAATTTCAAGGACATTGGGTGTTGACAGCCCCTTAATGATATTATCTTCGCATCTATCCCCGTAGTGCGCCCCGTGCAAGTAGCCGCCGCCTCACACCTAGCGGGAAGTCATTACTGGCGGAAGCGTGGGGCTGCCAAGGGCCTGCTTAGCTAACACACACACACTTTCTAACATTATAGTATTCTTCAAACAGCTACTAGTTTTAAGATTGTTAGCTTAACAGTCTCTTGACGTGAAATATGTATTTCATACAATTTTTTATTTTTTTTATTCTTTGACATTTGGAGAACCTTTACACCTCCAAATCTTATTATTGTGTATTATTATTTTTCTCAGACCGTGGGGACCTTATACATCTCCAAACTTAATGTATTAACCGTGGAGACTATACGTCTCTGTCATATTGTATAATATACTTGACTTGGTACATACTAGTTATGTACAGAATGTAGCATTAGTTTATGAGACTGCTAGTTTAACAGTCCAGACGCGGTTTATTTATTTAGTATAAATTTTATTTTGACACTTGGAGAGACTTTACACCTCCAAATTTTATTAGTATTAGTACTCTGACATTGGGGACCTTTTACATCTCCAGATTTAATGTGTTTTTAACCATAGAGACTATACATCTCTATTGTATTGTAGTAATTATTTATTTTAAGATTATTATAATGTAATGTTTACCCAGGTATTGGCTGTTGTATTTATAAAATGTTGTTATGTATTTTTCATGTCACTATATGATGTTACTATAAATGTTGTATTGACTTGTAAAAGAGCCCTTGAGGCCTACTTGCAGAATAAATTTATGAATATTGAATTTTAGCTTGAGTACGGTGACTGATGTCATCTCAATGCAAATTTTTCTGTGCCGGTTAGGAAATTGCGGGAATCTTTCTCTGTTACCCTAATTACGCCCTAATTGGAGTAAAAGACACTTTGGTGTTCGCGGTAGGCTCTCAAGTTTCCGAGTCTTCTCTTTTTCCTCGCGTTGTCCCGGCATTTTGCCACGGCTCATGGGGGCTCTTTAAAGCAAGAGTGAATAGGCTACTACTGAATCGGTGAGCTCCATCTTAGACCCTGTCTTCACTTTCCATCAGGTGTGACTAGAGCCAATCGCCGATCAGTTTTTAATAAAAAAAAAAAAGCCTGGGGTCCGCTTGACAACTAATCCCAAGATTTGGCGTAGACACTAGTTTTTACGGAAGCGACTGCCATCTGACCTTACAACCCAGAGGGTAAACTAGGCTGTTCCTTCGGTTAAAGCTCATTTTTGAATGTAGGGGGAGGTTACACAGTAAAAGACATGTTTCTTCGATGCAGGTGTAATTGCAACTGAGTTAATGATCTACTATGGCTACATATATATGCATAGATACGTTTAAACATACCGGCCGCCAAAACTAACAGTTTTCAATAAATTTAAACAATTCAAAACAGAGGGCATGCACCGTCATTTACAAAAAAGATGAAAATTTTAAGATATGAACAATAATATATACGTTTTAGTAAAAAATATTCACTTCAGCACATGCAAAATCGTTTCACTCACTTCATCATATATTTGACTGTACTAGATTCGGTCTATAACTACTCATTCAATGTTTTAGGAAGTAATATTAATTTTGATAAAGGTCTTTTAAGCTCGTGGTCTCCCTTGCACTGTACAGTTACCACTCTCACCAGGTTATCTGCTCCAGGATGAAGATACTTGACCCTCCCTAGTAACCATTTAGTAGGTGGCGTAATTTCATCCTTTATGATTACTAAATCTCCAATGCAGGGCGCTGGTACAGTAACTTGCCACTTATATCTTTGTTGCAGTGTGTTAAGGTAATCGTTCTGCCATTGACGCCAAAAGTTCTGTGTCATCTTCTGTACTAACTGCCATCTGGTAAGTATATTGACCTTTTTGTGCTCATAATTGAAGTCTGGAACACTGACCAAGGGCTCACCCACTAAGAAATGTCCTGGCGTCAGCGGGACTCCTGTGGTACTGTCTATTTCACAAAGAGGACGACTATTTAGACAGGCCTCGACCTGAGTCAACAGAGTGGCTAATTCTTCATAAGTCAGTTTAGTATCCTTATTTACTCTGGCTAAATGTCGTTTGGCAGACTGAACTCCCGCTTCCCATAGGCCGCCGTATGAAGGCATTCTTGGGGGTATGAAGTGCCACGTTGTCCCTTCAGTAGCCAGCAGTTCTGCCACTTCGCTGGCTAAATTGTTTTTCCCAGGTTCGAACATACATTTCAACTCTTTAGCAGAACCAGTAAAATTGGTACCATTGTCGCTCCAAATATCTTGACAATGGCCTCTGCGCGCAACAAATCTTCTAAAAGCAGCTATGAAAGCTTGTGAAGTCAGATCTGATACAGCCTCAAGATGAATGGCTTTCGTAGCCATGCATACGAACAAACAAATGTATCCCTTAGTTGCATGATGTCCTCGGCCTTTAGAGGTTCTCATTAAAACGGGTCCAGCATAATCAACGCCACTATTTAAAAAAGGTCGATTTTGGTTAACTCTGACTGTTGGCAACTGGCCCATGAATTGATTCTTGACTTTAGCTTTGTCTATGACACAGGTCTTGCAATTGTAAATACATTTTCGAATGGATGACTTTAAGCCGATAACCCAATATTTGGTTTTCACGTAAGTCATCATTAACTGATTCCAACCATGAAGTGTTCTAGTGTGGGCCTCATTAATAATTAATTTTGTAATATGTTGGTTTCGTGGAATAATAATTGGATGCTTTGTCTGTTCAGACAATGAGGCATTTTGAAGACGTCCTCCCACTCTTAACAAACCTTTCTCGTCTAAGAATGGTGCAAGTGTGATTAGAGTACTTCTTTTCTTAACTCTTCCATCTTTTTTCAAATCGTCTATATCTTTTCTGTATACTAGATTTTGATAAAACCTTATACATTCTTCTTCTACTTTTTCCATTTCTTTAACTGTTAAATGTTTACTCTCTTCTAGTTCTCTTTTTCGTTCAGTTAACATTCTTCTACAATAAGCTAGCACTCTCTTCATTCGTGACATTGTTGAAAATCTCTCCCATATAGGCCTCTCATCTACAAGTACATGACATGTCGTTTTAGATTCTAATTCTGTTTGTGCAATTTCTGTTTTTTCATATTCTACTTGGTCTCTCTTAAGCCAGTCAGGCCCATTCCACCACAGATCTTGTGTAGCTAATTCTTGCGCTTTGACTCCTCTTGTCGCGATGTCCGCAGGATTGTCAGCAGATTGCACATGTCTCCAACGATCATTATCTATCAATCTGGTAATATCTGCTGTTCTATTCGCTACAAATGTTTTCCAGCGACTAGGTTGAGATTGCAGCCAAGCCAGTACGACCATTGAGTCTGTCCAAACAAATATTTTATTTTTAGGAATCTTCAGAAGTTCTGCGACATCACTGATCAATTCTGCTAATAAGGCTGCAGCACAAAGCTCTAATTTTGGAACAGAAAGCTGCTTCAAGGGTGCGACTTTAGTTCTTGATGCGATCATTGAGACGTATACTACACCACCTCTAACAACTTTCAGGTACGTCACAGCTGCATAAGCTTGAGTGGATGCATCTGAAAATCCGTGCAGCTCAATGAGATCATCTTCTCGTGTCAAGTGTAACCAGCGCTGAACCTTGATGTTTTGTAAATTTACCAGTTCTTCTCTATAGCGTATCCACTCGTCTGTCAAGTCCGATGTCAATTCATCATCCCACCCCAGATGACTCAACCATAACTTCTGAATTAAAACTTTAGCAGTTATAATTACAGGTGCTAGCCACCCAAAGGGGTCGAAAAGACGAGCTACATCAGAAAGTATCGACCTCTTAGTTATAGGACTTCTCATCTCAGGTAAGTTTACTGTAATTTCAAACGTATCGTCTTGTCTATTCCAGGTCAAACCAAGAATCTTTATTATTTTATCCATTTTGATTTCCAGCGTGTCTCTTGTACTGTTATCTTCTTTTAGATATTCTAAAACTTCATCTGAATTGCTAGACCATTTTTGCATTCGAAATCCTCCTCTTCTCAATATTTCTTTAATTTCTTGACACATTTTCTTTGTTTCTTCTATGTTTTCATTTCCTACCATTAGATCATCCATGTAAAACGACTTCTTTATTACAGGTGCAGTTTCTGGAAATTCGTGAGCTTCATCGTCGGCTAATTGGTTTAATGTACGGACTGCTAAGAATGGCGCTGCAGCGGTCCCAAAAGTCACAGTTGTTAACTCATAGCTCTCGAACTCATCTTCCGGCCTATCTCTCCAGACAATGCGTTGCAGGTTTATGTGTTCCTTTGTCATATTTATCATCCTATACATTTTCACGATATCTCCCACGACGCAAATCTTGTGTTTTCGCCAAGCTATTACTAGGCTCCGAAGATCTGGTTGTAAAACTGGCCCTACCATCATGGTGTCATTGAGAGAGTGACCGTGTGAGCCCTTAGCAGAAGCATCATAGACTACGCGCACTTTACTAGTGTCTTTGTCCTCTCGAATAACAGCCAAATGAGCAAGATACAGTGCATTTTCATCGTTTTGTGTTTCTGATCTTCGCAAGTGTCCCATGTCCTTGTACTCATTTATAACATTTGTGTATTCCTGCTTTAACTTATCGTCTTTTCTAAATTTTCTTTCCAAACTCTGAAATCGATTGATAGCCTGATGTTTCGTATCACCACATAGATTAACAGTTTCTTCAACATTTTGTTTCAATGGTAAGTGTACTGTATATCTTCCGCTTTCATCTCTTTTAGTTGTCCTTTTGTATATCTCTTCGCATTTTTCTTCTTCTTTTGTCAGTATTTTCTTTTTCTTGTACACATCAGTTTCTATCTCCCAGAACCTTCGCAGTAAATCATTGTCTTCAGCCACCATTCTTGTTATGTGTAATGTTGTAACGTTGTGTTGGTCGCTCTGTGCTTCTATTTGTTTTCGACCCGTTAGTATCCATCCTAAAGTAGTTTTTTGAGCGACTATCCCATCATTCATTTTTAATAAACCTTCTTGAATAATTTGACAGTAGATTTCTGCGCCGAGCAACATATCCACCTTGCTGGGTATGTCATAGGTAGGATCAGCCAATTTCAATGTTTCAATGGCCTGAGAATCTATCGAAATATGTTTCGAAGGTAAATATGTGGATACAGACTTTAAAACGTAAGCTGAAACTAGAACAGTCTTTTTGTTTTCATATCTTGATGAAATTGTAATGTCGACCATATGCTTAATATTTATTTGTGTACTTTCTTCAAGTCCAGAAACTACTCCATTGATGCTAGTTCTTGGCAAACCCAGTAATTGTACAACTCGTTCTGATACAAATGAAGCCTCTGAGCACGGGTCGATTAGAGCTCGAAGTATGTGTGTATCACCATCGCTTGATCTTACCGCTACTTGGGCTGTGGCCAGTAACATTTTACGACTCGGTTGTTGTTTGGAAACGTGCAAAGTTGTAAGTTTCGTGTCAGGTTCTGGTTGTGATTGTGGTTGTGTAGCAGCTACTTCTTCATTAGCTTCTCGCGTTTGATGCAGAAGAGAATGATGTCTTTTTCTGCAGATCCTGCACGACGTCTTTTGTTTGCATCGAAATACATTATGGTATGGAACAAGACAGTTGTAACACAATCGGTTCTTTCTCACAAAATCATGTCTGTCTTCCACTGAGTTTTTAGTAAATTCCTTGCAGTTGAATATGTAGTGTTCGCCTTTACAATAGGTACAAGTAGGCTGTGATGCTACGCTAGCATGAGCACATTGGAACAAACTCTCTTCATCTTCTTCTTGTTCAGCTACATGAAATGTTTTGGGAGTTTGTGACTTATCACGTGTAGGCATTGAAACTGCTGCGGCCATTTCCAATGTGCGAAACTTAGCCACCAGAAACTTCTGTAACTCTTCCCACTTAGGCATGTCTTCTGAGCTGTCCTTATGTACAGTTTGTTCCCAGTCTTTAACTGACTCAGCGTCCAGCTTCTGTCCGACGAGAAAGATAATTATCGGATCCCAAGAATCCGTGTTTACGTTTAAATTGTTTAAACTGTTGATACATTCCATAGTGGTATCAAGTAAATGTTTTATTTGATTTGAAGACTGGGTTTGAATCTTCTTCTGACCAACTAATTTCTTTAATACAGAATTAACAATCATTCTTTTGTTGCCGAAACGGTTTTTAAGTAACTCCCATGCCTGTGTGTAATTATTTTCTGTTATTTGTACATGCCGCAATAATGTCTCTGCTTCACCAGAGACACTTGTTTTTAAATAGTGTAACTTTTGTACACTTGTTAATTTTGTGTTGTGCACGAGGGCTGTGAATAAATCTTGGTATGTGGGCCAATCCTCATATTTCCCTGAAAAGGTCGGCAATTGGATTTTTGGCAGATTTACAAACGGTAATTGCCCTTCATGGAACGACGTTGACATAGTAGATAATTCCATTGCCTTTTTTTCAGACTCCCACTTGGTCAATAAATCTGTTAAGTCGGCATGCAAACAGAGGTAAAGGTCTTCCACAATATAATAATCTTCATTAACAAAATACTTGATATCTCCTCGTTGTTCACGCGGTGTGCAATGCATGAGACTATTGTGTGCTTGTTTAAACATAATCCAATAATCATCAAGCATTTTAATTCTTTGTTTAACATAACCCTCGGTTAGCCGTTGTTTTGGACACTTCTTTATGTTAGATTGCGTTTTTTGTATCATACCGGCCACATCTTCTAACTTGGTAATGAATTGAGTTTGTTCGGGCGTTATTGGAGGCATTTTAGTAATTTATTCACTAAATTATTCACTTTATAATTAATCAGATAATTGTCACTAGGTATCAAAGTCAATAGTTCCAACACACGAAGTTATCTTTACGCCAAATAGTTTGTAAATCACACTTGCAATCACTTTCCTGTTTGTTATAAATCAATAATTATTTAACTTTACTTAAATCTTCACTAAACAACGTAAACAACTCCGCTTATCTCTTAAGGAATGCGATTGTATTCGCCGGCCGGCCGCCTGCATCACTCCCGTACTTGATCCGGTTCGATTTTGGACCATATGTTCCTTCGGTTAAAGCTCATTTTTGAATGTAGGGGGAGGTTACACAGTAAAAGACATGTTTCTTCGATGCAGGTGTAATTGCAACTGAGTTAATGATCTACTATGGCTACATATATATGCATAGATACGTTTAAACATAGGCCTTGTTGGGATTAGTCCGGTTTCCTCACGATGTTTTCCTTCACCGAAAAGCGACTGGTAAATATCAAATGATATTTCGTACATAAGTTCCGAAAAACTCATTGGTGCGAGCCGGGGTTTGAACCCGCGACCTCCGGATTGTAAGTCGCACGCTCTTACCGCTAGGCCACCAGCGCTCTCTCAACTCAAGTTTCCGAGTCAATTCTAACAATATGCAGTGTCAAATAATTGTTTTTATTTTGGTATTTTATGATTCGGACGTTAGCCTTTTTAGATAAATTACGTGGAGCAAAACTAGAAACAGGAAATATTTGCTGGTGCCATTTATAAAAACCTTTGTTTGTTTATAAATAATAAACAGGGTCATTTTATTATATACAAAAATGTAATTTTTATTTACAGCAAACCAAATGTGGTTATGATAATAAATCAAACAGCAACAAAATGGGTTTCTTTGTGTGGAAATGTATACAAAGTGAACATACTTACTGAACGGACATAAAAAAAAGTGGCTGTGACATAATCGGACAGACAGACGGACATGACGAATCTATAAGGGTTCCGTTTTTTGCCATTTGGCTACGGAACCCTAAAAAATACATAATCTGATTATTCGAAATAATGTTTATTAGTTGTGTAAACTTCTATGAAATTATGGTTGCTAAAGCTGCTGCCTCGAGGCTTTATTTCCGGAAATGGAATATCAAAGAAATTAAAAAAATTGCAAAATTTCGGTGCTTTGTAATTTTTAACACGTGGCTCTTGGACTCTGGCTTACTCGTAGAGATCTACCAACTGAGCCTCCAAAAGTAGGTAATAGTAGATTGTTAACCAAGGGATGAAATGGTGCCTTTCACCCGAGTTAAACACGCTACTTTTAATTTTGAATACGAGGAAAGTAAAATGTAAGTATATAATAATTCAGCCTATATACGTCCCATTGCTGAGCACAGGCCTCCTCTCATGCGCGAGAGGGCTCGGGCTATAGTCCCCACGCTAGCCCAATGCGGATTGGGGACTTCACATACACCTTTGAATTTCTTCGCAGATGTATGCAGGTTTCCTCACGATGTTTTCCTTCACCGAAAAGCTAGTGGTAAATATCAAATTACATTTCGTACATAAGTTCCGAAAAACTCATTGGTACGAGCCAGGATTTGAACCCGCGACCTCCGGATTGAATTGAAAGTCGGACGTCATATCCACTCGGCTACCACCGCTTCATAAGTATATGTGCATTTAGCCTATAAGTAGGTATATGTGCATTTAAATAACACGGCTAAGTAGTATTTCTTGAGGGTACTTTTAATTTACAATTTAGGTAAAAATATGGTTATTTATGGAATGGGGAACTTGTTTCTTTTTTTTTTGTATAAGATAAAACTTTTTATTTATAATAACAATATACATAATGGATATATAAAGAGTAACTACTACTACTATAACTAGCTTAAATCTAAAATATGCCCTTGAGGCAATGTACCAAGGATGCTGGCGGCATTTCCTCATTGTATTGCAATA
Source organism: Cydia pomonella (assembly GCF_033807575.1). NCBI lineage: Eukaryota > Metazoa > Arthropoda > Insecta > Lepidoptera > Tortricidae > Cydia > Cydia pomonella. Next base: position 12,923,111 of record NC_084725.1, on the reverse strand, counting down.
CTGATACGTTGTGCGTGGAAGCCGCCAGCTCGCCGCTCCCCAGTTATGGCCGCGATTTCTGCAAATAACTTGTGCGCGCTGGGACCCCAGGACTTGTTTCTTTAATCAATAAACAAATTGGTCGTTGGTTTTCCCGCTTTTTCCTCCGGCTAGGTAGCGAGCCCAGCCTGCAGCCCGTAGTTTCATGAATACAAGTAATAGTGGGCAAGTAGGTAAGTACGGTCGCGGAAATTGATTCTTTAGCAACTTGCGGTTCAAGTAAATTTGGTTGTACATAAGGCTTATGGTAAGAGCTCTCCATTGTAAAGTGACACGTTAACTGCTAAAGAATCAATTTCCTCGACTGTACAAGTACCTTATTTACGACAGTAACATGTACATTTAATTTTTTTAATTTAATATTTTAATATATATATACAGCATTACAGTCGAGACCAAAGCACTGTACAATTCAGATTATATGATAGGATTACATACTAGGAAAAACAGATCACAATCATCTACATGCCCTTGACGGGCATAAATATGTATATATTTCTCTTAACTGTATTTAAACATTTTAAATAAACAATATGCTAACCGAGCTCGAACGCAGGAGAGTATAGGCCAAGTATCGTCGGTGATAGCAGATCAGATATGTGCATACCTAATTAACAACTCTCTATCGTGCTTCAGCGATGTTGATGATACGGCCAACGAAGTAAACTTGCCGATGAAGTAATGATTAAGGATATATACATTAGATTTTGATATTTACTTAACGCAAGGATCAGTTTTAGGCGATGTAGTGTATGTCAATACAACGATAATTAGTTTTAGCGTTCGTATGATTCAACCCAACTCGTTTTTTGCGTGCCTGTGGTATTTTCCGACCGATACGACCTTCAAACCTTCAAGAAAAGAGCATACTCCCATCTTAAATTCCGGCAACGCACTTACAATCCTTCTGGTGTTGTGATGTGCGTCGGTAATCGCTTACCATCAGGCGATTCATCGGGTCATTTGCCTCCATGAAACATAAGAAGTAGCTACAGGTAAATGATAATCTACTATTTTATTTTAAGAAAGCCTTTTTCTTATTTTGAACTAAATTTTGAACTTTAAGAAGCATTTGAGTCATTCTAGCTAATAAAATAATTGCAAAAGACAAACCCAGGACATTTCAGGCGTGTATCGATCCCGTGACCCCATTTCCATTGCATCCAGCCTCCGTACCGGGACACCATAACAAAACAACATTAAACAGAAGGTCGTAAGTAACAGGGATTTTGTACTTTATTATGCCCTTTTAGGGGTGCCGCAAGGTAGCGTACTTGATCGTGACATTTAAAATCCCCTGTAATAGCGGTGTTATAAATAGATAAGGAATTATTAACTGACATTGGAAGGGAGATCACTCGGCTGGTTTTATCTGAGTGCCCATAGATTTTTCAATTTTTGCATATTCTAAAAGGGTTTATGGACTAGCAAACAGTTGATAATGGTTTTTTTTTTTTTTTATACTACGTCGGTGGCAAACAAGCATACGGCCCGCCTGATGGTAAGCAGTCTCCGTAGCCTATGTACGCCTGCAACTCCAGAGGTGTTACATGCGCGTTGCTGACCATAAACCCGCCCCCCCCTCGTTGAGCTCTGGCAACCCCTGTCCAGTTGTGTCCAGTGTGGCAGTTTGTTCCTATCCATCATTTTGACAATTATGTTTGTAAGAGAGGGACAAAATTTAACAAAAGCTTTTATACTACGTCGGTGGCAAACCAGTACGTAGCCTATAAACGCCTGCAACTCTAGAGGTGTTACATGCGCGTTGCCGACTCTAACACTCCGCACCCTCGTTGAGCTTTGGCAACCTTACTTACCGGCAGGAACACAACACTATGAGTAGGGTCTAGTGTTATTTAGCTGCGGTTTCCTGTAAGGTTCCCAGTTGGGCTCTGCTCTAGATCTGACTTTATTCATCAATTTGTTTAAGTATGTCAATATATTTAACCCTAAACCTTTTTAACACTTTTTAATTTTCTTAGGGATGACAAACTCAAATTGTCAAAAAACTAGGCATATAAAAAAATTCCAAAGGAGAAATTAAGACATCTTTCCTTAAACAACGTACTAAACGGTTATTGGTCGTGACGTCATAATCAAGTGGAAGCAATGAACTAGCTATGGAAAACAGAAAAATGTGATTTAGACGGTGAAATATTGCATTTACGTTTAATTACTTAAAAAACGATTTTTTAATAAGATGCAATACAATTTTGTATATTCATTTTGATAGTTACAATGAAACTTTTTTGAATCTTTGAAGTCGTTTATTTTTTATCATTTTAGTGTCCAATTTACTGCGATAAATTGCTAAATTTCTCTCGGTTTAAGAGGGAAGAAATAGCTTTAATCTAACGAAATAACGGTACTTTTTCTATGAAATTCCTTTTCGGGAGAAAACGTTTTCGACCAACCAAATTTTGACAAATTACTTTGATTTTGATGTCGGTCGCTTCAGCGTAATATATTCTAGGTTTCGTTTTAAAAAACAAATATATATATAACACAACATTTGTCATCAATATCATCATCCCTATTAACAGACCTAACAGACCCCTAAATTGTTCAGAAGTTTTTCTTAGACAATATGTTTTTCCCGGTGCAGTAAAGATTAAAGGTGATCTTGCATAAGGTATATAAATAAGCCCAGCAGTGGGATAGGGCGGTACGTTCAAGTTCGGTGTGTATCGATCGTTTGACCTACTTTTGGTTGCATCTCCATCTCAATAACTGAATCATATTACTGAGTGGCTTTTCGCAAACTTGTTCCATTAGTTCTATTAACATAAATATATACTAGCAGTATGTAATAAGCTTTGGTGGCCTATCGTTAAAACGAATGGGGACACAGTCACGTGACTACTTTTCCATACAAACGTAGTCCCCCTTTTCCTCTCTGAATATTATCATATGTTTTTGCAATAGGGTTATTTCCAATTTTTTGAAACGCTCTTATTACGTTCTATATTAACTAAAATTTGCCCTAAAATTCGACTTTTATACTAAAAATGGCTTTAAATATGTTAAAATAACAAAATATATTTTGACGGATGCTTTCGCGCCCAAAACGCTCTTTGAAAATTGTGTGACGTCACAGTTTACGGTTTGACACATAACTACATACCCACGTAGAAGATACGAGCTGTCAACTGATATTTGTCATTTGTTGTTTATCGCCTAACTGTCAACAGTGTCAATCCGAGAGTTGTGACGTCATCAGAATCTTCAATGACGTTTCAAGTTCGGTCACGTGACGTGTGCTAAAAGATATTTTAAATTCAATATTTACAAAAATATGGTCATTACAGGTCCCGTAAAAGTAGTTTAACATATGTTCTTATAATCCAAAAGAATTTATTGGGATACAATTCTGCCCTAAGATTTGTAGATGGAAACAACCCTATTTGATGTATACTCACAGCTATGCCCCTTCGTTTTTTCCGAAATCAGAAATCATTGAATTTATTCGTGATAAACTATAACATACAAAAGTATAGCATAACAAAAGAAATAAAATTTGAAACATAGAATAAATAAATAGTACCACGAAATGGTCCCGCCTCAGCATAAATGCTAACCCAAAAGTCAACGCTGATCTCCCGGCTACACCATTTGTGGGTCACGATGTCACGAACGCAGCTGTACGACACGGCATAAAACTGAACGCGACTTTGCGGCCATTCTTAGATTTTTAGGGTTCCGTAGTCAACTAGGAAATAAGTACATAGAAAATAACACACGTCAAAGACAAATCACACACAGCACACCTCGATCGTACGCCGTGTAAGGACGAGACACAACCCGCATCTCGCTATAAATGAAATGAAAATGAAAATATTTAATTCAGACACCAAGTATCCATATTTTTGTCTACAAGACTGTGTTAGTAAAATAACAAGAAAAATCTTAAAAATAAAGTTAACATTAATGTTAGTGTTAGTGGAACACATAATGCTCATTGGATCTAACATGCATTGTCATCCAGTGAGTTATAAGGGGGCTATCCACCCTTTCCGCAATCACCCTCAGGAGAGTGTTGGTGCTGCCCCGCACGCGGTCCCACAGGGACGCCACCCTCTTACGCAGCACTGCGTGGAAGCCGTCTGTGCTCCACTCAGCGAACATTGCTGACGCGCTGCAGCGCCAGGGCAGCCCCAATAAACCCCTGAAAGCGTTGTTGTACTGGACACGCAGAGCACTAAAGGTTTTTTGGGTGTAGTTGCTCCACAGGTTGCACGTGTACAGGTTTTGGCAGTAGGTTTTAAATAATGTAATTTTTACCTCACGGGAACAGCGAGCAAACCTGCGTGACAACATGTTACCCCTAACCGATAGTGCTCTGCGTTCCCTCTCCAGGTCTTCATTATCTTTTAGAGTGTCTGTGACCCAATGGCCCAAATATTTAAATTTTGTAACTGTCTGAAGAGGAGAACCGTCTAGGTTAATAGGTGGTATAGAATACGTTTTAGTACCAGACTTAAAGACTAAGATCTCACTCTTCTTGACATTATATTTGAGCCCGTGGGCCACAGAGTATCTCTCACATATACCCAGCAAGACTTTTAATGCGTTTATTGAGGGGCTCAGCAGCACCATATCGTCGGCATAGCTATACCCAGTTGTACATGAGCTAGTATATATAGCTATGCCCAGTTGGGCATGAGCTTCGGCACTGGAAAAAGAACATGGAGAAAGTTGGATTCCCGAGGAAGGACATCGGTTAGTTTATATCACGGAAGTGGGCAGAAACCAATAAATCCGAAACATTCATGTTTCGGATATTTTATGCATGGTTATTTGTCGATCCCGGCCACATACTCGACGAGTGGCATGGAAATATCAAAAATGCACAACGTTAATATTCAAGTTTTCACTTCTGCCGGCACTCCCGGAGTGCAACCCGTTGTCTTTTTTTATCAAAGTCGAAGTTGTTTGCTGTACAGTTCACAGAAAAGCTTTAGATTTTCTGACTATGATCGTCTGGAGTGTAACGTTATTTGGAATGAAGTAGTTCACAGAAAGCATTAGATTTTCTGACTATGATCGTCTAGAGTGTAACGTTATCTGGAATGAAGTACAATTAGGGGTATCCTCGTTAGCTAAGTTTTTTAATTATATAGATGTAATATATATTTGGCGAATGTAGCATACTTTATGTACATATACAGGGAGGAAAAATTTCCAATGAAATATCCTAATCACAACAAAAACCACTAACTACTAACGTGCTGTATTCAACAAATTGCACTTACCAAAAACATTACCCTAAGCTAAGTTATTTGAGCTCCGCAACTTACAAAATGCAACTTTAATAACTTCCACTTAAAGTCCAAAATCACAATAACGCCTCTGAAAGTTTACGACAATAAGAAATCGTTATACTTCAGAAGTTACCATTGACCGATTTTGATTTTTATCACTTTTATTATAGGATTCAAATTCGGTGCTATCGTGTGGTGGTTACGTCGTTCTATTGACGTAATGTTTTCTGCACGTTTGAGAGGTAGGTATTCTGTAAATGTGTGCATTTATCTCGATCGTAAACTTTCACATGTACAGTCAAGGTATTAAATATCGACACGTACAAAGTGCCAAAAATATGTACACACGACCTTATTGCCTATACATTAAAGTAGTGTATACATATTTTTGGCACTTTGTCCGTGTCGATATTTAATACCTTGACTGTACTGACATGATAAGATTTTTGTATTTTATCATACGTCATAATTAAATATTAACTTAAAAAAATAGAAAAATTGACTTCAAAACGGATAAAATAAAATATTATTCGTTTTATACGCGCTAGCAACTGAAGTGTCAAGTCGGTGCCAAGCCAAATGGTCACGCACTGTGCGGTTTAAGAGGAACTTCCTCCCGCGCACGCTCTGGTTGTGGAATGCGTTAAGAGGAATTCCTAGTTGTGATTTTCCCATACAAACGCTCTCGACTGTTTCCTTCCTGGATTTTTAACCTAGAGCAATGATTTTTTCAAATAAGATCAATATCATCAATATCTGTGCCGCTATGTTTTGCTTTTTTGGATTATTTTATTTTGAAGAAAATTACAGCGCCTCGAAAATCGCAAAATCGGCTTAATTGAATTGGCTGTAAAAAAAGGCACAGTATACAAATATGACAACAAATATCCAAAAAATCAAAACATAGCGGCATAGATTATTTCTTCCTCTTGCAATTCCCAAAATTTCATAATGATTGGTTGTGATTTGGAGGAGGAAACAGTCGAGAGCGAAACCTCGATTTTTGAGTTTTTTGCGTGTGAATTTCGGTCCGAGCTGCAGTTGTCCTTATCGCACGAATTGGAGGCGGAGACAGTTTCTAAATATACGTACACAGAAGGAATAGTGATGGGCATAACATCCTTATTAGGGATTGCAGAACCGGTACTGTTTTAAAGAACCGGGATTTCACGGTACTTTCGGAACTGGTCTAATTATTTCATTATTTTAAATAAAACGACAGCATTTTGCGATTTGACCACCTTTCGTATTATAATTTAATAATCACATTTTCTTTTACTACGTATAATCACAATAAACAAGTAAATTTTTTTTAGAAATATAGTAGTTTACATTGCTCATACTTGTGCGTCACAAGTAAAAGATAACTACATTGATGTTTGCCACTAGATAGCAAATTAAATGAAATTACATTGATAAGGGGATTTATATACATATAAGTATCGCAGTCGTATTGTATAATCCGCCGTATTACATTACGGCTAGCCGATATCAAAATAAGGGCCATTTTGAAATGCGGCGGTTCAACGATTAAGGTATGTTGGGTAAATACCGGATGCGGGTGAAGAACGTCGGACATTCATTTCTCCCTAATTTGGCTTTATTTTTTTAATATTGGCAACATTGTGTCAGACGCCATTTCATTGCGCCTCGACTGCCAGTGTTCCCGCGTCGCTCAGGGAGTCGGGCTTGTGCTATGCGCAATCACAGAGAGCAAGGTAAATTTCGCGAATTCTTTCTTCTATCCGATCTTCGACCTGTAATTTATTTTGCGTATTGTGATGAAACTGTGTTTGTTTTTGTAATTGTGTTAACAGACCTAGCACTGCTGTAGACCGCTATCCGATCTTGACCCTTCCAGGTAAAGATCGGAAAGAAACAATCCGATCTTTACCTAATTCAAAAACAGCAGTGATTGTCAAACTTTAAATTTTCTTCAATTTACCTACTGACCTACTTAATTATCACATTTATTGTTTTCTTGATCACACTTTCGTACCACTATTTTTATCCAGTACCACTACCAGCGCGACGGTAAATCAAAAGGAAGAGATTTTGGCAGTCTATTTTGTATGTTTGTATATTGTATGTGTATGTTTAGTGACAATGACACCTACTTACTGACAATGTAATTTTTTTAATTTCCGCAACCCAAAGGTTGCCTGGAAGAGATCGCTTTTTAGCGATAAGACCGCTTGTTGTTTACCTGTGCTTATGTTTCTGTTTTCTTTTATTGAGGTGTGCAATAAAGAGTATTTATATTGTATAGGGATGATGATACATGTTGAATTGTATAACAAAATCGAGTAAAATAGATAGCAAATGAGCAATTTTTCGCAATAAAGTACCTACACATACGGATGCATATGTAGATGTGCACGCATACATACATAGCTAGTTTAGGATACAAAATAGAGATAGGGCTTCGAAATTAGTTCCCTTAAAATGCTTCAAGAGGGCTCTCTTTTCCTATATATTTACTTTACTCTTTACATACGATCCTTACATTTTATAAAAAAAAGATTGTATATCAACTATATAATATATACATAATTGCAAAATTATACCAACAAAATCGCAATTTTACTTATTTTCTATACTTCAAGATGGGCTCTCAGTGAGCTCAACGAGGGGTGGGAGGGGGTTAGGGTCGGCAACGCGCATGTAACTCCTCTAGAGTTGCAGGCGTACATAGGCTACGGATACTGCTTACCATCAGGCGGGCCGTATGCTTGTTTGCCACCGACGTAGTATAAAAAAAACCTTGACCTTTTTAAAGAACTACTTAATCTTTTTGATTTCTAAGTTTGATTCTTATTTTTTTGGCGACCTTCATTAAAAATGACTGGGCACGATTATTTTTTATTTTGATTTTTGTCCCTCCTACTTAAGTACTTAATATCTTCCAGTACATTCCTTTCAATAAACAATACATTTACACTTTCACTAAACCTGTACAGTTCACGAGATCTTAAATTGTCAAAACTTCGAAACCTATCTATTATTTTAGTGGTTTTTCTTACTTTATTACTTCGGGTAAACCTTACAATAAGAGGTTTCTTAGCACATTGTTTACTTATCAAATTGCCTTATGACATAGGTATCAAAGTTTGAGAGCCACAATTTTACCAATTTTTGTATCAGGGTTAAGATCGGATACAAAAATACGAAAAAAAAACTTTCGTTGACAACTTTTAAGTTTGTAATTATTGGTGGCTGTAATGTAATTTATATACATTGGAGAAGGGTAGACACCGGACCTACGAATACGAACGAATCTACGGTTATTATTTAACGATTCGCTCCGTACTACAAGAATCTGTCACGTGCTGAGATCTCGAAAAAACGTTTTCTCACGAGTTCTCTCAATTGGTCCCAAAATTGTCCGGCATTATCCCAACATTCTTTACCCAGATTGTCATTGCGATACGTTCTTCAATAAGGCGGCCCAAGTCTAGCCCCATCGTAGGTATTACAAGTTAAATAGATTGTAGTTTAGCCATATATTTATACCTACTTACAAAAACGGATAGGGACAGTCAAGTGTAAAAATATGGGTGTACACATCTTACTCAAAAATATGTCCCAGCATCTTATTCCAGTGTAGTAAGAGCGTAGTACCATATTTATGAGACGATTCTTTCGATACATATTTTTGCACTTGACTGTACGACGACGACCGAAGCAGGGACATCATTATTTTTTGCAGTTTTTACCTATATGGTAATTAATAGATACAGTATAATATAAAAATGAAAAACAATATTAATTTATGTGATAACAACAAAAACAACTTGCATCGGGCAGCGCAGGATAAATTCCGTTCGGCTCGCGGGCGATGTCGTGTCGACGGAACGGCGCGCAATGAGCGGGCACTGGAGTCTCGCATCTGTGTGCGCGCACTCACACTTAGATAGCTCCCGCTCCCGCCCACCGCAGCGCGACAGAAACATAGCTTCAAAAATTCGAGATTTGAAAAGTTGCTCAGCTAGGAATTGCTCTTAAATGCCGAGGTTTTCCCGAGGGTCTACAGTATGAGGTTCTTCAAAAAAGGAGTGTACAGATTTTTAATGGGTCGGCAACGCGCATGTAACACCTCTGGAGTTGCAAGCGTCCATAGGCTACGGTGACTGCTTACCATCAGGCGGGCCGCATGCTTGCTTGCCACCGTCGTGGAATAAAAAAAAGAACTATCGAACCGAATGCCAACCCTGGTGTATTTCGATAAAAAAGAAAGAAAATCATTAGTTGCCTAGTGGCTTGACACCATCAGTACACTCATGTAAAATTGTAGTCTACTAAATTTACTGCCATCTTTCGACACAGGACTTAAACTCTTAGAATGACATATGGCTATTTGGCCCATGTTATTTCACCGATATGCTTAGAGCATTTGACCAACCGGAGTCGCCTTACTTAAGAACTTTACCACTCTCTCGAAAACCTCGGCCAATGGTCATGTATAGTGTAGGGACTGGCGTTTATCTAAAATTACTATTTGTACGTTACGTACAAATAGTACACGCGAAAACATTTGACGTGCTCCTCCCCCGCAAAAATCGTCAGACTGTTTGTACAGAATATTACAGACAAAGCGATTCCAGTCGGTTAAATTCTCTAAATTGAAATGTGTTAAATATCAAACGGTGTCGCCATCTACTCGAGTATAGGCCAAAGTTATATCGCCATCTATTCGAACATAAATTTCTGTTTTAGACTTTAGAAGTAGACCTACTCATGTATTCCTTCCTCCATCTGCCACCCCGGTTTGCTCAACTGACCCTCTTGTCAGAGACGGGCACAGAAAGTACGAAATTCTGCTCTATCTATTGCAAGTAATCTGCGACCCGCTATAAATATATATAAACTGCATTGTATATTATGTTTGTATGTTGTTGTTATTGTTTTTTGCGAAGCTCAGAAGCCACAATACAAATGGATTAGATATCTGTGATATTGACAAGAACCTTCTGTAATGGTAATAACGGCTGTTTTTGTTTGGAAGGAGGCTATGGTACTAACTTATGTAGGATTTAAATATTTGAAGGGTAGATGCGTGTTGACTACACTCTTCTTCTTCGCGTTGTTCCGGTAATTTGCCACGGCTCATGGGAGCCTGAGGTCCGCTTGGCAACTAATCCCGAGAATTGGCGTAATATAAAGATAAAAATAATATTGATATTTCGTACATAATAAGTTCCGAAAAACTCATTGGTACCAGCCGGGGTTAGAACCCGCGACCTCCGGATTGCAGCAGTGGCAGCATGGTTCCATTTTTATCGCTTGTCACTATGCCCGTCACTTTCGCACTTACATACTTGTTAGAACGTGACAGGCATGGTGACAAATGATAAAGAGCCGACCATCTTAGCCCTACAGCAGTGGCAGCATGGTTCCATTTTTATCACTTGTCACTATGCCCGTCACTTTCTCGCTTGCATACTCGTTAGAACGTGACAGGTATGGTGACAAATGATAAAGAGCCGACCATCTTAGCCCTACAGGTCGCACGCTCTTACCGCTAGGCCACCAGAGTTTTTTGCGTGTTCACTAAACTATTCTAAGTTTTCTTAAACTCGACGGAATCTTGAGCCTCAATATGCACGTTATGAATACAAAACTTCTGTGAAACTCTGGCGTATTGATTGTATTACTCGGGTCACTCACGTTTTCAGTCGACACGTCTCAAGCTTTCGACTAAGTACCCGCGAGTGACACGTATTCGTATACCTAAATCTTTATTTAGGTAACATATTGAGAAGAACCTAAAGAAGTTACCATTTTTTTAAAGGTCCATTGTTAAAGGTCCATTGGAGTAACTGATGATGAAATAATTGTTTAAGAACAAATAGATGAAATGAAATGACTCAGATAGCGATTTTTTTTTATACTACGTCGGTGGCAAACAAGCATACGGCCCGCCTGATGGTAAGCAGTCTCCGTAGCCTATGTACGCCTGCAACTCCAGATGAGTTACATGCGCGTTGCCGACCCTAAACCCGCCCCCCCTCGTTGAGCTCTGGCAACCTTACTCACCGGCAGGAACACAACACTATGAGTAGGGTCTAGTGTTATTTGGCTGCTGTTTTCTGTAAGGTGGAGGTACTTCCCCAGTTGGGCTCTGCTCTAGATCTGGAATGACATCCACTGGCTGTGTCCTACCACACAAAGCGAGATGACATTCACAATGCCCATACCTCTCTTATGGACGTAGTTTAAGGACGAACCCGGGTCCGAAAATAATTAATTGTACATATGTGTGTGTACCTATTAGACCGCGGGCCAGGAGCATATAGAGTCATCGCCTCCCGGCTGATGCTTTGTCAGATGATAATTTAGATGCTATCATGAATTAAAAAAATGGTCAGCCAGTTGTATCGCGGTGGAAAGACCGTCAGCTAATCACATTGCCACTTATGACCGCAAAATATGCGTAAAGCGTTGAAACGCCTGATGGAATGCTACATGTAAAGTTTCATGATTTTGTTATAACTATCATGCGACCAGCTGACGTTCTTTCCACCGCGCTACAACCGGCTGACGATTTTTATATTCACAATAGCATCTAAACTAACATCTGTCAAATTATCAAACGGGAGGCGATGACAATTTTTTTACGTGTTTCGGATGCTGCCATTTCTCAACCCACCAACGGAGCGGCAGCTGACGTCCACGAGGGTTCATCATACATAGGGAGGCGATTGGTCATGGAAATATGTTCCTGGCTTGCGGTCTATATGTAAACCAGAAGCACTTCATACCTTAGCAATATTTACAACATTGCAACGCTTACCAAGGTATCTTGGCTATTTACTGTTGCTAAACTGATTGTGCTTCTAGGTTAGTAGAGATTTTCCAGTTAGAGATCCAGCTTACAAAGTTAGAGTTACTCCAATGCATTATTATCTTGCTTTTAAACGAAGAAACTTACGCTGCAAGACGCCCTTCGCGTCGTAGTAAAGATTCTCTCGCATCTATCTCTACAGCATCTACGCTCCTTATGGTACTGACCAACCACGCATGCGCCCAGGACCAAACCCTGAGTCCTTTGTCCATACCCTCCCCGCACGTCGGCTGCACCGCTCCGTTTACCACGCCAGCTACACCGCCACGAAAAACGTGAGTACGAAATCCAGATTTCTAATAGTTTGGTCACTTTAAGTATATTTGCACCTTATTCGTACTGAATAAGGCTTAAGGTCAGTTAATCAATTCACCAAAATTTTAAGAACTGTTTTATTAGAAAGGAAGTGTGGTGGGAATTTGGACTGTGTGGTGTTGAGGTTAGGTTTATTATGATTCGGCACATTTGAGATGAATTCGTTCGTAGTATTCGGGGTATTTGGTGTAGTATGCGTAAATGCTTTTTACCTGACTTTGAAGAATTCTTGCAGTCTATGTAGGGTTAAGGAATTTAATTTCAGTACCATTTCGTACTTTGTCACGGTGATATGAGGTCCCAAAAAAATTTATATTGATTGTCACTGTAACAGGGTACAAAATGGTACAGCCAAGTTCATAAATATGTATACATTTCTGCACGTTAATCCATTGCAATACGGTGATAAAATGTATACATATTTATGAACTCGACTGTACGAAATAGTCGATTGTTAACCAAGGAATGAAAGGCACTCATTTCTGTCGAGGTAAACTCACTGCGTTCGAGTTCCAATAGTCCGAGATTAGAAAAGGTGCCTTTCACCCGAGTTAAAGTTCAATATCAGAATGTAAGTTGTACAATAGATCTATTTAATCTCAAATTTTAATTAATTATAGTAATATAAAAGAAAAAATGTACTGGCAAAGTAAAATGCTCTAGTGCAGAAACGTATCATTTTCTGCACACTTCTTAGATCAACAACAACCCACTTTCAGAGCATGAGAGTTGAAAATTTAATTCTTTGACTGTATGTTGATTAATGGGTATATTTGTGTAGTATGTAGGTATGTTCAACCATACATTTTGATAAATGAGTCGACTCGTCTTATGGCTTAGGTATGATGAAAAGCTACATTTTCGACCGATTCCCAAAAACTCTTTTTAATAAGTCGGTTCTTAACCCTTTTTTGGCAAAATTAAAAAAAAAAACATGAGTTCAAGCTTTTCTTGCACCTGATAGAGCAAAACAATGATATACCTACGAAAATAATACAAAAAGATGGTGTAAAATTACTTTAAACTCCTATTAAATTAATCAAATTAAATATTGTGAAACTTAAACTAAAATATTAGATTATCAGTATAAAAGTAAAACTCATTTACGCTACTGGGTTCGTATGAATTAGTTACATAATTACAAAAAAAACATAACTCTTTAAAGTTTCGACATATGCACGGAAAGTGCTCGTTCCCGCAAGGTAAGCGAAAGTAGCACCATATGTAGGTACTGTAAAATATTTTGAGCTCGGTCGCTCCGATAAATCTGTAGGCGACTGTACCTAAGTTTGGCACCTGTCGAATAACCCTCTAACATCAATCAAAATTGTTTAGAAATCTGCGTCAGCTGTCATATTGTATTCTTCTTCCTTTTGATGGATGAGGACTGAGAAAACTGATGCATTTTAAAGTTTTGAAGGTTGGTTATTTTTCGTTAAAAGATTGTACTAAAATTATGGTCTGATAGGTGGTAGTTTTCAGAAAATAGTGTACCTTGCCGATAATAAATAAATAAATAAAAAGAAGAATAAAAACTTGGTTTTGGTGATCACTTTATAAGCCATGTTACAATGAAAAAGAGGCAAAAAGCTGATTCTCATTTTTTTTATACTACGTCAGTGTCAAACGAGCATACGGCTCGCCTGGTGGTAAGCAGTTACCGTAGCCTATGGACGCCAGAGGTGTTATATGCGCGGTGCCGTTCCTGACACCCCAGTTGAAATCTAGCAACCTTACTCACCGGCAGGAACACAACACTATGAGTAGGGTCTAGTGTTTGGCTGCAGTTTTCTGTACGGTGGAGGTACTTCCCCAGTTGAGCTCTGCTCTAGATCTGGAATGACATCTGCTGTGCACTACCACACAAAGCGAGATGACATTCACAGTGCCCATACCTCTCTTTCCTTGATGCTTTGCCTTTCGGCAAAACTGTAGAAAACGTCGAATGCATATGTTTTTTCCCGATCTACTATAAAAATAAATAAATATTATAGGACATTATTACACCAATTGACTAAGTCCCACAGTAAGCTCAATAAGGCTTGTGTTGAGAGTACATAGACAACGATATATATAATATATAAATATTTATAAATACTTAAAATACATAGAAAACACCCATGACTCAGGAAGTCAGGAACAAATATCCATGCTCATCACACAAATAAATGCCCTTACCAGGATTTGAACCCGGGACCATCAGCTTTGTAGGCAGGGTCACTTACCCACTAGGCCAAACCGGTCGTCAACTATGTGCATATGTGCAACTATGTGTATATACTATGTGTTCTTAAAATATAAAATATGCGTCACACAAAAAATACAAATCTGGCTTTTGTGATGTCATCGTATATCGTCAGCAAAATACCGCATTTTTTCTTTCAAGCCCGTCCGCGAAATATATTTTTCTCCGTCGTTCGGAAATCTATTTAGTGTCACGCTTGACGGGAATTGACGTGACAATCATGAGAGTAGGGTCAGAGACGACGGTAGATTAAGTCTAATAAAACGTATAAATATAAGTATACAGGGCGTCCCAAGACTATGGGACATCAAGGGAAAGTACCTTAAATATAAGACATAGGATATTTTGCTAAAAGGAGACTTTATTTTATTTTCGAAACTGAGTAATACTGCATTCAAAGATTTAAAAAAATAAGTTACTTTGTCTGCAAATCGAACCGACTCAAATGTGAAAAAAAAACATCCTGTATTTTTATGATGCCAATCGAAAGAATGCATAAAAAATAAGTCATCTCAGAAATATGATATCGCAAAAGAAATGAATAGAGTAAAATTTTTGATTAAAATTTCAAGTTGCGGTTTAATTCTCAGAAAAAGTAAGCAATTTTTAATTTTTTTTTAGAAATTCTTTAAATGCAATATTACTTACTTTTAAAAATGAAATAGTCTTATTTCAGCAAAATACCCTATCTACGATATTTAAAGTACTTTCTCTTGATGTCCCATAGTCTTGGGACGCCCTGTATATATAGCCGGAATTTTCTGAGGTGATATCTTGAGCTCAAACCCCTAATTTGTTAAACAATAGTACATTGTGCAACGAGGGGAGTAAGTGAAATTTTGGATACGAGGGTGATAATTAAAGGCCCGAGTGTGCAATATTGTTACCCCGGAGTTACACACGGTGTTTTTTCATCAAACTTGCAAAGAATAAACTATATTTAAAGCGAAATAATTCCTAAATAAGGTAACATTTCAATTATGCGTCCGCCATATTGTCATTCTTTGACAGGTAGGCATCGAAGACATGGACCTATCCGGCATTCGGACGCGATTGAAAAAAAATTTTTTTTTTTTTTACGTGAACAATAAAAATAAATCATATTATACTTACTTGGTTCGTATGGATTAGTGACACAATTTAAACAGAAAAGGTATAACTCTTTTTTTTCACAATAAGTACATAAATCCCGTGGGAACAATACATGCCTTTATTCTTCGGTATACCTGCATGAAATAAGATCTTTTTCGAGCAAGTATGATGAAATAATACATTGTGCAACGAGGGGGGTAAGTGAAATTTTGGATACGCGGGTGGCACACTTGGGAAGGAAAAACTAAATTTTAAGCGAAATAATTCTGAAATACGGTGACATATCAAACATTCGTCCGCCATTTTGTAATTTCTTGGCAGGCGAGGCATCGAGGGCACAGACCTATTCGGCATTCAGCCACGATTGAAAATTATGTAAACGGCTGTTAAATAAACGAATTAAATATTTTTAAACATAAACGAAAATACTAAATTATAAACGTCAGTGTTTTAAAAGTAAAACTCATTTATGCTAATGAATAAGCGACATAATTAAAGAAAAAAGCTATAGCTCCCTTGGGAGTTATAGCTTTTTTTACAATCCTTAACTCCCACGGGAACAAAATAGGCTTTTGTCCTTCAGCACACCTGGATGAAATAAGATCTTTTTCGAACAAGTGTGATGAAAAATATATAGCAACATATACCCAACTGGAAGGCTACCGTGAACAATGAAACGATGTATGAGGTTAGATTAATTTCCTACACCAAACGAAGCCTTGTCTAATGGAATCTCTCAGAGGACAGAGGTGTTAGTTTATAGTTGCAATCAACCATGGAGACTAAGACTAATCCTTTGTGATTAAACTGAAATGAACTTTATACTAATTGTATGTAGCCTCGCCCGTGTAAGAGGGAGATAATAAATAAATATTATAGGACATTATTACACTAATTGACTAAGTCCCACAGTAAGCTCAATAAGGTTTGTGTTGAGGGTACTTAGACAACGATATATATAATATATAAATACTTAAATACATAGAAAACACCCATGGCTTCGGCGTCGGATTCGTAGGCATGGTCACTACCCACTAGGCCAGACCGCTCGTCAAAGAGAGAGCACTTAAGAGAGAGGTTTGAAGCCGAGCTTATATAAAAAAAAAAAATCTGTTTATTTCAGCGTTTGTTTTTGTTGAGGTACAGTCTGCACTCAGTTACAATCTCTATATTTGGAGATTATGTTGTATACAGTGAAACCTGGTTAAGAGAGAGTTCAAGGGACCGTCATTTTTTTTTAGCTTATAGAGGTTTCTCACTAATCCGAGTTTCTAGCTTATAGAGGTACAAGAAAAGTCTTTCTCACTTACAGAGGTTATTCAATAATATGCAAAATATTTTGTTATAAACGAGATAAGCATAATTTATTAGAGTAATTAGTTTACAATGAAATCAAATAATCTAACAATTTTATTTAAAGAAATCCGTTTTTTTTTGTGTTTAATTTTATATTTAGTGCACATTTTTCCAAATCATAAATTTAAATAAACATAGCCCTATCAACAACTGCTGAGTATTCAAAAAACTTGTGGAGCGTTTCCAAAGCCTTTTAAAAGCCTTTCCTTCGGAGAACTGAGACTTTATCGAATATTTGAATTTTATAATTTTATAAAAGGTAGATTCTGCTAATCCAAATTCACTTCGTATTTCATTACGTATCTTGCCCGATTCAAAAGCATTAACAATTCTGAGCTTATCATTTAACGACAACACGTTTATTTTTCGTTTTGACATTTTTTGTACCGAGCCTTCCTCTGTAAGTATTATTGATTACAAATTAGTTAGGATAGTTTATTATATTCTTCGAACTATAAAGAAAACAAAAATATACACAGTTCCTGTAAAGAATGAGTCATACATTGCCAGTATTAAACTGCCGCTTATAGAGGTTCAGGCAAGAGAGGCTCTCAGTTATAGAGGTCAGGGCGAGAAAAACGACTGTCGCTTATACAGGTTTTTGCTTCTCACTTATAGAGGTTTTTGGGGGGTCAAAGTCCGGGACCTGAGAATTATTCTCACTTATAGAGTTTTCTCGCTTACCCAGTTCTCTCTTACTCAGGTTTGACTGTATATAGTCAAATTTTTTAAGAGGTACTGACTGACTTAAAGATGGAGGACAGAAACAGTAAATTGTTAAGCAAGGGATGTAATTTTTTTGCATAATCAGCATTTGCATTATTTGGACCTATGCTTCAAAAGTTAGAGGGGGAGACACATTTTTTTTCTTTCGGAGCAATTATCTCCGAATATCTTCACTTGATCAAATTGTTGAAGATCCCGATTAATTTTAAAAGGCCTTTCTAACAATACCCCACACTGTAGGGTAAAAAAAGTACCCTCAAGAAATACTAGTGAAGTGACTTAGCCGTGTTTTTTTAACGCACATGTATTATCAATTCAATTGAATACAATAAATGTAATTATTTACTTTCCTCGTATTCGAAATGAAAAGTAGAGTGTTTAACTCGGGTGAAAGGCACCATTTCAGTCTCGACGAGGCCTATTCGAAAGTTTCTCGATTGGTTAAGAACGATTCCACCGGTGTTACGAAAAGAAGCGGGTTCGAATCATGTCCAAAGCACTGTCCAAACCAGTGTTTTTTTCTTTTCTTTTTATTTTAATTTTTTTACTATCGGTGCAAACGGAGCTGCTCCAAAAAACAAACGGATTTTTATGAAATGTAAAATTATTTTAATAAGCAAACTTCTACGAAAAAAATTGTCTGCGATAGGTAAGCCATTTCGAAGATAAAATTAACACATTTACAGATTTTCATAGGTATGTATACTATTCGGGTAATTTCGTATGTCGGATATATTCTAAAACTACATGAATTTCACCCAAAATTCCATCATAACATCATCCTTTTCGGAATTATCCGACGGTTTTCAATATTTAAAATTACGTGAATACACCATTATATGAAAATTTGAAAACGGTCCCACATAAAAAAATATAGCTCATAAATCTCATAAAACAATGGACGGCGGCCCTTACCGGCTAGACGGTAGTAGTAACTACATCCGGTACGGAACGCGGGGCGCGCGAGTCGATGATGTGGGACGCTCAACGATATGCTTTAATAGAAATCATTTTAACACTTTTCATTTCTCATGGTCTGAAAGTGGGTGGGTGTCTAAAAAGTGTGCAAAAAACGATACGTTTCTGCTCGAGAGGACTATAATTTCTGAGTACGTTTTCTCTTTTTTTTATGATATCAATAACAATTTTGGTTTTTAATGGATTCGTTGCATAATTTTCATTCTGATAATTCCCCATCCCATAAATAATGATATTTTTACTTAAATTGTTAATTGAAAGTACCCTCAAGAAATACTACTGAAGTTTATATTTAGCCGTGTTTTTTAAATGCACATGTACGAGTATTTTACTTTCCTCGTATTCCTCGAGCGCCAAACTACCTCGACAGAAATGGGTGCCTTTCAACCCTTGATTAAAATCTACAATTACATTACAATTAGTGTCTAAGTAGCGAAGGGCCCTGTATAACGTGTAAACATGAGCCAAGTAGGACAAAATGTTAGGGCGAAACTACGGAAAAAATAGGGGTGGAAACCCGATTTCTTGATAGGCAACACTGTGCGGCTACTAAAAAAATAAAATGAAAGTATCGGATATAGGTTCTTGTCGGTTCCTGGTGCCACTACGTTACCTACTGGCGAGGTCCTTGGATTTGCAACTTAGTCCGATAGTCTAGGGATCCAGAGTCGCGAGTACGAGTCTCGTCCGAGACAGTGGTTTTTTCCACTTTTCATTTATGTCTCAGCTTTGTGGGTCAGCTTTGCGTTTCTGCTTAAATACATTTTTTTTTCATTTTTCATGCTCGTAAAATTGACATTTAAGGCGCGTGTAAGCTACATAAAATTGCTTATTGTGCTCTAGAGCATAAAGTATAATCATCTATCACGACCTTTATTAACTTAACAATAAAGTTCTGCATCTGCCATACTGTCAGCCAGCCCTGCCGGCGCGCCCCCGATCTAAACGTTTTGTGTACAATAAGCTCTATTTCCAATTTCGGGCCTCCTGTGCTTAGCCTTCGGCCTCGCTGGAAAGCAAACTGGGCTACGAAATGCTCGGTCTCAGGCTTCGCAGGTCCTCAAAATTCATGGTCTTTACCACCGAAATTAGGCCAGCCTTCGGTATACAAGATACAAGATACAAGAAATTTATTGGTAAAAGTCAATGTTTTACAGGTCATTTTGAGTTAGGTACATATTCAGCTAATACTAGTAGGTACACAGCATTTTTTGGATAAATGTCACTTATTATAAAATAAAAATATGTTTAAAGCAGAACAAATACATAATCAGTATTTAATAGGTCGCATATGTCTTTCAATTCATCATGTTATTTATAAGGTAAACAATTAAAAACGTGTTTATATATAATTTAACTACTTAGGGTTAGTACACGATTCAACAAATTCGTCGACGCTGTAGCATGCTAAGTCAGTTAACATTGCTTTAAGATTTTGGTCAAACTTTTTATTCATTTTTGCTAGTTTTATTTCCTCAGGTAGCAAGTTATACAATTTTACGCCTAAGATCCCAAGTGACTTTCGGGCCCTTGCGAGCCTGCACCGCGGGACGATTAACCGGTTAATTCTACGGGCCTGCGAATGGGTAGCGTATTGATCCACGTTAGCTCTAACATACTTACATGCGCTTAATATGTAAACACTCGGAAGAGTGAGAATCTTATACTCTTTAAATAAACTTTTTGCGGGATGATCATATGACTTTCCGCTGATAATACGAACAGCACGTTTTTGTAATTTGAAAGGCCTTTCGCGGTCAGCCGCCGTCGCCCACAGGTCAGCACCCATAATAAGAAGCGAATGAAAATACCCATAGTACGCTTTTATCACATTTTCATGAGACAAGGTCGGTGCTATCCTGGAAAGCGCATAGCATGCGGAAGACAGTTTGTCGCACAAGCAGTCGATGTGAGGGGACCACGTGAGACCGGAATCTAGGATGAAGCCTAGGTATTTTACCTCTTTAGCTTGTGGTACTTCGACGTCATTTAGCTTTATAAGTAGTTTGTTGTTAATGTTATGTCTAAGCTGGAAATATAAAATATTGGTTTTTTCTAGATTTAATAGCATACCGTTTGCAGCAAACCATTGAGATATTAGTTGCATAGCAATTTCGACCTTAGAATTTAAAATTTGAAGGTTGTCAGCGCTCACCAGGATGCATGTGTCATCGGCATAAGTTATGAACTCTAAATCAGGACTAGCCGATGAGATGTCGTTTACCAGGATTAAAAATAGGACATTTCCCATTGTGGATCCCTGTGGTACAGCCGTATTGCCTATATTTTCTAAATTCGATTTAGAGTTCATAACGCATGTACTCTGTTTGCGGTTATTTAGAAAGGAGCGTATAGTATTATGAAACTGGCCTCCGACACCATACCTAGATAATTTTTCAAGGAGCAAAGAGTGGTCGATCAGCTCGAAGGCGCGCGACAAATCGCAAAATATAGCAGCGACTTGTCGCCCGGCGTCGAGATGAGTCAGCGTCCGCGCCACGACATCGCGCGTCGCGTCAGTCGTCGACCGCCCCGCTTGATATGCATACTGTTGCGCATTTAATAAACCATTACCTATGAAATATCTCATAAGTGATGAACTCATAAGATACTCGAAAACCTTAGACATAATGGGTATTAGAGATATTGGTCGGAAACATTTCTCAAGCTCCATTTCACCCTTCCCTTTATATATAGGTTGTACTTTTATAAGTTTCAATATATCTGGATATACTCCATTAAGTAGGCACTCGTTGAATAAAAGCAGGAATAATGACACGACCACTGGCGGTAGGTAGTCCAGCACGCAAGTAGACATGTCGTTAATATCTTGGGATTTTTTTCGCTTAATTATTTTAAAGGCTTTAACTATTTCAGTTAGAGTGTAGGGTTCAAACTGGAATGTAGGCACATATATTGGTAAATAGTTATACAAATAGATAAGAGCAGAGCGATTACACGGCTTTGTATTGTTTACATTTGTTTGTATATAGTACCGGTTCAGGCGGTCGGCGGCAGCGACGGCGCGCGCGGTATCGCTCTCACCAGCTGTTTTAGAAATAAATATGTTTAAGGCACTATTATTTTTATTCGAGTTTTTGCATGTTTCGGAGGCGATAACGCGCCATATGCATCGAGACAAGTTTTCATTCGATCTAGCTATCTGACTGTTTACATATTCACAACGAGTCGTTTTTAATGTGGACCAATACAGTACTTCCATTTTTTCAAGGGTCAGGCGTAACTCGCAATCATTAGGTGCTCTAGATATTTCTAACTTAAGTTTGTGTATTCGGTAGCGAATTTGTCGAACCGTATCGGTAACCCAGATTTTTACATTGTTTTTTACCAACTGTTTTCTAAGTGGGAAACATATGTCAAAATAATGCTTTATTACGTTCATAACTAAACCTATCTTATCACCAGGACATATACGTTTATCATGAATTTCAGCCCAATTATATTGTTCCAAATTAGAAATAAAATGATTTATGTTGTTATTTGAAAAAGTTCGTTTTAATACATGATTACTACCAGTATTTAAGTTATTTTTAATATTTACAGAAACATTTATGCTTACGTGGTCAGACAAGTTAAGCTCAATACAAGATACATTCTGGATGTCAGATTTCGGAACATTCGTACATGCGTGATCGATACAGGTGCTAGATAAAGTGCTTATTCTAGTAGGCATATTAATTAATTGTCTAAATCCATATTGTTTTATAATATCATTCATTTTACATGTCAGGGTACATTTAGTCAATAAATCTATGTTAATATCACCGACTAACAAGATCTTGTAATTTTGCATAATTGTCATATTTAATAATTCGGTTAGCTTAGAAAAATATAATTGTACGTCACCGCTAGGAGGTCTGTAAATGCACACTACGATGAGGTCGGCGCCGATGCACTCGACGGCACAGGTTTCGAAGTGCATCTCAACTGACAGGTTTCCAACTTCTGGTCGCTCTATCGTTATTAGTTCGGTCCTGGCGTAAATACAGGCGCCTCCGCCACGGCGCGAGGGTCTCGAGTATTGAGCACGAAGGGAGTAGTTAAGGTATGATGCAGAGCTTGGCCTACAGGTGTCTCAAAGCTCACTTTTAAGTTTTTAATACAGCCATTAGGCCTTTTAGTATTAGCGTGCGTCCGATCTGTGTCTTCTTGGATTTCTTGTAAGTCAGCCTATGGCCTCGCATGAAAGCAAGCCCTTGTAGTAACGATTAGGTATGCCGAGCCTCATAGCATGCAGAATAGCGGTAATTTTGCCATACGTTTGTTTTTGCTAGTGACCTTTTGCTAGTGACCTTTTGGTAGCGACTGGCCTGGACGATTTCAAACGTCAACTCTGTCAGAAAACGCTCAAGCTCTTGACCAGTCATATCGAAATCGGCAACAGAACGCATATTATGTATAACTGCTCAGCTATGTACCGCCAATAACGTATCATCCGGCGTCATATCAGCTTCCGGAGGGGCCCAATCTCGTTACCGATGCCCATAATTCTTTCCATCTCTGACAGTTGACGCGTTCACATGTCATGTAACGTATACGAGCCCGGTTGAAACCACATTCGGAGCACGGCATGAGGCCGCGCCGCACGCCTTGCCTTTTTTTTTTAAACAGTAATGGCCTGGATGCAAGTCCTTTAAGCCAAGCTAAGAAGCGTTTTGCGAGTTTTAAACGCGACCGTGTTGGACAATGCTTGTGATGTGTGTGTGTAGCTGACGCTGTGTGTGTTTAAAGTAAGTTTTTGTGTTTGTTGTGGTAAGGTGTTGGTAGTTTTGTGGATTTGTGAGCTGAAGCTATGTTAAGTTTGTTTTATTCACTGAGTTACCTACAGATACGGTACCGGCCACTTAACAAACTTTGAACCCGTCATTTCATGTCGTGATGTGACTTACTGATACAAAATTGGTTAAAAGATAAGTCTTGAAATAGGTACCCGTTCATTGGCAAACAACAAACGGAATCTTACCTATATCTTGCGATTTTTTGATATTTTCTCCAAAATTTCAAAAAGAATGAAGATTTAGTGCTAAACCGTGTAAAGTCCATAATCGTAGAATAAAACCGATTGATCTTAAGGAATCTTCAAGAAACCGGCAATATTGATGTTTCTGGCCTGCTACCACGAGTTGCGTTCTCGCACGCGACTCCATACATTTTGGCGACTTCAAGTATGGACTCGCGCGCGAGAACACAACCCATGCCGGTCTGACACTGAACGCCGACACCAGGCGTTTTTAAACTTGCAAACACAAAAGCGTTTTTAAGTTTTGAAGAGTCTACGTATATCTAATATCTATAGTACATATACCATAAAGAAATAAGTTAGCAACTCCATACATCAATGTTCTTACATAAACCCTGCTTATTTTCGTAGTCAACATCTAGCGTCAAGAAGCGAATTTATAAGAACTGCTACTTGCACTAAAATAATCGATCTAATTGCATTTTTTATTGCACTAAAATCGTTAAATTTCGAGTCCCGCCGAGGCGAGGAATATTCTATCAAAGGCAAATTTTAACGATCCATTTTCTATTTCTATATTTATTCAGCCATACACGTTGCAAACTAGTAATGACCGTTTAAATCGTTGCAACGAGCTTTGTTACCTAGGGCAAACCTTGGCTATTTGGTGATACATAGTTATTCGGTGATAGTCAGTTTTATTGTATTTTAGCCAAGTTACCTGGTAATTTTATGACTTGGAACCATATTACACCACATTAGCCACATTCGTGCTATTTCTTAGAGATCGTTTTAAGCAATATAATTACAGGGCAACTCGGCCAAAAGACAATAAAACTGACTATCACTGAATAACCAAGTATCACCGAATAGCCCAGGGCTATAACCGCGAAAATCGAAGTTCGTTAATTGCGGGCATTTTTCTCTGTCACTCTAAATACGTCTTAGTGAGAGTAAAAGAGAAAGATCTCCACAATTTGCGAATTTCGGTTTTCGCGGTAGGCCCCCTGGTTTGCCCTACCTAATGGGATAATAGCTGGTCGGGCTCGATTTAGACTAGGTGAATTTGTTATTCAATTAACCTTTTATTTTTCTTAAATACCACCATTTAAAGTTTAAATTGGTACAGACATCAGAAATAGTAGCGTATAAAACAACGCGTTAATAGTAGATTGTTAAATAAGGGATGAACGGCACTCATTTCTGAGGGCCAATAGTCCGAGACTGAAATGGTGCATTTCACCCGAGTTCAACACTCTATTTTCATTTCGAATACGAGGAAAGTAAAATACAGGTGAATTTTAAAAATACGGCTAAGTATAAACATCAGTAGTATTCTTGAGGATATTACTTTCAATTAACAATTTCGGTAAAAAATATCGTTATTTATGGAATGGGGAGTTAATTATCAGAATGGAAATTGTACAACAAATCCATTTAAAACAAAAACGTTATTTGCTAATAAAAAGAGAAAATAAAACGTACTTAGAAAGTACAGTGCTCTAGAGCAGAAACGTATTATTTTTTGCACGCTTTTTAGAACAACAACAACCCACTTTCAGGGCATGAGGAATGAAAAAGTATCTCTTCTTCCTCGCGTTGTCCCGGCATTTGCCACGGCTCATGGGAGCCTGGGGTCCGCTTGACAACTAATCCCAAGATTTGGCGTAGGCACTAGTTTTTACGAAAGCGACTGCCATCAGACCTTCCAACCCAGAGGATAAACTAGGCCTTGTTGGGATTAGTCCGGTTTCCTCACGATGTTTTCCTTCACCGAAAAGCGACTGGTAAATATCAAATGATATTTCGTACATAAGTTCCGAAAAACTCATTGGTACGAGCCGGGGTTTGAACCCGCGACCTCCGGATTGCAAGTCGCACGCTCTTACCGCTAGGCCACTAAAAAAGTGGCTGACATACGGACGGACAGGACGGTTCCGTTTTTTGCCATTTGGCTGGAACCCTAAAAAGTCGTAGCACTTTTTTGGGTCACACTACGACTGCCATAAATTTGATTAGCAATCTTGAGACCTTTCTAGAGGGCCTGTATCGATTAGAATCCTGAGTGACCTTCGCTCGATCGAAAATAAGTTTTTGGCAAAAATTTCATTTTTGGTACAAGCTTTTATCGCTGACTGTACTTTTTTTTCCACAGGCAACTAATACTCATCGAGACAATTCTAAAAACCCTAAACATAATTGGGTTGCGTTGTTTTATCACAGAGTTCCTATGGCCATCTCCTGTCTCCATCATCTGATCATCTCGATGGTACCATAATATGGCATCGTCACCCGACTTTAACATATGTATGCAAATTTTCAGCTTCATCGGAAACCTGGAAGTGGGTCAAATTTAACTTGCAAGATTTGTCCCATACAGTTAACAGGGCAAGTTAAATAAAAGCTTGTAAAAAACATGATATCCGCGCTCCCAGGAATGCACTTCCATCTAGGGATTGCAAACCGGATTGGTTTTCAATCCGGCCGGATCCGGCCGGATTTTGGCCGTAGTCCGGCCGGATCCGGCCGGACCGGATCCGGTTTGGTATAGGGATATAAAAGTTAATTAAATGACATATTTTTCTAGTTTTTTGCGTAATACGTATTCCTAAATCTATAATTTGCAGTTAATAAATAACTTCTCAACAATAAAATAGAACTTGGTAGTAAAAAGTGTCACAATGTCAATATCACTTTAAAAACAAAAATTTTAAATCGGTAATTTATTATATTTAACCATTCAAAAGTGCTCAGATTTTCGTTTACAATTATAAATTTGCTTAGTTTCCAAAGCCTGATGATGGGATGTGGGGTGGGAATTAGAGCTCCTTGAACGGACAAGTTTTCGTAACTGTTCATTGATTGAATTCTTTGGAGAGTCTGTTCGGAAAGAGAAGAGTCGTGGAATGTATTGGGCTCCATACATTCCACGACTCTTCTCTTTCCTCACAAACTCTAACGTTGACATCCATTCTAGCATAGAGAAATAAGAATTACATAGATTGCACACTCGATACATCAGTTTTGGTACCAAAACGCTTATTATTTTCGTAGTCGACATCTATTTAGCATCGAGTAGCGGAACTCTCAGGACTGCTACTCGACAATAGATATCGCGGCAAACAAAAAGTCTAATGCTCAACGATTTTCCGCTAATATAGTAACCGTAACTCTAAGTAACCGGAACTCTATTTTCAACTCCTACGCTTACTATTATTTATTACTTTGAACGAAGATATTTTACTTTTAACCAATTATGATATTAAATGCGCTCTAGTATTATCTTGCTCCAATTTATTTGTCCGAAAAAGTAGTAGACTGTATGACTTAAAAAATTGTACTTTTTTTAATTTATGGAAAAGTATATTGGTCAAATTATAAAGAACAACACACGACACGACGATCTCATGCGAAAAATAATAGAATGTAGGATTGAAAACCATCGCGGAAAGGGAAAGTTACATAGATCAAATAAAGAATTGGCTGGACGTAGAGTAGCATGTACCAGGAGATGAAGGAAATTGCATAAGATTGGATGAAATTGTAAAGACAAAAGATTCTCTCTTAAATTTGAATAGAAAAGAATCTATATTTTATCATATATATACATATATCGGAGAAAACTAAAGTTTATCAATATTATCATATATTCTTCATTCACACATATTGATGAGCCCAACTGTAGTCGGTTAATCTCCTATCACAACATTATGACACGACATGAACCTTCTCTTTAGCATAAATTACAAATGCCTTCCATGGCATCTCCATCCTTTCATTTTTCCTTCTATTACAGTATTTATGTAATCGTCATATCGTGCCACCAACATGAAAGAAAAAGAAATCCTCTTCTGTTCCCAGTCATCGTCATAATAAATATATGTTTATCTTACTAAATTTAAACTTTTTCATTCGTTTTTTGTTCTGTTCAACTTCATACCTCGTATCCGTTGCCTTTTCTTCATCTGAAACGCACAGCGCGTGCTGTATTTAGGCGTTTTTTTATTATACCGGATCCGGTCCGGATCCGGTGATTTTTACCGGATCCGGTAGCTCCTGAAAAGTGCCGGATCCGGCCAGATTACCGGATCCGCCGGACCGGATTGCAATCCCTACTTCCATCCCTCACACTTACACCCTTTATTTTAAATACCGGGCATTTCACCCACTGGCATTAAGTCGAAAAAAGAAATGTTAATTTACTTCCAAACTCTTAACTTGGTTAAAAATAAAAAAGGCTTCGAAGAACTTGTCAAAGTTTCAGACTAAGTTATAAATTATCTTCTGAAAACGACTTGTCAGCCGAAAAAAAGTCACGCCAACGGCAAAAAAGACAATTTATGGATCCGCAAAGACACTGATGATATTTAAAGGTACCGTGCGAATACAGACTTCACCAGCATTACTGTTGTAATAAAGCGTTGGGAGAAGCTTAAGGTTCAGAAATCAGAATGGCGCAATAAGGTAAGAGAAGGTGTAGCTACTTTCGAAGAAGCTCGACTTGAACACCTGGACCAAAAGCGCCTTTAACGGAAGTCTCGACATACGAGGGTCATGCCAAAAGAAATTAGATACTCAAAAGTTACCGACTTTATTCTTTATTACAGCTATCTATTTTTTCGAAGTAGTCACCGTGAACACGTATACACTTTTCCATCCGTCTAAACCACTTAGAAAATACCGATGACCACTCTTCTTTAGATACCTCAGAAATTTCATAATTATACGCAGCCAGGGCATCTTCTTTGTTCTCAAATCGCCTTCCTTTTAATTTTTCTTTAATTTTGGGAAATAAGTAAAAATCGCAAGGGGCTAGGTCGGGGGAATATGGCGGGTGGGGCAAGATAGTCACGTTTTTTGAGCTGAAATAGTCAAGTGTTCTAGCAGAAGTGTGAGGGGCAGCGTTGTCATGGTGCCAGAGCAGGTGCTGAGTTCCCGATTTCGGCCGCTTGTCACACCAAGCTGACAGTACTCTGGGGGCACAAACTGTCACATACCATTCAGAGTTGACTGTCCTTTGATCTTCTAGCACTATCGTAGCAATATGTCCCGTCTTGCAGAAAAATGAGGCAATCATTTGTTTTTGTGTACTTCGGGTTCGGCGACATTTTGTTGGCGTCGGCTCATCTTCAAAACACCATACTGTGGACTGCCGCTTTGTTTCGGGGTCGTAGTTATATAGCCATGTTTCGTCACCTGTAAGTATATCATATACATTTTTTTTCTCGCCAGCGTCGAATTTATCTATCATAAATTTGCACCAATCTACGCGGCGGTCTTTTTGCAAATCGGTGAGTTTGTGCGGCACCCATCTTGAACAACGCTTATGAAGGGCCAGATGATAATGAATTATAGTTTGCAATGCTGCTGATCCAATACCCAGCTCACGCTCGAGCTCTGCATATGTAATTCGTCGGTTCGCACGAACATTTTTTTCCACAGCCTGTACGTTTTCTTGAGTGACTGCGGTTGGCGGCCGTCCGGTCTTCGCCTCATCTTCAAAGGTCTCTCGTCCCCTTTTAAATTCAGCAAACCAATTAAAAACAGTTGCACGTGAACAAGCAGACTCGCCAAAAGTTGAAACTAAAAGTTCAAAACACTCTTGAGGTTTTAAACCTTTTTTAAAATCATAATAAATCATAACACGAAAATCACGTCGAGTGAGCTCCATTGTTGCGAAAATTTCCCTCCAAAATTACCCAGAAAAAAAATAATTAAAAAAGGAATCCTAACATTTTCCGAGTGTTCCATATTTGAATTTATTAGCAAATAACCTACCTTTACAATGGTGTATAACTGGCCAGTATCGATCAAATGACCATAGAGTATCTAACTTCTTTTGGCATGACCCTCGTAAGCTGTCCCACGCATACACATATAACGACCAAGGGCAGCTTTATTGTGCACAGTGCGACCGGACATTTAAGACTTAGTTCGGTTTTGCGAGCCATATACGTGCTCATCAGAGGAAATTATAAAGGTCGCCATTGTCGGATACGACATGAAGGACTATATATGTTGTAGTAAAGTGCTGCGACATTACTGCCGACTGCATTGCTGCCTTTATTTATTTATTCTAAGGAGTACCAAGGCCTACAAAAACATTATGCATATTTAGGTTACAAATCTACAGGTACTTATTCACAGATAAAAAAAGAATAAACAATATAAAAAAACCGGGCTAGTGCGAGTCGGACTCGCCCACCGAGGGTTCCGTACTTTTTAGCTTTTTTGCAAACTTGTTACTTGTGAAAATAAAAGCAATTAACTAGGATCAAAGTTGTTTTTTATTACACTTTTTCTTTTATTTTTCTTGATATTTTTGCGTATCGAGGTCTACTGAATAGTAAGTTTTTAAAGCTTTATTATAAAGGCGTATTTGTTTTATATTTTGTGTTAAGTACGAGTATTATTGTTTTACTGTTTGCAATCACAGCACCAAAATGAGAAATCAGACTTTTTAATGTTTAGAAACGAATGTTGCGAAAATAATTTAATAGTTTCCTAAAATGCACATTTTTTTTAATTCGCACAAATAGTTAGTTTGCCAGTTGAATAAAACATTTTTCTTTATTACGAAAAGGTAAGCATTTGACCACAATCTCACCTGATGGAAAGTGCCGATGCAGTCTAGGATGGAACATGCTTACCTAAAAGATGTCTATTCACTCTCGATTTAAAAAGATCCAAGTTATAGTGGACCGGGAATAGATTTGCAGGAAGTGAATTCCACTCCTTAGCCGTTCGCATGATAAAGCTGGAGTTCTGGAAGCGTAGCGTTTAGTGTGAATCAGTGGTAAAGTAACGACGTAAGGGTGAAACGCAAGTCCGCGTCTAGTCCCACGGTGGCAGAACGGAGATGGGGGGATAAGATTATGTAATCCCACACACACACACTCCCCGAAATGTATCCTGTAGAATACCGATAAACAGGCTACCTTTCTACGGTGGTCTAGGCTCAACATGACATGACAGTAATAATACGAAAAACATCCCGACATACTCTAAAATGCTGCAGAAAAGTATCATGCATATTTTACGTATACTTTACTGTAGATATCGCAAAGTTAATAGAATCTAAAGCTATTTTTACCGCTGCACCGTTACAAACGGTATATATTTTCAGGGTTCCGTACCCAAAGGGTAAAACGGGACCCTATTACTAAGACTCTGCTATCCGTCCGTCTGTTGCTAGGCTGTATCTCATGAACCGTGATAGCTAAACAGTTGAAATTTTCACAGATAATGTATTTCTGTTGCCGCTTTAACGACAAATACTAAAAAGTACGGAACCCTCGATGGGCGGGTCCGACTCGCACTTGTCCAGTTTTTTCAGTACTTGAGACTCAAATAAGAAAAATGTGATATGTATGTCCACAAAAGTGACCTTTTTAACTCCCGACGCATAAAGAGGGGTATTATATGTTTGACGCCAATGTTTATCTGTCTGTGGCATCGTAGCTCTCCAACGGATGGACCGATTTCGATGCGGGTTTTTTTGGGAGAAAGCGAGCTTCTTTGCAGTGGTTCTTGTCTATGTTTGATAAAAATCGATCGATCGAGGAGGATCACCCTTTTTCCAAAATAATGTTAAGCATTTTTGGCATACAATGGATTTTTTGGCATAATGCATAGGTTTATAATATGTTTAATTTAGGTATTTAGTTATTTTAAAATGTGTTTGACCCACCCGCCTTAGGTTGCCTTCAATTCAAAATAGTCTTAGAGAAAAATAAAGCATAGGGGTCACCGACATATTACGTCACAGCAATAGGGGGAGGGGGAGTCATGCCAAATGTGACAGTGCATGTTAAGAGGAAAGACGGCCTATCTCCATACAAAGTGCCCATTTTACTCACAGGATATTGATATTTTGGAGAATATTTTGACATCATTTGATATATAAATATATTAACCATAGCTATGCCCCTACGTTCCAGTTTTTTCGAATTTTGTAGTATTATAAAAATTAGGAGCGAAAAACAGATTACATACAAAATAAAACTCCTATATTATTACATATATAGGAATTAGAAGCATTTAAAATTAAAAAATTGAAAAAAATGGTTGTGGTTGCAAATAGCTGTGGTTGATATACAACAAATTTTGTCAAAATATTTTCAATAATTCTAATATTCAGAGAGGAAAATGAGGACCACGTTTATATGAAAAGGTGGTTTCGTGCGGGTCCTCCACTTTCGTCCTAAAGAAATAGGAAAAAAACCTGACAAAGGGGGAGGCCGGATCCAAACAGTCGATATTTTGTGTGACGTAATTAATGGACGACGCCTTATTTATTTATACTTAACTACGGTCTTTTAATTTGGAGCAATTTGGTCGACATTGAAAAAGCGTTCATTCGACAGAAAAAGTGCATTCGTGCGACAGCCAACGCTTGGATCACGGACAGCTGTAAACCACTGTTTAGGAAATTTAATGTTTTGCCTATTATATCTGACCAAATCTGCTAAAACTGTACCTAACGATAACAGCTAGTAATAATAATATGTTGTGATAATTATGTATATACTACTGTGTGACATGTAAAATTATTTATAATTTTATTAATAAATATCTTAATCTTAATCTTAATCTTAATATAATCTTAATCTTTGCCTTGCATGTACAACAAAAAAGCATGTCTATTTGTGAAAAAACACCCTGGACTTTTTAAAAAGAGATTTGATGTTTTTGCCGGAAATCGTAGAGCGCAATATAAGGACTTGTTATATCAGCCTCCTTCACATTCTACTGTATACCACAAAAATGCATACAATATGTGTATAGTTATATTCAACAGTCTTTCTTAATTTAAGTCAATCTGTATGGAATTAATAAAGCTCTATTCATTCATTCATTCTATTCTATTCATTCATATTCAACAGTCTTCCTGATGAGCTAAAGCAAATTAATAGTAACCAATTTAGTAATAAGATTACAAAATGGCTGTCTGAAAATTGCTTTTACAGTGTTAGGGAATTTTTAGAGCAGAAATTAGTAAAGTAAAATTTTCAGTAGTAGTGTTTATGTATATTTCTTACATCTTATTTTTAATGTATTCTCCCAATGACTTTAAAATAAATTATATACGACATCCATTTTGCAATTTTACTTTTAATATCAAATTTTAATTTATCGATGTTAGTTTTATAAGTTTTATTTATTCTTGGACATTCTATTATTTAATTTTCGAATTGTTACAAGTGGATGTTATTATTATTATTATTTTACTATGAAAAATTTAGCCACTATTTTATTTTCTTAATTTTTCTATACTGATTTATTTTATGTTAATTTTTGCATGTCGTGTCTTCGACTGAATACTGACACTTACATGTAAAACCTTTTCTGTTATCATCTTGTACCATACGTATTCTGGCAAATAAAGAAATTCTATTCTATTCTATTCTATAAAATAAATAAATAAAATAAATATTATAGGACATTATTACACAAATTGACTAAGTCCCACAGTAAGCTCAATAAGGCTTGTGTTGAGGGTACTTAGACAACGATATATATAATATATCAATATTTATAAATACTTAAATACATAGAAAACACCCATGACTCAGGAACAAATATCCATGCTCATCACACGAATAAATGCCCTTACCAGGATTTGAACCCGGGACCATCGGCTTCATAGGCAGGGTCACCCACTAGACCAGACCGGTCGTCAAAATGGTGAATAAATTCCTCCCCACGAACATTACATTACCGAGAATCGTATCCACGCACTCATAAACACGAGATCAGGTGCGCCTGAGACCATTATTTATGGGCAGCTTTGTGCTGAATATATAGTAATAGTATGACTCTGCAGTGTAAATGGAACAGACAGAATGACTTTGTTCTCTTGAAAGCATTCACTGCTGCACAACGGGTCGTGGTTTAAAGCTAAACTCTTATCTGTGTATGATAATGATCCTGACCTAATTATTTTTAATTTTTTTTATTAGTTATTGCTAATAAACAAAAAGCGGCCAAGTGCGAGTCGGACTCGCGCATGAAGGGTTCCGTACCATTTATGACGTATTAAAAAAAATCTACTTACTAGATCTCGTTCAACATTTTACCACTTTGGACAGACATTATATTTATTTATTTATTTAATCTTTATTGCACAAAAGAAAACCTTATAGTACAAAAGGCGGACTTAATGCCATAAGGCATTCTCTACCAGTCAACCTTTGGGCAAAGCAGAGAGATTGTGGGCGGTGCTACTTTAACAACAACAACCAAATATAATACAATAACATACCATACATACATAATACATACATACACCACTTTAGAAGTGTCTCTCGCGCAAACTATTCAGTTTAGAAAAAAATGATATTAGAAACCTCAATATAATTTTTGAAGACCTATCCGTAGATACCCCACACGTATGGGTTTGATGAAATTTTTTTTTTTTAATTTTATGACGTATTAAAAAAAACTAGGTACTTACTAGATCTCGTTCAAACCAATTTTCGGTGGAAGTTTGCATGGTAATGTATATCATATATTTTTTTTAGATTTTTCATTCTGTTATTTTAGAAGTTACGGGGGGGGGGGGGGGGACACAATTTTTTTCACTTTGGAAGTGTCTCTCGCGCAAACTATTCAGTTTAGAAAAAAATGATATTAGAAACCTAAATATTATTTTTGAAGACCTATCCATAGATACCCCACACGTATGGGTTTGATGAAAAAAGATTTTTTGAGTTTCAGTTCTAAGTATGGGGAACCCCTAAAATTTATTGTTTTTTTTTCTATTTTTGTGTAAAAATCTTAATGCGGTTTATAGAATACATCTACTTACCAAGTTTGAACAGTATAGCTCTTATAGTTTCGGAAAAAAGTGGCTGTGACATAATCGGACAGACAGACGGACATGACGAATCTATAAGGGTTCCGTTTTTTGCCATTTGGCTACGGAACCCTAAAAAATAGAAAACCGGCCAAGTGCGAGTCGGACTCGCCCAAGGGTTCCGTACAAAAATTTACAGTTTTCAATATTTCTCCTTTATCTGTGTTATAAGACATTGCTTTTTTTTTCACTTTCTTAAAAAAATATTTATTGACAATAACAATATACATAATGGATATATACAGATGATTACTATAACTAGCTTATATCTAAAATAGGCCCTTGAGGCATTGTACCAAGGATGCTGGCGGCATTTCCTCGTACGTTGTGCGAGGAAGCCGCCAGCTCTTCGGTCACCAGTTACGTCAACCAGACGTTTCGCGATTTCTCCAAAAAACTTACGCGCGTGTGTGTGTGTGTGTGCTTCGTACCAAATTTCAAGATTCTGAGTTCACGGGAAGTACCCTGTAGGTTTTGATTCCCTTGCGAGTGTCGAAAATTTGCGGCATAAACTGCTGTATCTTTTGATTGCGTTGGCTTAGAAGTTTGATTTTTTCACAGCTCCAAGGGACAGTAGACCTGAGTATTTGATATAAAGTCCAGCTTGATACCTCCACGCTTTCACGTTCCTGTGAAAAAGGGTCTTGACAGACAGACGGACGGACGGTCAACAAAGGGATCCTATAAGCTATAGGGGTTCCGTTTTTGCCACTTCGAGGTACGGAACCCTAAAAAACACTTAAAACTTCACCAAACTACGAAACAGTTTTTTGGCGAATGAAATACACCCAATTTATACTTGCGTTTACTGTCTAACCTAATTAATAACCAAACCAACAACCAAGCACTATGAAAACAGGTCGCCTTGTTTAGATATTTCCTTACCAAGTGACCCATCTTAACTGTTCCTGAGTGCATACTGATTATTAAACTAAATATACTAACTTGGGTTAGCGCATCTAATTAATAACAAACTTCTTAAATATTGTTTTTGATGAGAAATGATTTTTTAATTTCTCATGCTTTGAAAGTGGATCGTTGGTGTTCTAAAAAGTGCAGAAAATTATAAGTTTCTGTACTAGAGCATTTTACTTTCCCAGTACGTTTTTTCGTTTATATTACGATAAGCAAATAAAATTTCCTGTTTTATATTTAACTCCCCATTCCATAAATCACGATATTTTTACCTAAATTGTTGATTGAAAATACCCTCAAGAAAAACTATACAAGTATTAAATACATCTGTATTTTACTCTCCTCGCATTCTAAATGAAAAGAAGAGTGTTTAAAGGCACCATTTCAGTCTCGGACTATTGGCGCTCTCACTGCGTTTGAGCGCCAAACTGCCTCGACAGAAATAAGTGCCTTTCATCGCTTGGTTAACAATCTACTATTTCTGCTCTGTAACAATTTTGTCTAAGGTTTAAAAAATTAAATGTTATTTTCCTATTGTTGCAGACATCCACAAAACGCTTCCCGACTGTCAGGCACTGCCAAAATGGTGATAGTCCCCTAGAGAAGTGATCGGAACTTGTTTTGTTAGAGTGAACAAGATGGACGCGAAGAACGAGACGCAAGATATCGAGCTCAGCGCTCAGGGGACGAGCAATAAACCCAGGTATTTTAAAATTTGCAAATTATTCCACATGGGAAAACTTCTCTAATTTTTAACCGACTTCAAGATTTCTAAAGGAGGAGGTTCTCGATTCGGTTGTATGTTATTATTTTGTTTTGTTTTTGATGTTTGTTACTTCATAACTCCGTCATTTCTGAACCGATTATAAAAATAAATGATCTAATTTATACATATACAGATTGGTCCCGTTTTTGTCAAAACTCAGTTCTCAATCGAGGGAACTTTTCTTATTTTTCAACCAAAATTATGTATTCATTCAGAACTTGCAGCTTTTGACAATTTGTATAGACGTTTCTGCTTGTTAAAAATTAACCCTTAGGTCGCATGGTCCGACTGACTAGTCCGATCAATCGGAATACGAATATATTTTTTTCCCGCTGGCTCGATTGATCGGAATATAAGGACTTCTCTAATTCTCGTAGTCCTACTATCGGAGTAACGGGATTTTAAAAGTTCGTCTAGTTCGATCGATCGAACCACGAGACCTTGAAAAATCCTCTTAATCCGATCACACAACTTTTATTTTTCCTGTTAGTCCGACCGATATTTTTTGGTTAATTTTGTACTCTACCAACATCTGGTTTTTAACACTTTTCTGGTAACAAAAGTGTTTTGTTACTTTCGACGTGATCCTGGGTAGGAATGGAGTCGATTGGCATCAAAAACAACAACAAAATGACCTTTTTCTCGCACCCTGTATGTTTTACCGGAAATCTGTTACCGCCAATTTTCATCAATTTGAAATCGAGGGATGGTCTCTTAAGGCCATTTTTACCTAGCAGCACGGGATCTGGTAGCTACCCTTACTGACCCAAAATCTAATTCCACCCTGTAGGTAGTGTAGGTATATTCTTAACCCAAATTTTATTTTAATTTAAAATCTTACATATTTATCAGAGAAAATATAGAAAACTTACCAATTGCCAGTGTCTAGTAGTGAGTTAAGATGAGATAACGTTTACGTGTCATTAGCCGGACTTAGCAATAATATCAAGTCTACAGTTATGTCCGATCAATCGATCCAACAGGAAGAAAACACGACCTCGTGGTTCGGTCGATCGAACTAGACGAACTTTTAAAATCCCGTTACTCCGATAGTAGGACTACGAGAATTAGAGAAGTCCTTATACTCCGATCAATCGAGCCAGCGGGAAAAAAATATATTCGTATTCCGATTGATCGGACTAGCCAGTCGGACCATGCGACCTAAGGGAAAATTAAATATATTTAAGTTTTATTTTTCACATGTACAAAATACGCACGGACTTATGGACTGACCTAATAATACTAATCCCTTCATTTTAAACAAAGTCAAATTACTCTCCCTATTTTTCAGCGATGTCGCCTTAAAATCAGACCTCCCAGAGAGAGGCTCCTGGGCCTCCAAGCTGGACTTCATCCTCTCCGTGGTGGGCCTCGCCATCGGCCTCGGGAACGTGTGGCGGTTCCCGTACCTCTGCTACAAGAATGGTGGTGGCGCGTTCCTGATACCCTACTTCCTGACGCTGTTCCTGGCTGGTATACCCATGTTCTTCATGGAGCTGGCTATGGGGCAGATGCTGACGATTGGTGGGCTGGGCGTGTTCAAGATTGCGCCGATTTTTAAAGGTGGGCTCCTTTCATTCAGACGACCGGTCTGGCCTAGTGGGTAGTGATCCTGCATAAGAAGCCGATGGTCCTGGGTTCTAATCCCGGTAAGGGCATTTATTTGTGTGATGAACACAGATATTTGTTCCCGAATCATGGGTGTATTCTATTTATATAAGTATGTATTTATCTATATAAGAATGTTCCATCGTCGCCTAAGTACTCATTGTACGGTCAAGTCTGAAAATACAGATATGGACGATAATGTGCCAAAAATATGTATATATGGGCAATAAGGTCGTGTATAATAAGGCAATAAGGTTGCGTGTGTGTGTGTGTGGCCGTGTAAGATCGTGTGTGTAGGTCTTATACATATTTTTAGGACTCTCTTCGTAGCGGTATTTTCAGACGTCACTGTACCTACAACCTTTGCTTAGTTTGGGGCTAGGTTGATATGTGTAAGATGTCTCCTGATATTTATTTATTGGTCAGGTTTATTGGTCAGGTTTATTGAAGCGCTGGTGGCCTAGCGGTAAGAGCGTGCGACTTGCAATCCGGAGGTCGCGGGTTCAAACCCCGGCTCGTACCAATGAGTTTTTCGGAACTTATGTACGAAATATCATTTGATATTTACCAGTCGCTTTTCGGTGAAGGAAAACATCGTGAGGAAACCGGACTAATCCCAACAAGGCCTAGTTTATCCTCTGGGTTGGAAGGTCTGATGGCAGTCGCTTTCGTAAAAACTAGTGCCTACGCCAAATCTTGGGATTAGTTGTCAAGCGGACCCCAGGCTCCCATGAGCCGTGGCAAATGCCGGGACAACGCGAGGAAGAAGAAGGAGGTCAGGTTTATCAAAATTACTAACCTCATTTATAAATCATAGTTTCTAACACTTTTTCTTCTGTTACATTTTATCCTTCTAAAAAACACTAAAGTAAAAAAAAATACGGGAGGACAACTGAATTAAGTTAGGTGTATCAAGAATTGAATGATATGACATCCTTATATTACATGCAAGCTCGCAAATTGTATGTCATTTAAATATTGTTTGAATGAAACAGATTTTTGTAATTCTTTCACAAGTTTTCAATTCAATCGGTTATTTAAAATTCAAAACGTAGTTAACAAAAAGCCCAATTTAGTAAAACAATTCATCCATTTCTAAAAAGTACTCAGTAGAAACGACAAGTTAAACAAAGACGTATATTTTATTCAGAAGAGCCCATTTTAAATTCGGATCTCGACCCTCGCTGTTTTCCGCAAAGTATTTGAAAACATTTGTCATCTTTTGGAATCCAATGATTTGCGGAATGCTTTCAATTTGGGGCGGGAAAGGGACGATATTTTACCAAAGATCTGTTTTAAGAAGAGCAAATGAACGTCGCACTTTGGGCTGGTTCTGCCAAAAAGAGGACATTCGTACTTTTTTGAGAAAATAATTTTTCAAAAAATGCTATTCGATGAAAAATTTTACATTATTTTTCGATAGTTAAATAGTATACTAATCATAACAAGTTATGGATATGACGTGTATTAGGGTATATGAGAAAGAAAAAAAAAACAAATATATTTCTTTCATTTTTTAAACGAATATTCCAACTAGTAATAAACTTGAACAAAAAAACACTTTTTTTATAATGTGGTCAATAAGACGACACACTCTTAACTTGTGATTATTATTATAGCATTTAACTATAGAAAAATACTGTAAAAAAAATCGAATGTATGTGGACTTTTGATAGAACAAACCTGCTTATCATTTCGTATTCTATAAAAGTAGGAAAATAAAGTTCTGAAACGAAGAAGACGGGTTAGCTACTAGTTTCCGAGAAACAAGATACTTACATATTTTTGGGTACCATACAAAAAAAAACAGACTTTATTTTTTTCTGC
This sequence comes from Cydia pomonella, assembly GCF_033807575.1. Taxonomy (NCBI): domain Eukaryota; kingdom Metazoa; phylum Arthropoda; class Insecta; order Lepidoptera; family Tortricidae; genus Cydia; species Cydia pomonella. Next base: position 12,883,300 of record NC_084725.1, on the reverse strand, counting down.
TTTTAAAATGCCTCATTTTGAAATAAAAAATCCACTACATTTATTGTTCCTTAATAAAATTAATTTCTCAAAAAAGTACGAATGTCCTCTTTACAGCCCACAGTGCGTCGTTACTTTGCGATCAGTTATGTTTTTAGGTAGGTAGGGACCCTATTCCTAAGCTTCTGCTTCCAGTCTGTCTGTCAGTAAGTGTATCACGCAGGTGTAGGTAAACAGTATTTTACAAGCTTTTATTTCAATACTTTCACCTGTTCCGTTGTCTGACAACCAAGTCTTGCAAATCAAATTTGACCCACTTCCCGGTTTCCGATGAAGATGAAAATTTGCATACATATGTAAGTCGGGTGACAATGCAATATTATGGTACCATCAAGCTGATCTGATGATGGAGACAGGAGATGGATATAGGAAGTCTGTGATCAATCAACGCAACGTTATTGTGTTGGGGTTGCCAAAAACTTATTTTTCAGATGTTTTAATTTGAGGTTTTGAACAAAAAATATGATATTACGAAGTTTTCTGTCTGTGAATGGGCTATACCCAACGAACTGCTGTAACATAATTAATGGTTATATTATATTAAATATTGGACATTATTACACAAATTGACTAAGCCCCATAGTACCTACGCTCAAGAAGGCTGTGGGTACTCAGACAACGATAAAAATAACAGTACACTCGGCTTCATAGGCAGGGTCACTATCCACTAGGCCAGACCGGTCGGTTATATGTTAATGAATGACTTTTATGATAATGAATTATTAAAATAAAATATTTACAAGTAACCGTCAATAGTACATTACGATACAAGTGCGAAAAATAGGAAATTCGAAACGAGTGGCGATAAATTAAAACACGACCGAAGGGAGTGTTTTAAATCGACACGAGTTGCGAATTACCTATTCGCACATGTATCGTACAACGTTTAACAGTACATATGGCCCTTTAAATGTTCGACACAGTAACATAATATGCTACTTTTCGCACTAGTGCTATAAAGTAGCCCCATATGTACTGTAAAAATATTTTTGACACACTTTTATTGCCGACTGCACTTTCTCTTTTTTGTATGTCTATCAAGTACTTCTCGAGACCTTTCAAATGAGCCTAAACTCAATGTGTAAGTTTTCCCATCGAAGAGTTGCTTTGGCTACCTTCCGACTGCATCATCAGATCAGCTCCATTTTAGTATACTATTGCATTGTCATCGGAAATACAGAAGTATACCAAATTTCAGCTCAAACAGACACCAGGAAGTGGTTCAAATTTAAGTTACAAGATTTGAAGCACATATATATATATATATATATGTAGAAATATACAAAAAAGATACGCGGTGGAGCTAAATAAAAGTGTGTAAAAAAAAGTGTGTAAAAATAAAAACAAGCTCTTTCAAAAGCGTGAAGCGATGTCTTTTGCCTAGGAGTCCTAGAGACATGAGTAATAGAATAATTATTGTTCAGGCATCGGCTACGCGGCAGCCGTGATGTCCTGCTGGATGAACGTGTACTACATCGTGATCCTCGCGTGGGCTATCTTCTACTTCTTCATGTCTATGCGATCAGGTAAAATTATAATAATGTTAGTCGTTTTGATCTTCCGTTATTTTTTTTTTAAGAATACATGTCATATAGATAGATAGATATCTTTATTTCATGATTGAAAAATATAACACTGTTTTACATCAATGTCGAATGATGTTTCTCTTCATCATAATCGTTCAAACATTATATGTTAACAAAAACCGTCATTTATGAAGAAAAGCATTAGAAAACGTATCATTCAATAGGGGGTATTATTGTAATGTTCTGCCGCCAGAGTGCAGCACTAGCACATATTGTAACTTATACATACAATGCCTTAAACAGTTTTTTGAGAAGTTTTCATTATGACATTGATGCATCAAGGCGGTTTACAGAGAGTCTATCGCGAAACGCGAAAATCACAATTGCGTTATCTACTTCTCTGTCGCTCGAATATGCAAGAGTGATAGAGAGGCAGATACCGAAATTTCGATTTGTGTTTCGGCGTTCGCCCTCAATATGTGCTAATGGCGATATCTTTTTTGATATAAAATTAAGTTTTAAAATAATTTACAGTACATATGGGGCTACTTTATAGCACTAGTGCGAGAAGTAGCATATTACGTTACTGTGTCGAACATTTAAAGGGCCATATGTACTGTAAAACGTTGTACGATACATGTGCGAATAGGTAATTCGCAACTCGTGTCGATTTAAAACACTCCCTTCGGTCGTGTTTTAATTTATCGCCACTCGTTTCGAATTTCCTATTTTTCGCACTTGTATCGTAATGTACTAATAGGTATTCATAATTGAAGATGTTTTACATGCAAACAAAAACAAGAATTCACTTTGGTATTAGAATCGTAAACACCATACTTAAATAGATCGGGATATGGACTGTGATTACCTTTTGAATTGTTTTCGAGCTCCCGATATTCGGAAGTCGAAATATGTCTAACACAATACAAAGGTCGATTTAAGTCTAGTGAAACTAACCCTGAATCAATCAGAACTGTTATAGTAAACACCTTGCCAAGCCTTTTATAACTTTGATTAATTATACAGCTATCACTAATTTAGTAGACCTGAGATTCAAGTACTTATATTGAGAATAAATAAAGCATTGTCTTAACTACATTAGTTGAACTTTCCAAATCCGAAATACGACAGAGAATTTGTCATTTTTCCAGAGGTTCCATGGAGAAACTGTGACAATTACTGGAACACGGCTTCTTGCGTGAACCCGTATGACCGCAAGAACCTCAACTGCTGGTCCTCCTTCAACAAGACCACCTACTGCGTGCTCAACGGACAAAACATTACTAAAGTCGCCCTTTCTGACCCCGTCAAAGAGTTCTGGGAGTAAGTTATCTTCAGCATCCCTATTACCATTAATATAACCACAGATGGTCTCAACAATTACAAGAAATTCGATTGCTTGTCGTCTTCCGACAAGACCATCTACTGCATGCTCAGCGGCCAAAATATTACTAAAGTCGCTCTTACCAAACCTGTCAAGGATTCTTGGGAGTAAGTCATCATTTATTTTATCTTTTGTATCCAATACAAACACGAGAACTTCAACAGCTAATGTCCATCAACAATGCCCCTTACTGTCTTCAGATTTTATACTCCATGGTCAAAATAAAGCATTTCTGAATAAAGTTTTTACAGTCCATACTATCCTTAACAATCTGTAATTTCTTCCTTACAGACGACGAGCCCTTCAAATCTCCAGCGGTATCGAACACATCGGAAACATCCGTTGGGAGCTGGCCGGTACCTTGCTGCTGGTGTGGGTGTTATGCTACTTTTGCATCTGGAAGGGCGTGCGGTGGACCGGAAAAGTTGTCTACTTTACTGCTCTGTTCCCGTACTTTCTTCTGACTGTGCTACTGATCAGAGGTTAGTCAACAATTCCTCTAGATATGTAGAAGGCACCTGCTGGGGTTTGGTTTTATGGAACTTCTGTACCTGGAAGGGCGTGCGGTGGACCGGAAAATTTGTCTACTTGACTGCGCTTTGCCTGTACTTCCTTCTCACCGTGCTCAGTAGTTATTCAACAATTCCTTTCGATCTCTAGAAGACTGCTGGTGGTGGAAAGGCGTGCGGTTGACTGGAAAATTAAGACCTAGCTAGCTCTGCATGATATTTGGAATGAGAAAGTATGACAATGTCATCATTAATATTAAATTAGCTCAATGATTGTGCGGAGTAATAGGGTCGGCAACGCGCATGTAACTCCTCTGGAGACTGCTTACCATCAGGCGGGCCGTATGCTTGTTTGCCACCGAAGTAGTATAAAAAAAATCTATGAAAAGATAATGTCTATAATGACATTTGCTCACATTGTTCTATAGTCGTTGCAAAGTTAGCTTATACGGACTCTATTACTAAAACCTATGATTGCTTATAACCATTTTTTTCATGTTCCAGGTATTACCCTCCCCGGCGCGATGGAAGGCATCAAGTTCTACGTGATGCCCAACATGTCCAAGCTGTTCGAGTCAGAAGTGTGGATCGACGCCGTCACGCAGATCTTCTTCTCGTACGGACTTGGCCTTGGCACTCTCGTGGCCCTCGGCAGTTATAACAAGTTCACTAATAACGTGTACAAGTAAGTTTAGCTTGATATAATTATTTTCGCATAATTGCGTTTGACATAATTTCGTAAAACGTAATTTTGGTTGGCAATAAAACTCGTAAAGAATCGTTAACTTGCTGCAACAAAGCGGGGCACTTCTAGATGAGACACACCCAGGACCGGGATAAGTGGCGAACAGGAAGGCTCAGCAGTGGCCGATGATGATGGTCAAAGCGAAATACAGTATGGCTTAAAATACCAAATTTTAACCGCCAGTAGGCAACTGTTGAACAGGAAGGCTCAGCAGTGGCCGATGATGATGGTCAAAGCGAAATACAGTATGGCTTAAAATACCAAATTTTAACCGCCAGTAGGCAACTGTTGTTAAGTTTTTTGTTATCTTATTGTTGTTGATGCAAAAAGAGGGGTTGATATGTTTAACGCCAATGTCTGTATATCTGTGGCATCGTAGCTCTCCAACGGATGGACCGATTTCTATGCAGTTTTTTTAACATGAAAGCGAGCTTAATGACGGTTGGTGGTTCTTAGCTTTTGGACTCAGGTACGTCCTTAAACTACGTCCAAAAGAGAGGTATGGGCATTGTCAATGTCATCTCGCTTTGTGTGGTAGGGCACAGCACAGCGGATGTCATTCCAGATCTAGAGCGGAGCCCAACTGGGGAAGTACCTCCACCTTACAGAAAACAGCAGCCAAATAACACTAGACCCTACTCATAGTGTTGTGTTCCTGCCGGTGAGTAAGGTTGCCAGAGCTTAACTAGGGGGGGCGCGTTTAGGGTCGGCAACGCGTATCTAACTCCTCTGGAGTTGCAGGCGTACATAGGCTACGGAAACTGCTTACCATCAGGCGGGCCGTATGCTTGTTTGCCACCGACGTAGTATAAAAAAAAGCTATGTTTGATAGAAATCAATCCAGCAGTTTGAAAAGTATCAGCTCTTTTCCAAGGTATTTGTGGTCTAAAGTGGATATTTTTTAATTGAATAGTTATTTTGATGAGCTGTAGAGACAATTTGAATTGTGAAATAAATGGGATCATGATTAGACCTGGTGCGCGCTTTGATCTGGTTTTGACACGACCTTTAAGATCGCTGACGATGATTGCGGCATGCGAAATTAAGTGAAAATCGTATCAAAATCATTTCAAAAACAACAAATTGTTAATGTATTAATATACCGCTCTAGTGCGCGTGCGTATGTCGAAAAATGAAAGGGCCATATATATGTACTGTAAAACTTTGTACAATACACGTGAATAAAGGATAAGGAATAAGGTAATTCGCAACTCGTGTCGATTTAAAACACTCCATACGGTCGTATTTTAATTTATCGCCACTCGTTGCGAATTCCCTACTTTTCACACTTGTGTCGTAATGTACTATTTTAGTCTTATTACACATCTGTAAATTTTACCTTGATAATGCGGTATCTGACACAACCATTGTTTATATTTTTAATCTAAGTAGATACCGCGAAACTCCAGACGTAATGTTTATGTATCATTATTTTGCTTCCGATAACAATATTTCCGAGAAGTATCAGGAAACGAGTATAACATTTTATCTCTTTACATAAGTATGTACTTAAATCGTATTTAAACAATGATTATTCGGCGCTTAGTATTGACATAGTAATGAGTTGATGAAAATGAATTTAAAATTATACTTAGTAGGTAAGTTCAATTCGAGACCTATCTATAATACGTGTAAATCGTTTTTTTAAATATCGAGTATACCTACAGTTTTGGAGCCTCGGTGGCGTTGATGAATACTTTATATTAATTAAGACAAAAATAGAATATATAGCAGTTGCTTTAGAATGACCTTTAGCTCTTAATTCGACAGCAAAGTGAACATAACACAGCACACAGACAAGGTTACAGTGAGTACAAAGTTTGTTAGGTACAGACCTAACAAACGTCTCTTTTTAACCCAGTTTTTGACTGGTAGAGAATGCCTTAAGGCATTAAGTCCATCATTTGTACTTAATATTTTATATGCAATAAAGCAAAAGGAAATAAATAAACATAACTTTTGACCCTCTTTTAAAATTTTTCCTAACGCAAATCATCACGACTTTTGATTCACTACTCTTTTTTGTATCTTTCTTGTGTCATTAGGTATGGATTTAATTATAAAAATCGTTGGTTAGTGTAACTAAATTAATATTAGCCTGCTGATTGATGAGATCTTTATTTGGTGTCCATAAGTGCATTGTGATATTCCTCATTGGAAAATAAACTATCTTTGTCTTAATGCCCTGTTCCAGAGACGCGTTGATAGTATGTACCGTCAACTCCAGTACGTCCATGTTCGCCGGCTTCGTCATCTTCTCTGTCGTTGGCTTCATGGCCCACGAGCAGCAAAGACCCGTCGCTGAAGTTGCTGCCTCAGGTAAACATCCTGCCTCGCACAGCTAAACCGTGGAATGAACCTGCACTATTTCCTGACCAATATGACCTTCAGACCTTCAAGAAAATCTTAGGCCTCCTTCCCACGAAGTCGTAACGACAGATAGTCAGGCATCGTGGTCTGAATATTTCAATGGAGGTGTTCACACGACAGTTGACACGATGATGGTTATCGTCCTGTCGTGGCTTGTATATTTAAACGGAGGTATTCACATATAGTACGGTACAATTACTGTCGTTTCGACATAGTGACAACGCGGCCTTATAGGCCGGCAACGAAATTGCAACCCCTCAGGTGTTGCAGGCGTTCCTGGGCTATGGTGATTGCTAACCATCAGACGATTAGTCTGTTAGTTGCCTCCAATATTTAAAAAAAAATTAACACAATTTCAGATTATCATTTTCAATCCAAAGTTTACTATTAATGGAAGCGGTCGAAGAATTAAGGGCAGGTTATACAATGCCACACCGTTAAAAGCCTACTTGGTGAAAATCGGTAACCACAGCCTCTGGACCCTTGAAATATCAGGGCTAATGATGCCTTTAAAAATCTGTAGGATCTTTTTAAAAGAATCTCTTGCTGAAAGGTAATTCAGATACTTTCGATGCCGGTAGGCATAGGTTACAATCGTGAGTTTGTCTTCGAGAATGCAGAGAATGCTTGAATCCTTTGGAATGCAAATAATGTTCTAGTACAATGACAAATGAATATCGTCATTAAAAAGTCCTGCTATATTTCGAAGCTGATCACAATAATTATACATTTTATTCAAAATTCTCATATTTCCTTTAATTACTTCAGTCACTACATTTTTTAAATAGATTTATTAAAAAAATACTTAAGGCTAAGCATACAATCATCATCTACCTCGCGTTCTCCCGGCTCATGCTGGGAGACTGAGTGCCGCTTGGCTACTGATCCCAATAATTGCGATAGACCATCTGACCTTTCAACTCAGAGCCAGCTCATCTGGGTCAAGGTTAGGTATACAATACAATATTTTCGCCAAACTGAAGACAGTTTGTTGGCGAATATTACATGAATCCCCTTACATTCCAGGTCCTGGTCTAGCCTTCCTCGCCTACCCATCGGCGGTTCTCCAGCTCCCGGGTGCCCCGCTCTGGTCCTGCCTCTTCTTCTTCATGCTGCTCCTCATCGGCCTGGACAGCCAGTTCTGCACCATGGAGGGCTTCATCACAGCCGTTATTGATGAGTGGCCGAAGCTACTGAGGAGGAGGAAGGAAATTTTCATTGCGATTACGTGTGTCATTTCGTATTTGGTTGGGCTGTCTTGTATATCTGAGGTGAGAGGTTACTTTATGATTAAATATTTGTTATCATCATTCTCAACTTCTATACGTATAGTCAGTATCAATAGTAGCGTATAAAACAACGCTCCAAAATTATCTGACGTACCGTATAACTTTTCCCAATACAGATAAATCTCTAAAATTCACGTTAAAAAGCATATCGTTATTTGATCCGCCATTTTTGATGCTGATCTTACTACTACTGACTACAGTTAAGCCGAGAGTTGGGGCTATAGTTAAATGCGAGTTAGGAACTATACCAAGATTTAAAATAGTTAGAAATAGATGAGTTTATATGGTCTAATTCTCTAACTTTGACGATATTACTATGAGTTGTGGTATTTGAAAATTAAATTATAACCTTGAATGATTAGGTAAAATGAAACCTTCGTCAACAGATAAATCACTTATTTTGGTATGTTATAATATAATTATGTAATATTAATACATTGAATGTATTGCATATAATTCCTTCAATATTTTGTGTGTATTGCATTAGGTTAGACATAGACATAGAATTTATTTATTTAACACCACATTGAAACATGTTTACAGGCAATACTACAAAACATTACAAGCCTTAAAATGAAACTTAATTAGGCACAAATTTATGTTTACATGTAGATATAAAAAACTTTTAAAATTATGATGCTAAAAAGGAGCGAACCTCAGCATGTGTTGCAGCAGGCTTACCTACTACAACGCTGGTTTTCAGGCCGACCCTTCGTACAATACGAATTTACTTGCTGCTTGTCGGAAACTGTATGGCTAAGACTGTTTTAGTTTGTGTAGAAAATAATATAGGTATGCAAATATATGTTTATGTTTATGGATATATTTATAAGATTATACTGTATGATACTATGACATATGTGATAGTAGGTTTAATGTTTAGGCTAAATAAATACGTTGGGTAATAAAGTATATATTGAGGAAATAAATGAATGTAATAATTTTACTATAAGTAAGTACCGAGATTAACAAAGTTGAACGGCGCATAAGAACGATTTCGACCACTACAGATACGACGGCTTTACTCTAGTACCAGGAGGTAGCATGCTTTGAAATTCTAGAAGTTGTTGTTTGAGTTTAAATTTTAAAGTACTAATTGTATTTAAGTTTTTGATAGGTGGCGGTAAGTTAGGTATTTGAAATATCATGTTATTTCTCCAGGGCGGTATGTACGTGTTCCAAATCCTGGACTCGTACGCCGTGTCCGGCTTCTGTCTGCTGTTCCTCATCTTCTTCGAGTGCGTCTCCATCTCCTGGGCCTTCGGCGTCAACCGCTTCTACGACGGCATCAAGGAGATGATCGGTTACTACCCCACTATTTGGTGGAAGTTCTGCTGGGTCGGATTCACGCCTGCTATTTGTATTGTAAGTTTTTTTCCGTTTGTGTCAATTTCTTAAAATAGTTCTGCTTGTAAGTTAATCTTTTGGATCATATCAGTCAGAAGCTGTACAGACCCCAAATTAAAAAAGTGCAACGGATGAACATTTATGTGGATTTTCAGAAAAAAAGTGTATCATTTACTTTTTTCCATAACCTAAACACTTTTGGGTTATTTCGTTCAGAATTACGAGGACTATTAATTGAAACAAAGAAAAAAAGACTCCCCAGTTTTTCATACAAATTTTGGGGGTGTTTTACAAAATGTATGGAAAAATGCGTCACAAAACTGTATTTTTTTTCCTTTTTAAATCGATAGACCTCGTGATTTTGAGTAGAAATAACCGAAAAGTTGATGGTTTTTGGAAAAAAGTAAACGGTACAACTTTAACTGAAAATATTACATGTACAGGGTATATATTAATGAATAGGTAATAAATGATCGCAAGTATGTGTAATATATATGTATTGGTAATTATCGCTTAGTTTGGATTATTAATCGTATGGCGGTTACAGACTGGTTAAAAGAAAATACAGAAAGTATTCAAAATTTAAATTATGCATTTAGGTTTTTGAAATCTTCAGTGTATTTGGTGATGGGTCACTCGAACACCATGTGGTGTATAGTCTTATCCGGATTCGCTCCATCCCCACTTGTGGCAAAGTGGATTGAAATTTAGATACATTTGATGAACAGTATACATTCATCAAATAGATTGAAACGGTGTTAAACTCTTGTCCTTTGTTACCAAAATGTGCTAAGACTTCTGATTACATGTATTTAAAACCAGGACACTTTAATACTCGTACGTAGTTGCTCTATTGACCAGCATTCCAAAAGTTTAACATAGAGTAAATGTTAATGATTTTCTCAAAATATTGTAAATTAAATAAGCTTTTGTTTTTAGTTTTAACAGTATTTCTTAATATGAGAATACACAATAAAATATGAATATGAGAATATGGGGATGAACAGACAGCCCATTGTGTGACTGCGGTATAGAAGATCAAACCATAGACCATATCGTGAAACGATGCCCTAAAAGATGCTATCAGGGCGATCCTGGGGACCTCTATAATCTAACACCAGAAGCCGTGGATTGGTTGTGCTATCTCGATTTGGATATATAAGTCTATTTTTTATTTATATTATATTATATGCCTACTATATGAAACGCCATACGATTAAATAAATAATATGAGAATAATAAACTAAATATATCGTTTTCTTCCTCCAACAGAGCGTGTTCATTTTCAACTTGGTGCAATGGACTCCAATCAAATACATGAACTACGAGTACCCGTGGTGGGCGCACGCGTTCGGCTGGTTCACGGCGTTGTCCTCCATGCTGTGTATCCCAGGGTACATGGTGTATCTGTGGCGAGTCACGCCGGGTACTACGAGCGAGGTGCGTTTATTCCATGTATCAATACTATCAATGTCCTGGTAAAAGAGAATAAATAGCGACCATAGAGATGTGGCATTTCCGAAAGTCCATTTCAAGACTCTGACTTTGCCATCTTAATCTTATAAGCCAATACCTTTATTGAGATTCTTGATGTCGTCCAATTTTGATGTTACTTAGCTACTACTGTTGATATTCAAATTACTGTGCCTGTCCCAAAAATACTACTGCTGTTATATTTGGACAGAAGCCCTTGGATATTAAATGAGTCTTTGAGTCATTAAATGTCAAGCTTTTGATCGTACTCCGTGTAAATGTATATTTTAGAGACAAACATTTCCTCTATTAACACACTTCCAAAATTCTTGATTACTGTTATGGAAATTGTACAAACCACTATTTGATTTGGAAATTTAGGTATGTTTTTTTTATTTTCAGGCTTTTATTTAACTTATGTGTATGTTTTCGAATCAAATTTTGCAAGCTTAATTAGGCCCACTTCTTATTATTCGATTGAGCTGAAACTTAGCAGTACATGTGTAAGTTGGGTGAGAGTGCAGTATTATGGAACCATCGAGCTGATCTGATGATGGACTCAGGAAGTAGCCATGGGAACTGTGTGATAAAACAACGCAAAATAATTGTATTTGGGGATTTTGGGGTGGTCAGAATTATCTCGATGTGCATTAGTTATCTGTGGAAACAAAAGTACAGTCAGCGATAAAAGCTCGTACAAAAAATGGAATTAGTGCCAAAAACTTATTTGTATTTCCAGAAATTCCACAAGATTGTCCGCATCCCCGAGGATGTGCCGTCGCTGCGCACCAAGATGCAGGCCGAGGAGATTCAGAAGCACGGGGCAGCTTCAGCTTAAGCTACGAGTAGTCTTATGACCGCGATCTCAAGGACTTTCGGGATTCCAACCTTGTGTAGTTTGACATAAGATTCTCTTTAGAACGATTCTGAGATGATATAATTTAGTTTCATCTAATCTTAAATTTGACTACACAAGTTCGAACAAGAGTTGAAATGATATTCTAAATCCACGCACAATTTTAACACCTTATTCGGTGTGTAATGTGTCATAAATTAGAAATAATAATTAATTACCGTTGTAGGAACTCGATGAACTACTCGGTTTGATTAAATACTCAGAAATATTTAAAATATTTTTATGAGTTAATGTAATTTTAATTTGTGACTCTTTTGGGTGCGTTGCGACGCGTTCATGTATGTTAGATTTTTATGCTATATTTCTATATTTAGAAGTTGTGTTTTAAGAACATTTAAAATTTAAGCGAACCGTATGTGTGGGACTATGTTACGAAGTATAAACTCTGTTACTATTGTTGTCTTCCATGAAGCTTAGTGCTTAGATTGTATTTAAGCTTGTATTCAATTGTATTTTATAATTATAGTCAATATTTCTAAGAGTCCAGTAACCTGTGAGCGTTTAACAAGCAAAGTTGCCAAAATTAAATATTACAATTTTATCTAGAAAAGAGATGTAGTGATGAACGTATTGACTTTATGTGTTCGTAAATGGATCAGATATAATACAGTATATAAACGCCTGTTTGTGTGTGTGTCCTGCTATTTAATCTTGTTATCCTTAAAGGAATTAGGTATAGTTTTGATTGGTGTTTTGGTAGTTTAAATGTTTAAATTAAAAATATTATAAACGCAACGGGACGCGTGTTTTTGAATCTGTATGGTGTTTTAGGAAAAGTATTTTAAGATAATATATTGTCTATAACTGAAACTATTTAATCACTAAATTATTTACACGAATGCAAGAGTTTAAATGATATTAATATTATTTACAAATTGTTTTACATAATCTTGAATGAATACAAATATTTAAATAGATAAGTCGAGATATAAATTACGATATAATTGTTATTTTAGTTTTATTGTTATTTTTTATACCTATTTACTCGTATTTGGTTAATCAGCTTTAATTATTGTATTAGTTTATGTTACTAGTCGATTAAATAATCGCTAATTATTTTGCATATCCGATAAAATGCATTTTAATATTTATTTTGTAATTCCTAATGATTTCGTTTTATATATAAATGCGTTTTACCTAATCATATTTTTCGTAAGGGTATTTGTAGTAAAATTTCGTGTTCCGTCAGAGACCAAAATTCTATAAATTATATTTCAGATGACATCTACTGTAGATTTTCTACACAAATAGAACAATTACAATAAATGTACTAATAGTCGAGTGAAGTTGTATACAGGGCTTTTAATAGAGGAGCAAAATCGGCCAAAAGATATGACAACGAAACCGTATCAAAAATTAGATGTTCAAAACCATCGGAGATTGTCACTAGTCCAATAAAAATACTCTTATAAACACAAAGAACTTAAATCGTGTTCAAATTATAATTAACTTTTCACTTATTGTACTATCGTCAATTTAATTAAATAATGATATAAAATATAGTGAACATTCGTAGTTGTTTATTAGAAGATATAAAGTATAAATGTATTATGGTAGTAAATTATTATAAAAATATATTCCTACTTTGCTTAATACAATCCATTTACTTATGTTTAGTGCCAATTTAGACTTATTTATAATATTATATAACTTCAAATTATAAATGTAATTCATTTAGAAACTGGCAATTGAATTTGATGTAATTTAAATGAAACCCCAAAAATACTATAATTTTTGAACTCTACATTTCTGATAATATTTTTTCGACTAATTGTGAACTTTTAACGAAAGATATTATGACAATATACTTATTTCAGCCTAGCGAGCAATGTGGTTTAAGATGAATGTGCTTCCATGTATTTTAAATACTAAAATATAGATATTTTAGATTTAAATTTAGTTGCATACTTTTGTGTACTTTATTTTAATCTAAGTAATAAATTACGCTACAATTGTGAAAGAATATGACAAATTATGTCAATTAAAATTATGTGAAAAAATATGAAACTTAAAACATGATCTGAATTTTTGTTGTACATCCAAAAACTGTCACATATCAAATGTTGTGTTTTATCGTTATACATTCATATTATATTTTTAAGTGTTGCCATAACAGAAATAGTAAACAACGTAATTTATATATTTCATTAAATAGTTAATAAATCGTGTTTGTCTTTAATTCTAAATATCTTTAGCTTTAATGGAGCTGGGCGGGACTTCTTAAGGTAAAACCGCCATACTAATACTTTATACGCTACTAGCCTACTCCTTAGCAAAGAGAATTTGAAATAGAGTTGTATTGTCAAAGAAAACTTTGTAGCCCCGTATATTTACTGCCATCTTTCAACACATGATAACTTTTATAACGCCATTTGACTTTGAATCTTATTCTTTCACTGGTATGTGTTAAATTTGTTAGTCGGTAGTGACCCTGCCTATGAAGCAGGAGGGTTCGAATCCTGGTAAGGGCATTTTTTTGTGTGCTTATCACAAATATTTGTTCCTGAGTTATAGATGTTTTCTGTGTGTATCAGTATTTATATATAAGTATATATTATATAGTGTACTACCCACAACACAAGCCTTATTGAGCTAATTGTGAGACTAGGTCGATCTCTGTAAAATTATCCTATTTATTTATTTATAAAAACCACCAGAAATGAGAGACGTGTACACAAATAAGAAAACTAGTTACGTCTAAGAGGAATCCCATCAAAAACAATACTTGTCAAAAAAACCAAGTCTCGCAACTCAGTTGTTCTGCGGTAAAAAGTTGTGAGATCCATGTAATACCAAGTCGGTTATTAATTTATTCAGTCTCTACTTAAGCGACTTTCTGTCTTAATACGTCCAGTCTCTAAGACCACGATCGTGGTCCATAACAATTGAAAATCAATTGTGTCTGGAATCTCCGTACTCGAAGCATTAAGTTGTTACGTAATAATTAACAGCATCTTATAGTGACGCATATCAATATTAAAATTCTTTAATGTTTTATATAAATATATTGAGACTTGGCCATCGCCTGAAAACACGTGTAAATTCAATCGCCTGAAAACACATGTAAATTCAATTATTTAGTGCGATGGCCAAGTCTCAATATATTTATATAAAACATTAAAGAATTTTAATATTGATATGCGTCACTATAAGATGCTGTTCAGTCTTCTAGTTTTATCCACAACGAAGTTACAGGGGGTCGAAAATGGTCTGAATTGCTTCGAGAAAAGGATGGTACGGCCGTGCTTTTTTGCTCGACTTGGTGGGGGCACTGCCGTGCCCCCAGATAATTAATGAGACAAAAATACTGAACAAAATCATTAATATTATTTCCACCTTGGGCGTTAGCACTTGAATTTCTCACTGCGCTCAGGGTCCAATTATAAATAAATAAATAAATATTATAGGACATTATTACACAAATTGACTAAGCCCCACAGTAAGCTCAATAAGCTTGTGTTGAGGGTACTTAGAAAACGATATATATAATATATAAATATTTATAAATACTTAAATACATAGAAAACACCCATGACTCAGGAACAAATATCCATCCTCATCACACGAAGAAATGCCCTTACCAGGATTTGAACCCGGGACCATCAGCTTCGCAGGCAGGGTCACTACCCACTAGGCCAAACCGGTCGTCAAAAATTATAGAATCGTCCCATCTTTTGCTACATGTTCAGTTTATGATGCGCATATGTAAAATATCTCACGTATATAAATAAAAATTATTATATACTATAACTAAATAAAAAAAACCGACCATTTGTTAAAGAGTGTCGTATCTGTAGCCAGTAACGTGTATTATATTTATATCATACACGTTTGTTTGATGTTATCGCCCACGTGTGATTTGTCACAGCTATCTTAATTACAGCTAGTTTCGTTTATAAATTATTAGTCTCTTCGCTTCGTCAGAATAGAAATCCAGAGGCCGTGAGTTCAAGTCTTACCCAAGGCAATAATTTTTTCCACTTTTAAATTTATTTTAAGAACAGTACCCCTAGTGTAAATTTAATCGACATCATAACGTGACGAACGCGTTTGCGTTAAGTCTCATTTTGTATAGGATTTTGAGTTTCCAAAACGTCCCGCTTGGCGCGCTCTTTCTAAAACCAATACAAAATGAGACTAAACGCAAACGCGTACGTCACGTTTAGAAATCGAATTTATTTACACTAGGGGTACAGAAATCATTAACTAGTTTTAGGATGAAGTTAATAGAGGGAGACATGCTACCGTAAAATATGGCTACTTTGCTACAAAATTCAAAATTCAATCAAAATTTTAAACTTATTACATTATGGTACCTAGTCGATAAAACTTAAATGAGGTTGTGACATAGTTTTCATAAAAAAAAATCGGAAATTCACAGAATACGAATGTTCTTGAAGGGAAACTAAAAGTGTTTATCTCAATATTTTGTGGCAAATAGTTGGACACCTATATAAATTTGTTCTATTCGAAATATACCAAACATTTTGATGCTGGACAAATCGTGTTTTTTTATAATAATGTGAATTTCCCCAGTTTTATTTGTAAGTAAGGTACGTGCGTCAAAGGCACGGTTTTTAAGCTTGCCTATCAATCAATCAATATAATTTATTGCAAGAACATAATTAAATTACATAAGGTGGTGATTAGAAAAAGTGTCTTATGTTCTACCACCGAAGGCATGCAATATTTAACAATAATTATTTACAAGTCAAAAAAATAGGTAACAATTTTATAGTAATAATTCGTGGCGATTAGATATTTGGTACATTTGCTAAATAGTCCTTTACTGAGTTAAAAACATTAGTCTAGTAGCCATTCCGTTAGCCACTCACATGCTTCATATTTTTCAGTGACTTCTATTATTACAGATGACTTGAGTGATGACCGGGATATAGAGCGAGAGCGCAGGGCACTGGCGGTACGTGGAAATATGCTTGCCCGCAGGTTTGCTCGATGTTCCAATGAAGTAAAAATAACGCTTTTTAAAGCTTATTGCCAATCTTTTTACTCGAGCAGCCTGTGGGTGAGGTATACCAAGCGTGCCTACAGTGCCCTGAGAGTCCAGTACAACAACACATTCAGAATGTTGTTGGGCTTGCCCAGCAGGTGTAGCGCGTCAGGCATGTTTTGCGAGGCACGCACTGATGGGTTTCCTGCAATCATGCGAAAAAAGATTGCATCCCTGCTGACGCGAGTGAGACAGAGTCCCAATAGCATTCTGAATGTGATTGCTGTCAAGTTTTATTGCCCGATTCTTGCTTACTGGATAGGGCAAGTAAAGAGTGTAGCTGTAAATTTTATTGATTAGCTAAATATATGTGTATGTATATATATATATATATATATATATATATATATATATATATATATATATATATACATATATTTAGCTATACTTATACTTATATTTAATATGTTCGTAGTTTTAATTTTAATCTATCTTAGTCTAAGTACTAACATAGTTTTTAATTATTCTAATTTCGAATTTGTACACTAACACCTATGGAGTTACTTGCTTCGAAATAAAGAATTTATTATTATAATAAAATAAGGGTGACAGCTGGTAACTACAGTTACCAAAAGCAAGTAAGTGGTTAGTGTTTTCTTAAAGTGGTTTGTAGGACATTCTAAGATACATTTAGGCAGCTGGTTATAAATTTGGATAGCCATACAGAAGGAGATACTGCTTTCATAATATCATACTTTTATAAGTGTGGGTTGTAATTGGGTGTAAAAAGGTTCAAATATTGCGTCCATGTTCGCTAATAGGTACCATAGTAAACAAAACTGCATGTTAATATTAAACTCAAGAAAAAGCGGCCAAGTGCGAGTCGGACTCGCCCATGAAGGGTTCCGTACCATTTGTGACGTATTAAAAAAAACTACTCACTAGATCTCGTTCAAATCAATTTTCGGTGGAAGTTTGCATGGTAATATATATATTTTTTAGATTTTTCATTCTGTTATTTTCGAAGTTACAGGGGGGAGGGGGGGGGGCACACATTTTACCACTTTGGAAGGTCTCTTGCGCAAACTATTCAGTTTAGAAAAAAATTATATTAGAAACCTCAATATCAGTTTCGAAGACCTATCCCACACCCATACGGTTTGATGAAAAAAGATTTTTTGAGTTTCAGTTCTAAATATGGGGAACCCCCAAAATTTATTGTATTTTTTTCTATTTTTGTGTAAAAATCTTAATGCGGTTCATAGAATACATCTACTTGCCAAGTTTGAACAATATAACAATACAGACGGACATGACGAATCTACGAGTATAAGGGTTCCGTTTTTTGCCATTTGGCTACGGAACCCTAAAAATACGACTGGCCTGCTTGGTACCTTGGGTACCTTATGATCACCTACGCTGCTTTAATCTGTGCATTTTCGTAATTTTGCAGAGGCCAGGAGACTGTGTCAGAAAAGTTTGGTCAAAAAATTAGTAGCTTTCGGACCTTTTAGCACATCTGCTCAGACCCTGTGATTTCTACAGCTTACCGTCCACTCGCCTCATTCTAATATATATTTACTACCGGTTTGGCCTAGTGGGTAGTGACCCTGCCTACGAAGCTGATGGTCCCGGGTTCAAATCCTGGTAAGGGCATTTATTCGTGTGATGAGCATGGATATTTGTTCCTGAGTCATGGGTGTTTTCTATGTATTTAAGTATTTATAAATATTTATATATTATATATATCGTTGTCTAAGTACCCTCAACACAAGCCTTATTGAGCTTACTGTGGGACTTAGTCAATTTGTGTAATAAGGTCCTATAATATTTATTTATTTATTTATTTATTGACAGAATGCTCGGGAGAAACCCGAAGTATTTAAAAAGCTTCATTCAATTCATTTCACTTTATTTTCAGAACACGTGTACGTTCCATAGCATGGTTAGTAACAAAATAATAAGTTACTAATAGCTTATAATCGTGCATGGATGAGGCAAAAATAGTTAAGTATGATTAGCCGATTTGGGTAAATATTTATCAATTGACTTCAAGATCTCAAATTGGATCCATTTCTGTAAGGAACCGATGGAACTCCTCAAATCTTAAAGGCATACATCTTCTTCTTCCTCGCGTTGTCCCGGCATTTTGCCACGGCTCATGGGAGCCTGGGGTCCGCTTGACAACTAATCCCAAGATTTGGCGTAGGCACTAGTTTTTACGAAAGCGACTGCCACCTGACCTTCCAACCCAGAGGGGTAAACACGGCCTTGTTGGGATTAGTCCGGTTTCCTCACGATGTTTTCCTTCACCGAAAAGCGACTGGTAAATATCAAATGATATTTCGTACGTAAGTTCCGAAAAACTCATTGGTACGAGCCAGGGTTTGAACCCGCGACCTCCGGATTGCAAGTCGCACGCTCTTACCGCTAGGCCACCAGCGCTCCCCCTCTTAAAGGCATACATATAGTGATTATTGTATTTTCATTAGCAAATCAAGGATTTACATTAAAAGAAAGTGACATTTGATGAAGTGGAACTGCTGATGATGATAAAAACGGAACTCTTCAACGACGCATAGTTCACGTTTGGCGATTAGTCCTCTTCGTTACGTTTGTTAAGCAAGTTAGGTTTTTTAGCCAAGCTCTAGTTCTGATGATGGGATCCATGAAGAACCGAAGGAACTCCTCAAATCTTATAGACAGACATGTAGTAATTTTTGCATTTTCATCAACAATTATTCATACAACAAAGTATTTACATTTGTAGAAGTGACATTTGATGAAGTGGAACTGCTGATGATGATCAGAGCGGAACTCTTCAACGACGCATAGTTCACGGTTGGCGTGTTCTCTTCGTTATGTTTATTGAGCATGCAGGTTTTGAAGCCACGTTTTTGTCAAGATCGAGGTCTGATGATGTATTCTGTGCACCGTTCTGTACCTACCTGCCTAGGGGATCTTATTATACTGGTCCTCCAAAAGTTTGGAAGGTATTCTAAATAATAACCAGACACTCCTTATAAGGGGGGTGATGTAACATCGCCTTGACGATAGCCATTAAATTGTATTCATATGGAAGTCATAAAATTAATACTATTGTATTTAATTCATTCACAGAGACCTTGGGTATTTAAAATTCATGCAAATTCAGGTTTCATTTAAGGTGAGACACGCTCAGACTGATTTGTGGTATTTTCATATTAATTTTATATATTTAGAGCGAATTCTTCAGTAATCTAGAAGCTTATTTGAAACCCCAAGTTATTTAAAACATTACTATAATATGTTTTGCGTAGGGCGCTGGTGGCCTAGCGGTAAGAGCGTGCGACTTGCAATACGGAGGTCGCGGGTTCAAATTCAAACCCGGCTCGTACCAATGAGTTTTTCGAAACTTATGAATGAAATAGCATTTGATATTTACCAGTCGCTTCTCGGTGAAGGAAAACATCGTGAGGAAACCGAACTAATCCCAACCAGGCCTAGTTTACGCTCTGGGTTGGAAGGTCAGATGGCAGTCGCTTTCTTAAAAACTAGTGCCTACGCCAAATCTTGAGATTATTTGTCAAGCGGACCCCAGGCTCCCTTGAGCCATGGCAAAATGCCGGGACAACGCGAGGAAGAAGGACTATGTTTTGCATAGCTTGAGTATGGAGACAGCTGTCATCTACATACAATTTATATCCTTAATGCAAAATTGTATTGAGATGACAGCTGTCACCGTACCCAAGTTATGTGAAAAGCCTATAAATAAACCTATCAACGCATTTATACGGGTGATCTTAGGAGAAATAATATTAGGACAATAAAAACATTATGACAAAATAAATTATGGTTATTGATCATTACCTATTATTATTGTAAGACACTTTACATTTCTCATGCTCTGAAACAGGGTCATTGTTGATCTAAAAAGTATGCAAAAAGTGATATGTTTCTGCACTAGAGCATTTCACTTTCCAAGTAAGGTTTTTTTTTTTACGATACCCAATTAAAATTTGATTTTAAATGGATTTTATGCAATTTCCAATCTGATATTACTCCTCATTCCATAAATAACGATACTTTTACCTAAATGGTTAATTGATAGTACTTTCAAGAAATGCTATAAAATATTATACTTAGTCATGTTTAAAAAAAACTCATATATTTTACTTTCCTCGTATTTGAAATAAAAAGTAGAGCATTTAACTCGGGTGAAAGGCATCATTTCAGCCCCGGACTGTAAGCGCTCTTACTGCTTTCCAGCACCAAACTACCTGGCAGAAATGAGTGCCTTTCCCTCAGGAGTTATAGCTTTTTCAATCCATAACTCCTACGGGAACAATACATGCCTTTGTCCTTCAGTATACCTGCATGAAATAAGATCTATTTCGGGCAAGTGTGATGAAGAACATTTTTCATTTCTCATGCTCTGAAAGAGGGTCATTCTTGTTCTAAAAAGTGTGCAGAAAGTGATACGTTTGTGCACTAGGGCTTTTTACTTTGCAAGTACCTTTTTTATGATAATCAATTGAAATTTGGTTTCCTTCCTTCTCATCTTCCTTTGCATTTCTTTAATAAACATATAATAATACGTATTATCTCCTGCTGTCCTGACGAAACCTCATGCTGTTTTCCTTCACCAAACTACGGAACCCTAAAAACGACTGGTAAATATCAAATGATAATGTTTCTCACGTAAAATTCCAAGAAACTCATCAAACATTACGCAAATAATGAACAGAAATAAATCAGACAAGTCAGACATAAACACAATCCAACTGGAAGCAATTAAATGTTGTTTAGATATAATTGTCCATTGTTCACTGATATTACACCTTATTTTAAAGGCATTAAGGTTCACTTAGAATCATTTAAAATGGTTGATGTCAGTACGGTTTAACTGTTCCAAGAATCACTTCGCGGTTAGGTACAGTCGCCATCAGATATATCGGAGCAGCCAAGGTGGTCACAAATATCTGAACACGCACTCTAACGCCTTGGCAATAGAGGCGTGTTCAGATATTTCTGACCACCTTGGTCGCTCCGATATATCTGATGGCGACGGTACATGGTCTGACACTTTTATGTTTATACAGTGGATTGATTAAATAGGTTTTCACCACACTAACTGGTAAAGGCCCTCTTCATTGTTCAAAAACGAATGAGAAAGTTGCATTTTATCCACATGTTGGGCAAAGTAATCAGATGCAAATTTTGAGTTGTTTATTTATGTTAGCTCAACCCACTAGGGTTAAATGTTAAATACAACATTGCCTCCTAATGAAACACAAAATTTTCACGACAGACACCAACGCGAGGATAATACTAACTATAAAATACCAAAAACAAAAAAAAATCAAATCAAATCCAAATAAAAGTAATAAAAAAAAATTATCATTCAAAATCATCATTTAAAAGTCAATTCCACCATTGACACAAAGAAACAACTCAAAATGTGCATGTGCCCCACATGTGGATAAAATGCAATTTTCCCATTAGTTTTTGAACACTCAAGAGGGCCTTTACCAATTGGTGAGGTGAAATTTTTATCAATGCTCTTGCTGTACAGTCAGCGTCAAATACTTTGTAGCAGTCAAAGTGGCCAAATAGTTCGGTACCATACTAAATATACGGTATACTTATCTTCTTTGACATTTGGCTTCTAATCTCAAACCTGTCAAAAGTTCACCGTTAAAGTATGTTTTTATGGAAGGTAGAGGCAAGGAACAGAATCTCCTTAGGCAGAACTGTTGCAAAAGTGTCCAGCTGTCAGCTATAAATAATAGTTCCAAACCTCTCCCGAGTAGCGCTAGAGTAGCTAAGAACCTAGGCGTTATTGACGGAGTGAAGTGCGCTGTCTATGATTAGATTTTTTTCTCAAGTATTCTAGGTATTGTAGCGCCACCTATTTATGGTTTTTTGTCGGACACTTTTTGGTATATCGAGATTTTGTTCCTTGTCTCTACCTTCCATATATTTTTTGTTTGCTTTTGTCTTTAAGATAAACAAAATACAAAACTATAAGCCCTGAGATAACTAACCAAACAAAAAAGAACTAACAACGTATGAATATCACAGACTGTTACTACTTTCTTCTCCTGTGTAGCAAAATGCAACTAGACAAATTAAAAAGGCCTAAGAATATATGCAGCTGGTAGAGAGTTAGGACCTTGTTCTTCTGAAGACGTAGAACGTCCTGAGCGTCCCATAACTCAGGCTGCAACCGAGTGGGAGGTGCAAAGATTAAAATAATAAGCAGATGCGACACATGTTTTTATCATTAGACAATAACCGAAATAAATTGGTGAACGACCGAACCCCTCAGAAATCCTGGCCGAATTTTTAGTGTTTCTTTTTTATCAAGACATGTTATGCTTAGAAGTTTGAACACTTTGAACCAATGATTTTTGACCATTACACACATGAGAATAGTAAAGGGAGAGATTCTAGCTAACCTTAGCAACTGGGATAGGTTATTGAGATATCTAGTTGCGAATGTTTTGACCTAATTTATCAACTTGATCATTTTAATTGAATTTACAATTATCGACATAAATACTTGTATATGCATGTCTATAGGTACATATTTGACCTTTTACAAAAATAATTACGATTTAATTTAATTATTCATTTTGTCCCTTTTTATATTTAACTGCAATGAAGGTATGATTATTGTTTTAATCTGATTACCAATTTAATATATTGTTTTATTTTAATGCCAATTTTATATTTGCTGGTGCGCGGAGGGGAAAATTTTTCTCGGGGAGCTGGGGCGTCGCCTGCGGGAGAGAGGTCTCGACCCCCGCTCCGGGTCGTTCCTGGCGCAGAGATTGTCTATCGCGGTTCAACGCGGAAACGCGGCAAGCGTAATGGGCACCTTTGCGCCGGGAACGATGCGGGGTGGGTTGTTCGAATAGTTTTTAGGCTTTAGTTTAGGTTAAGTTTAATTTATAATGAATGTATTTTATTAGTTAATTTGTCATCACATTCATCATTTACAATAATTGTCGTGTCATCTGCATATAATATTATTTAAACTTATATTCCATTTTTATCAGTTTGTTCCTATAATGTACATTTAACATTTACTTACTCATCAAAAACGGATATGATTTTATATTTTGAATAATGTTAATGTATAATCTAATCTAGTATTTTAAGTAATAACTATCAGACTAATGGGCCTATTTTGACCTGAAATAAATGATATGATTGATTGATTGATCAGGTCAGCACGTAACATACACGATGTGAATTGGATTTTCGGTTTCGGCGACATTCATTGATACCTGTACCCCTAGTGTATATTTTTATCGACATCATAACGTGACGAACGCGTTTGCGTTAAGTCTCATTTTGTATAGGATTTTGAGTTTCCAAAACGTCCCACTTGGCGCGCTCTTTCTAAATCCAATACAAAATGAGACTAAACGCAAACGCGTACGTCACGTTTCAAAATCGAATTTATTTGCTGATACCATTGTTACCAAATCAAGGAGGAATCGCTGACTCCCGAGTCACAGGCTTAGACCTACTTCGGGAGGCAGAGGCTCAACCCCACTACCTAAATGTGTTACAAACCTAATACACCTGTCTTACCTACAAAATTTTACAATATGAATTGTAATGTAAGGTTTAAAGCAATAAAGATTTATTATTTATTATAATACTGTACTGTACCCCTAGTGTACATTTATTCGATAGCGAAACGTGACGTACGCGTTTGCGTTTAGTCTCATTTTGTATGGGGAGTTTTGAGTTTCTAAATGTCTCGCTTGGCGCGCTGTTTCTAAATCCCATACTAAGTGAGACTTAACGCAAACGCGTACGTCACGTCACGAAATCGAATAGATTTACACTAGGGGCTCTGTTGTAATCACAATCCATGCGGATATAGTTGGTTGTCACAGCAGCCATTAGGTATAAACAACTAAACGGATTAAAAAAGGTAATTTACCGGCGTCGAAAGATTGCAAGAGGCCTCCTTCTACAATGTATGAAATGGATGAGTCGATGGACTTTGTCATGAATTTAGTGGCTTATATTATTCATATTATGGTCGTTGTGAAAACCAACTTCCGAGACAATCATGCCCGGCCGACTACGTATGCCTGCTGCTGATAATTAAGAGCCAGATGTTAAGTCAAGTGTCTATACATTATTCACAGGAGATGCTATTAAAATTTTCTTTAAGTACTGTTTCTCTTCGCGGGTAAACAGGCAATTAAGAGGCATATCTAGCCTAAGATTGCAATAAAACCTAAACAAAAAACTTTATGAGAATAAGAAATGCATTTAAAATAAAATAAATAAATAAAAAATAAATATTATAGGACATTATTTAGTAAGCTCAATAAGGCTTGTGTTGAGGGTACTTAGACAACGATATAAATAATATATAAATATTTATAAATACTTAAATACATAGAAAACACCCATGACTCAGGAACAAATATTCGTGTGATGAGCATGGGCTCATCACACGAATAAATGTCCTTACCAGGATTTGAACCCGGGACCATCGGCTTCGTAGGCAGGGTCACTACTTCTTATGATAAGCCTTTGTCTCACTAGGCTGTCTGTATTTTCCTAATCTTTGCCAAGACAGAGAGGTGCATGCGCGACCGAAATAGATCGACTCAGGCGCACGCCGTTCGCGCAAGGATCCATGGAGCGTTCCTAATTTAAAAATCGAACTTTCAAACTGAAATGGAACTCTTTATAGAATTCTCTCGATCAAAATAACTGTTAAGTGAACAAAATGGAATTTAATAAGAAGTTAAGTGTTGTGTGTGTATTCGTGTTATGTAGTTTTGCTTACGGTATGTATTGTTTACTTTATGATAGTGCTGATAATTCTTGCGTAAATAGTGCATTGGGTTACATTGCGCTGATTAAGTTGGAATTAATGCAATTATTTTGCTTATTTCATTCATCACACATTCGCTATTTAAATTAATTAATGAAACGTTTAATTGAATGATTGAGCGGCAAAGTTATTAATTACTTCATATTTAAATTTGAAGGAATGAATGAATATAGCTTAAATTAATATAATTAATTATTTTTAGGCTGTGACGATCACTTAATTATAAAGGACAGATTAAGGGAAAAAAATAAATCGAATTGTAAGATTAGGTGCGCCTGAAAAAAACAACATAAGAGGTCATTCAAAAGTTACGCCACGAAAAAATTAATCCAAAATTACGAATTTTGTGATTTTATAACAACCCACCCCCCCCCCCCCCCCCCCCCCCCCCCTTTTTCTTGAGAGTTCATATCGAAATCACTAACTGTTTAATATTAAGTCCAGTAATAAGTAGGAGTTCTAACTAACTTTTTTTTTTTAAATATTTGTTATTTTTCGGACAATAACCTCGACTCGCGCACCGAGGATTGTGTTCTACAGAGTTTTACATGTGATATCACGATTTGTAAGATGTGCGCAGCCCATCCCCTTGTCACAATATGGTTAGATTTTTTTTCCACCACACCAACTGGTAAAACTAATGAGAAAGTTGCATTTTATCCACATGTGGGGCAAAGTAATCAGATGCATATTTTGAGTTGTTTCCTTATGTTAGCGGGCAGAATTGACTTTTAAATGATAAATTTGAATGATACAATACAATACAAATACTCTAAATGATGATAATTTTTTTATTGCGTTCATTTGGATTTGATTTGGTTTGATTTTTAGGGTTCCGTGCCACGAAAGGAAAAAAACGGAACCCTTATAGGATCACTTTGTTGTCCGTCCGTCCGTCCGTCTGTCTGTCTCTCAAGACCCTTTTCCCCAGGAACGCGTGGAGGTATCAAGCTGAAATTTATATCAAATACTCAAATGCTGTCCCTTGGAGCTGTGAAAAAAATCAAACTTCTAAGTCAACGCAATCAAAAGATAGAGCCGTTTATGCCGCAAATTTCCGCAAATTTTCGACACTCGCAAGGGAATCAAAACCTACATGGTACTTCCCGTGAACTCAGATTCTTGAAATTTGGTACGAAGTAACGTCTTAGAGCACAGATAAAAAAAATTGCGATAACCCTAAATTTTTAGTTACATCATATAATAAAAATATTTTTAATAATTGATATGACTCGATTGTCGTGATGGGTGAACTTTTACTTATACCTACATGTTTGTACGGAACCCTCGGTGCGCGAGTCCGACTCGCACTTTGCCGGTTTTTTTGGTATTTCATAGTTAGTATTTTCCTTGAGTTGTAGACCTCGCCAAAAGTTTAAAAAATAAGAAACATTTACTTGGGGTAGTCATTCATTCTCACAGCGACCTCGCAATAGTCGTACACGTCATAGTCCATACTGCCGCTTAAGTTTTAAATAAAATGACACACAAACCTGCTCACAAAAAATCTCTAGAATCGAGTGAGAAATTGCGACCTGCAGAACAGAATATCCGAACATTCGAAAGCATTTTTGCCCAAGAAACGGATACCTTGGCTAACGCTCGGTCAGTAATAAATACATTAACATTTAAAGACGTTTTAAACAGAATAGGTACGCAACTAACCGATCAATAGGTATTTTAGACACAAGGACAACATTAAAAATGTTACGTTAGCATTTACAAAGTTTATCATTATAACCAATTTTACAGTAATATGGTGCTACTTTATCGCACTAGTGCGATAATTAGCACATTTCTTAACTATGTCAAAAATTTAAAAGGCCATATGTGCTGTAAAACGTTGTGCGATATACGAGCGAATAGGCAATTCGCAACTCGTGTCGATTTAAAACACTAGTTGCGAATTTTCTATCTTTCGCACTTATATTGTAATGTACTATTATAACATAATTGACATTTCATTTTTATAAAACCTGAAATTTTATATATAATTTGTAAGTATTTTGCTTCCTGAACACTGCAATATATTAATATGGCTAATTTCAAAAATTACATAAGAATAAAAAAAAATGTTGTAATTGGTAACAATTCTACGGCACAATACGTAAAATGCCATTGCCATTCATCACGAAAAAAAATTAACTGTCATAATATTGGATTTGACATTGTCAATTAAATACGACGTATTGATTGAATTTCAAAACAAAGATAAATTTATTTATAGATAGTTAAGTTACTATCTACTAATCGTTTTTAAAATTGACAAAGCCGAAGCATACCAAATACTGTTTCGTCCCTTACCTACTGCAAAAATAGCAAAAATGATTCGTCGAAGATATCGATAGGTACAAACAATTAATTACATTACATTCGTTAGTGTTTATCCGTTGATCCGTCGTATCCGTATGAAAGCCTGGTATCGTATTCGTGTATCAGTATCCGTTATAATATCCAAATCGTCGTAGAAATCTGATATTTTGTCTAAATTGTTTTAAAACAACAACGGACCAGTTTAAAACATTGAAAATGACAGACAACGTCAGATTATAAGACCTAGCTTCTAGCGTAGAACTGGAGTTACGCCATTTTAGAATAATAATAAAGCCATTTATTCCATATTTCGCATATATAGGTACATTTAAATTTTGTTAGTTGGTTGTAGTAGAAAGAAAAAAAAAAGTACATAAATTAATTTGTTAGTCTTAATGCTAATGAAATATGGACCCCTTCTGGGTAAAGGCCTCCTCCATCCTCTTCCATGCCTCCCTGTCCTTGCCCAGCTTAATCCAGTCGGCAACCCTCCACCATTTTAGAATAAGTACACATTAAAAAAAAAGTAAATACAAATCCTAGTGAAAAAAATAAACTATTAGCGTATTCCTCGTTTTAATTAAAATGTAGAGAACCAATAAAATTATAGGGTCTGAAAAATTGAAATGTTGTCAATTGAGCATTTTGCAGATGATAATCCGAAAACCTCTGTAATCCGTCAACCGTCAACGGCTGTTATTTTCCGGATTAGCGATCCTAATGTAGCTTGTAGCTCAAACTTAATGAGAATATCACTTTCTAACATACATGTGTTAACTAAAGTGACCTCCAAACTTTTATTAACATCTTCGGTATTCTTAAACATGGCAAGGCCGTTTTTTCTTAAATCAACGTTCTTGTCATAAATGTCATAATCATGATATGGTCAAAATATAGCAGCAAATCGGGCTGCTTGGAGGTGATTTGGAGAGGCGTATGCCGAACAGTGTGCGCATACTTGCTGAGGAAGAAAAGAAGATATAGGTCATTCTGAACAACTTTTAATATGAGACCAACCATGAAAACGCGAAAAAAAATTTTGCTGTATCATACATTTTGCTGGTCTGATGTTGAAATGTCCTATGAGAGAGTCTATTTACTATGCTATACATTAGAAAGGGACAACATGATTCGTCCTTGAATCGCTGTCAAACTTCGGTTTTGTAGGAAGTGTCATTTCTGTACAGTAGTACTGTTATTTATTCTGAGCATTGACCTTGACAGTCCGACCTACTTAACTGTCAAAAGCATTAAATTAATTTGAAACAAAGTTTAAACGTCACTTCTTTCAAGAGTCAATCATTTGTTAAAGCAGGAAGGTTTAAATTCCAAAATCAACAGTGATTAAGAGTGGGTGTAACGCCAGGATTTAAAGAAACAAAATTATATTTATGTTTAAAAATTTTGCTTGTCTGATCCCTAGGCAATATCAGTAGCTATTTTATATTATTTTTTATAAATAAATAAATATTATAGGACATTATCGCACAAATTGACTAAGTCTCACCTCCCCTACACGTAAATAGGGGGTGAATTTTTTTTTTGCTTCAACCCTACAGTGTGGGTATCGTTGGAAAGGTCTTTCAAAACTAATAGGGGTCTTCAATAAACATTTTTTGATATAGTGAATATATTCGAAGATAATCGCTCCAAAAGAAAAAAAAAATGTGTCCCCCCCTCTAAGTTTTCAACCATAGGTCCAAAAAATATGAAAAAAATCGTGGAAGTAAAGCTTAAGAAATACATTAAATGAGAACTATAGTGGACATGATCAGTTTAGCTGTTTTTGAGTTATCGCAAAAAGTTTCCCCTTCATAGTAAAAAGACTTACTTTAATTAGGTACTGATTATGCAAATATGCCTATTTGTTTAACTCGGGTGAAAGGTACCGTTTCATTCCTTGGTTAACAATTTACTATACTTTAAGCTCCAGTTTAGCTTATTGTGACGGAAGAGTAACTACGGAACCCTACACTGAGCATGGCCCGACATGCTCTTGGCCGGTTTTACTCTTGCATTTGCTTACGCGCACATGCATAAAATGAATGCGGCTTACAACAGATCGATATTTGTGGTCCGCTTACCACATGCATATCAATGAAATAAACTTATTTAATAATAAAATAAGTAAGTACCTAGACTTGGCCCACGAGATAACCGCCATGTGGGATGTTGATTCGACGATCATTGTCCCGATAGTCGTTTCAGCGAATGGTCTCATAGCGAAGAGTCTCGATCAACACCTTGAGAGACTCTCGCTAGGTGGTTGGATCAAGGGTCAGATGCAGAAGGCGGTGATCTTGGACACGGCGCGGATAGTCCGCCGGTTCCTCTCTCTGCGGCCCTGACCACCGGCAGCTTGGGCCCTGCCTCGCTGCTGGCGGCACCCTAGGTTAGGTTTTTTATAAGTTTATATGTATTTTGTATTATTTTTGTATGCTTTGTTGTATTTTACTTTTATATTCATATAATAAAATGCCTAATCTAAGACACAAGATAAATAAAGAAAGGAAATAAATAAATTTGATTTTATTTCAGGCAAGCACCCATATAAAATAACGTGATACATAGAGAATTTACAAAGTAAAATGACACAAAAGTGTAAAAAATAATATAACCGTAAAACAATTTTTTTTTGTTTTTACAATTTTGAGTTAGTCTCCCCTTAACAGTGAGGATGATGGTATACAATTAGGACAATCTGTTAGCAATTCGCAATGTTTTTATAAGAACATGTGAGTGTTGAAACCCATCCAGATGTCAGTCCATCTGGTGACTATAAAAAATGGCCAATTCAGAGCAGTGAGACGATTATATGTTACATTATTACGATTAATGATTTGAGAATAAAAACTGTGGCCTTCGTAAAAAAAAACAACGGGTTGCACTCCGGGAGTGCCTTCAGAAGTCAAAATTTGAATATTAACGTTGTGCATGTTTGATATTTTGGAATGGTTAGGGAATAATTTTGCACGAATTGCTATAATTATCGGTATAAAAGTACTATCATTTATGTGGTAAATTACAATACTTCCTCTCCTGCGCCGCGCCGGCGGTCTACTGGCTACAATGACATTGTAACAGTTTTTCGATCAGGTCACGTGTCCGTCTTACGAATTTTCAATCTGACGAATCTGTCGGTCACGTGATCTGTCGCGAGTTTAACATTTTTTCCCCATCACAAAAAGAGCACACCGCCACTAAAAAAGTTTTCACTTCAAAAATTCTTCATAATTTACTTATTAAGTACCTAATAAGTAATAAATTATATATGGAGATGTCAATCATAAAGAAAAAATCCACGGTGATCACTTCTGGCCAGCGTGGGACTCGATCCCACATCTTTAAATTATCGGTCCAACGCGTTACCGATATGGAGTATTACTGCAATGTTCTGCCGCCAGATCGCAGCACTAGCCAAAACACAATAAAACACACAACACTAGCTAAAACATCCCATAGTTGAAAAATGAAAATATTAACATTTAAGTACCTAATAATAATTACTACCACTGGTATTAATATTGATATAACGATATATTTATTTACAATAACAATATACATAATGGATATATAGAGATGATTACTATAACTAGCTTATATCTAAAATAGGCCCTTGAGGCATTGTACCAAGGATGCTGGCGGCATTTCCTGGTTGTATCGCAATACTGATACGTTGTGCGAGGAAGCCGCCGCTCTTCGGTCACCAGTTACGTCAACCAGACGTTTCGCGATTTCAAATTTAATATATTGATTATATATTATTACTTCTAGTAATATTTTAAGTGAATTTATTCGCTATGTGCATTACTGTCGCACACCTAGCGTCCGCAAGTCTAGGGGAACACGTCAATGCACTACATCTTATAAAACTACTCCAAAACTAAAACCTACTGAACGGATTTTCATACGACTTTCATCTATCAATAGAGTGATTCTTGAGGAACGTTTAGGTATAAAACTTGTTAAGGTTTTGTGTAAATTGGTTGAAATATAACGATGTTGATGGAAAAAAACACGCTGGCTATATTAAAGCTCCTTAATCGAAAGTGCTGCCTAATCCGTTTGAGCTATAACAACACAATGTATGGTGGGGTTGTCTCTCTGTCATGGGTCTACAAAAAAGTCCGCGATGTTGAATGTCTATCTTTTAAGGATAACTTACTATAACCATTCTTAACTTCTAGAAAAATATCACATAGTATGAGGCATTTGCAAAGCTACGAGTATTTACACGGATACAGTATTAATCATTATCAAATAAAATACGTTAGTTATATTAAGTATTTCATACAGATTACAGTGGGTCCTTATACCATACAATATAAACGAATATTTAAGGAGTAATCGTATATTAAAGTTTCATTTCGAGTCATATAACTTGTACGAAATGCACAGACATCTCAAACGCTTCGAGACGCTATCCGCAGCTCTAATTTTTACCACCTTATGCGCTGGGATCGCTTTACTTACCCCCACCATGCACTTCGCACGGTCCCAATAGGTAGGTACGCAAATGGTAGATGTCATTACGTAAATAAGCGTTTGTTTTCTTGACTTCTTTTTAAAAAAGCTTTTTTAATACAGTTGCTCAAAAAGTGCTACTTTATGTAGCTGTTTAGCGTGCGGAAAGTTTGATTTCGCAAACTATGTAGTGATATTCACTTTTCCATTTTTTTTAAATTTATACTTGTTCCAATTCAAGACTACTTATTGATGAGTGTTAATGTTAGTTTCCTTTAAAAGTCTCAATGGACATAAAAACCTACTGTTAATGTCAGAATAATAAAAATATACATATTTCATATTTTATTATTATAAATATAATTCTTAATAAGTTGCCTGAATGGAACGGAATAGCTGCCGAAATGCCTGTAAATGAAGAGGCGTTTTTTCTTAATGCAAGCATTTTTAGAGTTTCCAAAGGCAACACAAACAAAGGTTTCGTTATTGTTTTTATACAATTTAAATATACGATACGCAAATAATCAACAATAACGATACTTAGGTAATAATAGTACAATGTTTATATTTACAATTGTTTCTGTGTTATAGAATATTCATAAAAAATACTTGTTGTTTTTATTATTTTTTCGCAACTTTATTAAAAAACGTCGTCCGATAAATAAATAAATATTATAGGATATTCTTACACAAATTGACTAAGTCCCACAGTAAGCTCAAAACACCGCCGATACACGTGCAGAAATGTCATTCTTCCATACTTTCCGCACTAGCATCGAAATGTACTATTATTTAACTTGCCTTGTTAGTATATGAGTTGGTTTGTTAGTTAGTGTGCTTGCGGTAAGAAAAGTACAGTCAGCGATAAAACCAAAAATGAATCTTTGTCAGAAACTTATTGTTAATTTATTATTACAGAATACTTTTGATGTTAATTGAACCCAATTGTAATCGATTTAATACTAACCTGTTTAAATTGTAATTGCGTAGGTAATGCATATTCATTGCAATTTTATGAGTAGGTTACTTGAGAACTATTGCCATTTATTTTTATTGTTCAATTTACGATGAATTACTTAATTGATTATAACAATTAGGTCACTTGGCGGTAAGCTATTAAAAGTAGGTACTTATAAATATAATAAAACTAGTTTATTTAGGTATACTAACCGCAAGACTATTCAACGGAACATCGGTGACCCGTACTATTTATGCACCGTGTTTTTTTATACTTCGTTAATTTCTAGGGTGCATTCCTGAGCTTATATTAATTCTCAAGGACACCGGTATACTAATTAGCTTCATTTCGGAGATAATCAATAATTTATTTTTATCTTATAAGGCCCCTAAGAGCGTGTACACTTGCCTTAGGGCCTATTTACATATTGATTAGTGTTTAGTACGAGCACGTACGAGTTAATACATTTGCTACCTACTAAACCTAAGTACTATCTCGGACGATCGATGTTTGAAATGTCGTTTTCAATTGTTTGGTTGAGTTAAATGTAATGCCCGTATTACAACAAAGCTACATGTAACATTTAATTACCTACTTTAAAAAAAAAATATTTTTAGGGCTCCGTATCAAAACGGGACCCTATTACTAAGACTCCGCTGTCCGTCCGTCCGTCCGTCTGTCACCAGGCTGTATCTCATGAACCGTGATAGCTAGACAGTTGAAATTTTCACAGATGATGTATTTATGTTGCCGCTATAACAACAAATACTAAAAAGTACGGAACCCTCGGTTTGCGAGTCCGACTCGCACTTGTCCGGTTTTTTATTTATTTGCCGATGCTATTTATTTTCCTTAAACGTACTTACTCATGCCCCGAAGTTAACGGAATCCAATAAAAACAAGGTGTATATTTTCAGTAAGGTTTCCGAATTGACAGTTAACGGTGTGGTCGACGATGGTATATACCGTTGGTCACATACCTATCTCCGTTCAATAGATCCTTTATTAAATGATCTAATTGTCTTTAGTCCACGGTTTGGTAATCGTAGTAATCAAACGAGCTTCACTTCCAACCTTCGTTTGGAACGTAGACGTATGTTATTTACTGATTAATAACAAACAATGCATCGTTTGGAGGTGTTGGGTAAAATTCAAACTCAATAGTGTCGAATCATTGCATAGTTGACTATCTTGAGAATTGAGACTTGAGAGAGTTGAGAATCTCGACCTATTTTTGCCGATACCGCGCGTTTTAGGGTTTCGTATTCACCTAGAAACCCGTATAGTTTCCTCATGTCCGCCTGTCCGTCTTTCCGCGGCTTTTCTCCGTGATCGGTAGGGCTAGAAAACTGCAATTTGGCATGGATACATAAATAATGCATTGCGACAGAACGTTAAAATAAAAACAAAAAAAAAATTTGGGTACCTAATACAAAATTATATTTTTCTTATTTTTTTTTGCTTTCAGTGTGGGGTATCGATTGATAAGTTTTCAAAACGAATAAGGGTCTCCTAAAACTAGTTTTTCATGAAGTTAATATTTTCTAAAATAATCGATCCGAAAGAAAAAAACAACGGATTGACGTGAAAATTTGAATATTAACGTTGTGCATTTTTGATATTTTGGAATGGTTAGGGAATAATTTTGCACGAATTGCTATAATTATCAGTATAAAAGTACTATGGTTTAAGTGGTAAAATAGGTACAATATTCATTTATTGCGCTATCGTACACAAACATGACAATTTATATTATACATTAATAATTTAACACTTCAGAACTATTACAATCATTAACATTAAAAATGTACAACGTTAATATTCAAGTCGCGCCGGCGGTCTCTGGCTTCAATGACATTGTAACAGTTTTTCGATCAGGTCTCGTGTCCGACTTACGAATTTTCAATCTGCCGAATCAGTCGGACACGTGACTTGTCGCGAGTTTAACATTTTTTCCCCATCACAAAAAGTGCACAGCGCCGCTAAAGAAGTTTTCACTTCAACAAATGTGTCCCCCTTTGTATGTTTTGAACCATGGGTCCAAAAAATATGAAAAAATCGTGAAACAAAAGCTCAGTAAATGTTCATTTAAAACTATAGCGAACATGATTGGCCCAGCCGTATTTGAGTTATTGCAAAAAAAATCTCATCTTTGTAAAAAGGCGTACAAAGCGCTGCAATGGTACTCCCTCCCGTATGCTTGTAATGTACATGATACTG
Organism: Cydia pomonella; assembly: GCF_033807575.1. NCBI lineage: Eukaryota > Metazoa > Arthropoda > Insecta > Lepidoptera > Tortricidae > Cydia > Cydia pomonella. The sequence continues at coordinate 12,847,942 of NC_084725.1, read as the reverse complement.
ACATGACAGAATGGGAACTACGAAATCCTACACTGAGCATGGCCCGACTTGGTCTTAGCCGGTTTTTTAATATATTTAAGACGCAAATCTCGGTCGGACCTTCCCAGATAACTCAGGATCCGATCATACATTTTGAGTGAGAATAACTTCCCCATAAATATGCTGCAATATCGCGTGGGCACAAGTTTCCTCCCAAGAATCTGCTCCCATTCCACTGACCCAGAAATGCGACATTGATGCATGTTTGTTTATTCAATATAATCGTCTTGTGGTTTGCGATGAACTTAACTATTGGCGTGCAGGGATATTTAAGATGACAACAATAAATACCACATTTTAATTTTTAACTATTTTTTTTGCGAATTCTTCACACGACACGTTATTTATTTTTACACCTGGATGAAAAAAAAAACAACGAATAAGTTTTTTTTTTAATTAAAGTACCCCTAGTGTAAATAAATTCGATTTTGAAACGTGACGTACGCGTTTGCGTTTAGTCTCATTTTGTATTGGATTTAGAAAGAGCGCGCCAAGCGGGACGTTTTGGAAACTCAAAATCCTATACAAAATGAGACTTAACGCAAACGCGTTCGTCACGTTATGATGTCGATAAAATTTACACTAGGGGTACAGATAAAAATTGCAAGTTTACTTTAAAACTTAAATGTCTGTCAGCAGGTATTATCTAAACCAAGTCACATAGTGGCAGCGTTATAGCTAAAAAGATTTTCACTAAGTTATAATAGAAGCAAATTTTCTCAAAAAATTTCATAATCTCTAAAACCAGATCAATGACATTTTATTCTCTAAATTTCAAGAATTAAAATTAAAAAAAAAAAAAAAATATTTTTCTAAAATATACAGGTGTTTATAAAGTAGGGGATAGTGCTACCCGGTAAGCAAAATTTGCCTGTATTGGGCAACACCGCTCTTCCTTAATTTACAGATTGTCACACAAAACTTACAGATTGTCACACAAAATTTAAGTAAGTCTAATAATATAAGATATGTATACAATTAAAATCACATATAACAATTGTTTTTGGAACTAGGTAAGTATCGGGGTTGTCAGACATGCAGTAGAAAATAGTAAAAAAAGGAGTAAAGGAGCCAGTAATTGTGAAGAATACAACTTTAAAATCTGTGGGGTTTAATTGGCCCACTGTGTATACCTTCATGTGCTGCTGCTGATGTCAGCGTCTTTATTTCCCAGGATTCGTGGACGATATCCCCAGAATATCGAAATTATGTTGCGACCAGGGCACGTCCTACGCCAGACTGCATACTTCCGAGGACTGCTCATCATCAGCTCCCCCACCTGTGGCACGGGATTTAGGGCCACTGTGCATTTATGCCATGGACGCTTGCTGTAAACAGTATTTCCAGTAAGTGATTTTATTTATTTATTTATATGAGCCTAGAGTATCCCGCTGCTGGGCAAACCTCCCTCCACCCTTTCCATGTATCCCGATTTTGACCTGTCTCCCACCAGTTCCTGTCGAAAGTATCAAGGTTATCTCGCCAACGCCGTCGAGGTTTGCGCGATCTCGGGTTCTATTTTGTGGGGCCCAATTGGTGGTTGATTTAGCACACAAGTCATCTGGTATACGGCAAACGTCTCCCGCCCAGTTCCACTTCAGCTTGGCGGCTGTTTCAGCCACGTCAGCTATTTGGGTTACGTCAGTGATTATCCAGTTTTTATCACCATTCCCGTTTATTCATTATCCGTATTTAGAGAAGGGAATAATATCATCGCTTTTGGATGGTAAACGCCGGATGGATTGTAACGTCTCGTCTTACACTCATGGCACCGTCGATAGCGAGCTTGGTACAATTGGACTTAGATGTTGCTGAGGATAGGAATACGAGCGACGAGCTTATGAAAGCCCTCTGCATCTAATACACCCCATTGAGGATCCGGCGAGGCGGCCGACACGTCAATTTCAATGACGGCTGATCGGTGATCACGTGGTGCTTTCCATAGAAAACAAAGCGCCGGAAGCTCCGGCCCGGCCCCGGCCCGGTATAGTGTGAGTCTTCCTTTAGGATGACAAGAACAACAAAATGTATATACATCTTCCGCGATATCCGCAGAGGGTTTAAGGCTATTTTGACTCTATATCATGGATTCTCGTTGCAAGTAATACTTTCAGTAAGTAAAGTCAAATGGGGACCTCCATCCTCCATCTTATTGGAGACCATAGCCATAAAAGAGTTGCGTTAACTTGTGTTCCTGAGACTATTAGAACAAATTGTTATTTCAAGTAGAAAGACTGCTATATAAATTATAAATCGAAATATACATCATATACTAAGAAAAAGTGACCAAAGCTTCCAGAGCCAGGGGCTGGAATCGAACCAGCTTCCTCTGCTATCGCTGTAGTTGCCTCAGCCCTTCGGCTACCCAGGCCATGAGGCGTAGGTCGATTTTTTTCAAGTGTGGCGCCCCCTGGCCATTCCTAAGGTCACTATGGTTTGATCTCCTAACCAAATCAACTCAGGTGATTCCAGGCTAGCGAGAGAGATGGCGCTGGCACTATTAGAAAAAATTAAAGTATTTTTGACGCTGGTTTGATTCCAGCCCTAGGCACTGGAAGCCTTGGTCACTTTTTCTTAGTTTATGACATTTATTCCGATTTGTGTTCCTGATGTTAACGTTCCGATGGGTGATAGAAACCGCAGCTATAACAACATGTTGGGTACATGTAGTGTTGTATTTGTGATGGAAATGTTCCAAAAGGAAAATGCACTGTGAGTTTTTTTATACTACGTCGGTGGCAAACAAGCATACGGCCCGCCTGATGGTAAGCAGTCTCCGTAGCCTATGTACGTCTGAAATTCCAGAGGAGTTACGTGCGCGTTGCTGACCCTAACACTGCACCCTCGTTGAGTTGCTGCCGTGCACCGGCAGGAACACAAGACTATGAGTATGGTCTAGTGTTATTTGGCCGCGGTTTTCTGTAAAGTGTGAGTGTTGATTCTTAACCTTCATCTTGCTACTTTCAGGAAGAAGAAAGAGTGTGACACAGGTGTAGATGTTGCAACCAATGAACAAAATTGTGACGGGACCATTGAGACAGTACAGGTAAGGCCATTAACACACAACGCAATCCTGCAATGAGCAAAGCATTTGATTTAAAACTAGAAGCAAAAGCAATGATAAGCAGAATGCCTTGGTAAGCGTTGCAGTTTCAAAAAAATCACGTTTGTTGTATGCGAGCCCCACTTAAATATTTATTTTATTCAGTTTTTAGTATTTGTTGTTATAGCGGCAATATAAATACATTATCTCTGAAAATTTCCACTGTCTGACCGACACACAGACAGACAGACCGACAGACAGACAGACAGACAGACATACGGAGGGACAGTGAATTCTTAGTAATGGATCCTATTACTAAGAATCCAGCGTTAGCTTGGTCAATACTATTGCCCATAAGGCTCCTCCTTAGATATAGGTCAATGGTCAATACACTTTTATTTAATACTACGTCGGTGGCAATCAGGCATACGCCCCGCCTGATGGTAAGCAGTCTCCGTAGCCTATGTACGCCTGCAACTCCAGAGGAGTTACATGTGCTTTGCCGACCCTAACCCATTCCCATGCAATCTCGTTATAAGCACTTAGATCTTATCAAATCGAAATTACAGTTACCTAATTAAATTAACCCAATTACCTAACATTCTCGTATTCTAGTATCGGTTAGCTAAACATGATACTAGGTAATTAGGAATGCTTATCACTAGATAACGTTCTGATATAGGAAAGGGTCTAAGAGACAAATTGTTTTATTACGATAAGACATTTTGTCATGAGCAAGTTGTGTTGACAATATTATGAGAATGTTGAGGTTAGTGCTGTGGTAAATTATGTCAGTGTCAACATCGATATTGTACTATATTGTAACGTAAATGTTGCATTATCTCGGATTAAACAAGTAATAATCAGACATAGAAGTTTTTGTGGCAAAAACGAGTGCTTGAGAAAATGAAACATCGACAAATAATAACATCGATAAGTCATAGATTAATAATTAAAAGATGTAAATTCTACTTGCTGTATTTTGCCGGGAAATTTCAAGAATGCAAATCAATTACAAATCCGACCATAATTTCTTTATTACATATTAAGACTGGTTGACGACACATGACGTCACACACATACGTCACGGCTCCCCGCTCCGTGTACCTAAATTAGACTGCACCGTACAGCCGAAGCGGCTACACATATTTTATATATTTTATATATTATCAAAAACTTATTAAGTTAATTAAAAAAATTACGATAGTACTATCCTGGAGTTCTTCATTCTTCATCAGAAGAGCTTAATTTGAGGTGTATATCGAACACATATATTAAGTATTGAAAAATAAAAACGTTAACTGTAGAATACAGTGTCAAAAAATAAGAAAACTACCGATGGGTACATGAAAGAAGATATCGAATGTGTTGTGTATTTCGCGGTAGCTATCTTTTTATACAATGTTAAAAATATCTATAACGCTAAGGCAACATCGATAATAGACATGTCGATATTTGATTTTGTCAATCACTTTATTTTGCCACGAAAACTTCTATGTCCTGTAGGGCTAAGATGGTTGGCTCTTTATCATTTGTCACCATGTCTGTCACGTTCTGACAAGTATGTAAGTGCGAAAGTGACGGGCATAGTGACAAGTGATAAAAATGGAACCAGGCTGCCACTACTGTAATAAATTAATAATAGACCAATTTAAATCCATTGTAGGATTTAATTTGTCGAAGCGCTGGTGCTGGTGGCCTAGCGGTAAGAGCGTGTGACTTGCATTCCGGATATCGCGGGATCAAACCCTGGCTCGTACCCATGAGTTTTTCGGAACTTATGCACGAAATATCATTTCATATTTACCAGCCGCTTTTCAGTGAAGGAAAACATCGCGAGGAAACCGGACTAATCCCAATAAAGCCTAGTTTACCCTCTGGGTTGGAAGGTCCGGTGGCAGTCGCTTTCGTAAAAACTAGTGTCTACGCCAATTTTTGGGATTAATTGCCAAGCGGACCCCAGGCTCCCATGAGCCGTGGAAAAATGCCGGGACAACGCGAGGAAGATGTTAATGATGAAGGATTTATTTCGTACCTATAATTCTTTTTTTAATGGCTGATAAAATTGTACCAGCTGTATAATTGTCACTGACAAATAGATTGACAATTCATTCAACAAAATCGGCTCAGATGTTCAGAGAGAGTGCGTAAACTGTAGGGGGCAGCTCAGGAAACGTCAGATTTTTGGCGCGAGGTGTAAATGTGAAGTTTATGCTTCCAATGTAGCCCACAAGATGGCAGAATCTACTATGCACAAGAAAACGTACGAGAACGGTAGATGGCAGCACTTACTTTGACGTGAAGTGTCAATGTACATGTTTATGTTTCCGATTCAGGTCACAAGATGGCAGACCTAACGCGCACGATCCCTTTAGGTATTATAAAATTCCAGTCAACTTCGGTGCACATTATCAGATTTTTTTAATGGTATTTTATCTCTTTCCTAGTCATGCTGCAGTGAGTGCAAGAGAGGGATAGAAGCTGCTGGGAGTGGGAACTCCTGCACTGCCCCAGAAGGAGAAAGCCCGGACCAGCTGCTTTCTGGAGACGCTTTTAAGCAGTGTTGTGTGGTAATATATGTTTTTACAGTAAGCCTATGTAAGTTTCCCACCTGGACTTGGATGTATATACAGTGGAACCTCGATAACTTGAAGCTCGATACGGTTAAATCCGCGTTAACATGAAATATAACGCTATTCCCATGAAATATAATTTGAAATATTTAACCTCGTTATGACGAAGTAATGAATGATTCCCTTCACTCTAATTCAGTACAATTTTTACCTTTATAACTCAAAAATTTGAAAATTAAGGTTATATCTCGAAAAAATAGACGTACTGTTTCATGCACCATGGTAATAACCACTGCATATCAACTCTTTTACGAAAGTTGTTGGTCGCCATAAGCAATCGATCACCAACTAACGGATGTCGAAAATTGGCGACAAAAACCTTAACTTTAAAGTAAAGTTAAAATAAGATAATATGAAAAATTTAAATAAACCTTTTTGTACACTTTCAGAAAACCGTTGATCACAACAAGAAGTTGCACATAGAACCCTTGAACCACACCACCGTGGGGAAACCCGCGCATCATGTGTACCCCGCTTTACCTTCATCAAAAGGTAAATCAGGACTTACTTTAGCTCATAGCCTAGTAGACACCTGAACAATCCCACAGTCACTTAGTCCTTTATATACCTAATTACCATTGAACTATTATTACTAGAAGTTCGCCCCGAACTGGGAACTCACAGTCCCTATAAATGTATCAACAACCACTCATATTTTCTTGAAAATATGAGTGGTTGTTGTCTCTGATATGGCCACTCATATTTTCTTGAAAAGGAGGTGACCAGAATAGCGGGACCCCTCACAAATAGCTTTTGGGCTTTCTAGCCTCTTCTAGCTCCATGACCATGTGATCGAGCCTGCTCATAATTTAATTACTAGCCTCAGCTACACGTTTACCTAATATCATGTAAATTAGAACACATTCTCTTAAGTGATTGTCCATCAAACTATCGTCTGATAGTTCCTTAAAATAATTGAAATGCCAGGACGTGTCCCTAGCCAGCACTGTTTCAAGTTCCATGTAAGAACTTCGCTGCAATCTGCTCGCTCGTTCGACTACGTATAGAACCAGTATTTTGCGCCATAAGTTGTTGTTCTGCAACCATAGAAGCAGAGCGTGGATCTAGCGACCTAAACGCGTAAGCGCCATGAATATTACGGCGCTTATGGCGTTTTGGTCGCGTGGTACAGGTTGCGATGCGACACTTTCGTTGTTTGGTATGATTTCTCTACCTATAGAGAAGTCATAGACAGGCCTCTAAGGCACTGACAATAAGGTCGCGTAAATATATTCCTGGAATTTTGGCTTGTAAAGATGTTTGGGAACTCGACCGTACAGAAGCCGAAATATTTTTTTAAATGTGTAATTACATGTCGTTAAATTATCATCTTATATGTCACGCAATAAATTATCGCTGTTGAGAAAAAAAATAAGGATTTGCTTTCCCACTTTTGAAGAAATCCAGAAGCGTACTTAATAATTGTATCGCGTCAATTGTGTTGTCCAGAGGTATCCTCGCTGTGTGAAGAGTATGCCCCGAATGAGCTGTGCGCGCATCACTGTATCCCAGTACCGGGCTCATATAAATGCGAGTGTAACCCAGGATATAAGCTCATGCCTGATGGGAAGAACTGCAAGGAGGTATGTTGACATTCTGTTGAAATGAAGGTCCCACAATAGCCCTTTGACCAGGTCTTAAAATCTGGTTCTTCCTCGCTAATGCGAGACAACTCCCGGCATTTTGCCACGGCGCATGGGAGCCTGGGGTCCGCTTGGCAATTTATCCCGAGAATTAGCGTAGGAATTAGTTTTCTAGTTTTCACATCTTGATGAAATAATGAATTAATTATTAGACATATATGTAAATAATAGGTAAAGTCTGTATGTTGCCGTGTCCAAAAAGGGGGTCACATGAACAGCCTTATATTTAAGAACACCTAAACCGGCTATGTTATATGCAATAAACGATTTTGACATTTTAATTTTCAAGTCAATGTTTATACCGGCTGCCTTGCCCCCACGACCTTCTTATCTTAACTTGTGATTTTCGGGGGCCCTTGCGGATACACTTCGACCCATAGGGATCTTTTGTGTGGTTGTCCCCTTAGGAAAGATCCGTCAGCTACTCAAGAGCTTTTCCAATCATCTCTATATGTCGGATGATGGAGCTCATGGGTAGCTTTTTGAATTCCTTTGGTTCCAGTAAACAGATCCAGATAGCCTGCTCCGAAATCCTTCATTCTTTGTCTGGCGAGGGCGTGACATTCACACATCTTAGTTAGTGCGGAATATTCAGTATTACTTCTAGGAATCAAAGATTTTTTTAACTTTAACTCATTAAAACTTGACCATACTCGCAGGTAACGAAAAATCGCTGCAAACCCCGTAATCCCTGCCAGCATAAGTGCTACGATAACGGCGGAGCTGACGTCCAGTGCTCGTGTAAACGGGGGTACGAGCTGATGGCGGATGGGAAGAGTTGTCAAGGTAGGTGTACCTAATTGGTTATTTTGTCCGCTTTCGCTTGTATCCTAAAGGAGACTCAGCTCCTCTTTTGGTAACATTATCCTAGGAACTGGCACAGGCAATAAATTTTTGCTAGTCCTCACTAAATGAGCCCAGGGTACGTAGTCAACATGCCTATCGTTTACGCTCTGCAGTGAACGAAACGCAACTGTCACTGTTGCACTAATATGGAAGAGCAAGCGATTTGCATGTTGGCTAAGTACCCTGGCGTGAAAGCGATTGCGACCTTTGAACCACAATCGCTTTCGCCAATCTAAGCCCTGGTTTGGGTTGGGCTTGAAGCAACCAATGTAGCATGATACACAAAAACAACAACAAAATGAAAAACTTCGACGAAGATCTTTCTTTTACAAGTCCCAATGGTTTAGGACTTATTAATCTTTATTCCAGATATAGACGAGTGTACGCATGACCCGCCAGTGTGCCTGCCCGGCACGAAGTGTTACAACGTCCACGGCTCCTACAAGTGTATTCCCGTGAAGAACCATGCTGCTGAGAAGGGACAGTGCCCTCCAGGGTTCACTAGGAATCTGGTGAACTTTGCTTGTGATGGTAAGTGTCAATGACAGTTACCTAAATAAACCACAATTCGTAGACTGATCTACTGCTGTCAGCGTATACAGTGTCGAAAAATGAAGCCCTGGAGGGAAAGTGCCTTAAAACCATAAAAGTAGTCGGTTCGATTCCTGGACGAGAGAAGCGAATTGAAAAAATCTTTGTATGCAGTTTTGTTTCTTTTTAAAAATAAAAGAAAGTAAAATGAGCTAACTTAAGATTTTGAGGTACTTTCCCTTCAGGGCCCATTATTTTTTTCCGCACTATATATCCACATAGGTTCATTTTCCTTCAGATTGGGACTGTACTTTGAGCTTAAAAGCTAGATACTTTTATTTTATCTCCATCATTCAAGTATAACACTTACCCGACCTTTGGTGGATCTTATGCCTATACAAAACATGGACGGCGCGTCTAAAAGACCCATACAAAATTGATTGAGAATACTTCGGACGTCCAAGAACGACTGAGAGATGTCTTGAAGTCGATCACCAACGCGTTAGACAGACTGCTAAAAGCTGAGACACACACGTACACCACTGAAGTCCAATGTTCTTCTAATGTTGAAGATCGTGGCAAGTAGACGCGCATTGCGAGAGCTGCATTATCCACAATAGATAAGTCTCATCAAGTCATCATATAACTGCGACCACTCTGTCAAGAGTGATGAGGAGACCCAGGCCTAAGGTTAACGAATTGATAGTTAACGGTATGAACTTTCTATTTCAGACGTCAACGAATGCCTCCTCCCGAACCCTCCCTGTCCGTCGTATCTCTGCGAGAACACGATAGGGGGGTACAAATGCGACGGCGTGTCGGGAGACCCGGCGAACCTGGCCAACAGACCTAGGGTTGTAGAAGAGAGGTGCCCCACTGGGTTCAAGACTGGCATGAATGAGGAGTGCGATGGTAAGGCTCTTGGGTTATAGCGGCTAATATTTTACTCCCAATATTTTCTTGGATAAACCAAGTCTCTTTCGCTGGGCGTAAATATTCCCGTCAGCTTTTATTGTACTCCGAAAATGGCCTAGCGTAACATGTCACTTTCACGTGTCCGAAATTCTTTAGATACAATAAAATCCGACAGTTCATAACATTTAGATCTAAAATGAAAGTGTTTGCGACAATACCGCCGCCGCATCAAATTAACTCCAGAGCAACAGCGATGACGTCCACTGTCATGTCACCGGACCGGTTGGCCAGCGACGGGGACTGGGGCAGGTCCACGGGAGGACGGTCAGAATCGAAATGACGGCTCGCGGAACGCACACCTACTTATCGCGTCACGCCGGAGTTCATTATAAAATATCTTTGTAACTATCAGCATTAAAAATAGTGATTACATGAACAGCTCTTTTTCAGACGTGGACGAATGTGCGGAACAAAAAGACGATTGCAACCATCTCTCCCAATTTTGCATCAACACTCATGGCTCCTTCTACTGCCAGGACCAGGCTTCCAAATACTGCCCACCAGGTTTCAAGATTGATCCTAGGACTAACATGTGTGAAGGTAATATAAGAGTGTCAAGATACCGTTTTACGGTTAGGTAATCCTAATCCTAGAATCCTAGAAACAATGTGTGTAACTCCTCTAATCAATGCCAATCGTTGCGGTGTATCGCGACCAGATCCCTGCCGTTTCAACTAATTTATTTTTGGATATCGTTCCCAAATTTCTAGTTGTCATAAAGTATACCCTGGAATCCTGTGGAACAAACGAAAAAGCGGCAAGAATAGTAGTATATAGAATAGTAGCATGCAGTAATATGTTACACAACGAAGGACGCAAAAATATCTGACACGATCTTATTTGTAGAGCCATAAGAGTGTGTCACATATTTTTGCGGCCTTCGGAGAGTAACATATATTGTAGGTAGCTTAGGAAGACTTAGGTTTGCCTGGAATTGAATCAATGTTTTTAAAGCCTGGTCACGCCACTAATTATCCTTCTGAAACTTCGATCCAGAATCGATGTTTGAGGTTCAAGTGTGAATTTCTTGACGTTCCTGATAAGCTTAAGACATGATCGGATGTAAACGAATGAACAAATTAATTAATTATATTTTTGACACAACAAAAACCAAGTATGTAAAATATAATAAAAACACTTAAATTCAAAACTTGGCCTAAGTCGGAGTCGCTCGGTAGGGTGCCCAGAAGGCTGGCCGCATTGCCCCGCTGGATGGCAATGTTGATCCGCTGAGCAAAATATTGGCCAGCTCTCTGGTCACCAGAAGCCTCTTTGACAACTCATTAACAAATTATTTGCAGATATCAATGAATGCGAAGACGAGGAGCTGTGCGGAGATCTGACGTGTACTAATCTATTGGGACAGTATACGTGCCAGCAGAAACGGGACCGGAGAAAGTGAGTTCTATTTACTTACCAGATTCTTACTCCTGCAGTTTGAATAAAACGATACATTTAGTGTGTGTATGTAGATCGTACTAAGACAGATCGTACAAAAATCAAAAAGAATGGGACAGTCTGACGGATCTAAAGCAATCAAAACTCTTTATGCAAAAAGTAGACTCAGGCTGGAGCAAAAAGCTATGGAAAAATATGCAAAAGACAACTCCAAATTATAACAGGGGTGTTTACTGGCCATTACGTTATCAAAGCAGTTTTGGCCAAAATGGGGCACTCTGACAACACCGATTGTCGAAAGTGTGGCGAAGAGGAAGATACAATAAAAGACCTCATGTCTGAATGTCACGCCATCGCCAGGCAAAGAATGAAGGACTTAGGAGCAGGCTATCTGGAGCCAAAGGAATTCAAAATGCTACCCATGAACTCCATCATCCGGCACATGGAGATGGTCGAAAATATCTATGGATCACAGTGTATCCGCAAGGGCCTCTGAAAATCATAGGATAAGATAAGTATATTTCGGCAGTATTCTCGAGAGACAGAAATATGTAGTAGGTACTAGTTGTTTCATATAGGAGTGTAGGTAAAGGATTTTCAATTATTGTTATTGAATATAACTTGAATATCAGATTGTGGCGCCCCTATATTTGTTTGTTTTTTTTCTCTTTCTTTCAGAAACCAATGTCCCGATGGTATGCGACTTAGAAGAGGAACTAGCATTTGCGAAGGTAATTAAATCTTTGTTAATATATACTTAGACCATAGATGTAACAGGTATGTAATACTTACGGTGATTTTACCATACAAATTGCAAAAACCCTATAAATATTGAAAGACATCGATTTACTAAAAAAGTAAGATGTCTTTCCACAGAGATAGATGAATATAGTAGGTACATAAATTCTTAACTTTTCATTATAAGTATCTTAAGGTTCGTCCACATCTGGCCAATGCACCCCGAATAACATTCAATATCCATCCAGTATATGATCGGTTGAAAGTTCCGGCGAATTTGTCAGATCCATACTAGTCTGGACCGCAAACAGTTTTCTACACTTGTTCATCTATTTACATCTCTAATGCTCTTGCTCATCGAGTGATTGATTGATTTTATAGTTGAGGTTTGGAGTAGACCTCCGGCACCATATGCATAGCAGATCCTCTTTCGTTTTACAGATATCGACGAATGTTTGGAAGGCACCCATCTTTGCGACCAGTACCAAACTTGTCACAACACAAACGGCAGTCATGAGTGCCGATGCAAGCAGGGCTTCGAAGCTGATCTGTTAACTGGAGCATGCGTTGGTAAGTCTTATTGCAACGACATAAAGTTTAGATTACTGTGGGTTTGGATCTTACGGCTCCACCAATACCAGGCCTATTATTAGACGAAATACAAACACGAATGCCGATGAAATCAGCTGATCTGCTGATTAGAGCATGGTTTAGCAAGGCTTGTTCTAAATAAAGTCATTGTTCTAATTTAAGACCATGATGGTCCTGGGTTCGAATCCCGGTAAGGGCATTTATTTATGTGATGAGCATAGATGTTTGTTCCTGAGTCATGGGTGTTTTCTATATATTTAAGTGTTTATATATTATATATATCGTTGTCTGAGTACCCACAACACAAGCCTTCTTGGCTTACCGTGGGACTTAGTCAATCTGTGTAAGAATGTCCTTTATTTATTGTATCGAGACAATGATCAGCAAAAACGTGTTGTAGTCTTGGGACTACAACGCGTTTACGACTACAACGACACGGGAGTTCTGATTGGTCATAAATAAATAAATAAATAAAAAGCCTCTTTATTTTCTTATCAACTACTTACACACTTGGTTTACACTGATTGGTCATAACTCCAAAAAACCGGCCAAGTGCGAGTCGGACTCGCGCACGAATACCATAGTACCATATATAAAAACGGCAAAAAAATTACGTTTGTTGTATGGGAGCCCCTTAAATAACTATTTTATTCTGTTTTTTAGTATTTGTTGTTATAGCGGCAACAGAAACACATCATCTGTGAAAATTTCAACTGTCTAACTATCACGGTTCATGATATACAGCCTGGTGACAGACGGACGGACGGACGGACGGACTGCGGAGTCTTAGTAATAGGGTCCCGTTTTACCCTTTGGGTACGGAACCCTAAAAAGCAAGTGCCGATGCGGCTAAACATTAGCCGTCGAAGTTTATCTGTTTACTGAAATATAACTTATTCTAATGAAATAAGGTCTAGATTTGAAGTAGCTCATTTCAATTGTTCTAGTTCAGATCATAACCGTCCTACTTTTTCTTTCAGATGTAAATGAATGTGCGACCGAAAGCCACGACTGCGTCCCTCAGTCGCAGCGCTGTGACAATACCGTTGGGTCTTATCTATGCATCCGTATCACATCCTGCGGTACTGGCTACATCCTTCAACATTCCACGGGTCAATGCGAAGGTAATAATATACATTAAGAGGAATTCCTAGTTGCGATTTTTCCATACAAACGCTCTCGACTGATTCCTCCCTGGATTTTCAACCTAGAGCAATGATTTTTTCAAATAAGATCAATATCATCAATATCTGTGCCGCTATGTTTTGCTTTTTTGGATTATTTTATTTTGAAGAAAGATACAGCGCCTCGAAAATCGCAAAAACGGCTCAATTGAATTGGCTGTAAAAAAAGGCACAGTATACAAATATGACAAAAAATATCCAAAAAATCAAAACATAGCGGCATAGATTATTTCTTCCTCTTGCAATTTCCAAAATTTCATAATGATTAGTTGCGTTTTGGAGGAGGAAACAGTCGAGAGCGAAACCTCGATTTTTGAGTTTTTTGCGAGTGAATTTCGGTCCGAGCTGCAGTTGTCCTTATCGCACGAATTGGAGGCGGAGACAGTTTCTAAATATACGTACACAGAAGGAATAGTGATGGGCATAACATCCTTATTAGGGATTGCAGAACCGGTACTGTTTTAAAGATCCGGGATTTCTCGGTACTTTCGGAACTGGTCTAATTATTTCATTATTTTAAATAAAACGACAGCATTTTGCGATTTGACCACCTTTCGTATTATAATTTAATAATCACATTTTCTTTTATTACGTAGTAGGCAATTTTTTTTAGAAATATAGTATTTTACATTGCTCACACTTGTGCGTCACAAGTAAAAGATAACTACTTTGATGTTTGCCACTAGATAGCAAATTTAATGAAATTACATTGACGAGGGGATTTATATATAAGTATCGCAGTCGTATTGTATAATCCGCCGTATTACATTACGGCTAGCCGATATCAAAATAAGGGCCATTTTGAAATGCGGCGGTTCAACGATTAAGGTATGTTGGGATAATACCGGATGTGGGTGAAGAACGTAGCAAATTCATTTCTCCCTAATTTGGCTTTATTTTTTAATCTTGGCAACATTGTGTAAGACGCCATTTCATTGCCTCGACTGCCAGTGTCCCAGCGCCACTCAGGGATATCGGGCTTGTGCTATGCGCAATCACATAGAGCAAGGTAAATTTCGTGTATCCGATCTTCGCCCTGTAATTTATTTTGTGTATTGTGATGAAAATGTGTTTGTTTTTGTAATTGTGTTAATGTATAATTTCGTTTTAGATGTTTATTTATAAAACAATCCAATCAAAAACAGACCTAGGATTGCTGTAGACCAATATCCGATTTTGACCCTTCCAGGTAAAGATCGGAAAGAAGCAATACGATCTTTACACATTTAAAAAACAGCAGTGTATGTCAAATTTTAAATTTTCTTCAATTTACCTACTTATTAATTATCACATTTATTGTTTTCTTGATCACACTTTCGTACCGTTATTATTATCCAGTACCAATGCGACGGTAAATCAAAAGGAAAAGATTTAGGTAGTCTATTTTGTATGTATGTGTATGTACACCTACTTACTGACAATGTCATTTTTTTAATTTCCGCTGCCCAAAGGTTGCCTGGAGATTGCGTTTTAGCGATTAGACCGCATGTTGTTTACCTGTATTTATAGTATTTGTATTGTATAGGGATGATTCTACATGTTGAATTTTATAACAAAATCTAGTAAAATAGGTAGCAAATAAGCAATTTTTCGCAATAAAATGAATATTTAAATACTATATGGAAATGATTAAAAATACAGGACCTAAAAGTTTCAAAATTTAATTTTTTTTAACTTTCAAAAAGGAATTAAGTAATAGTAACATACGATCAGGGGGGCAACACTTAGAAATGTAGTTAGCATTAGTAAAGATGGCGGTGACTTCTATTAATGGGATCCGATAACATACTTTTGCGTAAAGCTGAAGCTGCCGATTATGCAAACTACATCACCAGATATCACTATAAGATTGACAAAATTTAAAGGCTGAATACAACATTAAGAAGGTTGCATAAACCTCGCATGTCAAGAGCAAGACTTATCTTCATTCATAATGTTGTTACCTAGCAACTGTTGTTTACTGTCAAAAAAAATTTAAACAGGTATGATTGATATGAACTTATTATTCCTCTAACGAACGACGACGAAATTACCAGGAATTATCCTAACATACACTATACCTGTCCTTACTTTACCTCCGGAATATCTTGAATTCACGTCCAGTTGGATATTAAGGTCAAAGAAGAAACGCTCAGTAGAGAACTAGGCAAGTCAGTTATGAGCACATGAAAGAGTTCTAGGTCAGACTGAGACACAAGTCACAGAAGACGAAGCTAATGCAGCTTTGTACACAAAGATGAACATAGGTAAAAAAAAAAGAACAATTCCAAACAAAATCAGAAGCTGAAGTACTTACAACACCTAGTTATAGTACTATCTTGTATACCAAATTGAAAGCAATAAACATATTCTTGCATTACTATAAAGTATGTTTTTTTTATTCCATTCTTTTTAAAACATTTCTACATAACATTAGGTCTACTTGGGTGGCTTACAATTTAGTATTTTGTTTAATATCTTGTAAACAGAAAAACTATGAAAGTTACAAGAAATCAAACAAAAAACTAACATGTATACCGCCGAAGTAGACATAATATTATGTAGTACGAAAGTACCTACACATACGGATGCATATGTAGATGTTAACGCACACATATATAGTTAGTTTCGGATACAAAATAGAGATAGCACTTCGAAATTAGTTTCCTTAAAATGCTTCAAGAGGGCTCTCTTTTCCTATATATTTTATTCAATTACTTTACCTTTTGCATACGATCCTTACATTTTATCCAAAAAAAAGATTGTATATCAACTATATATATAATTGCAATATTTTACCGTCAAAATCGCAATTGTTAACACATTGTTTACTTATCAAATTGCCTTATGATATAAGTATCAAAGTTTGAGAGCCACAATTTTACCAAATTTTTGTATCAGGGTTAAGATCGGATACAAAAATACGAAAAATAGAACATTCGATGACAACTTTTAAATTTGTATTGTTGGCTGCAATTTATATACGTAGGAGAAGGCTAAACACCGGACCTATTCTTTGTGATAACTTATTCTCTTTCCATTTAAACCAACTTTTATTCATCCATCCGATGTTACCCCTTGATGGCAAAACACTCGTTACCCTAAAAAAAGTATGTTTCATCTTTACACGTGTACAAAACTAAAACCTTTATATATTGAAGATTACCAAAATTCAGGCTGAATCTACGGTTATTATTTAACGATTTGCTCCGTACATCAAGAATCTGACACGATCTAGAAAAAAAAATCGCGAGTTCTCTCAATTGGTCCCAAAATTGTCCGGCATTATCCCAACATACCTTACCCAGATTTCATTGCGATACGTTCTTCAATAAGACGGCACAAGTTTAGCCCCATCGTATGATCACACCCAACTTATTGTCACGGATAGGTACGACGACTGAAGCATCATTCTTTTTTGTAGTCTTTATCTGAATTAATTAATAGATACAGTATAATATAATAAATAAATAATCAATATAAATAAATATTATAGGACATTATTACTCAAATTGACAAGTACCACAGTAAGCTCAATAAGGCTTGTGTTGAGGGTACTTAGACAACGATATATATAATATATAAATATTTATAAATACTTAAATACACAGAAAACACCCATGACTCGGGAACAAATATCCATGCTAATCACACGAATATATGCCCTTACCAGGATTTGAGTCCGGGACCATCAGCTTCGTAGGCAGGGTCACTACCCACTAGGCCAAACTGGTCGTCAAAATAATAATTATGTGATAACATCAAAAACAACTTATGTCGGGCAGCGCAGGATGAATTCCGGCCGGCGAGCCGGCAATGTCAACGGAACGGCGCGCAATGAGCGGGCGCTCGCGTCTCGCATCTGTGTGCGCGCACTCACACTTAGATAGCTTCCGCTCCCGCCCACCGCAGCGCGACAGAAACATAGCTTCAAAAATTCGAGATTTGAAAAGTTGCTCAGCTAGGAATTGCTCTTAACGTTTTGAACGCCACTCCTATCTCACGCGGCGCGTAATCGTGAACCTTGTCGGTACGCATGAAGGTTGATATTGGGCTGTAGCCGCGCGCGTCATATGACGTCTTTGGTGGTCAAAAGGTTAAAGAAATGACCGGCAAGCTGGTTGTAAACGAGAAACTACCGACAGGGCATGCAGACTGGAAACCCACGTATAACCATGACTGCACTTTGTATCCCTGTGGGTTTGTATCTAAGTGGGAGTAACGTAGGTAACATTCAACTGAAAGATGTCCAATAAGTAGCAGACCTAACTGTCTTAAGAATGTCTACAATCACACAGCTGTGTATCCAGAGTGCGGGCAGGTACATTGATAAAGTAAGATGCGTTAAATCTAAGACAATTTTGTGCTTCGAATTAGGTAAACGAGATGGCGCTGTACAGCACCAAACATTTTGAGGTAACTCTGATTTTCAAAAGTTGATGTTTGCCAATTCAGTAACCGTAAAACATATGGCGCAATACAGCGCCATCTAGTTTGGATGTCAAACTAAGGGCCACGTTGTTTTCATAGACTCTACCTCTCTATTACAATCAATTCTTTTTTTGGTGCGCGGTAGCGGATTGATTTGTGAAAAAGAGACCCGCTAAAAGGAAGTTGAACACCAGCAGGAACGCATGTCTAATAGGAACGAAATTTCAAACCGTTTTGCAACCTCTTTTAGTTCATGCGCTCGGATAAAATTTACATTTTCTCTGTAAATATTATTTAGTTGCAGTATTTTCTAAGACGTAAGTAAGATATATAATTACGCTGCCCGATCTTTGAATCCACCAAAATTTATGTACAGTCGCCATCAAATATATTGCAGCGGCTAAGGTGCTTACAAATATGTGAACACACTTGTATTGTCAAGGCGTTAGAGTGCGTGTTCAGATGTTTTTGAGCACCTCGGTCGCTCCGATATATCTGATGGCGACTGTACAATCTGGAAAGAGTAACCCCCTTATTCATAAACGTGTACTAAAGTTACGATGCCGCTATTCATCGTTTGTCCTTTTCCGACGTATTGGTATGATGGAAAGGGACAAACAATGATTAGCGGCATCGTAACTTTAGTACACGTTCATGAATAAGGGGGTAAGTATCCATTTACATTTTTCATTGACTGGTTTACTGACGCATTAAATGTAGAAAATTGATTGATCTGTCGATTGAAATGTTACTGTTAAAGACTGTTACGTATACAATAATGGAACTAGAATTTTTTTCTCAAGAGAATGGCCCTTCCAGATATAAACGAGTGTGCACTCGGCCAGGATGACTGCAAGCGGCTCGGACCCAACTTCAAGTGTGTGAACATCCCTGGATCCTTCCGGTGCTCCCGGGTCTTACCCAGCACTACCACCACTACGCAGAACCCGGATTATGAATATTATTACGATTCGTGAGTACCAAATATTGTGTTAATTAATTCTAATAAATATTTGACGTCATTTCACGAATAATTTGTAACTAATCACAACCTATCCATACCGCCCCATGGAATGTATTTATTTATTTATACTTTATTGCAAAAAATACAACAATGTACAAATGGCGGACTTATTTAATGCCAAATGGCATTATCTCCAAACCATACTTATAAACTACATAAATAAATAATAACAATATATAAACTACCACATATTTATACAGTCAAGAAGAATGTGTACCCACATTCCATAATAGTCGTTAGTAATATCGCCTAGATATAATGAACTCTCTATCGGCGGAAATAAGGTAAATCCTCCTCTAAATTTAGAATTGTCTGAATACGTAGCGTAATTTTTGAGTTTGTCACTCAGATTAAGGTATTCTTTAAAAAAGCCTGTGCTGTGGTTTGTGTGGGTCATATCTATTTCATTGAAGATAATAAAAAAACTTGTTTACAGTGACGAAGAAGAAATCAACGGAACTCTACCAGAAACGACCAGTGCAAGACCAGAGCCATCCACCCCCAAACCAGAACCTATACCAACCAGTCCTACTTCACCTACAACATCATCAACAACCCCAGATACGAGATCAGAGCGCCCTGAAGACAATTTTGTCTTCACAGACAAAGACCCAGACACCAGAGACTTCAACTTCGGACCATTACCCACAACATCTACCTATTACGAAACCAGCCAAGAACCAGAGAAACCACAGCCTAAAGAAGAAAGACCACAAGAACCAGAGAAACCACAGCCTAAAGAAGAAAGACCACAAGAACCAGAAACACTCAAACCTGAAGAGAGACCAAGTGAACCAAGACCCGATCTAGTTGAACCACCAGTCTATCTACCACCAGAAGTCAGGATACCAGCAACAAGCCCTAAAATAGTATTTGTTAATAAGAAAGACGAGGAAACGGCGACAGTAGCGGCGGAGAGGAGACAGGATGGATCAGTGTTTGTGGATACACAGAATTTGCCTGAAGGCGAGTGGACGAAGATCAATGCGAAGCCCATTCAGTGTCAGATTGGGTTTGAGTTGGATTCTTTTGGAGCTTGTTTTGGTAAGTTTTAACACTATATTTCAAGACTTTTATTGGTGTGAATAACGAATTAGTTTGCGTATGGTGATTTTAATTCTGGTAAAGTAAAATTGTGCTATTTTTCGGTAGCCTTTTGTTCTGAAAATGCACAAAAAAACCTAAAAAATAAAACTGGATATTTTACAAGCTTTTATTTAACTGATGATGGAGACAGGAGGTGGCCATGGGAACTCTGTGATAGACAACGCAACCTAATTGTGTTTGGGGTTTTTAGAATTGTCTTGAGTATAAGATACCTGTGGAAAAAAAGGACAGTCAACTATAAAAGCTTGTACCTACCAAAAATGAAATGATTGCCAAAAACTTATTAAGTTATAGGATTTCAATGAGTTTTTCTGTTAATATCATCCTTAATGTTAATTTACCTATATTCCAGACATCGACGAATGCGCCACCAACCGCCATATCTGCACCAACTTTGAGACCTGCCGCAACACCATGGGGGCCTATGTGTGTGACTGTAACGAGGGTTACAGAAGAGACCTGATCACCGGCATGTGTGGGCCCATACCCACCACACCAGTTACTACTCCACCAACGCCAGCTACTACTCAGAGTACAACTATGGCTCCAACTATAGCTACTACACCAAAGTGTAAGAAAATGATAAAGCTGAAAGCTTACAAAAGAAAAATTTAAAATGTTAATTTTATTCAGAAATTGAACTCATTTCGCAGATGATTATTGGGGCTCTCGTCGTAAGCTGCCACGACCATTCCGACCTCGGATTCGCTGTGATGTGGGCTACCATCTTAATCCTACCACGGACCAGTGCGAAGGTAACTTCCTTAGCAAACCACAAAATTTTGAAGCTCCCTAAATTTTGAAGTTTCCTAGCGATATCTCAGGTCTTTAAGGTTTAAGTAGGTACTCTTGGACACCACACCCCAGAAATAGTGCCATCAGAGCTTCCAAACTAGAGGGAAAACTAGGCCTTATTGTCATTAGTTCCTCCCGATGATTCGTAGTCTGTAGTCTGGTACATGATATTTCGTAGGTATGTAAAAGTTCCAAGAACTTCATTCATACTACTCTGAGTTTGAACTTCCAACACTCATGTACTCGAGTTGTCAATGTGTTTGTGTTGTTCGTTAACACGAAAAAATCGGCGTGTTGTATTACAGTTTTGTCTTAGTGATCAACTCTTCCTTCTTCGCTCTTCTCTCTCCCTTCATTCTACGTCTTATTTCTTCCTTCCCTATCTTTCAACTATGTGATCAGATAATATATATATTTTTTTTAAGACGTCAACGAGTGCCTGAACGGCCAGGCCAACTGCGCCGCCGTGGAAATCTGCGTGAACACTGAGGGCGGCTACCGGTGCGACTGTCCTCCCAAGTGGGTGTTAGATGCGACGCGCCACCGATGCGTACCTGCCAGGATCGCGCATGGGTTCCCGCATGGGTACGGGAATGAACCAGGTGAGTGTGGTCCTCACCTCATTAAGTGCGTTTTCACCAAGGAACTCTTTATATTATCAGCAACATAACGCTAGCAACTTGCATGGGTAAAAGACTCAGAAGATAAAAAAAACCTAAAACTTCAAAAACGGACTTTACCGCGGGAGTACCACATCACTATCAGGAACACAACACTAAGACATGGCAACAGCAGTAAAAGTACCAGTTTTAGGGCTGTGGTCTTTTGAAAGATACTCCCTCGACAAGGTTACTTCAGATTCGACTGAGTTTAAAATAAGAGATTACTGAGACTACCCCCAAATGAATTCCATGAGTTCTAAATCTAAATCCAGTTCTTAAGTCAAATTCCACCTCTGTAGTGCCTTGTTTCTTGTTCAATGTCTATCTTGGCTCCTTTTAGCTGTGGCAATACAAAATAAGCTATTATTATCATTACTTTCAGTATATCAACCTCCAATCGAGATTGAACCTCCAGCGAATAAGGGTACAAAGTACGTCAAGCCCATAGTCACTGATTTGGGCAACCGGAGGAAGGTTGAGTGCCAATGGGGCTACCGCCTGGGAATGGACAATATTTGTGAAGGTGAGTCTTTGATCGTATGTTACCAGGCCGTATAAGGACCGTGTGCTTATCTTGTTCGAGTATTCCAACTTATTAACTTGATATTGGCTCTTCACTCTATGTGCTGACCTCTACAGTTCACATACATGCTGTCTAAATTATATAGGGAGCGTGCATAACTGTAGGGGGCAGCACAGGAGACTTTAGGTTTTTGGCGCGAAGTGTAACCGTAAGTTTAAGCTTCTAATGTAGCCTACAAGATGGCACACAAGAAAACGTACGAGAACGGAAGATAGTAGCACTTGCTTTGGCGTGACGTGTCAATGGACTTGTTAATGTTTCCGATGCAGGCTTTCCAACGCGCTCGGTTCCTATCAAAGTGGATCTTTTTAACCCTCGCTGTTTCAATCTACGGCAGCCGGTCATTTTACAAAAAAACATATTTAATATTTCTAGATGTTAACGAATGCGCAACTGGTGAAGCGAAGTGTGGACCAATGCAGTACTGTACCAATCTGCCAGGCGGATACCAGTGCAGTTGTCCTAAAGGACATAGACTTGCTGGTGACCACGAGTGTGCAGATGTCGACGAGTGTGATTTAGCTGGTAACCAGGTAGGTAACCAATTTGGTGGTCTACCTTCTTCTTCTTCATCTTTTTTTATACTACGTCTGTGGCAAATCTAACATACGGCCCGACTGATGGTAAGCAGTCACCGTAGCCTATAGACGCCTGCAACTCCAGAGGTGTTATATGCGCTTTGCTGACCCTAACATACCGCACCCTTGTTGAACACTAAGGAACAGAAAACTATGAGTAGGGTCTAGTCTAGTGTTATTTGGCTGTGGTTTTCTGTAAGGTGGAGGTATAGTCAAGTGCAAAAATATGTATCGAAAGAATCGTCTCATAAATATGGTACTACGTTCTTATTACACTGGAATAAGATGCTATGGGACATATTTTTGAGTAAGATGTGTACACCCATATTTTTACACTTGACTGTACTTGCCCAGTTGGGCTCTGCTCTACATCTGAAATGATATCCACTGTGCTGCGCCCTACCACACAAAGCAAGATGCCATTCACAGTGCCCATACCTCTCCTTTGGACATAGTTTAAGGACATACCCTCCATTTAGTTCCTCTTTTATCGAAGTTTGCATAGCGACGAGTGCCAGAACTGAACTAGTCACAAAGGTTTTTCAACCACGAGTGTTTTCTTTGACCAAAACTCCTGGCATTTAATTCTTCCCTTGAATCGTCAGCCGTAGGATCTATCATTTACCAGGGGATCTGGTTTCATGTGGTACTTAATCTTATATTTGTTTCAGTCGATATGCTCTCAAAATGCCAACTGCGTGAATACAGTCGGCTCCTACCAGTGTCAGTGCCACACAGGGTTCAGATCGGCACCCGCTAACGACAAGGTAAGCTTATTCAATACGATTGTCATCTAAAAATTTTTTTTTTATTATTCGTTTAAAAGGTTGTTTGTCCCCAACAGTTTGGGTCCAGTCCCCGCGAAGTGTACGGGCGGCTGGATCCGTAAGGTCTGTGGGATGTTTTATATCTCTAATGAATGAATTATGTGACACTGGGGTGATGTTGTGTTGTTATGAAAGGTGATGGTGGTAATGAATTTTACATTTTTCGGCATTCGGTACGAACTCGGGTCTATCGGGGTATCGGGCAAAAATTTCAGTTTTGGTAAAAGCTTTTATCGCTGTCTGTACTTTTTTTCAACAGGTAACTAATAAGTACTCATCGAGACAATTTTAAATACCCCAAACACAATTAGGTTGCTTTGTTTTATCACAGAGTTCCTATGGCTACCTGTCTACATCATCAGATCAGCTTGATGGTACCATAATATTGCATTGTCACCCGACTTACATATGTATGCAAGTTTTCAGCTTCATCGGAAACCGGGAAGTGGATCAAGTTTAACTTACAAGATTTGTCCCATACATACTAACAGGGCAAGTTAAATAAAAGCTTGTAAAAAAGATACGTTCGTTTATGCCACAAACAACGTAGATTTCGACACTCCCGAGAGAATAAAAAGCGACCAAGTGCGAGTCGGACTCGCCAATTTTCGGTGGAAGTTTGCATGATAATGTATATTATATATTTTTTTTAGATTTTTCATTCTGTGATTTTAGAAGTTACAGGGGGGGGGGACACATTTTTAGGGTTCCGTAGCCAAATGGCAAAAAACGGAACCCTTATAGATTCGTCATGTCCGTCTGTCTGTCCGATTCTGTCACAGCCACTTTTTTCCGAAACTATAAAAGCTATACTGTTCAAACTTGGTAAGTAGATGTATTCTATGAACCGCATTATGATGTTTACACAAAAATAGAAAAAAAAAACAATAAATTTTGGGGGTTCCCCATACTTAAAACTGAAACACAAAAAATCTTTTTTCATCAAACCCATACGTGTGGGGTATCTATTTATAGGTCTTAAAAAATGATATTGAGGTTTCTAATATAATTTTTTTCTAAACTGAATAGTTTGCGCGAGAGACACTTCCAAAGTGAAAAAATGTGTGTCCCCCCCCCCCTGTAACTTCTAAAATAACAGAATGAAAAATCAAAAAAATATATATGATATACATTACCATGCAAACTTCCACCGAAAATTGGTTTGAACCAGGTCTAGTAAGTAGTTTTTTTAATTCGTCATAAATGGTACGGAACCCTTCATGGGCGAGTCCGACTCGCACTTGGCCGCTTTTTTCTACTTTGGAAGTGTCTCTCACGCAAACTATTCAGTTTAAAAAAAATGATATTAGAAACCTCAATATCATTTTTGGGGACCTATCCATAGATACCCCACACGTATGAGTTTGATGAAAAAAGATTTTTTGAGTTTCAGTTCTAAGTATGGGGAACCCCTAAAATTTATTGTTTTTTTTTCTATTTTTGTGTAAAAATCTTAATGCGGTTCATAGAATACATCTACTTACCAAGTTTGAACAGTATAGCTCTTATAGTTTCGGAAAAAAGTGGCTGCATAATCGGACAGACAGACGGACATGACGAATCTATAAGGGTTCCGTTTTTTGCCATTTGGCTACGGAACCCTAAAAATGTACAGTCTGACTCGCGCTTGTCCGGTTTTTCGTAGTACTCTGTAGGCCGAGTATTTCGAGTAAAATTATGTTTAATATGTATGAGTAAGTGAAAAATTGTGAGTGGATTTATACTGGTGCGAAATTCACAGAGCCTACTTTTTTTATTTTTTTATTTATTATCACAAATAGTATGGTACATTTTAAACTTGTGTTAGGTTCGCCAAACTTGCGTTTAACGGCGAAATGAGGCACTCATTTTCAACGTTAGTACCTTAATCTAAATTATATGCTTACGAGTATCTTATTATTTTTCAGGTTTGTGTGGACGTAGACGAATGTTCAGAGTCTCCAGTAGGCTCTCTATGCGAACAGCGCTGCAACAATGTATGGGGAGACTATAAATGCTCCTGTCATCGCGGGTACAGATTAAACAAAGACAACAGGTAGGTTCACAGAACACTTAACTCTTTCAGTCCGCTTTACTTCCAGATTGTTTTTAGCATACCCGTACCTAATATTGTTATTGTCATTCTAAAATCCCGCGTCACTCTACATCTTTCAACTTCTTTAGGTGTTTGCATGCTATAGGCCTTTTAATGTCAGAATTTCCTTCGAAGATCTTTCTCAGTAAATTGGACTAGTAATCAATAAAAGCACGAATATAATAGATCCATTAAATTCCTTTTTAGAATAAAACAATCTCTAAATTTCAAACACAAACCATCATCTAAATCCACAGGGCAGGTTTCGTCAAAAGCGTAGGTACTAAACGGTATACGCAACAAACTTCGTCCAATCTACATCAGTAATAATCTGCCACAGGCTTCGTCAAAAATGTTTGCTTTAGCTTTGTCCAAAAAACTAATACTAGTACCTTTGCCTTCACGTTAATCCCCGAGACGACACGTACCCGGTGCAAAAGTTCCAGCGACATTTTCTGGACCAGGTATGAACCAGAACGGGGACCCCAACCTTTTTATATTTAGAATACTAAAGTTCAACCTTGGTTCAATATTATTTATTAAACAACAACCCTAATAATGTGTCAATATTTAACCCATCAACCTAATTAACAGGACGTGTTCCGATGTCGACGAATGCACAGAATACAAGTCCAAAATCCTCTGCATTGGACGCTGCGTGAACGAGCCTGGAAGCTATAGGTGTACGTGTCCGGCGGGTTACAGACTCTCTGAAGACAAGAGAAGCTGCGTTGGTAAGTCTATTTTTGTCATCTATCAACTGATCGTTGAAACCATCCGTAACTTATCTGTAATATCTCAATTTGTCATGCGAAGTTCCTTCATCTTCCTCCGTCATCATCAAAAATTCAGCGACGAGGAATACGTTTTTGCACAAATGAGTAGAAACTAAGAATCCTTTACATCATCTTCATCCGTCATCAAAATTGCATCCCTCAAAGCATAAATAAACCCAGGTTCGAGTTGCAGGCGAGGACACTGGTAACAGCGAGTAGGAACGTGCTGGATGGAATATAGCCCCTTCCATGATAAGGGGAGCTGTATTAGTGTGGTATGGAACAAGCCAGTCGAAAACAAAAACTTATGCATCTTAGCTTTAAATGCTCTTAACACCAAGCATCGATATTCGATCAGTCCGTTTCTTCTTCTTCTTTTCATCCTAGGTGGGGTGTAGGGCTCGAATAATTTTCTTCCACTGACTCCGACCTTTCGCAGCTAGGGTAATCTCCTCCCATCCTGATTTGATTCCGAATAACTTGTTTCCAAATGATAATATTCCTTACCAGATATCGACGAGTGCGAAACAGGCGAAGCCCCTTGCGCCAGCACCGCGGGTACAGTCTACGGCGGCGTGAGCGACGTCTGCCTCAACACTCGCGGCGGGTACCGTTGCGAGAGAATCACGTGTCCGAGGGGGTACCAGCTCGAGAGTAAACAGTAAGTCAGATAAATAACTGTCTTTCATTTAAAATAAGCACGATGAACGACGTTCATAATTACGGGTCAGGTTCTAGATCATATTTTCTCAGAAATGGTCGGTAAGAGAAAAATGAGTCGAAGTCTAGTTAAAAGGTCTTTGTCGCTTACCATAACGACGAGATTTGCTTGTATTTTTATACGAATAATCTTTCAAAGCGTTCTTATGGCAAGCGAAAAAGTGGGACATTTTGCTTGGAAACGACTTAAATAATGACGGGGAACTAGCGGCAGTGTATGCTCAATGAGCTAACATCTGCGATACGGCCGCCGGCGGCTTGTCCTCTCTTCGTATTAAGCAGGAACGTCTGCAAATGATTTGGCCGAGGTAGTGATTTTTTCTCTTTTATCTTATATCTGGTCTTATATTCTGTTTGTTCTCAGCCGCTGCACAAAGATCGAGAAGGTCTGTGCGCCAACAGACTGGGAGTGTGCGCACCAGCCTACGACCTACTCCTTCAATTTTATCACTTTCGTGTCCAAGTTGTACATTCCTGATAACAAGGCAAGTCCCCAATTCAATGGTACAGAATTCGTAATATATGATGTGAGGTCTTTAATTTCATTTTAACTATAATTTTTAGATATTAATGAACTTGATCGCCGGCTTTAGGGATAGGGCCTGCGATCCACGGTCCGGGTCGCATCTGGTGCAGGGGATTTCGTTGGCTATACATCGTGGAAACTCTGCTAGTATAATGGGAACCTTTGGGCGGGATGCGATTCGGGGCGGTCCTTTGACTGACCTGACCAAATGACTTTATTATAATAATTAAAATGGGGGAAAATGACGAAGCCTGTTGCGGATTGCAAAAAAAATGTCTTAAAGTTTGGAACCCACATGAACCTGACAACCTGTTTCTGGTTTGAGAATCTGTACATTTTACCTTTCAACTACAATTAAACCTGGTTGATTGGGACCTGGATAAATGGAAAACCCCAATAATTGTAACCAAAGGTTCGATCCCGGTCCCTTGAGACCAGAAGGTACATCCAAATTTAATTTATGTTACCAATGCACTGCAGTGTTAAGAGCTCCTTTTCTCTACATGTTAAAACATCGGGGGAATTTTGGTATATTCAAGTAAGAAAATTCTAAATATACCTACAACAATAACTAAAGTTTCGTAAGTATAACGCTATGGTTCACTAACGACTTGGTTGTAATACAGGTAGACCTATTCACCATGAAAGGTCCCGCGTGGAAAGACGTCAGAGAGAACTTCGAGCTTCGACTGAAGGACGTGAACGCGCCGCCTACTGTCAAAGACAAGGCTGACATCAACGCCTTTCTGTAAGTATAGGATATTTGACTACGGGTCAAATCAGCTTCTTTTTTTGAATCGTCAAAACGATTTGACGCTTTGGAATTTGTATGAAATACTAGCAAATTACGTCACGGTGAAGTTACCTTTTGTTAGTTCTATACGATTTATAGAATTGTGTATAAAAACAACTGCTATCTACGTCTGCCTATTAATTTTCTGGTGTTTTATATCATGCATTGTGTAAAATAATTTATTTTTAATACAGTCAAATA
Organism: Cydia pomonella; assembly: GCF_033807575.1. NCBI lineage: Eukaryota > Metazoa > Arthropoda > Insecta > Lepidoptera > Tortricidae > Cydia > Cydia pomonella. Next base: position 12,819,245 of record NC_084725.1, on the reverse strand, counting down.
CCCTATTGCCAATCTGCTGATGAATTTTATTAACTAGGCAATAAGCTAACCCATCTGTATTTAAGGGAGTTCCCTCTGCCAACAAACTGTCTTGCAGTTTGGCACAAGAAAAAAATTGTAAAAGCAGGGTTTTTTACCAGAATAAATGATTTTTTTTTGTATTAGCATAAAACTATACCAACAAACTAGACATTTAAAGACACAATTTGAACAAGAAAGACACATCGAAGTTTTAATCGCAGATGTAACTGGATTTCAGACAATAGGGTGTGTTTATGTCTAAAACATTGAATTCAGCTGTCCTATTATAGTACTCTTTGAATTCAACCCACGTGTTTAATCTCTAGTACGCCACAATAATAGATTGTTAACCAAGGGATGAAAGGCATCCATTTCTATTGAGGCCAATAGCTAGTTCGAGACTGAAATGGTGCCTTTCACCCGAGTTAACACTCTACTTTTCATTTCGAATACGAGGAAAGTAAAATACCTGTCCATTTAAAAAACACGACTAACCTAGAGGATTGAACAATTGGAGACGCCTTGTCTATAATTTTCTGAACAAAACAGTCTGCCGATTTTTGTGAGCGAGCGGCACGACAAATGTTTGGATATTTGTACGTAACAAATAGTCTTGTCAGATAAACATCAGTCCATACAATACATATGATTGGCCATGGCTTTCGACAGATGGGTAAGCTCTTAAACACGACTCCAGTTGTTAAATCCTCAAAGTCGACTAAGTCTAGCTATAAACGTCAGTAGTATTTTTTGAGGGTACTTTCAATTAACAATTTAGGTCATAAATATCGTTGTTAATGGAATGGGGAGTTAATTATCAGAAAGGAAATTGTACAAAAATCCATTTAAAATCAAAATTTTAATTTATTATCGTAAAAAGTACAGTGCTCTAGAGAAGAAACGTATTATTTTCTGCTCGCTTTTTAGGACACCGACCCACTTTCAGATCATGAGAAATGAATAGGAACAAACGTACGTGTATGTTTACGTTAATGTGTGTTTGCGTTGCTCACTTTTGTGTTGCGTTGTCTGGTAAAAAGTAATATTTTCCCAAACACGAAGAATATTTTCAATTTATTCAACTTGTTTCATTACAGTTTAACGAAAACCGGGCACCAGGGCATGGTGTCGCTCGTCCGGCCGCTGCAGGGCCCGCAGAGCATCGAACTGGAGTTATCCATGGAACTGTACAGTGGCGACATCTTCGGCGGCATTGCTGTCGCAAAACTATTCATCTTCGTGTCGGAGCACGAGTTCTAGTCCACGATGTCACTTTAATTTAACCCCTTTAGAAATTTGGACCAAAAACTTTTTAGTATGAGGTAAACTTACGCGCCTTTGCTGTGGACAACGAATCCTTGAATTCGGATTGCGAAATCAATATATTTCTATTGGAGTAGCTAAACGCAGCCGTCGGGCTCGGCTAGTATTGAATACTAGTATCGTGAGATGTTGATTCAGATTTGTGAAAAAAAAACAACGGTTTGCACTCCGGGAGTACCGGCAGAAGTGAAAACTTGAATATTAACGTTGTGCATTTTTGATATTTTGGAATGGTTAGGGAATAATTTTGCACGAATTGTTTTAATTATCAGTATAAAAGTACTATCATTTATGTGGTAAAATACAATATTCATTTATTGCGCTAACGTACACAAATGACACATGACAATTTATATTACATTAAAAATTTAACACTACATAACTATTACAATTATTTAACATTAAAAATGCACAACGTTAATATTCAAGTCGCGCCGGCGGTCTACTGGCTTCAATGGCATTGTAACAGTTTTTCGATCAGGTCTCGTGTCCGTCTTACGAAATTTTAATCTGCCGAATCTGTCGGTCACGTGACGTGTCGCGAGTTTAACATTTTATCCCCATCACAAAAAGTGCACAGCGCTGCTAAAGGAGTTTTCACTTCAAAAATCATTTCTTTCTATGGAATGTACATATTTTACGTACGTAAAATACATCTTTGTTTTGTCTCCGTGAGAATGAATTTTTGCTTGTGTATAAAAAAATACTTAAACAGTTTCACTTAGTTTTAAGCAATGTTTTTAAGTGAAAGTATACGAGTACTTTATTATATTCAATAGGGAGGACAATAAATATTTTTCAATTATTCATTTTTTTTATTTCACGACCTCAGTTGCAACCATATTTAGCAGACTGATCAACGTCACTCAGCAGTGTAGTAATGGCTCATCAGTTTCATTGGTCGATAACTCGGTCGATATAAAGCGTGCGGGGACTCCTCGCAGGCGATATAACGACTAGTGAAACTCATAAGGCGATATCTCGGTCGATATGCAGCATGCGGGTGACTCCCCGCAGGCGGTAAGGTGGTATAACGACTAGTGAAACTCATAAGGCGATATCTCGGTCGATATGCAGCATGCGGGTGACTCCCCGCAGGCGGTAAGGTGGCATAACGTAATCGTAACGAGTTGCATATGCACAATTAAGGTAAAGTCACGCTCAAAGTCCAAAATCATAGTGTTCGGTAAAAAAGCGCCGCGCTTAAAAACCGCCTCCGTGTGAACACAAACCTACATGGTTATCCATTTGTGTCATTCAAACGCTTTTTTTTTAGCGCGCGTTGAAAGAGCGCTCATGCGAATGAGGCTTTAGTCTGATCATTTCTCCAGATTTGTGCCTGCGTCTAAACTTCGTCAAACCATACTTAATAAATGTATGAAGAGTTTAACGGAGTTGAGTTTGACCGCACTCATAAAATTTGAGAACGACCCAGTCCCATTCCGAAAACGTTTGCAAAAAGTCTCCGTCCATACTTCACCTCTACCTCTTTAAAAGAAAGTAAACATCAAGAAAAATAAGTCGTTCTGACAGACTTACTTTAAACAACGAATCTCATTACAAATATTGTCATCTTGAAATATATTTTGATAACGATTTTGGCCCCATTTAACAAGTTTTGTATTTATATTTACAGTATTATATTTGAATCTTTATGAATAAAATATGGTAAGTGTTGGTGTATATTGAGGAAGTAAATGAAAGATGTTAGTTTAAATGGTTTCTGAGAACGGTTGAAAGAATACTACTTAACTAGAATATGTGTATGTGAGTGATACTATCAGGTGAGTAGCAACCTAAACTGAAAGTGAATTGTAGATTATTAAACGATAAACAAGTTTACCATAGCTATCTTTGCCATAGAAATAAAATATTTAATAATCACACCATTCACACTTCAAGTAATAGTCAGACCTGAAGAAGATTCATTCATTCATTTAATCTTTATTGCACAATACATGAAAGTACAAATGGCGGACTTAATGCCTTAAGGCATTCTGTACCAGTCAACCAGAAATAATGGGAATGGGTTAAACCAGAAAGATTAAGTAGGTGCAGAGTCTTTTAATGAATTTGTAACCGAGACTATATATGAATATAAACTATATATTGATAAACTAACACATATAATTAATACAAATAAACATAAATATATTTATACATACATAATTATACCAAGTGTGAATCATTAAGTTGATGAAGAAGAAAGTTTGCCAATGAAATACTTGCGCAACATGCGCTTGATTGTGAATTTGGTCTGCACTTGTCTGATAGAAAGTGGGAGAACATTCCAAAGTCTGATTGCCTGGACAGTGAAAGAATTGGACATGAAACCCGATCGGTGTTGGGGGACAATGAGCTTATATTAGATATTAGAATATATTTGAGTTCATTTTGGACCATACTTACTTTTGGACTATGTATGTTATGTACTTATGTATAAGTGGTGTGTACGAAATAGATCAAACCGAATTACATACAACCGAATTGAGGATCTCTTGCATATGAGGCATAAGGACCCTTCTCTGGTGGAAAGCCACACATGTTGGCTAATTTTCTTTGCGTTTTTCTTTAGGTTGGACAAGGCGGTGGAGGATACTTGTTTCGTAAGTATAATATATCGCTCTTTACATCACCGACCACACCAACTTCGTACAGTCACGTCTGAAAATATCGATACGAAAAATGTGCCAAAAATATGTATACACTACCTTAATATATGGACAATAAAGTCGTGTATACATATTTTTGGCGCTTTTTTCGTAGCGATATTTTCAAGCGTCAAGCTTTTAACTTTTTATTAATATGTTTGTTCGGATCAAATCTTGCAAGCGAAATTAGACACACTTTCCATTAATCGATTAAGTTGAAACTTAACATACATATGTAAGTTGGATGACAATGCAATTGAGGTGTTATGGTACCATCGAGCTGATCTGATGATGGAGACAGGAGGTGGCCATAGGAACTCTGTGATAAAACAACGTAACCTAATTGTGATTGGGGGTTATAGAATTGTCTCGATGAGTATTAGTTGCCTGTGGAAAGAAAAGTACTGTCAGCGATAAAAGCATGTACCAAAAATGAAATTTTTGCCAAAAACTTATTGTATTGTCGATCACGTGGTATACTTCTCTCTTAATTAATAAATAATAAAAGATAATATATTAATAAAGAAAAAATCAATTATTAATAAAAAATAATATATTCATAATAAAAATAAATAAATAAATAATAAAAATGACATTATGTAACATTAAAGTTGACTAATTTGAAATATATATATATATTTCAGGGAGCGATGAACGGTACTCGGGGAACAAGAGCCGTTTCAAAATCGTGTCGCGGTCATTAGCCGAAGAAGATGCATTCGACGTAAGACCTTTGAGGAAAGGAGTACGGAGCGGGTATGTATCATCTTAGGGCTCCTCTAGACGATGGCCCAGCGTAAGCCAGTGTAAGGGACGCAGCTATGCGGTGGAATGAGATAGCAATATCACTTACTCCCTCTAACGCACAAATGCGTTCCTTGGACTGGCCTGCGCTGGGCCATCGTGTAGCTGGGCCCTTAAGAGGGAAGAATAGCTTCGCGATTCTACCGAAATAACGGTACTTTTAAACAAACGCCCTTACCGGGATGCGAACCCAGGACCATCGGCTACATAGGCAGGACACTACCCATTAGGCCAGACCGGTCGTCAAACAAATTCTAAAACATGATATCCGCGCTGTATACACTACCTTAATATATGGGCAATAAAGTCGTGTATACATATTGTTGGCACTTTTTTCGTATCGATATTTTCAGACGTAACCGTACTTCCATCTCACTCACATGTACAGTCAGTGAGAGTGAGAAGAATACGAACCTAATGCACCGTAACCTTTTGAACGCCAAGAACACTTAAGGCGTCGTGACTAGTCGTGCCCACAGCGCCAAGGACAACTATAGGTGTCAGCGCGGACGCTGTCAAAGTAACCTTCACACTTTCGAATAAGGTCTAGGAATAACACCGACATTGGCGAATTCACCCTGTGCAAATTGGCAGGGAATAAAAGCCAGAGAAAAAAAAAGGTTTAGGAATGTCTCACAACAGTTTAAATTTGATTAGCTCCCTTGCACCCGGGATCTTGGCGTTTGAGTGTTTGTGTTTATGACATAAAGTGTTCAAAGTGTTAAAGGAAAAAATCAATAATAAAGCATTATTTTCCAGGGTGTTGTTTTCGATAATGAACCTGGCCAAGGGCGCGCTCGGCGGAGGCGTTCTGGCCGGTCACGTGGCCTACATGACGGCCGGCTACTTACCCGCAATCATCCTCAACATGATCTACGGCGTCTACATGTGCTACAACTTTTACGTAAGTTAAATATTGACGTCTCAAGCGTCATGGTGACGTCACTGACAGTAGCTTGGAGGACTGGAGACAAAACTGTCTGCCGATTTTTGCGGGGGAGGTGCAAGTCAAATGTATGCCTATTGAAAAACTTAATCGTCAGTTCATACAATACATATGACCATTGGCCGAGGTTTTCGACTGAGGGGTAAGCTCTTAAAGGCGACTCTGGTTGTTAAATCCCCCAAGGTGAGCAGTCTTCGCAATTGTTTTTAAGGTCGAATTGATTTGAATTGCACAGAGACTTGATTCGAGTAGACTCGCCTGTACTGTATTTCGAATAACTCGACTCACCTATCGCTAGCAGTCAGTCGATATCGGGCTGCGAGCAGGGCGGACGTGTCATATGATACTCGTATTAGTGTTGGCGAGCCGTAGTGAGCGAGAGAGAGTGTATCGTATGGTAAACTGTGGTAAATTGATAAGTTGTACATTCATGGGTGCCGGCAGCGGGGTGCAAGAGGTTGCACCCCCCTAGCATGGCAGGAAACTCTGCACCAGCATTAGAGCATCAATATAAGTCTGCAATGATTTTGATAGCATAACTGGGAACAATATATAACACAAGAAAAATAAATGACTACATCGATTCTTCTATTCCATTTATTATGCACCTCCCTGAAAGTAATTTATGCACCTCCCTAAAGCGCGAAAGTAATTCTGGGGGCACCCATGAGTACATTGTGTATTAAGTGCGCCTTAAACCAGAATTTCCGAACGAGTGTGAATTGAAGCTCGAAGCCGGAGGTGAGGGCTTAACACAAGTTCGTAATCCCATCCCATTGTGAGGAAAAAAGGGAAAAAATAAAACACTGCCTAATTTTGGACGTAATATTTGGATTTACGGATCGCATCGCCTACCATGTCTTACGAGTAATATTAAAAGCTTTTATTTAACTTGCTCTGTTTGTAGTTGGATCTTGGAAGCTAAATTTGAATAAATTAGGTAAATTGGTTGATAATGCCATATTATGAGGACATTGAGCTGATCTGATGATGGAGACAGGAGGTGGCAATGGGAACTCTGTGATAAAACAATGCAATCTAATTGTGTTTGGGGCTATTACAATTGACTCGATGAGTATTAGTTTGACGACCGGTTTGGCCTAGTGGGTAGTGACCCTGCCTACGAAGCTGATGGTCCCGGGTTCAAATCCTGGTAAGGGCATTTATTCGTGTGATGAGCATGGATATTTGTTCCTGAGTCATGGGTGTTTTCTATGTATTTAAGTATTTATAAGTATTTATATATTATATATATCGTTGTCTAAGTACCCTCAACACAAGCCTTATTGAGCTTACTGTGGGACTTAGTCAATTTGTGTAATAATGACCTATATTATTTATTTATTTAGCTGCACGTGGAGAGAAAAATACAGGCAGCGATAAAAGCTCGTACCGAAAATGAAAGTTTTAAAAGCTTACTCATTTATTTAATTCAGATTTTAGTAATGTCCGCACAAAGGCTGTGTCGCCGATGTCACGTGGCTTCGATGACGTATCCCGACGTCGGCGAAGCTGCGTTCGCTCTGTTCCCCAATCCCAAGGTTGCAAGATGGTCGACTTGCTACAGGTGAGTGTGAGACAATTTTTTTCTGGCTCTCTCGTTCGACAGTAACATACAGGCCACTTGGAACGTGCACTGACATCAAACCGTTTTTTTTTATTACGAAGAAGACAAACGAGCAGACGAACCGTCTGATGGTAAGCTATTACTGTCGCCTATGGATACCTGCAACACAAGAGGAGTCGTTAGTGCATTGCCGGCCTATAAGATGGAAGTACGCTCTTTTCTTGAAGGTTTGAAGGTCATGTCGGTTCAGAAATACCACAGGCGACAGTTCATTCCACAGTTTAGCCGTGCGAGGCAGGAAGTTTCTGGAGAAACGCACAGTTGAGGACTGCGAACCATATACTCGTAAGTTGTTGGAAATGTCGCGTAGAGCGATGGTGGAAAGAGGAGACATGGCGAGTGTGGCTTTTTGGAAACACAAGCAGATATCGTGTGTTAATGTTTGTTATATCTCTTTTTTTAACATCTCATTGTGTAGCTTAACAAATATACACACTAAAGTTTTTTTTTAACAAGCAGATACGTCTGCGAGCGATACTCCAAATTTTATATTAAAGGAAAAAATGAAAAAAAAAAAACCTTTATATAAAATTTGAAATATACACACTTTATAAATGTACATTGAGTGTACTGTTAGTAATTTAAAGCTAATAAAATATTACTTGCAGGATGTTAGTATGTGAATGTTGGCTATTGCTCTTACACATTGCTTTTGTGCTAAAAAAGTACGATAAATGTGTACAGAATTTCCCCATATTAATATCTCATATCGCAAGTTGGATGCTGCAAAACCGTTGTATGCTCTTAAGGCGGTTCTTTTATCCGCTACTCTTATAAGTCGCTATAGGACATATGAAAAACCGATTCGTTTTAGAGCAAATCTTGTCAACATGCAGTTTTTAACCGACTTCAAAAAAGGAGTAGGAGGAAGATATGTTACTCGATATCTCTGAGAATCGTGAACCGATTTTCAAATTTTTTTTTTAATCTAACGGGTATAACTTCGAGATGGTCCCGTTGGCACCAAGTCGGGGTCTGATGATGGAATCTTGGAGAAATCGAGGGAACTCTTCAAATGTTATAGGTACATGTATGGCGCTTTTGGTAATATTTGAAGTCGGTTTTATTTTTTGTTAAAAAGTTTTTCAACTACAATGATCATCCAGCACGAAGCCAAGAAAAGTAGTACTAGTTAAAATAATAAGGAGTCATCAACGCCAAGCCACAAATGGCACGTAAACAGCCCGTACGTATATCATATCAAGTCGCGTGTCGGGGCACGAAATGGACTGAATATATCAAGTCGACGGCGGCAAAAAGGTTAATAAAGCTTATTGTTGTAGAAAATGGATCGATGTTATAACATGTTTGAACCTGTTTGGCTCTTGTGCGGCGTATCAACTGATGGTGGCCAAAACTATCAAACAATTGGCAGAAGACACCCAGGAGAGCATTTTAGAGGGTCGAAATGGTTCGTATTATACACGCTTTTATTTAACGTGCAAACATACATGTTTGTAATGTTGTTTGTTTGAGTCACGTTCCATTATTCGATTGAGCTGATACTTCACATAGGTACATGTTAGTTAGGTGACAATGCAATATTATGGTACCATTAAGCTGATCTGATGATGGACACAGGAGGTGGCCATAGGAACGCTGTGATAAAACAACGCAATCTTAGGGCCTACGCTAGCTGACGCGGACGCCCTCCGCGTGCGCATGCACGCGGTTGCTATTTGTAGGTGAAAGGCTTCCGCTTTTTCGTTAACCCGCTCGTCCGCTCCGTGCACCCGCGCCAGCTAGCGGAGGCCCTTATTGTGCTTGGGGTTTTAAGAATTGGGTACTTGACATACTTATGTTGAATATTATAACAAAATTGAGCTAAATGGATAGAAAATGGGCCATTCGTTATAACAAAATGGAATTTAAAAATACATATTGAGATTATAAAAAAATACAAGGCTTCAAAGGCTCAAAATATTTATATTTTTTTAACTTTCAAATATAAAAAAGAAAATTATACCATTCGATTCCTTAAATGTTATTCAAAAATAAATTGTATGACAACTATATACATAAACGCAATATTTCACGGTCAAAATAGCAATTTTCTTGATCTTTCATACATTTAGGACAGACTAACGACGTCACATTTTTTTGTTAAAGTCTGACCAGTAATATATGATCACGCGCCATATTGTGAAATTTCATTGGAACTAAATTTTTCTTACTAAACTGAACTGTTATCCTATACATGAGAATAACAGAGCCGTCCTGACAATGATCATATATTCCTGGTCGGACTTTAGTGGCGTTTCTATAGTCGAGTGCGAGCGTCAGACTTTAACTCTCATTTCTGACCTTTGTGTTGCTTAACCTTTTCAACGCTTTTCCACACGTGTCAAGAAATGCCATAGACGCCAAAAAGTTAACTGGTGAAGAGCGAATATGAAGCTTAACTGACAGTATGAAAGTCGCTTTGACAACGTCCGCCATAGCCTTTTTAATGGTCATTGGCGTCGCGGGCACGACAGACGATGACCGTTTTAGTGGTCTTTGGCGTTGAAAAGGTTAAATGTCATGAATTCATGAAAATCAAGATCGATTGACATTATTTACAAAAAACTGTCAAGTAGCCAATTGTTTCGATGAGTATAGGGACTGTGCGCGTTGGAGGGTCTGCCATCTTGTGGCCTGAATCGGAACCATACACATGTTCATTTACACGTCACGTGTTTTCTTGTGCCAGGTTCTGCCATCTTGTGGGCTACATCGGAACAATAAACATCACATTTACGCCTCGCGCCAAAAATCTGACGGCTCCTGTGCTGCCTCCTACAGTTCATGCACGCTCCCTATTGGTTGCTTGTTCTTCAAACAAAAACGTCACGTTTGACACTGACATATCCAATCATATCGTATCTTTTGGAAAATTGTAACGTTTCTTAAAGTTCGAATCAAGCCGTGTGTCTGAGCGAAGTCGTGATGGGCGACATTAGCCTGTTTATGAAAGCAACCCAACCAGCGGAGAAACTAGGCCTTAGGCCTTTTGCTATTACAAATTTGACAGGCGCTTAGTGTTACTGTTACTTTTTGTTTTAATAAAATATTATAAATAGTTTAAAAAATCACTGCTTCTTTACCTTAGGCTTATAACCAATGTTGATGCCAAATTTCAACTTGCTAGGTCATCTGGAAGTGGGTTAGGTTTTTGATGTTAGGTCAGTCAGTCAGTGAGAAAAATCCCGATTTTTAGATGTTTGTATCTTAATAACCAGTTGAGCTATATTCATGAAATTTGGGGTTTTAGTTAACCATAAGGGTCTTAATAAGTGGGCCAAATTTGAAATGTTTGATTTTGAGTTACGTAGGGGTCAAAAGTGGCTCCAAATGGTTAGTGTAAGTATTTACACACGGCCGCTGCGTCGTCAGTTCCCTTTTTAGGGTTCCGTAGCCAAATGGCATAAAACGGAACCCTTATAGTTTCGCCATGTCCGTCTGTCTGTCTGTCTGTCTGTCTGTCCGAGGCTTTGCTCCGTGGTCGTTAGTGCTAGAAAGCTGAAATTTGGCATGGATATATAAATCAATAAAGACGACAAAGTCGTACAATAAAATCTATTTTTTTTTTTTAGGGTACCTCCCCTACACGTAAAGTGGGGGTGAATTTTTTTTTCGCTTCAACCCTATAGTGTGGGATATCGTTGGGTCTCCAACAAACATTTCTTGATAAAGTGAATATATTCGGAGATAATTGCTCCGAAAGAAAAAAAAAATGTGTCCCCCCCCCCCTCTATCTTTTGAACCATAGGTCCAAAAAATATGAAAAAATCTTGAAAGTAGAGCTTAAGAAAGACATTAAAAGAAAACTATAACGGATATGATCAGTTAAGCTGTTTTTGAGTTATCGCAAAAAGTTTCCCCTTCATAGTAAAAAGACGTACACCCAAAGTTCATCCCTTGGTTAACAATCTACCATACTTTAAGCTCCAGTTTAGCTTATTGTGGCAGAAGAGTAACTACGGAAACCTACTCTGAGAATGGCCCGACATGCTCTTGGCCGATTTTTTGAACTTGGCTTTGATACGCTGCCGCGTGTCTAGATATAATATATCCTTATTGTTGTTTTCAGGTTTACCAAGTTTGCGAGCTTATATTGCTTTTATGATAGTTCCATTTATCATCATCTGTTTAATTACTGAAATTAAATACTTGGCGCCATTTTCGATTGTTGCAAATATTGTAATAGGTTAGTAGACATAATTTTTTACTCTTGTATTTATTACTTAATGTAGCTAGGCAACGTGAATTGGGGTAACTTCGAAAGCAGGGTATTAAGTAAGCTATCGTTATGGATGGTAAAACGCCAAGAAGACCTTCTTCCAGCAAGCTTCTGCCATGCACAGAGTCGATGGCGCAAGCGCTCAGAATCCGTTTGAGCACGTCCTTGTAGCACAGGTTATGACCACCGTGCTTCCGCTTATCCACCGCCAACTCAGAGTAAAGTTCCCCGCCGCCTCTGTCTGTGTGTACCTAAGTATAATAGACTCGAAAACTTCTGAACGAATTTTCATGCGGTTTCCATCTATCAATAGAGTGATTCTTGACGAACGTTTAGGTGTATAATTTGTTATGTTTTTGTATAACCCGCGCAAAGCCGGGGCGGGTCGCTAGTGTAGCAATATATACAGAAATTAAAATTGAAATTTTCAGCGATTGCGTTGATCGTGACCATCTGCTACGCAGCCAAATACAACCCCGGTTTCGAGAACATGGTGGCGACGACTAGTTTTCTGGACGTGATAAAATTCACCGGCATGTCGGTGTTCAGTATGTCGTGCGCAGGAGTCGTCATACCTGTGGAAAATAACATGAGCGAGCCCAAGAAGTTTCCTCTTGTGCTGGGGTGCGGTAAGTTTTAAACTATGAGGTATGGATGCTTGGATGGATGGATGGGTGGTTGGATGGATGTATGGATGGTTGGATGGATGAATGGATGGCTGGATGGATGGCTGGTTGGATGGATATATGGATGGCTGGATGTATGGATGGATGAATGGATGGTGGGATGGTTGGATAGATGCTAGGATGGATGGATGGATAGTTGGATGTATGGATGGTTGTTTGGATGAAAGGTTGGTGGGATGTTTGGATCGATGCTTAGATGGATGGATAGATGGATGGATGTATGGATGGCTGGTTGGATAGATGTATAGATTGCTGGATGTATGGATGGTTGGATAGATAATTGATTGGTAGGAAGGTTGGATGGATGGATGGGTGGATGGATATATGGATGGCTGGATGTATGGATAGTTGGATAGATGAATGGTTGGTGGGATGGTTGGATGGATGCTTGGATGGATCCTAGGATGGAGGGATGGATGGTTGGATGGATGCTTGGATGGATGGATGGATGTATGGATGGCTGGTTGGATGGATATATGGATGGCTGGATGTATGGATGGATGAATGGTTGGTGGGATGGTTGGATGGATGCTTGGATGGATGGATGGGTGGATAAGGATACTGCCCTTTACCGTGTCATGGGACGTACGCAGAGGCATCACTCGCCAGGGTGTAAGGACGAATGAAAGTTGATGGAATCTAAAATGAAATAGGCTACTGGGCTATGGAATATAGAACCGGATGTCTGCCTAATAAAACGATACGCAATTTTATTTCCGGCAGACGGTGACTCGCCCCCACAAGATGTATTCCCAAAAAAGCGACATCTAGGATGGCTCAAGGGTGTGAGGCCTGAGATTAGATAAGGTGTCACTGGACTTTAAAAAATTAGTCAACTTGCCACTTATGTTTCCACACTTATCCTCGAGAGAGCAGCTTTCGCGATTCCATTCAGAATGGCCGACTAAAGCCGGTCGCCACCGGAGAGGCGAGACGAGACGACGCGTGGCGAGAATTGAAATTTGTATAGCGTATTTTCAATCCTCTCCCATCGCATCTTCGTTGGAAATAGTAAGGATTGACGAGAATGTGCGAGACGTGAATATATGTCGGTGTAAAAATCACCAACAAACATTCATTTGTTGGTGTTGCTGTCGTTATAGAGTATAAATTAACTCTGCAAGAGAAACGCACTATTTTCGGTAGGTGTTTCGTTGTTCGTTGCTGTTACTAGGGAATACCGTCATGATCTCATGATAGTACAAACCATTTCTACTTACAAGACTGTATTTAAAAGAATGTAAAAAAAACTCCACAGACAATTCTTCAAGTCAATTAATTTAACTCGATGTGATAAAACTTAGAGAAATTACGTGGGGTCGCTACTCCCCAACAGCTCACTACAAGCAACTGCGTATTAATAAATAATTAATTAAAACATAAAATGATTATTTTGCAGGCTACATCTTCATCATAGGTGCTGTGTTCTGCGCTTCATTTTTCGGTTATGCCGCGTTTTTGGATAAGTGTGAGTCACCGATAACGATGAATTTTCCTTTGACAATGTAAGTATAAATAATAATAATAATAATAAATAATAAATATTATAGGACATTATTACACAAATTGACTAAGTCCCACAGTAAGCTCAATAAGGCTTGTGTTGAGGGTACTTAGACAACGATATATATAATATATAAATACTTAAATACATAGAAAACACCCATGACTCAGGAACAAATATCCATGCTCATCACACAAATACATGCCCTTACCAGGATTTGAACCCGGGACCATCAGCTTCGTAGGCAGGGTCACTACCCACTAGGCCAAACCGGTCGTCGAAGTATTTCACATTACTCCAAAATACTTATACATTTATTAAAAAGAAACGCTGGTGGCCTAGCGGTAAGAGCGTGCGACTTGCAATCCGGAGGTCGCGGGTTCAAACCCCGGCTCGTACCAATGAGTTTTCAGAACTTATGTACGAAATATCATTTGATATTTACCACTCGCTTTTCGGTGAAGGAAAACATCGTGAGGAAACCGGACTAATCCTAACAAGGCCTAGTTTACCCTCTGGGTTGGAAGGTCAGATGGCAGTCGCTTTCGTAAAAACTAGTGCCTACGCCAAATCTTGGGATTAGTTGTCAAGCGGACCCCAGGCTCCCATGAGCCGTGGCAAAATGCCGGGACAACGCGAGGAAGAAGAAGAAGATAACAATAGGGTTGTTTCCAATTTTACGAAACGCTTGTATTACGTTCTATATTAACTCAGTTGCCCTAAAATTCAACTTTTATACTAAAAACGGCTTTAAATATGTTAAATTAACAAAATATATTTTGACAGATGCTTTCGCGCCCAAAACGCTCTTTGAAAATTGTGTGACGTCACAGTTTACGGTTTGACACATAACTACATACAAACGTAGAAGATACGAACTGTCAACTGACATTTGTCATTTGTTGTTTATCGCCTAACTGTCAACAGTGTCAATCCGAGAATTGTGACGTCATCAGAATCTTTAATGACGTTTCGAGTTTGGTCACGTGACGTGTGCCAAAAGATATTTTAAATTCAATATTTACAAAAATATGGTCATTACAGGTCCCCTAAAAGTAGTTTAACATGTTCTTATAATCCAAAAGAATTTATTGGGATACAATTCTGCCTTAAGATTTGTAGATGGAAACAACCCTATTATTTGGCTTATGATTAATTAATTGTATTTTTAAATTCTCATAGTAGGTATAAGTTGACGATTGATATTATAATTTATCTATATGAATCGTATTATGGTAGAAAATATTATATTGAGGCAATCCGTCTCTGGAATTCCCTCCCTCTCTTTATTCGACAAGCCCCAAGCATACCCGTTTTCAAACGACTACTTCGCAAGCATCTTCTGTCAGAACTTAAATAAGGTTCACCGTCATGTATATGTACATAATTATATGTATTAGTCTATCTTTTATACATTATATAAGTAGTAGTATTTAACTATTTATATATTTTTAATATTATTTGACTTCACGTTTAATTTTTTCCTTATTATTTGTTATTATTTTTTCCTGCACCAACATACACAAATGTCTCTGTTTGACCCAATGGTTGACTGGGAGAGAATGCCTTTTGGCATTAAGTTCGCCATTTGTACATTTTTCTTTGTGTGCAATAAAGTTTAAATAAATATTATACATTAGGTACCTTAATGGAGCAATTTATAAAATATATATACTCTTATTTCCTCGCAGTAGTCGTGAAAACCATTATGTAATGCCCCGGCCGGAAACGTATTATCAAACTCGTCCATCTTTGAGCGGTTTTCCGGCCTCTCCTACAATTTACTATAGCACCTTGTATATTATATACGCCACCATCACTTTTTTTTTAATACTACGTCGGTGGCAAACAAGCATACGGCCCGCCTGATGGTAAGCAGTCTCCGTAGCCTATGTACGCCTGCAACTCCAGAGAAGTCACATGCGCGTTGCCCTAGGGTCGGCAACGTGCATGTGACTTCTCTGGAGTTCCCCCCCCCCCCTCGTTGAGCTCTGTTTTCTGTTATACAATAGTTCTTGTAGTAACGAAACGGCCAAGTTAAGGTGTAGAGGTTGTGAATTTAACAGGGCTTCTAGAGTAAGGGCGTATAGAGTAAGAAGCTTGGCTCTACATATGATCTCCTCTTGGCAACATTTTACATAACAATGTTTTTGTCAGGATAGCTATATCGTTGTCTGAGTACACACAACACAAGCCTTTTCGAGCTTACTGTGAGGCTTAGTCAATCTGTGTAAGGATGTCCAACATTTATTTATTTCAGGGGCCCAAAAGTCCTTAAAGGTTTCATAGCAATCATGATCTACGTGACGCACGCGGTCAACTTCTTCATGCCGTTTAACTGCGTATACTTTTACCTGAAGCCTAAGTTTAAGCCTCAGAACCAATTCAAGATGGAGCTCTTCTTCAGGGCGCTCATCGTGATCATCATCTCCTTGGTCGCTATTGCGTTTCCCAGCGTTGATGCGTTGATGGGATTTGTGAGTACTACTAATTAAAATAAACAAATTGCAGGAATACCGCACGGGTACTTGGTTGCAGATTACCGAATCTAGTCTGTATGTGTACAAACTCTTTATATTATTGTAGGCCGTTTTATACTCGACATCTGATATAATAAGGTACTATACACCAACACGCACCACACTACGACACTTATTATTATTTTATAGGCATGCTACTAAATATTTATGTATATATATGTTTTTTTTTTGTTACATCGTGAATCGTTCGTGATCTGGGTTCTAGCAGAATTATCAGTGCTTCACCCGAAAGAGTGGAGCGTATTACTGAGCCAGAACCTTTTCGTTTTGCTGCAACGCACACACCACACATTACCTTTTATTGATGCTTTTTGTTCTTTATTTAATTTTTATTTTGGTGTTGCTATTGTTTGTATTATTTTTTTTGTTTAGTTGTGTGTATTGTGGCAAGCGAATAAATGGTTTATCTATCTATCTATCTAAAATATTTTCATACGAAAATAGGGAATATATTTTGTTCTTAGAGTGATACTCGCAAAATTATAACTTATCTGCACATTTTAGGAAATTTCACAGGTTTCAGTTACTGTTTTTCTTTTCGTAGTCTCATTTTTAGGGTTCCGTAGCCAAATGGTAAAAAACGGAACCCTCATAAGGGTCCATAGATTCGTCATGTCCGTCTGTCTGTCCGTTTATGTCACAGCCACTTTTTTCCGAAACTATAAGAACTATACTGTTCAAACTTGGTAAGTAGATGTATTCTCTGAACCGCATTAAGATTTTCATACAAAAATAGAAAAAAAAAACAATACATTTTGGGGGTTGTCTATGGACAATCTTAGAACTGACAACTTTGTCTGAATAAAGAAATTACTTATTTATTTATTATAATAATAATAATAAGGTTTCTAAAATGATGAATAGTAATCTCGAAGCATTTCTCTAATGATTTCTTCGATTCTCAATCTGATTAAACAACCATAATTTTAAATGCAGTAAAGGTATAACATAAAATATTTTTTGCAGCTGGGCTGTTTCTGCCTCTCCAACATGGCTTTCATCTGTCCGAACACAATCTACGTATTAGTGCACTACGAACGACCAGGTATATTCATTAATATTACACTATGTAAGTGTAAGGCCTGAGTGGACGCTTGAAGCGGAGCGTTCGGCGGGGCGTGCAGCGTGGCGTTAGGCTCACAAGTGATGAGCAGCGTGCACTAAGGACGCTCCAATACGTTTGCATTTGTTTGACTTGCACGCCGCACGCTCCGCTCCGCTGCACGCCCAGCTCGAGCGTCCATTCAGGCCTTACACTACGTTCATCTAAATGTGTAAATTGAGCCTGCCTTGCTGACCACGAACACTTAAGAATTTGAATTCATTATACAGGACTTAATCCGTTTCCATAGTTTTATTTCATTAGTAACTATCGGAGACAAAATATTTTTTTAAATTAGTTTTTGGAAAAAAAAACACTTTTGGTACAGTCAGCCAAAAAAGTGGTTTACCACTTTTCGATTCTATTTGTCAAGTTAGAGTCGAAAAGTGGTAAACCACTTTCTTGGCTGACTGTAGAGGCTTTTATCGCTGACTGTACTTTTCTTTCCACATACAACTAAATGACATGGAGCTGATCTGATGACGGAGATAGGAGGTGGTCATGGGAACTCTGTGATAAAACAACGCAGCCTAATCGTTTTTGGGTTTGTTAGAATTATCTATAAGGCTTGCCTGTTAATAAAGTACCTACAATCAGCAATAAAAGCTTGTATCAAAAATTAGAGCTGGCAAAAAATATTTTATTTTGCTTTTTCTAGGTAAGAACAAGCAGTTCATGATATGGCGCGCCGTTATCCTCTCGCTGTTCGGAGTTTTCATTCTCTTCTGTGGGTCCTTCGTCAGCGGCAAGGACCTCGTCCTCACGCTGTTCAAGAAGAAGCCACAAGACGCGACGACACCAGGTCCTGAAAATCCATAATCCTGAGATCTGGATCTGGTCCCTCGTGCTGAATCCCATTTTATAAAGCTGTGCCATTTTGTTTAGAATTGTAAACTTAAATTTAGTTAATTTGATTTTTTTATATTATTTCTACTCAGAATTACGAGCTCTTTCGATCCTAATGAATGAACGAATGAATGAATGAATGAAATGAATGAAAATCTTTATTTCAGGCAACTAGTGGCCCATGAATCCTTGGACCTTAAAAACTAACACACAATATATTCCAAAACGAAACTCTACAAATGACATTATGGTTGCTATGCATGACGCAAGCCCGCAGTGTCAGGGAGCTGGCCTCGGAACCGCCGAAACTTGACACCCTTCGGCCAAAACTCCTCCCTGTTGAAGGTCGCTAGATATTCATTTAGAACGCTCACCACAAACGAATTAAAATTCGCATTGTGTCGAGATTCCAACTTCGCCACCCTCAGAACGAGTCCGGACTTTACTCTCATCTTCTTCTTCCTCGCGTTGTCCCGGCATTTGCCACGGCTCATGGGAGCCTGGGGTCCGCTTGACAACTAATCCCAAGATTTGGCGTAGGCACTAGTTTTTACGAAAGCGACTGCCATCAGACCTTCCAACCCAGAGGATAAACTAGGCCTTGTTGGGATTAGTCCGGTTTCCTCACGATGTTTTCCTTCACCGAAAAGCGACTGGTAAATATCAAATGATATTTCGTACATAAGTTCCGAAAAACTCATTGGTACGAGCCGGGGTTTGAACCCGCGACCTCCGGATTGCAAGTCGCACGCTCTTACCGCTAGGCCACCAGCGCTTCACTCCGGACTTTACTCTCATATACTTTACGATGTCATCGACCTTCGTAAGGTCGCCTAATGCCTAATGTCCCACGACACGTGTCGCCAGCGACGTCGGTTTAAGTGGGGCGACGTTGCCGGACTTCGCTCGACATGTCTGGCAACATCGCGCAACACATCTCGAGGGATATTTGTCGCCTAGTCTATCCCTGGCTTGAATTACCACCGTTGTATTACGCGAGTTCACTAAATATTTGGCCTGTTATGTATTCTAGTAGGACAAAAAAGTTTTTTTTTTTTCTATTGCCTAAAAATGGTCTGTATTTCTTTCCAATCCGTTTCAATATTTATAGACTTTGTATAATAGCAAGAAAAATGAAATTCTGACACTTTATTTTCTTCTATTAGGATCAAAAGTACTTATGATTATAAGTAGAAATAATATAAAACTTGTCAAATAAAAATGTACCGTGGGCAACTAAATGAAATGGTTCACTTACAAGAGACAAGTTTACAGGTTAAAACATCGTTACCATTTGTAACAACATACGGACTTGTAACATTGTAACTTGTAGTTTTATAAAATGTGCCTCTGTTGATAGTTATGGATAACGGTAAATTTTTCAAGTCAAATTTGACATAAAACCTTTTAAAAAAATCATTGAACTTGACTTTTGTAGTGTATCCCGCATTTACTCTAACATTTTAACGTTTAACGCTGTTTAACTGTTTAACAGTATACCAAAGTAACAATTTAACTGGTTAACAGTATACTAAGGTAACAGTTTAACCGGTTAATATATGTTCTTAAATACGCGAAACTGACATAAACCGTTATTGAACGGACAACGAATATTGTTACTAATTATCAATTAAGCGAATGTTTTGATAAATTTTACTCGTAGGTTTTGTTTTTATTGAAATTTTATTTTGTCTTATTCTTTTTGTTTTATTGTGTTCTACTTATTTCTTTATATGTAAATGTGTAGGTGCATATGTTTTGTAACTGTTTGTTTTGTTATTTATTTTCTTTACGCCAATAGAGTTTTTACGAATGTTTATATGATTAAAATCTAAAAACAAAATTTAATCGAGTTTAAATTTCACTTAACTAAAAAACTTGTTCAAGGTTTTCAAACGATCTGCAACGCGCCTGAGTCATCTAACTTAGGCGTTAAAAGGCTATGGTAACCGCTTACCAGCAGGTGGGCAGAGCTGTACGCTTGTTTGCCGCGTGTTCTGATTAAGAAAACGTTAAAATAGCTCAGTAGAAAACTAATAAAATCAGGAGAAATATTTCGTGTAGTTTTAAAAATTGGCATAGTTATTGGTATAGCTCGAATTCCAAACAAAATTCACTCTACACGAGGGCTCGAACAGCACGCAAGCTTTTTAAAAATAAAATATTGAAGACTTGATTCTCACAGATCCTTATATTTTTGGGTTTTTCCAACTCGGTATCACTAGAATACGAGTATTCAATCCTGATGCTAAAAAAGAATCCCAAAAAGGCCGGCAGCACACTTAAAACCCCTCTGGTGTTGCAGGTGTCCATGGGCAGCGGTAATCTCTTACCATCAGGTGATCCGTATGCTCGTTTGCCTCCTCTATCATAAAAAAAGTATGGAAATTGTAGTTTCCACTACGTCACGCACATATAAGTGAATTTATTTTTGCACTAAAATGTGACGTAATGGAATGGACATTTAGGGACATCTTTTTTAATGGTAGGATGGAGAATGTTGTCGATTATGATTAGGTTTAGCCCAAGAATGTCCAGATTTGTAAGAATCAGGTATTCAATATTTATTTTAGAAAAAGCTCGACGCGGTGTCCGTACGGCAGTACGGCACACATTCGCCATCCTCTCGTGTGACGGAACGTGGATCAGAGTAGTATTTAATTATAATAGTTTACGATCGAATTAATCTTAATTAATTCAGGTTCCAGAATTTGAACCCTTTGAACGCCAAGAACCCTTAACCTCTTCGCAGTCACGTCAATGAAGTAATAAAGTGTCATCAACGCCACGAAAACCACGACTTGATATGAAGTCGTAGCGTGTGGGACACGAAATGTTTTGACTTTATATTATTTTAATGGCGGCGAAAAGGTTAAAAGCCTCGTAAGAAGTCTATACACCGTGTTTTTATTGAATTCCGTAAATTTTGGGGTATCGGTAAGAACGTTGCAGGAAATTAAATGGCATAATTAATTAAAAAAAAAAAAATTATGAACTATTTTTATTTTAATAAAAAATTATTAAATGTTGCATAAAGCATTGTTGTAACACGGGCATTACATTTAACTCAACCAAACAATTGAAAACTGTGACATATCAATGTCATTTCTAACAACGATCGTCCGAGATAGTACTTACGTTTAGTAGCAAATGTATGAACTTGTACTAAACACTAATCAATATGTAAACATGCCCTAATTCAAGTGTACACGCTCGGTAAGTGCCTTATTAGATAAAAATTAATGATTGATTACTTATCTCCTAAATTGAGTTAATTAGAACACCGGTGTCTTTGAGAAAGTTACTTAATTTAAACTCAGGGATGCACCCTTGAAATTAACGGAAAGTAATACGATGTATACTACTACATCGTGCGCGTGGCGCTAAAAATGATGGTATAGTCGTTCGATTTAAAGCTGGCCCGGAGTGGCTAATCTTTTGTCTATTGTTAACTAAAACCGCGCGTGCCACTACCTGCAAAAAAAGGGTCGTTTAATTCTAATTGGCATCTGAGCACGGGCTAGTCCAACGCTCAAAAACCAGTGTAAGTGCGCTCTCTGATAAAGCGCTTTTGTTCCGCATATCGAGGACACGTTTTAGACTGGTTGGGTAGCGTTCCACTCTCCGGCACTCTGTAACCGTAGAGGGCCCACACAAGATATCACAAATTATTTTTCCATTTCTTCATTTTGAATCTTATTTCAATTACCATAGGAGTTGTAATTCAATAACCGGTTAAGTTTAAGTGACCGGACCATTTTTATGCAAGTAGTGGCACGCGCGGTTTTAGTTAACAATAGACAAATCCTTTGTCTAAGCCGCTCGGGGCCTGCTACAAATCTAACGACTATACGCCATATCAAGGTAACCTTCAACGTTTCAAAAAACATTTTGAAAATTACAATGGTTCTATATACAGTACCTTCTAGGCCTGAATAATTTAGAGTTAATAAAATATGTTTTTGAAGATTTATTTCTTTATTTATACTATATAATAAACTGTTTTACAATGCATTGTCTCTACTCTAGAAGCACTTTTAGACACTAAATTGTTATGTGTCACACAGCAATTACGTTCACGTTTTCCCCGTGAACATACCAAAGTTAAGATATATATCCATATAAAGGTTAACTTCTTTCTATTAACATATTAAAATCATAGCTTAACACTTGTCCAGGCTGCACCGATACACACGGTTTTCCCAAAAAATCCAAATATATTCCATTTAACACGTTGACTGCCATGAGCGTCACCGGTGTGGGATCACGTAATCTTCTCTGTTTGGCTATGAGCAACACCGGTGGGATCAAAAGCTCATTACCTCTTTATTAACACGTTAACAGTCCCCATACTCCAAGCAAATTATTTCAATCACACGTCCATACTCACTAAGAAAAAAACGGCTCACTAAGAAAAAAAACGAGCACGCTCGAATTAGAACAATAACTTTCTGTAACCAAAATTATTATTATATAAGAATTATTCCAATATCATCCTGCAGTATAAAGATATACTAATCTCAGTGCGTACCTGGTCGTATCTTCGTGATCCATATGTGAGGCACGAACGTGTGGAGATAGTTCAGCATGACGCATATATGGGGCATATACTGTGAACGTGTTTTAAACCTCGATAATAGTCCGATGCTGTGAGCATCATCGGTGAAATCACTAAATTTGTATGAGGCATGGGAAGAACACTGTAGGTATAGTGTAGTGGGCAGCCAACGTGTTAATTCAACTTTGAAGATTCATTTGAATACAAGTCCAATCTATTTTGTACCTTACATCGGATCTCTAAGGTTGAAATTCTATTGGCGCGTATGTGATCGATAAATCTTACTCTGCCTGAAAAAGGGTTAATACATTTTCTAGGTTATCTAGTTATTAGTCTACAATTCTACGATTTCTACATTTAACCATCTACAACAAACAATAAAATACGTTTTGATCCACACAATTCCCTTATCACAGCCATTTTTTCAATACCAAAATAACATTCACGATACACTAAGGGAAAATACTACACGGATTCTTATTATTACATTAAAGCCAGAGATACACTAGGCGGTATATGTCCCGCAACACGCAACGTTGCCGAACTTGCCAAACATTCGACATGTCTGACAACATCGTGCGACATTTGTCGCCCGTAACGAAGGTGACAATCGCTATCGCTTCGACAACGAAACGCTCTCTATAGAGTCAGACTGAGATAAGTTGGCAGCCATTTTTAAAGCCCAGGCTGTGCAAGTGTTAAATAAACGTCATTATTTAATAGAAGTTTGACGTTTTAAAATAACCCGTGCACCGGGCTATTAAAATCGTTGCAGTCTTATCTTGGTTTGTCTCTATCACTTTTACATATTAGTGCGACAGAGACAGTTGCACTTCTATCGCTACGGAGCGTAAGCGCACTTTGACTACGCGGCCTGGTGAATAGGGTGACCCGTGGAACAAGAAATTTTGAATTCAGGAACCCAACAGGATTCAAAAGTTGTGTATTTTTTTGTAGATTACAGAAAACATAATATTTTTTTTTTACATATATATTGAGGGCTCTACCAGTTGTTTTTTGGATAAAATATAATATTATTTTCCTAATTTTTATTATTTCGCGCCTTATTATTTTGAGCTTTCAACTTTCGAAGCACTGTTACGTGGTTTATATTGAAATATATAAATAAAAATGATATAATTTTCTTTTATTACAGTCTTTTTTATTTATTAACTTCATAAATTATTTAAAAAAATTACATATAAAATATTTTAGTACCTTTTGAAAACTGTCCTTAATTTCATTGTTTACTCGTATTGGCTGGCAGAACCCTAAAACTATATGTCTAGAATTTTAAAGTTATTTTTCCCGTAATCTATAAATAAATACGCTGCTATTGAGCCCTATTGCGATGTTGGTTCCAAGAATTAGTCAAATACGGGACACCCTACTGGTGAAGTTTCGTCAACGCCATTACAACTTTGACTTGACATATCGCCGACATGTGTCGCAGGACATTTGTCCCTCAGTGTATCCTTGACTTATACTTGACGCGACCAATGATGATCCCTATAGGGAGCGTGCATAAACTATAGGAGGCAGCACATGAGCCGTCAGATTTTTGGCGCGAGGCGTAAATGTGATGTTTTTTTGTTCCGATGCAGCACACAAGATGGCAGAACCTACTATGAACAAGAAAACACGTGACGTGTAAATGTACATGTTTATGGTTCCGATTCAGGCCACAAGATGGCAGACCCTCCAACACGCACGGTCCCTATAACAGTTTATTTTTGCATGGAGTAACTGTCAAATGTATTTAGACTTTTTGGTACTTTAACCCATTTTATAGGGACCGTGCGCGTTGGAGGGTCTGCCAGCTTGTGGCCTGAATCGGAACCATAAACATGTACATGTACACGTCACGTGTTTTCTTGTGCATAGTAGGTTCTGCCATCTTGTGGGCTACATCGGAACAATAAACATCACATTTACGCCTCGCGCCAAAAGTCTGACGGATCCTGTGCTGCCTCCTACAGTTCATGCACGCCCCCTATATTATTTTGAAAAGTATCAATTAAGTACCTAATAAAAATACGTTAAAACCTAAAGTCCAAAAAAATATCCAAAAGTTATTTGGAGCGACTGTCATACGGATCAACTTTCGTCGCGTCAGGTATAATACACACACTTTAGATACGAAACTAGGTGCTGTAAGGAGAAGCATGCACTACTTTCAAATCTGTTACTTCTACCTACACTACAGAAAAAATAATAGTACGGTCACGTCTGAAAATATCGATACGGACAAAGTGCCAAAAATATGTAGGTATACACTACCCTAATATATGGGCCATAAGGTCGTGTATATATATTTTTGTCACTTAGATTGTGTCGATGTTTTCAGACCTGACTGTACTACCGTACAGTACTACCGTACAGAAATGACACTTCTTCAAAACCGAAGTTTGACAGCGATTCAGGGACGAATCATGCTGTCCCTTTTCAATGTATGGCACTATCCCTTTCGGCTATTTAGGGTGGTATTATTATTTTTCTCAGACCGTGGGGACCTTATACATCTCCAAACTTAATGTATTAACCGTGGAGACTATACGTCTCTGTCATATTGTATAATATACTTGATTTGGTACATACTAGTTATGTACAGAATGTAGAATTAGTTTATGAGACTGCTAGTTTAACAGTCCAGACGCGGTTTATTATTTAGTATAAATTTTATTTTGACACTTGGAGAGACTTTACACCTCCAAATTTTATTAGTATTAGTACTCTGACATTGGGGACCTTTTACATCTCCAGATTTAATGTGTTTTTAACCATAGAGACTATACATCTCTATTGTATTGTATTAATTATTTATTTTAAGATTATTATAATGTAATGTTTACCCAGGTATTGGCTGTTGTATTTATAAATGTTGTTATGTATTTTTCATGTCACTATATGATGTTACTATAAATGTTGTATTGACTTGTAAAAGAGCCCTTGAGGCCTACTTGCAGAATAAATTTTTGAATTTGAATTTTGAATTTGAATTTTGGTCAAAATTCAAGTCATTATCTTATCTGTGGTCGTGCACGCATAGGGATATCAAGTTGTGCCAACCCTTATATTTGCTCGGAGCAATGCTGAGCCGGACGGAACCGAGAATGCCCGAAAGAAGGAATGTCGCCCCACTGCGAACACTACACAAAAATACTTTTAAAGCTATTTAAGCACACAGTTATTTTATGCCCTAAACACAGCGGTATGGAGGGTAGAGTCTGTGCGGAAAGAGAAGAGTCTCTAGAGGTAAGGAGAACAGAGGTGCGTGCGTGCGTGCGTGCGTGCGCGCGCGTGTGTGTGTGTGTGTGTGTGTGTGTGTGTGTGTGTGTGTGTGTGTGTGTGTGTGTGTGTGTGTGTGTGTGTGTGTGTGTGTGTGTGTGTGTTGTGTGTGTGTGTGTGTGTGTGTGTGTGTGTGTGTGTGATCGCATGCGTTCAATGCTGCTATCGCATATAACTACCGCGCCCTTCAAAGTTGTAAGTACATTACAGTTTTCTTCATATTTGATTTCAAATCTCATTTTAACACTTTTCAGTGACAAAAACTACTATTATACACCGTGTCCAATAAGTTCGAATACAAACTTTTAGCACTTGCTGTATAGACATACGGATCGCTGGATATAAAATTCTTATTTTAATTTAAAAAGTATATTGACATAAACATAGTACTATAATTTCATGAGTCACGTATTTTTAGTTTGGCTTGAATACACGATGAAGTACGTTCGTGAAGAAATTATTAGAAAATTCCTTAAAGGCGACAGGCCATGTGCTATATTCAAGGCGTTACAACCGCATGGAATTAAACGGAATCTGGTTTATACTACTATAAAAAGGTATAAAGAGATCTCTTCTACAGAGGACAGGAAAGATCCGGTCGGCCCCCGCTCAGCTAGAACTGAAAAAGTGGTAAAGGCTATAAGAGAGCGAATTCGGCGGAAAAAACACCGATCTATTAGAAAATTAGCTGCTGATCTGAAAATTTCCAGGGGATCTGTACATAATATATTGAAAAAAGATCTTGGATGTCATGCTTATAAAAAACGAAAAGTACATGGCATTTCAGATGCAACCAAGAAAAAGAGAGTAGAAAGATGTAGCACCATACTTTCTTGGCACGCAGGTGACGAATTTGTTTTCTCAGACGAGAAACTCTTTGTGTTAGAGCAGCCTCATAACGCCCAGAACGACCGGTTGTGGGCAGCACGGATAGAAGACATTCCAGAGTATGAAAAGAATGTGCCTAGGTTCCAGAGCTCACCATCAGTGATGGTTTGGGGTGCTCTTTGTAAGAGGGGCAAACTGCCTCTAGTTTTTATTGATAAAGGCGTCAAAATCAATGCGGCATACTATAAATCGGAGGTTTTGGAGAAAAATGTTGCCCCAAATTTAAAAAATATGTTTGCAGACGATTATTATGTTTTCCAACAAGACGGAGCTCCGTCGCATACGGCAAACGCTGTTCAAGCTTGGTGCAAGGCTAATTTGACCGATTTTTTGCCGAAAACTGAATGGCCACCAAGTTCTCCAGATTTAAACGTACTAGATTATTTCGTATGGTCATACATGCTCTCGAAACTAAATAATTATAAAGTCGCAAACCTGAGCCATTTTAAAAAGGTTATCATGCAAATATGGGACGATATGCCGATGGATGCGGTGCGTGCCGCTTGTGACTCTTTTGAGAAACGTTTGAAACTTGTAAAAAAAGTTAAAGGTGGAGTTATTCCAAAACATTTGTTGTAAATATTGTATTGATAAACGAGATAAACCAGCTCACACCAAACATATCAATCTTGTCTCGCACCACCCTCACGCTTCTAGGAGCTCCGATTTTTGAGGAATCTATACCGGTGTCTATAGACTCTAAGATCGAACATTTTAATAGGTGTTCAGACCTATTGTTCAAAATTAATCCGCACATGGCAATTTACATTCTACGCCTTTGCTTGTTCTCACCGCGTTTGATGTATATTCTCCGCTGTGCCCCCGTTTGGAAATTTCCCATGATTACATCAAACGTTGACCGTATTCTGAAAGAGGCGGTTAGTAAAATTTTAAATGTAAGTTTTACTCCGTCGAGTTGGTCTCAAGCTTCCCTCCCGATAAAGTTTGGTGGACTCGGTATCCGTTTGGCGGGAGATCTAGCACTCCCGGCGTTTTTGTCGTCTGCCTACAGCACAGTCACTCTCGTCGGCGGTATTCTCCGTATCTCTTCAACCGCTGACGTGACGGTGTCGTGCCTGGCGGAGGCAGAAGCTGCTTGGAGGGCAGATCATTCCGTCGATCTGGTCCCGGAGGAAAAGTCAAGCCAAGCGGCGTGGGACGTTATTAACGTTAAACTGCGACACCAGCTCCTCGTGCGGGAAGCCCGTGACCACCATGAGCGAGCTAGACTCCTGGCTGTGTCAGAGAAGGAGTCGGGCTATTGGCTACACGCGCTCCCTTCGCGCAACCTTGGCACCGCACTAGAACCGAATGCTCTGCAGATCGCGGTTTGCCTTCGTCTGGGCATGAAGATCTGTGAGGCCCATGCCTGCAGTCGCTGCGCCCAGCCAGTGGACGCTCTAGGACGGCATGGCCTGCACTGCAAGTTGAGCGCTGGCCGTCTTTATAGGCATTCCTCCCTGAACGACTTAGTCCGCCGCGCCCTCAGCACCGCCTCTCTTCCCGCGACTTTGGAGCCATCAGGCCTCTCCGCGGCTGACGGCAAAAGACCTGATGGCTGCACTCTCGTGCCATGGAGCCTGGGTCACCCCTTAGCATGGGACGCCACCTGCGTCGATACGCTGGCCCCGTCCCACGTTGAGGGATCTGCTCGAAAGCCTGGGACGGCCGCGGACCAGGCACAGACACTCAAGCGCCGCAAGTATGCATTCTTAACGAACGAATACGAGTTTGCGGCGCTTGCAATGGAAACATTGGGTCCTTGGTCGACCGACACCAAAAATTTATTAAGGAAGTGTCGGTTCGACTGGTAGGCGTCTCGGGCGACCCTAGGGCAGGCTCGTTCTTTGCCCAGAGGCTAGGCTTGGCTATTCAGAGGGGGACTGTCGCTAGCAGTTTGGGGAGTTTTCCGGAGGCGGGTGATTTTGGGGAAGTTTTTTTATATTTAGTTTATTTTTTTATTTTATTTTTTAATTTTTAATATTTTAATTGTATCTAGTTATTGCTTGTTTAGTTTTATAGTTAGTTGTAAGTTTGGTTTGTGTTTGTTCTTTTTAAAGTGTTCGTCTGTAAGTTGTATATCTGTATTATGAAATAAAGGTTTCAATATTGTATATAAATGTGGCTTTCATTTAATATAATTTTCATAACATAAACTACGCGTAAATTTATTTTATTAAGGATCATAACTGTATTCGAACTTATTGGACACGGTGTAAATCAATAAATGAATATTATATGACATTCGTACACAATTTAACTAAGTCCTATAGTAAACACAAGAAGGAAGCTATGGACATGTCAGCGGCCGATCGGAAAATCCGCCCGATCGTGAAGTTCCTATCTATCTTACCTTTCTATTGGTTTTATGATAAAACTAATAGAAAGATAGGATAGGTTCATTAGATTGGCCCAGATGCGCTTTGGGCATGCCCGAAGGGCAAACTGTCCAGAAATAGGAACCCCACTCAGCGGTGCTCCATCGATTCAGGGAATGAGACAATAACGCATTTCACGATATGCCTAGGAATTTCATGATCTTGCGGATATTACGATCGGCCGCCGACATGTACATTTAATTCTGGTAATACATATTTTGTTTCATTGAATAGATGCAGAAGCCATTTTCTCTTTATGAAATCTATTTATCAAGATCCTTGATGTTTAGTGAGGCATCTATCTTATGTAAAGCTATGGCGACGGCTCTGCCCCCATGCCCGCTAGCTATGGCGACGGCTTTGCTCCCATGAACGCTAGCTATGCCTGTTATATCTGCTGGAGCTCGATATCCAGCCACATGAGAATCTTCTTCTTGGGTATCGACTATGGTAAGTAGTAGTGATGCGTCCATCTTGGGAAGCTATGCCGACGGCTCGGGTCATTTCAGCTTGGGCCCGGTATTTACTGTGTTGGATGAACCTCGATGTTAAGTATGGTAAGGCAGACATCTTGGGAAGCTATGGGAACAGCTTTGCCTCCATGGGC
Organism: Cydia pomonella; assembly: GCF_033807575.1. NCBI lineage: Eukaryota > Metazoa > Arthropoda > Insecta > Lepidoptera > Tortricidae > Cydia > Cydia pomonella. The sequence goes on along the minus strand of NC_084725.1, from coordinate 12,789,254 downwards.
GCTGGCTACGCTCGTCACTTGGGTTTGGGCCCGGTATTTACTGCTCTGTATATGGGTGAACTTAGCATGGCGATCCTCGATGTTAAATATGGTTAGGCAGCCATTTTGAGAAGCTATGATGACGGCTTTGCCTCCATAAGTGCTTGCTATGCCCATTACTTCGGCTGGGGCCCAGTATTCACCGCTTTCTATATGAATGATCTATGCATGGCCTCGATGTTAAGTATGGTTAGGCATCCATCTTGAGAAGCTATGGCGACGGCTTTGCTCCCATGAGTGCTAAGACTGAGCGTAGTAGCGTCACTTCGACTTGGGCCATTCACCACTTGGTATACGGGTGATCTATGCATGAGGATCCTCGATGTTAAGTATAGTGAGGCAGCCATCTTGGGAAGCTATGGCGACGGCTTTGCCCCCATGGGCGCTAGCCACGCCCGTCACTTCCGCTGGTGCTCTATATTCGGCGACTGCTTTGCCGTCTATTGTTCTGAAATATAAAAAAAAATAAAACCTAGCCTCCTTATTCATAAACGTGTACTAAAGTTGACAAGGCGATAACAATCTTTTGTCCCTTTCCATCGTACCAATACGTCAGAAAAGGAGAAACGATTGTTAATAGCGGCTTGTCAACTTTAGCACACGTTTATGAATAAGGGGGTAAGTATTTAGTAGTAGTTTAGTATTTGAAAGCAGTACGTTATTTCATACGGGAAACGAAAACGTAGGGTGCAATTGCAGTGATCACATAATGCGGTCAACGAAACAGTAAAAAGAAGCAGTAGTAAAGTAGATAAAGGTGACATTTGGATTTCAAGAGGAAACAGTATGAGATGGAGCAGGTAGGTCATTTTAAGAAGAAACAGTCTAATAGGAAAGTCTATGAGGAACCTGTCTAAGAGTAAATAGTCAAAGAGGAAGCATGCGAAGATAAAGGAGTTACATAAAAAACAGTTTAAAAGGAAACAGACTGGAAAAAGTATAAGACTGGAAAAGTAAAGGTGTAGGAGAAAGCATTTTAACCTTTTAATCGCCAAGAACACCTAAAGTCGTCGTTACTATTCGTGCCCACAGCGCCAAGGATAACTATAGGTGTTATGGCGGACGTTGTCAAAGTAAACTTGACACTTCTAAGTCTAAGACGAAACAGTCTTACCTGAACACTCTGAGCGTTTTCCTTCCGCTGTGGTAGTAAAACACGTACTGGTCGTCCGAACTAAACATGGTAATGATAGAGAACACCCCTTCAGCGGCTCTGGAGATGAGTTGCTGCACAGAAGTGCCTCGCTTGAGTTCGATGAGGTCGAGACCGCCGCGGGAGGGCGCGCAGAGACCGAACTTGCCGTCGCGGGTGCAGGCCCCGTTCCAGCGAGGGACGAATCTGCGTTTAAAAACATGGTTATAATAGTTTTTTATTCCAAGACCGGAAAGATCGAAAAATAAAAATAAATAAATGGCGGCTCTTATTTATAATTTTGACAAGAGTATATAATTTTTTAAAGCAACCGTACCAAAAATAAAGGAAACCAAGATGGCGGCCTTATTTTACCTGACAAGTCTCTTAGTTTTGATGTCCAATATGGCGGCCTTATCGTTTCCAATGACTGCCACCCAGTTGGGCTTGTGTGGTAGCGCCACTATCGACTGCATGTCCTTTATGCCGCTATTCTTTATCGGGATTCTACAGAACAAATGTACATGTTAAAGAGTGGAAGAATGACTGTGGACAGTCAGCAGTTGAAGTGGCTAAGCGGGTGAAATGGTCAAAACACTTCGCACGTTTCAAACTTCGAGAGATTTTATATGCAAGTTTGACCGTTGTTGAGTAAATCGTAAGACTTCATAACATTTTGTATCAAGTATTTACTTCCTAATGCAAAATACCTATATTAAGATGACATAACAAAATTGTTGTTAAATAGAAGCCAGTGCATGCAAGTTTTATTTTGAAAGTCGGCAAAAGAAGCAGTCTAAAAAGAAACACTTGAAAGAAAATAACAGAGGAGGAAACAGTGAAAGAAGCGTGCCTCTTAAGCCACAGCGTAGCCCACCTGTGTAACCTAGCACCAGTTCTAGAATGGAGAACATGGAGACAGTCCCTTGAGGACTTGTCTACCCCTGGCGCGACGAGATGATGTTCATCGGCAGACACAACTGCTGAACGGTACCCTGTTCCTCGCACTTCGTAGTCAACGGCATAGATTTTTTCTCCATCTAGAAAAACGAAAGTTCTTTTTAATGATAAGCGTTGTTATCTTTCAGAAGCCACCTTGGCTTCTGAAAGATAATTCAATTTTAATTCAAATTTTTTTTCAATATCGTGACACATAATTTCATCGTTCCTAAATGCATGTTCTTGGTCGTGGGTCTTCGATGTAGATATTTTAAATTCAGTCAGTGGTTTTGCTGATTGTAGATAATGCGATTTGTTTGTTGTTGTATTGTTGTTCTTATGGAATGAATGTCTTTTCTTTCTTCTTCTTCTTTTTTTCACCAATGAGAAAATATCGGACATCGGACTGGTTAGAAATGATTGACGTATAATGAAATAAACTTACTTCTACATTTAAGTACGTCAATCACGCAAGGTGTCGGGAACTATCGATCAGCACAAGTTGCAAGGGCGTATTTATGGCTAATTCACAGACATGACGTGAGCTTTAGCAACTTATAATGATGGGTAACGTAGCAGAAAAAAAAAGTGAAAAATAAAACTTGTTCTCGCTAAAAACAGATAGAAACACAGCTGATATCTAACCTTCAGTAATTGGAAAATCATCTAAATAAGAACAAGTACGTATTTAGCAAATTTACCAAGTATTTAAGTAGTTTATTACCAGGTATCGTCCTTGCTATAATGTTGGCAACAGCAATATTGTCCATATTGTCGGGGGCCAGTTCAACGGAGATAGTGACAAATTTCGCGCCATCCTCAAGGAACAACACTTGCTTCACTCCTTTCTGCTCCTCTTTGAAGACCACCTGAATATGCAATGAAAGAAAAAAATAAACATCATATACTGCAACAACGTTGCTGCCCATGGAATTGCTTCAGGGAATATAAGCTTGAATGTCATTATGCTGGGCAATTGACATTCCAAGAACAAGTAATCCAATTGGACACATAAACTCAGATGAGTAGTTGGATACATAATCTCAAATGACCCAGTTGCTTGGTATTTTCTAGCAGAGTTTTTAGACTATAAATTGTTGATACATGTATTTCAGCTTTACTTCCTTAATTTAATAAAAATCTGTTGCATGCAGCCAAGATACAGCTACGGACTGATTGCCTTCAATCAGGACCAAAACATCTTTTAACAAACCACAGTCAAATGGTGAATTGGTGAATCTATAATAGTAGCCCTACAATACAATACCTGTTTTTCTTGCGTATCCCAGATAATAACATTGCCCGACTCAGCAGTAATCACGTTCTCGCCACTTGGAGTTATCACAGCATGGGTGACGATGGCACCTAGAGGTGCATCAGCTAATTGTGCAAGAAGATGGCCAGTGCTGGTGTCCCAGAGACCCCAGCAGCTGCGGGTCACGGTGGCTGCTAGACGCTGGTCTCGGGCCAAACTGTAGACAGTTACCCCCTTATTCATAAACGTATACTAAAGTTACGATGCCGCTAATCATCGTTTGACCCTTTCCATCATACCAATACGTCGGAAACGGACAAACGATGATTAGCGACATCGTATCTTTAGTACACGTTTATGAATAAGGGGGTTATAGTTTGTAATATCAGTACTGCTAATGACTGCTCCTAAGGAAGATATGGTTGCAGGAGGGAACTTACAAATTGGACGTTCAATACATATCTATCTAGGCCATTCCGTTAGGCTCGGAATACGACCTTGACTGATGTCTCCTTGGAATTATTTTTATTTCTGTGAGATGATTCTCTTCAATACCAATGGCAATTATTAGGGAGATTGCTGATATGGAGCAAGGACCTTACAAACTGTACGTTCCCTGGAGACTATTCAAGGCGTGAATTATGACCTTACAAACCTACGTCCTACTTCTGAAAGAATCATCTCGTGGGATGGGATGCAAAATTAGTATGACGTCATTCAAGGTCGTATTTCGCAGCTGATATTATAACGGAATGGAAAATTTAATTAATAAATAATAGTAATAAATAAATATTATAGGACATTATTACACAAATTGACTAAGTCCCACAGTAATCTCAATAAGGCTTGTGTTGAGGGTACCTAGACAACGATATATATAATATATAAATATTTATAAATACTTAAATGCATAGAAAATACCTATGACTCAGGAACAAATATCCATGCCCATCACACGAATAAATGCCATTACCAGGATTTGAACCCGGGACCATCGGCTTCGTAGGCAGGGTCCCTAACCACTAGGCCAGATCGGTCGTTAACTTAAATGAAAGGAGAAGCATGAGGCGAGTCTTATAGCAACGAATCGTTGAAGGCGAGCTACGAGCAGTCAGAATGGGCTGGAGCGAATCGAATACGATGACATCCACTGTCCCGAATAACCAGTGCTTGCGCTATAGTTTTGTGTGATCAGGTAGTCTGTTGGATCACAATTTCCTTAGCGAGAAATAGCTTATGGAAAAACCTGTGACCGTTTCTGAAACCTGCAAATCTTGCCTAATGAGTCTGACCTTTGTGCATCAATGGGCAACTCCTGGCGATCGATCTTGTGGACCTGCTCGAAGATGTTGTCAATGTTCCAGATCTTGACAGTCCTGTCGATAGAGGAGGTGATGACGTTGTTCCAGCTGCCCACAGCCAGGGGTTCCAACTGGACAATTCGGCCGAAGTGCGCGTCCAGCACTTTGATTAGTTGCGTGGTTTCTAAGCTCCAGACGTAGAGGCTTTTCCTGTGAATATGAAATCAAAATGTAAATACAGTAATACTGCTTAAAGAGATTCTGAAAGAACCATTCTAAAAACGCTTCTAAATCAGTGTAAAATGATCTTTTACGCGAAAAATTGTATTGAAAGTGATAAAGTTTTTCTGGAATTGTTCCGTAAGTAGACTTTAAGTCTGATTAAAGGATGACTCACGCTAGACCGGGCCGGGGCCAAGCCGGAGCTTCCGGCGCTTTGTTTTCTATGGAAGCTCCAAGTGCTCACCGGTCAGCCGTCATACAAAATGACGTGTCGGACAAGGGATACGAAAAAGGGAATGAGATAGGTTAGTGGCTGAGTTGATTAATGTTATGGTACATGCATGTAGCACGTAGCAGCTCTATAATAGGACCTGACCTAATTTGGAAGTAGGATTTAGTTTGGATATAACCATAGTTAAGAGTGTTAATTTTTAGAAAGGTTTACGGAGCGTTCTGTAAAATGATATATGTACCCATGGTCTCATGCTACGAGACAAATTTTGAGTGATGAGTGTGAGAGAGGGAGAGGGAGAGTGTGTTAGTCAAGTTACCTGACGCCAGCGACAGCATAAGTATTGTTATTGCTGATCATAAAGGAGTTGGAGAGCGTCATTTTGGTCGAAATATTACGGATGGTGTGAGGAAGTTTGAGCACAATGCCTTCCAGAGACATATCCTTTTCCGGTTCGTCACCTAATTTCTCTTCCTGTAGGTAAAACATGAAATCATTTGAAAGTTAACCAAAAAAAAAAACGTTTTTTTTTAAGTATTTTACTAATATTTTTGGTATATATCTTAATCAGCAATTCCACTTTTACCAATGTCACATTCTAATGAGTTACTTTAAAACTACCTAAATCACTAGAAGACAAATTATTATGAAACATAATGTATTCCAAACGAATAACATTTCTTATTTAATAGTTCACGCCCAATTGAAAATGTATTTACTTCTTCCTCTTCTTCTTTCTTGTCGTCATTATCTTTCTTCTTTTTCTTGCTGTCGTCGATGTGTTTGGATCTGTCGATCCTGCTATCAAAATCCCACACCACGAAGCTGTATGTTGTTGTGGCTAAAAGACAAGAAATATGGTTTAGTCCAATTGAGTTTAGTCTCAGTGATCAATGCGAATATCATGGCCACCATTTAACCGCGTGATAGCTAGAGCTAATGCCACTTTTTAACATAAAGCAGTTGAACGAGACAGACCCTGCTTAGTCAATAACAGTGACAATCTTACGGCTAATTTCTGAATTTGATTTACCGACGACGAAAAGGGAAGAGAGTTATTATTATATGCCATTTTCTTATAGTACGAAAATGAAGGCAGTCCTCGTGGTCTTAATCTGAAACTTAAACATTTCACATCAAGAAGTAGATGCTTTCCCATGAATTCATACACGTAGGTACTCTTGCACGTTAGCTTACTATCTGTCGACCGAAGTTCGACACTTCAGCTTAGACTCCGCAGGCTTGAGCCGCTTGAGGTAGGGTCAATAAGCCTGAACAGTATCAGTCTTAGGGATTGCAAATCCGAATCTATTTCACCAAATCCGGATTTTCGGATAATTTTTACGCAGAAATCCGAACTTCGGATAAAATCCGGATTTAGGGATTTTTTTCTTGGTACTAGGAATAAATTGAAATATCATATATTTATATTATATCTTATGATCATTAACAAGTTATATTAATAACAAAAGTATCTTGGGAACAAAAAAATATCTTCTTTAATAATTTTAATTAAGAATTCTACATCCTCACAACACTGAGATCAAAATTTATTGAGGGTTTTATCACATCTCCGCTACGGAACCTATACCGCAGTACCCCGTTACATATTTCGCCGCGAAACATGACAGCATCGAGAGCTAATCAAGAAAAAAAAAGAACAACCAGAACCGCACCTCACAGATTTGCCATTGTTTCACTCTCGGTCCGCCCAGGTATCGCGGAGAAACATGTAATACGGTACGCGGTGTCGTTTTAGTGGCAGTGGTAGAGAAGTCCTAATCCCAAGAAGGGGGTAAGGCCTAAGGCCAGTGAGCGAGCGCTCGGGCAGCAGTGGCAGCACGGCCAGACAACTCGCTTGACGCGTATTTTCAGTAATCAGAACATTTTAATGGTGCAAAAAGCAATTGTATCATAGTTTGACAAAAATCCAAAAATTCGGATTTTGGTTTAAAAATCCGGATTTTGAAACGGCTTGAAAAATTGGCGGATAATCCGGATTTTCGAAGTTCGAATAATCCGGATTGCAATCCCTAATCAGTCTTGATGATGCAGTTTTTGCACCCCCAAGCACTTTAGACAATTAGTATTTCTATCAACTTACCTAGCAGCATTCTGTCCTTCTTCCCACGCTTCAGCTGCAACATGGCCTCAGCAGTATCAGTTTCTTTATGATAAAGCTCTTGGATCTTCTCCCAGCAAAGCTGTTCTTCGTTAAGCTCAAAGATTGATATCTGCCAAAGAAATCCTCAATTTATCCTACAACGATTCGCACAAGGACTACTTATTGACAATTATTAAGCAAAAATCGTTAAAGATAGGTCGTACAAATGTGAAAAATTTAATGATGAGTGCTTTAAATATTGGAAGACCTCCACCAAGAAATATTTTTTAAAGTTCAACGAGAGTGAAAATATAGGGTAAAAGTTTTAATGACTCCTAGGCCGACAATTGCTCAGGAGGCTTATACTTAATAAGAAAACATTCTAAAAATCAAACACTCCTCTAAGAAAAAGATGAATCATTAGTTATTTTGTTATCAACTTCAAAACGGATCGAGATCAGCTCTTTCCACTCTCGCATCCCAAAAAAGGTTTGATTTGCTCGCCAACCTCATCCTAATCGTTCGTGTAGGCACAATTTCTTACAAAGCTCCTATACTATAAGAAAATGGCATAGTCCAGTACCTGATACCCCCTCTCTGGATCACTGGTATAAATTCTATTCCATCCCTTGTTAAAGGCCAGAGCACCTCTACACCTTAGTGGCTTGACCCACTCTCCCCCTTTTTTGAAGTGAACCAGCAGTCGATCTTCGTCCAAGTCTCCGCTCCACATAATCAGCTGGAAGTTGTCCAGGTCACGGAACTCCATGGCTTTGGACATTGATATAAATCAAGTTAATAAAGAACAAAATACAAAAGATATTTAATGTAAGCTTACAATTTTAAGTTTCTATAAATTGTGATATCGACATATATAATGATAGCATAGCAGTAATAAAAAAAAATTAATTAGACACTTCGTGGGTGACAATAATTCTGGCGCAGGACAAGGCTCGGTGCATTATTGAATATGTACTCACAGGATTTAACTACTTTTTCTTTTTTTAATTTATTTTTTGTAAAAATGAATCATATATATATATATATATAGATCTGTTCTTATGCTATAGGAACTTGTATGTGTAAATTAAGATGGGCAAAAACTTTTTACAATTTATTCTATTTCTATAAGTGAGAACCTGTAATTGGCTCTGTAATTCTATTGGAAGTTCTAGATATATAATATAGCGCTGTTGGTTTTCTATATACTAAAATAAAATAAAATAAAATAAAATCTTAAAATAAAGCACCAGTCCAAATTCAATCCACCAGTTTCAAATCTAATCTAACCTAAAACCATAAATTTTAAAATTTTCGAACAGTTTCCGAAATATTTTCTTCTCTTACATTTTGAAAAAAAAAAAGGATACCAATATATCTGACACAAGAAGCTTTTGTTCAAGCAAGACCGGTCCCGTCTGTCATTTTGTTAAGGCACGAAATATGACCTTGAATGACGTCACTGGAATTGCTGTTTCTTTCTGAAGGATGATTCTCTTGACAGAAGCTATGCAGTATATTCTTTTGTAAACATCTGTTGAGCTACTTTCCAGGTTACTCTAAGAAAGACATGCAAAAATGAGTCTAACTTTATTCATAGTCATATTATTGCGCCTCAATGATAGGTATGGCCTAGTCGGAAAATGCATTATGAATGTAAACTCCTCGTCCTGATGACGACATGGTTATTTCACCCCTAATATACTTCATCCTTCTTACAGACTAATCTCAACAAGGCCTAGTTTACCCTCTGGGTTGGAAGGTCAGATGGCAGTCGCTTTCGTAAAAAACTAGTGCCTACGCCAAATCTTGGGCTTAGTTGTCAAGCGGACCCCAGGCTCCCATGAGCATGGTATGGGCATGGCAATGTGCCGGGAAGAGAAGAATGGTCATTTAATTGTGTACTTACAAAGTATCTCCCACGTAACGTCATCATACGGTGCCGGATCTGGGGCCGGTAGGGTCTCTTGGTGCTCTCCTCGCATGGAGAACCGGACCCAGGAGTTTGGTCCGTATATGAACATGTGATGGTTGAGAACAGATACGCCGCGGACTGTCTCTCCTGAACATAGTTAAAAGAATTAATACGATTAGAGATGACGAGAATAACAATGTGTACGTTGGACACATTCTCAAAATTTACAAAATTTATGGAAACTTTCATGAGAAAATTCTCATGTAAGTTTCCACTCACAAAGTTCCCGTACAGATAAGGGATTAGTACTTAATGTTCTTAACAATTGACGACTGTTTCATTTAACATTTACGTCACTAATTAGCAAATGTCGTAACAATAAAATCTCAGAAAAGGATACCGATAACATTCCATGGAAACTTTGCGATTTCTGAAAGTTCTCTTTGACAAATTGTGAAAATCGATTTACAGTAGAACCAGTCCGGCTAAGCTAACATCTGGCTTGACTTTGAAGTGACAAAGTGTGGAAGTGACACTGTAAGCGTCATATTTTTAGTGGAATTGGACAAATGGTGTTACTTGTCTTCCGCACTCTGACTAAAAAGTTAGCGTGGTCTGACTCTAAAATCCCTTTTAGGTATTCTGCAATTAATTAAACAGATAAGAAACAGGAAGAATTCTAACTCTGCTTTTATCTCAGTATTTGAGTCAGAGTGAGATTTGTCATTTCGTGTTTGAGATGGCCTGAGCTGATTTCCAGATGAGACAAGATAAGTGGAGAGTTCGGATTATTTTCGGGTGTAGTTGAATTTACCTTCGTCTAGAGGATTTTCGATCGTCACGTATTCACTGGTCAGCATATTCAACAGCATTGACTGAAATATAAAAGAACATTGGGATATTTTACAATATAGTTTCTCCCCCGTGTGGTGTCTGTCGGGTTAAGAATTTCACCACCCCCTTTCCTCCCGTGGATGTCGTAGAAGTCGACTGTGGGATATGGTTTCAAGTGTGTTGTACCTATCTATCACATTGTGCAATATCACAATTTCGTTACTTTTTTTAAAACCTCTTTATTGGTAGAAGTGCCACTGAAATTAGCAGTTTCATGTGCTCTGCCTAACCATTTTCGGAATACAGGCGTGAGTTAATGTATGTTTGTATGTAGGTAAGTATGTATGTATGTATGTATATAGGTTCAATATTCATTGATTCTATTTGAAACCAACTATTTAATACATTTCAGATCTGCATTAATTTATTTGGGGTCTTCTCGAATATAGAGGTATTTCCTCAGTTAAGCTACTTCAGATAAAGAAATAGTCAAGAAACGTTTAATGTTGTAGCCAAACTTCCGAGGGGCAGCAAAACATCAAGCGCTTCAACACAATACAATCCTAAAAGAGTGTTATTCCTCTGCCAAGTAAACAACGATGCATAAAACAAATTGAGTCGACATTTACCTAGTCACGAAATACATTTTTTTATTGATTAATAGTTAACGTGCAGACGATCCGCCTGATGCGAAGCGGTCATCGTCACCCCTGATATAATTAACATCAAAATACCACAAACGTGAAACATGGAAATACCTACCACAGAATTATTAGTAGACGCAGCAGCCCACTTATTATCAGGGGACAGCTCCAAGTTCTGCATGATGCCCTCCAGCTGGGGACACAGGTCCCTGGCAAGGTCCGAGGTGGACAGGTCCCAGGAGATCACTCGGCTGGAGATGGAGACGACGTAGCGCTTGTCAGAGGAGAGACGGAACGCGAAAACAGCGAACTGATGGCCTTCTAGGGAGTACTGGAAAGGAGAAAGTGATAGTTATGAGTGATTATCTTCCTAGTATTGTTCCGGATCTCCCCCATGGCTCGCTAAGCGAGCCTGAATCCCAAGATATTTGTCACAAGCTGTCGTTTTTAGGAAAGCGGCTGCCTCAGAGGTGAAACTAGACTTGCTCAATATGTGATGGAAGTAAAATAAGATATTATATTTGCGAGTTCCTGTAATTGGCTCTGTACTACTATCTAAAAAGTTTAATGTATTTTTTATAGCTGTTGGAATTCCTTGTATAAATAAATAAAATAAAATAAAATAAAATATTTTTAGCCCATAACAACATACACGAATATAGAGGTGACCAAGGGGACGCAAGAGTTAAGTTAATTATAATACTAATGTCACAGACAGCTGAATACCGCAGTAAATGAGGAGAGACACTTCTGTTAGAGCCACAGTCATCAGCATAAATTAGCAGTGAGGAACCGAGGAAGTAAGAATGATTGAAGATAATTGTTTCTTTTAAGTACTTAAGCAGTCTACTGACACATAAAGTTCGGGAATGAGGATCCTCACCTTTAAAGGTCCCCCAGGAGTGTGCAGACAATGATGAGAGGGCAGCAACGCGCAGTGGTTCTTTCCTTTATCATGGCACTGTTTCAACAGTGACGCGACGGCCGGGTTGTGAGGAGCTTCGGGGAGGAGTCTGCCGACTAGTTGGGGGGCTAACATGTCGGGGTAGGTGCCCAGGATTGCCCCACCGAGGCGAAGGGCGTCAGCTACTAGCATCAGTTCTCTGGACGATAAAATGTTGGATATAAAGACGTTAACCGTATAGTCAAAGTCCTGCATTGAAGATTCGTTCTTGGGAAGCTGTGTTATTAAAAAACCTTTTCTACTGATTATTACAGCTTCGATGTTGACTTGACAGTCGTCAACAGTTAAGAACATTAGTAATGATCTCTAATCTGAACGAAAACTTCCTAAGTGGACACTTGAATGAGACTTTTCTTATGAAAGATTCGAGAAATTTTCGAAAATTTTGAGAATTATTTTAAAAATGCACAATTCTAGGTGTATTAAAGTACAAGTAACAATTAAACAGGTACAGCGAGCTGCAAAGTTACATTGACTGGACATATTATAAATGGAATTAATTCATAAAATGGCCTTGCACTTTTGCAGCTGGGTGTACATAAACCAGTAACATCGATGTGGTTGACAGTGTTGACACTAATTTAACTCATCTCGAGAGGTTTTTCGATCGGTACTATCGGTTTATATTTACTTATAACTTTAAAAATTTTAGCTTCATAAATTTGACCTAGAACGCTATTTATTTAGTTAGTTCTGTGTAACGTAATTTTCTGCTTGTATGTTATTTTGATGCGGACCAATTTTTGATCTTCAAGGCTCCGTCAAGAGAAAGTACCTAAAAATGTCCCGCAGCGGGACAAAAGCAGACGCGCCGATATTCTTTCGTGGCAGCAGCGGAAGAACACAGCATTTTTATTTATTATAAACTGTTCGGCGATTGGCCCTGGTCACACCTGATGGAAAGTGAAGACAGGGCCTAAGATGGAGCTCACAGGTTCAGTAGTACTCTTGCTTTAAAGAGACATATATCTAGGTATGTGTAAAATGGCGTCTGACACACGAAGAGTGAACGTAAGATGTACTAACCTGACAGCATCTTTGCTCACATGCAGCTTGGCGTCTTCAAAATCCGCTAAAACTGCTTGCAGGGGACAGCAGTTGAGCTTCGCATGGAGCCACTCATAATTGAAAAGAACTTCGGCGTAGAGGTCGGTGAAGCGTTTGGAGCGGACCAGGTGGAAGGGTAGCTCACCAAACTGCGAACAGAAAATAGCTCCTAATTGATTTCTAGAAGTTAAAAAACCTCTGAATATTGATAGGTTAACCCTATCGTAATACTTCCGATACATCTAGGTACCTACAGCACTTTCAGTAATAAGCTAATAATGGTACTCACTTGAGACGAATGATCAAAGCCATGGTCTTAAAATAACCTATTCATGTCTTTAATGTTAACCGAAATGAACAATGTCCATCCGCGTAAGTTATTAATTATTCTGCTTGAAATTTGCAAGACACAAGTGTATTAATCAGGCTCAAGACAAGGATGTATCAGCCACGCTCTTTTGGTCAGCCGGGTTGAACTGGTGACGTTGGATCTGTGTACTGTATGTTAATTAGTACCTTTCTCAGATTGTATCTCTTGGTAGACCCATCAGCTGATGTGAAGACCAGGGGCTGTAGAGGTACCTTCCTGTCGGCCACACCTTCACGGTCAGCTAAATTGAAACGGTGACGTTGGATCTCCGTGTACTTGAAGGGTTTGGGGGTACCTCCGCCCCATATACCTAAAAAAGGATAGAGAATTGACACTCATTGCAGCTATGAGTAAATAAGAGAGCAGCCAAGGACAGTAAAATTGCTATATAAATAAGTTGTGGCCGTCTAATCAAGCTTCAAGTCTATCTACTGCGTTAGGCGGCTCTGCCAATGTCCTTATGGAGATTTTGTAAGTGCGTGCTTCGGCTAGCGTCTTGTACTCTCATTTCACGGGGTAAATGTGACAATGTGAAGCTATTGTGGAAAGTATTTAATAAGAAGCAAATTCACTGATAACTGATTGTATACATTGATAGGTGGTTTTGCCCTGTAGTGGATACAAGATATCACGAAATTGGTTGTTATGCTAATTCAAATAGTGTTTTCCTAAGTTCATAATCTCGGGAGGAGGAGCACGAATAACATCTTTATGCCCTGGCTTATCTAGCCTGCACGAGGTCCTCCTGATGCTTAACGGAAAATATAGCAACAGAGAAGGAAAACTTGAAACAAACCCGGCTCGGTGCCAGCCGTTATGCACCTGCAGCCGATCCGACTCCGCGCGTATTGACTTGTCTTTTCCGCGGATCTAGTTGGTGAGGTCTAGAGATAGTTACAGGTCTTGGGCAACCCTGTATCTCTTATTTTGTGTCCCAGGCGGTGCAGTGTATTGGCTTACACAGCCATGAAAAACGTTGTCGCCCTACCTGACACTGCTTGTGTGTGTAATAGACTCGAAGGCCAATGATGAATCTCGACAAAGAAGGTGAATGGGATTAGCCTAGAACACATACCAAGATAATAATCAGCAATCATAGAATGAAAGTACATTGCCATGTTCATGTTCTTGAAGTAACGCTCGCGAGCGGTGTCTCGGAACTGCCGGTGGTACCTGTTAAATAAAACAGTGTTTATATTCTTTATATTAATTGTAATTGGTGTTTTCTCTGTGTTCCCTTTTCAATATGTGGTGTACAATAAAGAATATTTACTGTTATTATTCCCTTTATTTAGTTTTGATCTTAGGTAAGTTTTCTTACAATATGGATATAAAAGTAAAATACAAAAAACCATACAAAATATAAACACATTATAAAAAACCTAACCTAAGGTGCTGCCGGCAGCGGAGCAGAGCTCAAGCTGCCGGTGGTCAGGGCCGCAGAGTGAGGAACCGACGTACTATGCGCGCCGTGTCCATGATTACCGCCTTCCGACCCTTGATCCAACCACTCAGCGAGAGCCTCTCTAGGTGTTGGTCGAGATTATTATATTGAAAATACGCTTAAGTACATATTACTTGGCTTGGCCTTTAATGATTTTGATACAAGCTCTTAAGGCCGATTGTACTACCTACTCAATCAGGTTGCGTTCTTTCATTCCTTTATTGCTATGGCTACTTTTAAGTTTCCATCATCCGATCAGCACGATATTACCAAATTAGAACTAAATCTAACGTTGGGATGGGAATATGTCCAATAGTTACATAACAACGTACTAACTTGGCCAGCTTATTATAATTACTAATGATGGCTCACACCAAAATGACAAAAACTCTAAAGTAACCAACAATATATTTGATAAAATTGGTTATGTATCTGAAATAAAGATAGTTTATTTTCCAAGTAGGCATATTACAATGCGCTTATAAACGTTAAATAAAGAAACGCCGGCTCTAACCCTACACCTCTGACCCGAGAAGATTTAAATCCCTCCTAAATTCTAAGGAGGGTATCTCAATATGGAACCGGCAGGAAACTCGGCAAATAAATTATAAGTTACCTACCAGTTCATGACAGAGACGCCGTCGGCCTCTCGCTCGGACAAGTAGTTTGGGAGATCATTGCGGATCCTGGGAACAGAAAAAAAAAATAAGCCTATACGGTGTCCCACTGCTGGGCAAAGGCCTCCCTCGATTTCTACTCGTCTCGGTTTTGAGCAATCTCCGGCCAGTCGTTGAGATATGCGTCCAGATCGTCCCGCCATCTTGGTCTGGGCCTACCAGATCCTTGTTCGTCTTGCGGCACCCATACCGTGGTTATTTTGGCCCACCTCTGTGTGTGCATGCAGACATGACCGGCCCAGTCCCATATATAAATCAAAGAAAAATACCTCTTGTCTAATAAGATGTGTCAGTTATCAGACAAGGCTATTTACTCAGTACTCCTGAGCTTACCTAGTCCACAGCAGTGGTGGGATCCTCCGAACCGGCGGCAGATGGTATTGGTACACGTCATCCAGCACCCTGTCGTCCAAGGAGATAAGGTCTTCAAGCTCCGTCTCTGAGAGGCCACTGCGGGCGGCTGTGATGTATGCCAGGGCGTGGAAGACTAGGAGACGGCCATGCTGTAGATAAATAGTAGATTATACTATTAGGGCATAAAGCGACCCATTTCATCCGAGGCAATTTACAATCCAATATTTTAAGCATAGTCATATATCTGAGGGCTCCTCTACACGATGGCCCAGCGTAGGCCAGTCTAAGGGACGCAGCTATGCGGTGAAATGAGATAGCAATATCACTTGCTCCCTCTAACGCATAAATGCGTCCCTAGGAGACTGGCCTACGCTGGGCCACCGTGTAAAGGAGCCATAAGGACGGGCCTTATGGCTCCTTTACACGATTGGTTGACGAGTTCGACCCACGCGCGCGATTGGTCGCAACTGGTTGCGTTAGACTGCACGATTGGTTCGAATTCGTGAGTGACACCACTGAACTAGCACCTTTCTTAGTGCCCGTAAGGCCCGTCCTTAGATATTATGTCAATGATTTTAGATTATTTTACTGAATTTATAGGTAGAATTGTCTGGATGAATATTTGTTGCTAAAGACTCATAAGCGCGTCTAATAAAGCTGTACTTTTCTGTCCACAAGCAACAAATATTCATCCAGACAATTCTAACCCAAACACAATTAGTTTGCTTTGTTTTATCAAAAAGTTCCCATGGCTACCTCCTGTCTCCATCATCAGATCAGCTTCATATTATCATAATATTACAATAAAATCCGATTTACATATGTATGCAAAATTTCAGCTTCATTTAGAAGTGGGGAAGTGGGTCAAATTTAACTTGTGAGATTTGACTGTTTAATTATATAGTTTACATATTGTAAGTTAAATGAAAGTTTGTAATAATATGATACGTATGTCGCTCGCGCAAATTGGTGTGTTAAGATTTTTTTAATTTTTAAAAGGCCTCCTACTTTTAATTTAAATTCGTCATGCACTTTACCTGTCGTTCTTAAAAAGATTAATTGGAAATTATTCAATTTCATAGATTAGTATGATAAAATTGATTTGATTGTCTATTTCATGGTAACATCGCGGGTATCGCGACTAATATCTTATTAGTCGAAAGCAAAGAGTATTAGTTCTTGAAGAGGTGTAAAGTCTAAAAAAATCGTGCCCCGTATAGCAGCCGAACTACACACCCACACGTATGGGTTTGATGAAAAAAGATTTTTTATATTTCAGTTCTAAATATGGGGAACCCCCAAAAATTTAATGTTTTTTTTTTCTATTTTTGTGTAAAAATCCTAATGCGGTTCATAGAATACATCTACTTACCAAGTTTGAACAGTATAGCTCTTATAGTTTCGGAAAAAAGTGGCGGTGATATAATCGGACAGACAGACGGACATGACGAATCTATAGAGTTCCGTTTTTTGCCATTTGGCTACGGAACCCTAAAAATGAATGAATGAATAACCGTTTTGACAGTTCGAAAAGGGACTGATTTGACTAGTCAGTAAAATACCCTATTTAATTCACAGGACCGAAAAGTAACATTTTAACTGTCAAATTCGAAGCATGAATTTTTCATACACTTTACACCTCTTCTATTACTAATAACTCTTTTATTGACACGTCATTAAAGTGCCACACGCAGATATCAACTAATCGTTCACAAGACCATCAGCTTCACAACCATGCGCTTGGTTCTACTGTGTTTATTGCCTACGGGCATTTTTGCGGACTTTTTAGTTGTCGGCCATAATGCTAAAATAGTGAGTTCTTTTTTTAAAGAAACAAATAAAATATTTGCATTCAACATTTCTGGATTCCGTGTCAAAAGTTGACGCTTTCCGGCGAAGACAACATGACAAATGGGCAATTTTTTTTTTATGTACAGATAAGGTAGTTTCATTATTAATAGTTACCGTGTTAAAACATCATTACTGAAGATTAGCTAGTGATATACCCTAGAAATACCAGAAACGGTGAAAGACTTTTTTTGTTAAAATGAAAAAAAAACTGCTATTTTTAACAATTACCCTTCAGTACACATTGAAGGGTAATTGTTAAAAATTGTACTCAGAAATATTTAAGTTTCCACCTGACACTAAATGCTTGCCAATTAATTTTATGAAAACTACCTGAATGGCTGGTAAATAAAATGTTTTATTCAATTCATGATTATTTTAAATAATTCATAATATAATGAGTACATAATGTATATTGTAATAAATACTTAGTTTAAGAAATAAGAGAAGATAAGATAAGATGTTTATTTGTAAAGTCATGTACATAAGATGTTATTACAGTTATACAGTAAGCTTCCATGACACCCTGTCAGGGCACACAAATTGTCTTATATCTAGCTTAATACTAAATTACAGGCTATGCATACTATTATGTGTAGTATTTGAATTAATGTAGGTATAATTAAAAATGAGTCAAAGCAAATTTTCGTATATGGTATGAGGTACTTATTAATTTTAATGTTAAATTGAATGGCAATGTTTGGTTAATGACAAATTTTGATAGTGACCTTCTCTTCTAATGCGACTAGGTTTCATCATTTAGAAACTCCTCCACTGAGTAGTAGCATTTATGTATATAGGAAAAGTTTTTAATTTTTTGTGAAACTGTTTTTCATTTGGTTCCAATTTGATCATATCGGGTATTTTGATAAAATGCCTAAAACGTGTCCTCGATATGCGTAACAAAGGTGCGTTATCGGAGAGCACACCTACACTGGTTTTTTGAGCGTTAGACTAGCCCGCGCTCAGGTGCCAATTAGAATTATACGACCCTTTGTAGTATACATTAGATTAATTTTATTTATGAATATAAGATTTGTATGCCCGTTAGCTGGCTGAATACACTGTTCTTTGAAATGTATTTGATAACATCCACTTGACTGTATTCTAACAAATAAATGATTTGATTGATTGGTTGTGGGCCAGCTACAAATATAACAACTATACCATTGTCTCGCTCAAACATCAGACCGACGTTCGATTTTTTTTTAATTAATATATTATCTTATATTAACATTCCAGGCACTCAGAAGTGACAACTCAGGAAACCAACAACAACATGTACCCAAAGTTCGGAACACATTAAAAAAGGCATGTACGAAATAAAAACTCAATAATATTAATTGCAACAATTAACGTCATAATCAGAATTTAATTTTCCACGCATCATGAAATTTAATAAGTATATTCTATTTTAATGTTTTAAATATATTAGAGTGCCACAGAAGTTTTATCCAAATAACATAAGATTGTTTTTTTTTTATACAGCTAGCAGTAAGTCAATTAATTTTATTTTTGCTTAAGAGAGATTTTGTAAATTATTTATCTTTGGAATTTTCGGCTAGTTTTTACTCTCAAAATTATCAAAACAATAGTGCACTACGATACAAGTGCGAAAAATAGGAAATTCGAAACAAGCGATAAATTAAAACACGACCGAAGGGAGTGTTTTCAATCGACACGAGTTGCGAATTACTTATTCGCACATGTATCGTGCAACGTTTTACAGTACAAAAAATAAAATTAAAATCCTTTAAATTGTCGACATAGTTACGTAACCTGCTAATTATCGCACTAGTGCGTTAAAGTAGCGCCATATTTACTTAATTTAGTATTGTTACGGGAAGTTCTTCCTTAAGGTCAAACTCAAATTAAAAAAATTCAAACCATTATGGTCGTGTTTTAGGGAACTGGAAAGTTATTACTGTATTATTTTTACTTTTTAAAAACATGTATCCACTAAGAAAAACGCATACAGACAATTAATATAGCTGCGGGCTACGTCTACACGACCAGGTCAGCATCATTTCAAGATATATATAGACTCGTGTAAGACCGACGTGTATGAATGATGAATATTGCTTAATAAAATCGAACACTATATAACTTTTATATTTTTTTTAAGGATCTCATGAGTGCAAATACAGCTTATATTGCACAATTATTTTGAATGAGCGAATAGTGAATGGTACTGAATGACAGAATAGTTGTGCCTTTAATTTTTAAAAAATAATTAGAGGGAAGGTGACCAGAGGGCTGGTTCTTTCCTTGCCCAGCGAATTGGCATCGCCATACAACGCGGTAATGCCACCAGCCTTCTGGGCACCCTAACATCGGGCGACGAGCTAGCCCCCATTTTTTATTTGTAAATATATGTATTTAGATATGTTTCTTTACTTTAGTTATATTCTTTTTTGTATTTTTTAGCCTGAAAAATAAATAAATTAGAGGGAAATTGTTTTTGATGTGAAGGTTCGATTTCAGTGCTGGTTCATGTTTAAATTATGATTATTTTACCTGATTTCCTCGCATGTTTGGAGAAAAGCATTATATATGCCTCGGCAGGAACAGTAATTCGTGGATTCGTGTTCTTTGAAATCGAACCTCATCCACGAATTGCCCTTTCCCGGCCTCTGCAATAATCTACTATTAACGCTCGATTCCTTTACTATATGCATAATAAGTACCTATTTTAAGAATTTCATGCAGATTTTTTCATTTAATATATTTTTTACAGCTAACCAAAGTAGGAAACGTAGATAAAACTGCTGCTAAGGTAATATATTTTTCATCACAGTTGCTCGAAAAATACCTTATTTCATGCAGGTGAACTGAATTGGACAAAGGCGGCAAATTGTTCCTGCGGGAGTTATGGAATGTGAAAAAATCTATAACTCCTGAGGGAGTTAAAGCTTTTTTTGTTACTAATTCATACGAATGAACTAGGTATAAATACGAATGAACTAGGTACAACTATACGCTGAAAGCATACAATGCACTTCGCGTCCAGTACAACAACGCATTTCGAGCAGTGATGGGGCTGCCTCGCTACTGCAGCGCTTCGGGTATGTTTGCGGCGGCACACACGGCGTGTTTCCATACCACGATGCGACTGCGCGCTGCGTCCATGGTCCAGCGGGTGCGAGCCAGCCCCAACACAGTCCTAGCGATGATCGGGGACAGACTGGACTGTCCTTACATCATGCACTGCTGTGACAGGCATGTAATTAAGACTGGGATAGGATAGAGTAGAGAGTGAAGTAGAAATTTATTGCATTTGTATTATTATTATTATTTTGTATTGTTCTATTTATACCCATGTTAGTTTCAATTTTAATTTTTATATATTGTATTGTGAATAATGATAATTTCAATTAAGAGCAATTTTAAATGATTATGTTTATATATTTTTGTACAATATTTTATGATAGACATTAATACGATTTAGAATTAAGACATGTTAAAATTGATTATGAGCCTTGTAGCTTGAAATAAATGAATTTTATTTTATTTATTTATTTATTTATAAATGAGTTTTACTTTTAAAATATTAACGTTTATAATTTAGTATTATTGTTTATGTTTTAAATTATTTAGTTTGATTAATTTTATAGCCGTTTGAAATATTTTTACACAATTTTCAGTTGTGGCTGAACGTCAGATAGGTCTGTGCCTTCGATGCCTAACCTGTCAAAGAATGACAATATGGCGGACGAATGTTTGAAATGTCGTCGTATTTAATAATTATCTCGCTTAAAATTTAGTTTTCTGTTCAAAAGTGTCGTCATTTGCATTTCCGCTTCGCGTTAGTTTAAGGGAAAATTTGGTTACTGTTCACGACTTAAATATCAGTCTGTATAAAATTAAGAAAAAATATAATGGGTAACTTATTTTTATATTTTTTTATATTTATATAAGCGAATACGTACAACGAGCTTCAAAATTCCATGGACACAATATTAATATGAATTTTCATCAACCTTGCTCGAAAAAGATCATATTAGGACTGCATAGTCCTTCAGGACAACATGAAAAAATGTTCCCACGGGAGTTATGGCTTGTGACAAAAAGTGTTTTTTTTTTGTTATGTCACTAATTCATAGAAACCAAGTAGTGTAAATGAGTTTTACTTTTAAAATACTGACGTTTATAATTTGATATTTTTGTTTATGTATAAAAATGTTTAATTTGATTAATTTAAGAGCCGTTTCAAATATTTTTACATAATTTTTCATCTCATTAATCAACCGTGGCTGAATGCCGAATAGGTTGGATGCCTAATCTGTCAAGAAATTACAATATGGCGGAGGAATGTTTGACATATCACCGTATTTAAGAATTATTTCGTTTAAAATTTAGTTTTTCCTTCGCAAGTGTGATGAAAAACATTGTGTGTAACTCCGGGGGTAATAATATTGCAAACTCGGGTCTTTAATTCCCTCCAGCCTGCAGCTGTCGGGAATACCACCCTCGTTTCCAAAATTTCACTTACCCCCCTCGTTGCACATTCATACGTAAAGTGGCCATGCTATATTACGGTTGGATGCATATAAGATATAAGAAAAATCAGTAATACGACAAATAAAAAAAATTGTTATTGTTATTTTATAGATTGCCTTGGATATTATTGATCATGATCAAAAAACAACAGAGGTAGGTATAAAGATATAAAATACATACACTCCCTAATTATATTAAGATTAGATTAGATTAGATGATTTATTTCATGAAAGACAATTACATAATAAATTTACATTGATGTCAAAAATATAAGAATTTCTATCATGATCGTCAAAATAAAATGAAAATAATAACAATACTAATGAAATAAAATTATAGCTCAAATAAGGATTGTCAATACAATTAGAATACTCGTAACAGTAAGTAGGGAAATACTTACAAAACGATAAATTAATAAAAGAACACAAATAATATCTCCCAATAAGAATCGTCAACACACAACAATATAAAAAACAATGAAATAGTATCTCCCAATAAGGATCATCTGTATGATAAAGAAAACAATGTCCATAAATAAAAACAATAAGAATAAAAACAATTTCTGATAATCTAATAAAAACAAAATAATTCATTTATTCCTTTTGTAATAAAATATTAATTTATTATAAAAGGAATAAATGTATGTTATTATTACAGGATATTAAAAAATTGGAAGCTTTTGCAGTAAGTTGAGTAAAATAGTTTGTCAAGTGCAGAGCAAAATAATTATGATAATATTTATTATCTCTGTGAGATTTTATACCTCACGAAACCGTTTTCGCCATTTAGTGAATTTAAAAAAAAACACACTTTTTAGTACAAGCTTTAATCGCTGACTGTACTTTTATTTCCACAGGCACATAATACTCATCGCAATTCTAACATCACCAAACACAATTTGCGTTGTTTTATCACAAAGTTCCCACGGCCACCTCCTGTCTCCATCATCAGATCAGCTCAGTGTCATCATAAAATTCATTGTCATCCGATTTACATATGTATTGAAAATTTCAGCTCAATCGGAAATCAGGAAGTGGATGAATTTAGCTTCCAAAATTGGACCCACACTAACAGAATCACATGTAAATAACAAAATAATAACGTGTACCGAAAAAAAACTGGTAATTTCAAATAAAAAAAAACTGATGCAATTGAGAACAAACTAAGGTTTTTAGAATGACTACAATAAAAAGCTACTTTTAATTTAGATATTTGTCAGTTTTTTTATTTATATTTTTTTTGTAGGAGTGATAGGCACCTTCTTCCTAGCGCATTCAGTGGCAGCTTTTTACGGACCCGTTTTTCATATTTGCCTGCATCAGCCCGTCACCTGCTGGAATTGTTCATGTTTTTTGGCTGTTTCATTCTTCTCTTTTCACAATACACTTTTGATTTGAGCCCAATAATGGTTGAGAGAACGGCATTACAGGACGTTTGGAGCTCTTACTCTATTCTATGTCAACGACCAAATGCGATTTGTGTACGAAGGAAATTGTATGATTTTCGACTTGACCTAGAATTAAGTAACACATATTTTCTGTAACTTAAGTTATCCTAACCTTCGTACGAAGAACTGAATTGACTTTCATCGTAGTTTTTTGCACTTTAGCCGCATATCTACCCCAGTTTTTACGATAATTATGACAGATATGCTTCGTCTTCGCAAATTCTATTAGTAATCTTTGAGATGGGCCCTGGATCACTTGTTCCTAGAGATCTGCCGCTTCGAGGCCTCTATTCAAAAGACAACATACTAAATTAGTTATTTATTATGAAATGCACGAAACTTTGAGGTAATTTTAGGTGTTTTGAAATCAGGCATGTAGAATGTTGCAAATTTTCTCGCTTTTTGGATAAGCCTACTTTTCAGTGATCTCTTCTATTTACCGGTGTAAAGGCGAACAGCGTAAAACCAGAATTATTTATATTGGAATAAATAATATAATAATAAGACTTTTTATCGCGGTAAGAATGCCGTAGTCATCTTGCTTAGAAACAAAATTACAGGGGTTTGAAATTTACAGTTTTTTTCAGTACAGGCCTTACTTCATACCAACAGGGAACGTTACATAAAAGCTTGTAATGACATACATACCTACATACTAACGGTGCAAGTCAAATAAAATCTTATAAAAGGTTTTTTATGGTTGAATGCCAAGACGTGCCATAATTTGACGTTAAAAACAAATGAAGGTTGCTTTACAGACCTAGGTGTGTAAGGCTGTATGAAATTCCTTTACATATCATCGTCACTCATCGCATTTGATATGTAGTATTTCCGGACCTAATTTGAAGTAAGTCATGTCAACATTTCATTACAAGTTTGAGAAAAATCAATTAATTCATGGTTGTGATTCATGTGTATTCTGGTCGTATTTTAGAAAGACAGCGAAGCTGACATTGGGAAACTATCTGAAACAATAAAGGTAAGTTAATTTGAACACTTATGTGCCTCCCGTGAGACATACTAGCATTAAACTAATTCTACGGATTCCTCTCACCTGGCTCACCTGGGCCTCAAAGTAAATAGAGCGGCGCGCGCCGCCGGAGCAGAGAGTCCGCTCAGTACAAAGTGCCATTTTCGCCGCACGCACCCAGACGTGACATTTACGCACACAGACGTGACATTTACGCACACAGACGTTACATTTACAGGCGTTCTCGGGCACTCTCGGGCAGAGCTTAGTCGGGCTGTGCGCGCGTTGCTCACTTGACGTCCCCGCCGCTACGACCTACTGTCATGTACGTCAAAATGCAGTCTCTAAACTTATATTACCTACTCCTTTTTTAAATTCGAAATTAATACAGAAGCAACCCAAGCAAGCAGTCGGGCAAGTTTAGGTATGTATTTTCACGAACGGCGAGAACGGACCTTCTGTTTATTTTTTATTTTGTGCCTGGGCTTACCAAAACATGTCGCGCGAGTGACTAAAAACACGTGATTGGAATCCGTAGAATTAGCTTAATACTAAATGTACCTATACACCGCAGGCTGGAGTAACCCAACTGATTTTAAAGATGACCGCATTTAGAGACTAAAATGTCATACCAAGTTTTTTCAAATCGGTATTTCATCGGTCGGTTATTTTAGAGATAATGGTAATATTTTGTGAAAATTTGTTGCTGTAACACAGTGAAAAACGCCTTTCTGGCCGCGACGCTGATGCCACTATGTGACTTGGTTTAGACTTACCTACTGACGAACATTAAAGTTTTAAAAGAAATTCGCGAAATTCCTCTGTAAATAAAAATAAAAAACTTTACTTATTTGTTGTTTTTTCTTTCGCCAAAGTGTAAAACGCAATAGCGTGTCGTGTGCAAAAAACCCACCCTTTTTCTTTTTGTCACATTTTTGCTCCTTATGAACTCAGCAATGCGTGGCAAAGCTGTTGTATTACTCAAGCGCACTGAGTATGTATTTATATTTAATTCTTGCTAACACCTAGGCATTAAGCTATTACAATGAAATTTTAAATGTTCTTAACTTTATATTTATTTATTGAACATAGCTGGCAGTAAGTAACTTATATATATTAATATAGTTTAAGTAACATTTAAGTTTTTCAATCTCTTAACTACTAAGGCCACTCGATAAGCTTCGTGGCCTAAACACGGCGAAAAGCTCTCTATTATATAAACGTAGTTGTAATTGTAAAAAATACTTTTTTAATGCAAACATGATATGGATCTGTATGGAAGTTAGGATCAATTTGATTCGATTTTGACGACGTCTGTCCTAGTCGGTATTGAGGGCCTTCGAAACCGATGGTCCAGAGTTCGAATCCCGATAACGGCATTTATTTGTATGATGAGCTTACTCACAAGTCTTACAACACAAGATTTATTGAAATCACTATGGGGCTAAGTCAATTTGTGTAAAATTTACCTATTTTATTTATTTATTAACTGGGACGCAATATCGCAGCATAATATTGTGTCCATTGAAATAAATAAGTGGTAAATAGTTTTTTTTTTTTTTTTTTAATTTATTCTATAAAATATCTTACATTGAACTAAACAGAAAAGTGCCGTGAAACCCTGTCGGGTTTGTATCGACACTCCATTCGTGGATACTTTTTACATTACAAATTGTTGTGATACATATGATAAATAAATATACATTATATAAAAATTACGAATAAGTTAAGTACAAGAAATACCTCGGCGGGTAGTTGTTGCCCTAACTTAAGTATCATATCAGAAATCAGAAATCATAGCATTTATTCGTGATAAACTATGACATACAAAAGTATAACAACATAACAAAAGTAAGAAACATAGAATAAATAAATAGTTTACCACGAAATGGTCCCGCCTCAGCATTAATGCTAACCCAAAAGTCAGCGCTGATCTTCCGGCGAGACCATTTGTGGGTCACGAACGCAGCTGTACGACACGGCATAAACATAAAACATAAAACTGAACGCGGCTTTGCGGCGTATCCACTTTTCTATACCATAATTTACTAACTATGGTATAGAAAACGTTGGCGACGTGGGTTCTTAAGTTGGACACCGGCCATATTTGTTGAATGTTGTTGGATTTTGCGAAGTCTCTGTTACAGGCAAAAAGTAACTGTAAATTTAAGTATTTTGGATTCATCACTGTACCTAAATAATATTTTTCATCGGTAAATAATATTTTTGACAGGCATCAGGTGACATAGAAGGAGCAAATAAGGTAAGTTAATTTAATATAACGCCCGGAGACTGAAATATATTAATTTTATTACTTCAAAGGGTATTTTTTATCCCGGTTTATGTTATATACATACAATGCTTTACACAGTGATAAACAATATAATAGTCAATAATAAACTAAAAGTATACGATACGGCTTATGACACGCGCTCAAGTTCACCGGCCGGCAATATTGTACAAAAAGTCATTGCCGGCACGCTTCGCTTTAGCGCCGCTCTTTATAACTCAGCCGGCAATTTCTTATTTTCTAGCCGTTTTAGATTCTACTAAACGTGTTACATAATTTAAGTCGGTTTATCGCTATCGCTATCTTTATTGAATATGTTTCAATCCTCAAACAGTGCAACGTTTCTGCCTGTTGAGTTATTATTCGGTGATTTGATTACTAGAGTCTGTGTGGAAAGAGTAGAGTCATGGAATATAAGGGAAACAATACATTCTGTCAGTGGCGGATTAGCCCTAAGGCCCAGAAGATATTATTTATTTTTTCCAATGCAGTGTATCTATGCATTAATAGCTACTTTTTTTGGATTTTATTTTGTCGATCAATTATTATTACGAGCCTATTGTGTCCCACTGCTGGGCAAAGGCCTCCCCCCTCTTCTTCCACTCACCCCAGTGCTTGAGCTTCAAATAGCCAGTACCTCAAAAAGGAGTCTAAGTTATGACAAGGTTTGCCGGATCCCCGAGCCGAGTGAAGGGCACTGCGAGCTTATGTTTATTTCTAGTATTAATATTATGAATGTCACAATTTTTCTTAAAATCGGCAAAATTTTTATGCACATACAGAATATTCTCATAAATGTATTGACAGTGCACTGTCATTTTGTCAATTTCCTTAAATTTATCTCTCAGTGAGTCTCTATGGTTCATTTTATATATTGCTCTAATAGCCCTCTTCTGCAGAACAAAAATGGTATTTGGAGTTTTAAATCTAAAGTTATATCAAGAAAAACTGTTATTATTTACCATTAGATTAATATTAGTTTCATGTAGTACATGAGGTTTTGCTGCGCCCTATCAGGGTCCACGTACTGTACTCGTACACCTAGCATTAAGTCGTATGTGTTTTGTACTTGGTTACAAATAAATAAATTGAAATTGAAACCCAGGCCTAAAGCAGCAAGACATTAAGGGCGGTAGCAAGGCAGTCTATATATGGGTACCGAGAAATGGGCGGCTAGTTACTATATGGCCGGGGACCTAGGGAGGCCAAGACTCTAAATCCGCCACTGCATTCCATGACTCTTCTTTTTCCGAATAGACCCCATGGCCATTATTTGGTATCACCTGTTTAAGTATGAAGTTTTAATTGCAGTTGGCGAATGAAATAGTCGAGCATCAACCACCCGAGGTAACTATAGCCTCTTAAGGCCCAGCCATAGAAATGAACAATTCAAAATTTGCCACTGGAATTTGAACCTATAGTGCACGGAATACAGTAGATTTTATTTTGTTTGAAAATTGCACGAAACAAAACAAATGCAACTCTGTCCTAATTGAATATGATTTAAATTTCATCGAACTGAATAAGTCCTATAGGTAGGACCTTGGGCCTTACGAGAATAGTGTTTTTCAGGTAAAATATTACTGTAAAAATGACACAAAGAAAAGTTTAGATAGCCTTGTGGATCTGAGACTGTAGAACTGAATAACTAATTTAAGTAATACATATATGTTTTTCTTGAAATATCGAAATAGAATTATATATTTTTTAAATAGTTTACACATACATTTATCATCTTATTTTAGTTAGCCGTGAGTATTTTCACCTATCATTACTACCATATTGACGACCGGTCTGGCCTAGTGGGTAGTGACCCTGCTTATGAAGCCGATGGTCCCGCGTTCGAATCCCGGTAAGGGCATTTATTTGTGTGATGAGCACAGGTATTTGTTCCTGAGTCATTGATGTTTTCTATGTATCTAAGTATTTGTGTATTATATACATCGTTGTCGGTGTACCTACATCACAAGCCTTCTTTTCGTGGGACTTAGTCAATTTGTGCAAGAATGTCCCTATAATATAATACAAATAACTTAAATAAAGAATGCGGCTTAATACCTATTGTGTTTATACAGGTTGACCTTAGCCATTGGACAAACCCTGAAATCCCACGTAGGGCTACTTCTCAGGAATGCTCTGACGTTAATATTTTTTAATTAGAACACAAGATAAAAAAAAAATTGCGAATAAAAGTTATTTGCAATAATCGATAACAAAAAGAAACACACTGTGTTAATCTTTGGCAGTGTTTTTGACAATTTGTTCGAAATATTTGATAATGATGACATTTTTCAAAAGTCAGAAGCTTATTAGTGTCATAAATAAAAAAGATAATCAAAAAGGTCGAAGAAGGTTCCATACTATTCTTTGAGGAGCTACTAACACATACAGGCTGCTCCAAAGTAAAAAAATGGTAATTTGTTAATTTCTTCGAAACCGCTACACCGGTTATTATGATACTTTGTACACTGGTTCTAAATGCATATGTACATTTCGGCTTTGTCCAATAGCTAGGGACACACTGTATATTTTTCGCGTTTCAGGAAAAACTTGAACCGAAACTCTCCGCATTAATAGATAGTTTAAAGGTAATTTGTAAATAATTTATTTATTATTTTACATAACTTGCCTATTTGTTATAAAATTTAACAATTTTTTTAAATATTATATATTAGTGCCGTTTATATCTGCTTCTTGGGCTTATGATACAGTCTTCTTTTAAAATAAAATCTTTATAAAAAAAAGCTTAAGTCTACCATGCACTGTACAAAAAAAGTGTATGTACAGGTTTTAATGTAGAAAAGATTAAAATCTTGGAATTTTCACAGGACCAAGAAATAACAAAAGATGAACTAGAGGTATTTAAATGTGTATACTTACCTTTATTTTCACATAACTACACAGTTCTATAATAAGTAATTTTACTAAATCCGTTTTGGAATACCTCAATAATTTATTTGTTTTTATTTTTCAGTTGGTATGTAATATTTTAAGATATTTACGATAACTACAGATAACTACATATTTAATGGTACAAGTTGTAGGTACATAAAAGGTGTGCAGGCACTTTACGGAGAGACTAATTATATAACCTTGATTTATTTTATTTATTTTTGGAAGTCTATTACAAGTTTTAATAAAATTTTGAATAATTCTAGGTCAACGTATTTATGGCCGCGGTAAGTAGTTGTCATTAATATGGATATAAGTTTATTTTTACAAATCTATTTTAGTAAACAATATTTTGTTTATTTTTTTAAATGCAGTAGGTAATAAATTCTTTTTACTGTGCTTTTTTATGTAGGTAGGTATAACTGCGGGAATATGCACCAAACCGTGATAAGTGGCGGAAGAAAAGGGGGGCTTTTGCCCAGCAGTGGGACACAAAATAGGTTATAAAAAAGTGTAACTACTGTAAAAAAATCACTGTATTGAAAATCTCAGGCTAAGACTATTGTTATTGTTATGTCTTAATTTGTATTTAATAATTATACAGTGTGCAATTTTGATATAACCGCAAATTAAAACCAGACGTAAATTTTAGTGCTTTAAAACAATCCTAAAATATTTTTTATTTAGTCTCAACTCGATAGTCTGTGCGGAAAGAGAAGAGTCGTGGAATGTATGGGGCCCAAATAGATTCCACGACTCTTCTCTTTCCGAACAGACTCTACCAGAGCATAGTTAATTTTGGATTTTTTTTGGAGCAGCAAAGTATTTCATTCGTACGTCATAGTCACTTGTGACAGTTGTCGCGTCATTAAATGCGACGTTTTGAGTTAAAACAAAGTAGTGGTAGATTGCTTGCTGAATTATTTTATAGGGAAAAATAAAAGTCGTCCGTTTTTTTTTTAAACTTATACAAGTGTGTTCATTAAAGCTAAAAGTAATCCTTTGATTATGCGTTCGTATCATGAATACACGCTGTAGCAGTTTTGACCGAACGTTAACTGCGATTGGCCAATAACCATTACAAATTGAACCGTAAACCGTAACGGACGGTTACTGTTCACGGTTACAAGTGTGTTCATTAAAGCTTAAAATAACTATCCTTTGATTATGCGTTCGTATCATGAATACACGCTGTAGCAGTTTTGACCGAACGTTAACTGCGATTGGCCAATAACCATTACAAATTGAACCGTAAACCGTAACGGACGGTTACTGTTTACGGTTCAATTTGTAATGGTTACTGGTCAATTGCTTTAAAGCTTAGGCCAACACTGCGCTGTAAATTTAAAATGATGTATTTTGTGTAATTTATGTATTTTGTCTGTTTGTGTGACTATATTTTTTTTCAATCATGCCAAAGAATAGGCATCGCCATTCAACGAGGGAACGTAGCCAGCCTTATGGGCACCCTTCCGTAGGGGACAGACCTGGGGGGGGGGGGGGGGGAATAGGAGGTTTTTTTAATATTCTTATTTATGTTTATTATTTTATTAGATTTAATTTAGTTAGTTTCATGATATTTTTTGTGCAATTCTATAAATAATTAAACGATAGATAATATTTTTTTATTTGTTTGTTTAGATTGGCAGTACGAAGTTAGAGTCAATCATTGAAGATGTTGTGCCCACGGTACGCATCAATCAATAAATAGTAAAAACAGGGTATTTCCTATAAAACGAGCAATAAATCAAAATGGAGATACCTTGGAGTATCCAAAGTTACCACAGTATGTCACACTAGGTAGTAGCAAAGAGATTTTGAAATAGAGGTGGATTGTCAAAGAAAATTTTGTAGCCACAGTAAATTTACTGCCATCTTTTTCGACACACGATTATAACTTTTAGAACGCCATTAGACTTTTATCCTTATTATTTTACTGATACCTATATGTTAAATATCAAAAAGTGGCGCCATCTTACCGGGCACAACCTAAAGGTTATGGCGCCATCGCTCGAAACGATGTCGCTATACCTTTGGCCTTTGATCTGTTAGATAGCGTTCTAAAAGTTTTAATCATGTTTCGAAAGATGGCAGTAAATTTACTGTGGCTACAAACTTTTCTTTGATAATACACCTATATTTCAAATTTTCTTTGGTAATAGCTTCATGTTTGCGGCGTTTAGGGTAGAAACCCTGGGGCCATGGGGGCCCAACGTGCGTCGCCTCTATGACGAGCTGCGCCTTATAGAGGCTTCTGGTGCTGGCCAATATTTTGCTCAGTGGATCAGCATTGCCATCCAGCTAAACAATGCGGCATTCTTCCAATTTTTTTATTTATAAGTTTTTAATTTTAGCGATTTCTTATGTTTTACAGTAGATATGCCTACTTTGCCGCAATAATGCGAAATTTAGCACATTACGTTACTATGTCGAACATTTAAAGGGCCATATGTACTGTAAAACGTTGTACAATACATAATTCGCAACTCGTGTCGATTTAAAACACTCCCTTCGGCCGTGTTTTAATTTATCACCACTTGTTTCGAATTTCCTATTGTTTGCACTTGTATCGTAATGTACTATTACATAATTGTTTTTGTTGTGTCAGTAAAGTTCCTGTCCATTAAGTTACCACCAAGTGATTTAAATCCCACCTAAATTGGAGGAGGGTATCCCAATATGGGACCGGAAGGAAACTCGGCGGGACACATCTTTTCAAAGCATTACGATTATTTTCAAAACGAGTTTAATAAAACTCAAAGTAAATAAATAATTAACCTACTAACAATCTCTATTATGTTTCAGCATGGTACAGAAAAGGAACAGAAAGCACAAGAAGTAGGTTACGAACAAATTACTAAAAAAATATTTTACTATAATATTACATATTAATATAACGTGTCAGCAACATAATTTTAAATAAATAAGTTGTTTCTTTTAAATTCCTTATACTTTTATTTATTTAAACGAAAATTAATTCTTATTGCAGCTGGTTCGTAAAAATAACTAATTTACCATTTTTAATTCATACCTATATATATTTTTAATTTAAATTTTATTAACAGTTGTTTAAACAACGATAAATAATTTATACAAAACATTTCAGATAAAGGAAGCACTGGTAGAAGTAAGATATTACAACTTTGATTCTCTATTCAAATAAAATAAAATATCTAACAGTTATTTTTCTTCTTTTTTATACTAATAAGTTATAAATTATATTTACTATTTATTTATTGGTATTCATTTATTCTTATGACTTTATGAGAATACAACATTTATAGTGGCACTCCTATACTTTTCCACAGTCAAAATAGTGTAAAATCAGCTTAGACGGTCTCTACTTGCTTTTAATTTGCAATAATTCATTTCCCTTATGCAGCAAGAAACGAAGAATCTCAAGTTAAAACTGAAGCTTGCACCCGATCAACCTGCTGTGGTAAGAATACTCTTCTTATTTCCAATAACATGCGTACAATTTTAACGTATACTCAGAGGTGGCGTTAGGCGTGGGCCACCGCCGACGGCCTCGCGGTCCGAGGGGACTCGCGCTTCAAATGAGTATATCTAGTTTAACAGTCCAGACGCGGTTTATTTATTTAGTATACATTTTATTTTGACACTTGGAGAGAGTTTACACCTCCAAATCTTATTAGTATTAGTACTCTGACATTGGGGACCTTTTACATCTCCAGATTTAATGTATTTTTAACCATAGAGACTATACATCTCTATTGTATTGTAGTAATTATTGATGATTACTATAACTAGCTTATATCTAAAATAGGCCCTTGAGGCATTGTACCAAGGATGCTGGCGGCATTTCCTCGTTGTATCGCAATACTGATACGTTGTGCGAGGGAGCCGCCAGCTCTTCGGTCACCAGTTACGTCAACCAGACGTTTCGCGATTTCTCCATTTATTTATTTTATGTAATGTTTACCCAGGTATTGGCTGTCGTATTTATAAATGTTGTTATGTATTTTTCATGTCACTATATGATGTTACTATAATGTTTTACTGACTTGTAAAAGAGCCCTTCAGGCCTACTTGCAGAATACATTTTTCTCAACTCGGAGACAACGTAAAAATTTTCGTTATTTCTTACGCCACCGGAGGGCCTCGCTAAATGTACCTTGCCCACATAACATTTTGGTCTTACCCCAGTAATGCGTATACTGATATCAGAATTGTATCTAACTTAGGTAGGTCATTCAATTAGCGTTATTCGGTCGTATTTGTCCGTACATGTATTGACTGTTCCAGTATAATAAACCGAAATAAACTTCTGCAATCAGAAGTAAATTAACAAAGTTCAGGAACAAAGAAGGTGATTTTCGATTTGTAACTAGACTTAGACAAGATGACAGTCGTGGGTAAAAAGCGCAAAACGAATTATAATTAATTGTATTTAAGCTAGCTACAGTAATTAAAAGGGTGAATCAACTTTTTTGTTATTCGTTATCATGGTTAAGTTCTCCTGGGTCTCTCCTTAAATTCTCGTTTTGTGTCTTAACCAGATTTTAAGGACTCTGAGTCTGGAGGGACCCAAGAATCAAAAATATATTTTTGTGGTTATTTTAGGCTTTTTCGGTAATGTAATGTATATAGTAGACCAGGGTATAACAGTTCGTCCATAGTAATTATTATCTCTTGGCCGACGGGACCAAATAACAACTAGAAATAGTTAATCTCATCTAAGTATAATTTTCAGGAAAAATCCCAGCTGGCCTCCGTAAGTACTCAAGCGAAAAAACATTTTTTCGAACATTGTGGTATTGTACAGCCATTTGTAGTCAGCTGCAGAGAAAAGGTACAGTCGTCATCAAATATATCGGACTGGCCAAGGTGCTCACAAATATCTGAACACGCCTCTATTGTCAAGGAGTTAGAGTGCGTGTTCAGATATTTTTGAGCACCTTGGCCGCTCCGATATATGTGATGGCGACTGTATCACCTCTGCATAGAAGTTTGTATGCAGTTTTCATTTTTTTGGCCCGAGTTTCTTGCCGGTCCCATATTGGGATACCCTCCTACAATTTAGGAGGGATTTAAATCTCGGGTCAGAGCTGTTGGGTTAGAGCCGGCGTAGCTTTATTTGACGTTCATAATTACATTGCAATATACTTGGAAAATAAACTATCTTTATTTTGATTAAAAAAATGAATAACTCTTTTAATCTTGACTTAATAAAAAGACATATCTTTCTTATTTTTTATGACTTAATTAGATAATAAATCAATATATATCTCCCTTGAGTTTTTTTCTGAATCCGAATAATGAATGGAATATTTGCGGAACCTGTAGTTTTTTTAGTTGCATAAACGACGTAAGCACCAAAAAGTTCTATGGCGCTTAATACCATTGTGAATTCACTGTGGTAACGACTTAACGAACTAAGTATTATCTCTTACATTTTCTAAGGCTCACAGATCCACTAGTTACTCGTAGATTCGTACTATGTACTTTGCCGCTCTTTTTTAACTTAAAACGATAATATGACTAATCAGTGCAAAGTATGCATATTTCGTCAACTATATATAGAGTTCTAATAATATTTATCAATATTATATTTAGAAGCGGTGGTGGCTGAGTGGATATGACGTCCGACTTTCAATCCGGAGGTCGCGGGTTCAAATCCTGGCTCGTACCAATGAGTTTTTCGGAACTTATGTACGAAATGTCATTTGATATTTACCACTAGCTTTTCGGTGAAGGAAAACATCATGAGGAAACCTGCATACATCTGCGAAGAAATTCAAAGGTGTATGTAAAGTCCCCAATTCGCATTGGGCTAGCGTGGGGACTATAGCCCGAGCCCTCTTGCACATGAGAGGAGGCCTGTGCCCAGCAGTGGGACGTATATAGGCTGAATTATTATTATTATATTATATTTATAGTATGTATGTAATGTATATGTATGTATGTGTGTCTTATATTATATCTATAGTGTGTATGTATGTTTGTATTTATGTGATATATATATATGTAGTTTATAAGTATATTAGTTTGCTTTTATTTTTAATTCATTCACTTTTTTTTTCTCTCTGCACCAATTGTGTCTCTGTTTGGCCCTATGGTTGTCTGGTAGAGAATGCCATTTGGCATTAAGTCCGCCATGTGTACATATTTTGTGCAATAAAGTTTAAATAAATAAATATTTATTATACTATATGACCGGGTCTTGCTTCACGTCTTTTTCGTTAAAATATAGTTTATTTTTTTATTTGCAGGGACTTCGTCCAAAACAGGTCGGTCATCCAACATTACCCTGACGTGTTATAACGTTACATGTTTTTTTTTTATATTTTTAAGTAGAACTGTACTAACTGTAGTAGTACATTACGATACAAGTGCGAAAAATAGGAAATTAAAACACGACCCAAGGGAAACGTTTTACAGGCCCTTTAAATTTTCGACATAGCTACGTAATGTGCTAATTATCGCACTAGTGCGATAAAGTAGCACCATATTATGTACTGTAAAAAATTTCATCTCATACAAAAAGCTACAATCCATCACATTTTTTGGGGATATGAAACAAGACAACGAATATAATTTTGACCCATTATACCCCAAAAAATATATTCTTCATCAAATATAATCTATAATATAACACAAGTAGAAGTGAGTATAAGTGTGTGCGCGTGGCATGTGAGTGTGTGTGTTTATTGTGAGTGAGTTTATTACATTTCTGTATCTACTGAGATAATTATCTTTGATTTTTATTGCAGTTTCTTTCAGCTTCACATTCTTCGGTATGGAAAATAATTTCACCTCGCCTATATAAGTACCTACAAGGTGTGACTAAAATAGTGGGAATCCATTTAAGAGCCTTACTTGATAATGAAAAAATAGAAGTATTTTTTTTTTGCTTTTGCATGGAGGATTGGCTATCTTGGCCGACCTGCCCCATAAAAAATTTCGCGAAAAAAAAAACCTACTTTTTTGAAAAAAAAGTGGGAATCCGTTTAACAACATATTAGCTATCGAGTATATCGAGATCAGTAGGGCTAAGATGGT
This sequence comes from Cydia pomonella, assembly GCF_033807575.1. Taxonomy (NCBI): domain Eukaryota; kingdom Metazoa; phylum Arthropoda; class Insecta; order Lepidoptera; family Tortricidae; genus Cydia; species Cydia pomonella. The sequence continues at coordinate 12,752,811 of NC_084725.1, read as the reverse complement.
CGACTCTTTATCATTTGTGACCATGCCTGTCACGTTCTAACAAGTTTCTAAGTGCGAAAGTGACGGGCATAGTGACAAGCGATAAAAATGGAACCATGCTGCCACTGCAGTAGGGCTAACATCGTCGACTCTTTATCATTTGTCACCATGCCTGTCACGTTCTAACAATTATGTAAGCGCGAAAGTGACGGGTGTAGTGACAAGTGATATAAATGGAACCATGCTACGACCGCTGAATAGGAAAAAGTAGAAAACTGATGCAATTTTTATTTTTGAAAAAGTAACTATCAGGGAAAAATTATCCCGCTCATGAAATATTAATATAATATAAGTAATTCAATATCCTTTGCTTTTGAAAGTAAACTAAATCACCCTTAATTTTAAATTAAAGTACAGTTTCTTAATAGTTTAATTAATTGATTTATTTACAGGGAAATAGTTTTGAGGTATAGAAACTATTTTGTTTTATTAAAATTAATTTGGCCTAGATTTATATTAGATGGCAAAATTATTTTGGTGGTAGGAGAGTAGGGAAAACATATGCACAAATCACTCGAGGTTTTTTTAGCTATTTTTGGACCGCTTTCCTCGTAAGTGTACACGGTGCTACATGAGGAACCCGAAAGCTTTTAGCCACGTACGTCTGTGGCCAAAAGATGGAATAAAAATGAGTTTCAGTAAATTTCGCCAAAAAAAATTTTTTTTTTTAAATTTTGAACGTATTTGTACATAAAAAGTTAATGTTCATGTAGCACCGTGTATACATCGCGCTCGCGCTAATATGCCAGATGCATAGAAAGTAAGTTATGTACGCGTAGCGAATACGTCAGAGTCAAACTCGTGGTAAGGATACAGGTGTTTGATTTTTTTTTTCCTTTCCCTTCGAAAGAATGCGAAGTTGTATCCTCATTTACTGATTATCTTTATTTGCAGGATGAGACGCGGTTATCCTCTAAAAATTCTGGGGTATAACAAATATTTTGTTTAATTTAATTAGGATTAATGTGGTCTTAAAATGTATGGCCAACTTGTTTAAAACCCCGGAAACACCGAAATACAGACAGAAACCCCATAAAGATGGATTTCCCCTCCCTCTCTCTCGTCTGTATGTCTGTGGCGTAGTAGCTGTTGGATGGGCCGATTTTGACACGGTTTTTATTATTATTTAGAAACCAAAAAGTCATAAACATATCAGGAATGCAATAATAAATAATAAGAGAAAAAAAAAAGACCTGGAGGTTCATTATCATAAATTATGTTCACTGAAATAACTAAAATTATAGCTAATTCATATTTATATCAGGTAGAAAAATAACTGTACCCCTAGTGTAAATAAATTCGATTTTGAAACGTGACGTACGCGTTTGCGTTTAGTCTCATTTTGTATTGGATTTAGAAAGAGCGCGCCAAGCGGGACGTTTTGGAAACTCAAAATCCTATACAAAATGAGACTTAACGCAAACGCGTTCGTCACGTTATGATGTTGATAAAATTTACACTAGGGGTACAGATATCTGTCGTTTTTTTACGTGAAAGTATGTTTTCTTGCGGTAGTTCTTAGCTAGTAATGTTTTATAGAAATCGATTCAGCACTTTTCCAAAATGATCTAAGGCATTTATGGATATGGATAGCGTAAGTTTTTCATTTTATTAAAATTATGGTTATATCGGGTGCAGGTATAATTAATTCACAATACTTGCCGACGTTTCGAATCCTAAAGTCCTATCCTAAACAGTGTTCTTGGTCAACGGAAAACAGTACTAGTAAACGATGAAACCACGTACCTAAGCCGTTGGGATGGTTTTTAAATTCGTCAAACTTACTTACTGCTGTGTCGTAGGAACCTGAAGTGGATCTTGGCCTCCAACACCAAAGACCGCTATGCTTCTCTGTCCAAAGCCGTCTCCCAGTCGACGGCGCCGTTTTCGCACATCGTCTCCCGTTTTAATTACGTTTAAATACGCGATATCCATGACCATGCGTCATGACCTACGCTTGCGAAACGTGGCGCTAACGATGTGCAGAATGAAGAGGCTCAAAGTAGTAAAAAGAGCAATGGATCGCAGTACGCTCGGTATATCTCAGAATCCGAAACGAGAAGATCCGACGACGGACCAAAGTAGTAGAAATCAGTCGGCAGATTGTTACTCTGAAATGGGCCTGGGCCGGGCACGTATGTCGCAGAGATGACGGGAGGTGGAGCAAGCGTGTCTTAGGGTGGAGGCTTCGTTCAACAAGACCAGATCACACACCTCCAACTAGATGGGAGGACCATATCAAAGATTGCGGACCCACTCTGGAGGAGAGAAGCAGCAAATCGGACTGCTTGGAGATGATTTGGAGAGGCGTATGCCCAACAATGGGCGCATCCTCGCTGAGGAAGAAGAAGATTCTTGATATAATTCGTTTATAGTTTTATTTCATGAATAACTATCGCGTTAATGAGGACAATACTTTATTCTTTTATCATTGTTCAAGTATCTTTTATTACAGATTAACAAGGAAAATACACTGTGCATGTTTACACCCGAAAAGCAGTATTGCGTGAAACAGATAAAGGCAAGTTTCGTTAATATACAATAGCACTATCACCATAAACAACTTACTACACTGGCTCAGTGACCTAAACAGGATCTTGGCCTCTGACACAAGAGAACGCCATTCTGCCCTATTCTGCGCCACTTCACGCCCGTTGGGCATTCCGAGGGCGGACAGGTATTTAAACGTTTCATCACTCCTGCAGTATCTGGGACGCCCAGTACTCTCAGTGACCCAAACAGGATCTTGGCCTCTGGCACAAGATAACGCCACTCTGCCCTATTCTGCACCACTTCACGCCAGTTGGACAGTCCGAGGGCGGACAGGTATTTAAAGGTTTCGTCACTCCTGCGGTATCTGGGACGCCCAGTACTCTCAGTGATCCAAACAGGATCTTGGCCTCTGACACAAGAGAACGCCACTCTGCCCCGTTCTGCGCCATTTCACGCCAGTTGGGCATTGCGAGAACGGACAGGGGCCTTATTCGAGATGCACAACTGTCAAATTTCGCGTCCACATCAAATCAACACTTGATTCTATCGCATGTTGATTGTATCAAGTGTTGATTCTATCAACTGTGGATATTATCATTTGGAACAATCAAAACTCATTCATAGAAAAAATAATCAAACAAAAATCAACTTTGTTTATTACTACTATATAGTTTGAAATGGCTCTGAACTCGAAGTGGTTCGATTTGATTTGATTGTCACCTGACTGTGGATTGCTAATGTCAAATTTTGACAAGTGTTGATTTTATTGCTAGACTTTATTGTCCATGGGCTTGGGCACCATCTTGGATTTTTTGACGTACGACAGGGAATACCCTTCCTTTCCTACAATATATGGCATAGAGTAAAGCGTCTTTTTTTTTTAAACATAAGTTTACAGGAATCAGCGACATCTTGTATTCGATAGGATAAGTAATGCGCTATGAACAATGCGGCGGCGAGTAGTGAAACTGTACCTGACAACGTCAATCAATTAAAAAGTGACCACACAGTTGATGGTCGATAAAGGCGATTATTAATTGAATTTTAACGACAATAAAGAACTATTGACATGCGATCTTTTTGTTGAACCCACACCTACACGTCGAATAATGCTCGCTCCACATATTCTCCTATAAACGCTCAAAATTGTAAAAAAAATTGATGCAATTTACTCCGCACCCAGTCTCAAGTTGCTTCTAAACCACATTCACGAACCAAGTTGTAACCTAACACATCTGTAAATATGGCATATGATTTAGAGATAAAGTCCGTTTTTTTTTAAATTACGAGATGGTTCATGAATAACCTTTATTACTATAAAAATAATACTACATTTGTCAAAAAACATTTCTGTATTGCGCTATTACATAATGCATAAAATTGATATAAAGATAGGTACCATAGTCGCTCGCTCACTTGGTCTATCAACAACTATTTTAATGCTCTTTGTACTCGTATACGCGACCCCATTGTATGTACAGTCGCAATCAGATATATCGGAACGCATGTATGAGATCTCAAATTATTAAGATAAGACCTACTGTACTGTCTATATTACTTACCAAGACCTAAGTACCTATTATTTATATGTACCTACACAAAGAGAATTCCTATGTTAAAAGGAGATTAAATACATATTTTGTTATTCAACTACAAATAAAATAAAATTTATCTTTTTCAGTTAACACATTTTTTTACCGATTTCTTTAATAAAATAAAACATTAAAGTATTATGTGACTATAATTCACTGTCTTCGGTGTAGATTATTTACTGATGTTCCAATTTCCTGTATCAGTTTGGTACCAGGAAATATAAAAACTACACCTCTTCAAAAACTTTGCTGATAGTTCGACATCTGTAAGTTTAAATATAAAACATGATAAAAACACTTAAGTCAAAAACGTATACATAAAATATTTGCCCTATATTCTGGTCGCTCGGTAGGGTGCCCAGAAGGCTGGGTGCATTTCCGCGCTGGTTAACAATGCTGATCCTCTGGTCACCAGAAGCCTATATAAGGCGCTCTCATAGAGCCACGCTAGTGCCCTAGAGTTTCAAATTCAACCCCAAGTGCTACAAATATGTAGTTAAGGGTTTAAATTCTGGATCAAGAACATGGAATACTATTCGCTAGTAAGGCCATAGGTATTAGAAAAAAATAATAGTAGGAGACGGCCGTGGTCATGGTAGGTGGTACAGGTGGGCCAGGCAAGCTCTGAAATTATGCACCTATTTTACTATAACTTTGTTCACCTGTGTATATTTACTGTTTCCATGATAATCATTTTTAATATGTTGCCCGTGTAATCGGGCTGTATAATTGGTCTCATATTTTTTAACACAAAATCATAATTTTAATTCAATAATTAATGGTGTTTTACATATTAATCATTAATATACCTATTTTGCAAAATTTTCTTGCATATAATAATATTGTTTACTTCAATTGACGTGTTTATTATTTTCGTTACTATGTCAACGTTAATACTTAAAAAATTATAACGTGAAGGTTGAGTCCGCAGTACAGTTACAGTTTACGTACATAGTGGCATTAGCACAGTCGGATTAGGACCAAACTCGAAATGTCTGAACAGTCATGAAATTTGGTATGTATATACGCCCCTTAAAGGCCCCTTTTTCATGCCCACACCATTTGACATTTGGGGACCTCGAGGAACCGCAGCCATCTTGGAAAATGTGGACCATCCAGGAGGAATTCGCGTTTTACTCTAAATCTACGTTCTTTATTCAATAATCGTGTAAGGCAACATTCAAGCTTATAAAATTCTACATAAAATAGTTTTAGACATCTTTGCGAAAAAAAATGATCTTGCTTTAAAAAATACTTGCTAAACCCAGATTTAGCCCTTATACCCTTTCATGGGATATTCTCTTAATAGGAAACTTGGAAGAATAAAAATTCCACTTTTAACTATACATTTGTACATAATCTACCCCAATATCAATATTTTACTTGACTGCAACTTAACCAGAAAGTAGGGTTATGGGTATAAGTACTGAGGATTCAGGACAACCTGTAGCTTAGGATACTGGACGGATTTTTTAAATGACGTATTATTTAGCCCTAAACCTTTTTCTTCCGTTAATTTTAGTAACTTTGTATTGCATAGCACTTGTATACTAACTGTGGATCTACTGATGTCTGTTTTACTGTACTCCGCTCAATAGTTTAGGCGCTAGAAGAAAAAATATGATTTAATATTCGGAGTTCTCTCAAGGCGGCTGTATTGATTTTTCTTTAATAGAACAAGTAAAAGTAGGTTGTGAATGGCAAGAGGAATCTAACGATACATCATTTAAAAAAATCCGTCCAGTATCCTAATACCTAGCTACTGGGTGTACTGAATCATCAGTACTTACACCCATAACCCTTCTTTCTGGTTTAGTCACAGTAGAATAAAATGTTAATATTGGGGTAGACCACGTACAAATGTATAAGTAGTTAAAAATAGAATTCATATTCCTCCGAGTTTCCTTTTAAGAGAATGTCCCCTGGAAGTGTATAAGCGTTAAACTTAGATTCAGCAAGCATTCTCTATAACAAGATGTATTGTTCTGCAAAGATATCGAGGACTTTTTTGTGTAGAATTTAATAAGTTTTAATGTTGACTGTTGTGTTGATGGTACACATTTTCCAAGATGGCTCGGATTCCTCGAGGTCCCCAAATGTTAAATGGTTTGGGCATGAAAAAGGGGCCCTTAATTTATATACATAATAAATTTCATGACTGTTACAGAGATTTCGAGGTTGGTCCTAATCGATTATGCTACATTGTGCGTCCGCAGCAAATTCGGTTCTCCATACAAATGTAGTTACGCTCTCATTTTAAAATGACTTGCTAGATTGCTCTGAAACTTTGTACTTACAATAGGATATGGTATGTCTATGCCTATAATTAATTTAAAACATAAATGTGAAATGAGAGCCAATTAAGTTCAATATTAAGAATATGTGTCGTTGTTGACTCGCCGACAACGGAATTGAGATCTATATGGGTGCCATGTTCTGTGCTGTGTAGAAAATCCTGAAATTATAAAGGATTTGTCTTGGCTAGTTTTTACGTATAGGCTACGTATCACCGAAACGTCACAAACACCACGAAGGTTCGGCTTGTACGGGCCCTCGTTTTTCCTATATTCTTATACGCTGCGGGACCTGGACTATCCGAAAGACAGAGGAGAAGACGATAGACGCCCTAGAAATATGGTGCTGGAGGAAAATGCTGGGGATATCCTGGACCGAGTTTCGGACTAATGTCTCCATCCTTAAAGAACTCCGTATCAAGCAGCGCCTTTCGACTCTCGTAAAGACCCGCATACTCAGTTTTTTCGGTCATGTCTCGAGGAGGAACAACGACTCCATAGAGCGTCTAGTGGTGCAGGGTAGAGCAAACGGAAAAAGACCGCGCAAAAGGCCACCTATGCGATGGACTGACCAAATCAAATCTGCCATGAAGGGTCCCCTGAACGCATTTGCCAGAATGGCCCCCAACCGCGAAAAATGGCGAGAAATCGTGCGGCAAGCAACATCTGCGCCTGATATCAGCAGTTAACCACGACGCTCTGCAAAGAGTACAACGACAAAGAAGAAGAAGACGTATCATATTTGTCTAAAATTTGGTTTGTTGGTACACACACAAGGGATAGTCTCTAGCTAGGTACGGGGTGCCACACTCGTCAGCGCGACGGCGATATTTTTTACCTTTTACCTAATAATCTCAAATTTGTGTACGGGCTCAGCTCCTGTTTCGTCTTAAGCCTGAATTTAACAGATTCTGACTCACAGGGGGCTTTGAGCATGATGTTGCGTTCGTTTTCAAATTTTGAAAAAAAGAACTAGCCTAACAACACAATAAATGCTTGTTTTTCCGCATTCTTCACTATATCTCCCTGTCTCACTACTATCTGACCTTCTAACCCAGAGGGGAAAATATACCTTATTGGGGCTACTCCATCTTCCTCATGATAATATATTTTACTTTACTGAAAAGCAATCGGTACATGTTACAAGATGCACATTGTTAAGAGCCGGGGTTAGAACCCACGACCATTGGTTTTAAAATGAAGCTTTGTATATAATTTGTATTTTTATAATAAATCTGTTTTCTTGTTGACATTTTGTGGTATTGTATTGCTTTATGTTAATTGTCAAGATATTTCTTTCATCCTGGACAATTGTCACATGCGTCACCTGTACGTTTTTATGATAGATCTACATCGACGCAACTGCATGTCATTGTCAAAGAGCATATAATCACTACGTTTTAAGAGACGGGACTTTCATACTAGCGAGTGGAATCAGTTTGTTTCGCAAATCATTACCAAAATGTACGACAAAGAACTGTCAAAGAACCATAGTACCAACATAAGCGATTTAAATAGTGTAGTACGCTACACGCTTACGATTCTTATCGATATCGATAAAATGGGGAGGGTTGAAACATAGGCTCCTGTCTACAAATTTTGTACTCGAAATCAGGTTAGCATCGAGTCCACATTTAAGTTGTATGTTATATAGTGGATAGTTCTTAATTGGACTACTATCTGGTCGGGCTTAATGTGGACCCGAATTATTTTAATACAGTTTTTAAGTCGTGTTTTTTTATTTTATTAAATGCTTGATTTTCATAATGATGTGCACATACATGTTTGAATAAATGTAACTTTTCTATGGGAAGCTGTATCAGGTCTTCGTTCCCAACAAATTTGGCCCACTGCCTGCATCTGAAAACATACAGCCTTGGAAAAACATGACTTTATCTACAGTTTATATTCCATGTGTTTGCTAATGAGATGATCAACTGATTATTTCGCGCTAATATGCATCTATAAATCATGTTTTTCGGCATCCAGTTATCAACAACCCTTTATCAATGCTTTAACTTTTTATGTATTTATATGTCTGTTAATAATGAGAACGGGTCTGGCCTTGTTGGCAGCGACCCTGCCTATGAAGCCGATGGTCCCAGGTTCAAATCCTGGAATGGGCATTTATTAGTGTGATGAGCATGAATATTTGTTCCTGAGACATGGGTATTTTCTATGTATTTATAAATACTTATAAATTAGGTCTATGTACATATACTAAAGTATGAATGGCATGTGTTGTGGGTATATATATATATATATATCGTTGTCTAAGTACCCACAACACATGCCATTCATACTTTAGTACTAAGTCAGTCTGTGTAATAATGTCCTATAATATTTCTTTATTTATCATAAAAACAGAGATTAATTTTCTTACTTTTAGGTTAATATATTAAATAATCACTAGATAAAAATAATATGTTAACTAATGACCATTAATGCATAAGTAATAGATAATTTATGCATTATTAATCTTCGACGAATTAATTATGGTCATATTGCATGCTAGTTCTAAGGAAATTTCACATATTTAATTTAATTATTTACACTGATATACAAATAAAACTACAGTTATCGATACTTATAGTACATCCCTAGTTCACATCGAAAAATAATGTAAAACATCTAATTTTCGATGTGTTTATAGCCTGCTGACCCAAAATAAGGTCAAAAGTATCTAAAGCAATACTTACCAGTCTTCATCCAAGGGAAATTTCGCCATAAAATCCCTTTTTTCGTGATTTTCTCGAGTGGCTCGCTTGCCACATATTTCACACTTACTAAACCGTTTTCTCGCTGGCATTGTAACAAACTCGCTCTTTACTCTGATCACGGTTGACTATTTTCGATTTTTGCACTAAATAATAAAGAAATTACACGAAATACCCGAACAAAACATTGAAGCCTTCAAAACAAACAAAGCAATTAGGCTGACAGTAGACTTGATGTAAACTTGACAGAATAAATAGCACTGACGTTTTCTTTTTCTTCGTTGGCAATGATTTGCGAAACAAATTCCATACAAAACTTTTTTCTTCCTAGTTGTGTCAGCCTGATCGGAATTTGGCAGCTAACTCCATCTTGCGTCCAGTAGAAGAATCAAAATCGTACAGGTAAAACTACTCTCTGCCTTAGGATCCCCTTTTAAATGTCATAAATCCAAACATGGCAGCCATACCCATCGACAAAAAAGTCTACCGTTGATCTAATTTCATTTGACAGTTAACTAATACGTATTCGACACGCTTATATTTGACAACTAGAATCCTGACTAGAGCTGGGACTGCGTACCAAAAGTACGTCTCTGTTACTCGTACCAAAAGTACGTCTAAAATACCAGTTTTACGAGTATGACCCCCAATAGGCAGTTTACTTATTTGCCGTGCTTAGGCGTCTTACAAATAAGGATTATTTATACAAATATCGACTTATTATTTCGGTAAGGGTCGGAAATATGGTGACGTTTTGAGTGAAGCCTATGAATCTATTGTCATATTTTTGTTATATATTATTACATTATTTTTAGATACAACAGACACCCAGACGACCATCTGTTAACAAAATTTTATTTTACCTAAAGTAACGGTAAGAATGGAGGTACGAGGTGATAAAAGTTTCATATTTGTTTTATTTCAGAAATCAAAGTCCGTACTTTTAAATACTCGACAAGCTAAAAGTAGTCTATTACAAATAACCTGTTCCAAAAACTATTCCGGTACAACGCCCCGCCTCTAGTGTGGATATTGTTCACTGACAGGTGGTGATAATAGCAATTCGACAAGTCACAATATTTTTCACATCAAATGGAAATCAACACGAAACGTCACTTTTAGCATGTCGAATAAGGGCCCAGGTATTTAAAGGTTTCGTCACTCCTGCGGTATCTGGGACGCCCAGTACTCTCAGTGACTCAAACAGGATCTTGGCCTCTGACACAAGAGAACGCCACTGTGCCCTGTTCTGCGCCACTTCACGCCAGTTGGGCATTCCGAGGGCGGACAGGTATTTAAAGGTTTCGTCACTCCTGCGGTATCTGGGACGCCCAGTACTCACAACAGAATTATAATGCCAAGACTGACGTTGTTATATTTTAACACTCGTTGGCAAATAAGTAATATATGCATGTATTTATGTAAAGACTGACAAGATTTTATTTGGCCCAGAGCTAGGTCAATAATGTGCTAACAACTAGTCACTTCAGAAGGGAACTTTTTGCCCTTAATTAAGCTTATGTTCATAGACTAACGTACCGAAAAACTTACTGAATCAATTTAAAAATACTTTAACAATAAGATTACTAGTCTCACTATCAGGAAAGTATTACACGAGTCGGTCCATTCTATCATAAATATATATAAACATATATAATACGGGTAGTTGAAAATGTTGTCACAAACAATAGCTGATATTGTATACGTATATACTTAATTAAGCAAAATGATTACCCAATTTTTTAATTTGTGTACCAAGGGTGGTTCCCTGATCCCTATAAGACAGGTTTACCTAGTTTAGGGCTCAGGACACTATTCCTAGGCTTTCCAACAATAGAATGCTTCTAAAAATGTAATACTTTTCTACTGTGTAATAAGCTGCAATTTTGATACCTAAATAAATCATTTTTCATTTTCATTTTTTCATTTTCATTCTACCTGTCTGCCTAGTGGTTAGGGACTACCTGACTCATGGGTATTTTATATGTATTTAAGTATTTGAATAAGGTATATATCGTTGTCTAAGTAGCCAACCCACACCTATCAAAACACAAGTCTTATTGAGCTTACTGTAGGGATTTAGTTATTTATTTTACATATACTAGTTTTTAACACAAAAACATTTTCAAGTGTAACATTATGTCATCCACCCCTGTCAACCATCGCTGCTAATGTAATCAAAATGGCTGCCAGAGCTGTGCGTTACCTGTCATTATTAATATGCACTTCAAATATATTGCTATCTCTCTTCCTTACAAAGTTATTATCGTCGAATCAACTTACCCTGGTAACTTCTAGCCCCGCTCTCCCCTATGTCCCCTATATCGTTTTATTAGAAAATCTTACAAATATAAAATAAATAAAGTAAAAATCGACCATCAACATTACACAAATATTTCTATATAAATAAGTATTTTCATAAATTACTACTTGTTACAGGAGGTGTACGATCCAGCCGTAAGTTTAAAAAAAAACCAAAAGTTTTCATTATTATTTTATTACCACCAAAACCAATTCCTCTGGAGTTGCAGGCGTACATAGGCTACGAAGAGTGCTTACCATCAGACGGGCCGTATGCTTGTTTGCCACCGGCGTAGTAAAAAAAAAAAAAGAAAACAATTGTAGAAAAATGTTTGTCGGGCCCGGAGCCCGATTCAGACTTAACATTTTGTTATGGTCATTTTATTTCACCTGCGTCAATCAGCGAAATCCTCAAGGCCAAATCAAAACCAGTTAAAAACTATAACAAATTGTTCAACCAGGCTGCAGTTTTAAATTACCTTAAAACTTTATTTTTATTTTAATTGCCGAACATATATAAAGTAAGGACCCTAAGCACGTAGAAATTTGTACATTGACTCGCCTATTCTTATCTCTATCGCACACGCGTACCTAATTTTATTGTTGTCCCGCCCATGATGGGGCCTACCCCGAACACCGAATTATTTTACTCCAATTAACGAGTAATTAGAGTCACAGAGAAATAAGCCCGCATTTTGGGAATTCCGGTGTTCGCGGTTGGCCTTTTGAATGAATGAATGAAGTTATCGCGTATTTGGAAATTGCCTTCCGATGGACAGCAATGGAGTATTGCACGGGTTGTCCCTACGGACGCATTTTATTTTCTATATTGCGACTTTTTTTTTCGGGCATAGTACGATTTATCGACCGCCGCCATACGCACCATTAGAATTTCAACGTTAGCATTCCGATTTAAGGTTCAAATTAGATTACACTTTCTGGAAATGTTACTTGTCTTCAAATGATTCATCAAAGCTGGATTGATTGGAATATATTTGGATTTTTTGGAAAAACCTTGTAGATTGGTGCGGCCTGGAAAAGGGTTAATGCAGGTGATTATTTTTCTGTGCATATTTTTGACCATTAGTCACAGAATATCTTCAGAAAATAAGAATAAGAATAATTTATAAAATCATAAAATAATACATAGTAAAAGTTGCACAAATGCTGTCCTGTGTGTCCCAAACTAGGCTGAGCCTGTATCTTGGGACTCACAAAATTCGCGTTAGTTCGGCATAACGGTAGACAATGTCATGGAATACTCCAATAAATTAATGCCATAGAGATAGAAACATGCGGGTCAATATACTAAATTGTTCTAGATCATCATCGTCTTTATAAAAACTTTAATATGTTTTTTTTTTGTTCTAGCTCCGTAGTGGATACGATTTGGAATAAAGTCCTACTTTGGTGTTGTGCGAAATAAACAGAATTATTAATGTATGGTATTTTCTTATATATTTCTTATAAATCGTACACAGACACGGAATACATATACACATAGCACTCGATACATTTTTGACATCGAGAAACGGTCCATACGACTGCATTATCTATGAAAAGGTACCTTATTGTCGATGGCGCTTACGCCGCACTGCGTCGCGCGGCGTTGTATCGGAAGGAATGGTTTAACAGGAACAATAAGGTCCCTTTTCATAGATAACGTCACATATGATCTCCTAAATATACCTCGCCTATAGTTTCGAATATTAGGTACTCAGTACATAATTTTCCGATATTGAATAAGATTTTGGTAAAAATTAAAATTTTTGGTACATTCTTTTATTGCTTATTGTACTTTTCTTCCCACGGGCAACTAATACTCATCGAGTCTATTCTAAAAACCCTAAGCACAATTAGATTGCGTTGTTTCATCACAAAATTCCTATGGCCACCTCTTGTCTCCATCATCAGATCAGCTCAATGGTACCATAGTATTACATTGTCATCTGAGTTATATGTTTGCAAATTTTCATCTCAATCGGGAAGTGGATATTTAGCTTTGATTTGACCCACACTTCGTACTAACAGCCCAAAATAAAAGCTTGTAAAAAAGTTGTGATTGGATAAGTCAAACCTCATGCTTAGCATAGGGATTATACCTCTACGGTAAGGATAACCATCTATGTGTATGAAAAGTATCCATCAAAAAACATTAAATAGGTGGCGCCACAATATATCGCGAACAAATTTTTGGCTTTAATAAAAAAAAACAAATCACTGACAGCGCACTTCACTCCGGCAATGACGTCTAAGTTCGTGTCATGTCCTTGTGATACCCTAACGCCACCGGAGAGATTTCAAACTATTAGTTACAGCTCCCAGCTGGATACTTTAGCAACAATTCTCCCATAAGAGATTGTTCTCCTTACCTCTACCCTCCCAGAGTTTAGCATTTACTATTTTTGACGTTATCAAGCTGCTCGCAGTATTGAGTCGCTCGCATCGCAGCACAAAATACACGGATCATTTATAAGCTCTGGCCAGACTTCTATAGAAATTATTCTAGTGCGAACCTCGTACTTGACATCTTGCCCATATTAGTACTTTTCAAACAGGAAGGGTACGCTGATAGACCGAGGTTTTTGCCGGTCCCATATTGGGATATCGGATTACAATTTAGGAGGGGTTTAAATCTTCTCGGAGCAGGGGTGTAGGGTTAGAGCCGGCGTAGCTTTATTTGACGTTCATAAGCTCATTGTAATATGCCTACTTGGAAAAAAAACTATCTTTATCTTTCGGTATGTTCTCCATATAATTTTGAGAGATTTGGCGTTTTTAGTCACCGTACAAATCGAGTTTAGACAATACTATATTCACCGGGCATTTCCTCTATAAGCATATTGCATACTTCAGAGGCCTGTACCAACGAATCATTGGCGGATTTACCCTAAGGCCCAGTAGGCCCGGGCCCAGGCCGGCAAGACATAAGGGACGGCAGCAAGGCGGCAATCTACGTGATGGCTGCTGAGAAAGGGCGCTAGTTAGTTACCACTGGGCCTGAGGCCTATGGCGGCCAAGACTGCAATGTTTTTTTCGTATACGAGTATTAGAACCATGCATAGCCCTTAGTGTGGATTTGACAGCTAATGTAGGCGCTAATAGGGATCCATCCACTCCTTCTCAGAAAAAAGTCTTTAAATGGGTTAGTCGTTTATGGAATAGCCCCAATGATTGGCTTTCCTTTTGAATTGCTTAAGACTTAGCTCAAGGAAGATATACCGATACCGCAAAAATAAAAGGGTATCCTCTTCCCAATTCAAAAAAATATGACAACTGTCCTGTCAACGCACAGTCATTCACTTTATACATAAATAAGCAATTTTCTATTCTATTTTTATGAAGAGAAAGTTCAAAATGGCATAATCGTTACAATTTATAATCGATACCCCTTCAGCGGTTAGCGCTTAAAAACGGGTATCAGCTTACCCGTATTAGGTATGAAGCGCTTAAAAAACCAAATGAAAGGGTTTTAGTAAGGAATGGCTTTGGTAAGCAAAGCCCCTCGAAGGAGATATCGGACCGATCCCTCGCTATACAGGTCCGGATATTATGCGGTAATATAATATTTTTTTTTTAAATATGTAAAATCAATATTTATCTAGAATATTCATGGAGGAAAATGGGGACTACGTTTGTATGAAGCAGCAATCCACTATCGTTTGAAGTTTACCTGTTTTTCGATCCTCTCGAACAGCATCATGATGGAGTCCATGACTGTGGAAGCGAGATGGGTGTCCTGAGGTTTCGTGTAGCTTCTCCATCTGCAGACCTGGCGAATAAAATAAGGGAATGTAGACCTGACTATATGGTTTTAACTTCCAACTAGATAC
Organism: Cydia pomonella; assembly: GCF_033807575.1. Classification (NCBI taxonomy): domain Eukaryota; kingdom Metazoa; phylum Arthropoda; class Insecta; order Lepidoptera; family Tortricidae; genus Cydia; species Cydia pomonella. The sequence goes on along the minus strand of NC_084725.1, from coordinate 12,737,542 downwards.
CTCCACACGTTCCCGAGATAAAGGGTCTTGACAGACAGACAGACGAACGGACGGACAACAAAGTGATCCCTAAAAACATGAGGAATATCTTTAAACTCCAGACACATATCTGCATCCAGCAGAAGTTTAGAAATAAATAAAAAATTGAAAAATTCACTGCTTCGGGTGAGACTCGAACTCGCGACTCCGGCATACTAAAAGCTGCACACGCCACAAGATGTTCACGTTAAGATCCTCTCCCATTCGGTTTGTGAAGTTGCGGAAAGTTTTTCGGTTTATTTATAATATAGGAGGCAAAAGAGTAAACGAAACGCCTGATGGTAAGCGATCACCGACGCCTATGCAACACCTGAGGTATTGTAAGCCGAGGGCGCCGTGGTGGAATGTCATCGATCCCAGTGCGCCCTTACAAATGGCAAAGAGAGAGGGGAGGGCCAAGTTCTTCCTCTTGCCAGGAGAGTCCCACACACTGCGTAAATGCATTCCCAATCCGTCAAAAAGAAAGGTACTGTAAGGGCAATGCCGGCCTTCAAGATGGGAATACGCTCTTTTCTTGAAGGTTTGGAGGTCGTATCGGTTCATAAATACCGCAGACGACAGTTCATTCACAGTTTAGCTGTGCGAGGCAGGAGTTTCTCGAGAAATACACAGTTGAGGACTGCCAGCCAAGACTGTCAACGACAGGTTATAAAAGTTCTCAGAAATTTCAGACATAAAGAGCTTGTAGACGGTCTTACCTGATAGATGGTCTTATCCACGTTGACTTTATTTATAGTTACATTAGATACCTCAGTAAACATCAGTTTGACGAAGATCGGAAGAGAACAGCTGCTTATAGCGTTGAACACCAAAAGCCCTCTCTAGTTTCTCGCTGATTCCGCATTCTTGTTAGATCACTACACCTTATAAAACAAGATCCCCTGCCGCGTCTGTGTGTCTGTATGTTTGCGATAAACTCAAAAACTACTAAACGGATTTCCATGCGGTTTCACCTATCAATATAGTGATTCTTGAGGAAGGTTTAGGTGTATAATTAGTTTAACAGTGTGAAGCCGGGGCGGGTCGCTAGTTATTGTATATAACAGAGAGGAAGAGCTTCGCTCCTTCGAACCTGCTGCCTCCTGTAAGTGGAGCATGTGCATAAACGAAAGGGTCAAAAGTGAAGAAAGAGTTTATAGCCGGTCTTAGCTGCCAGACGGTATTTTCCACGTTGACCGTACACAGTGTTAGATAACAGTATAATTATAATTACTTCAGCAAACACCAGCTTGACGAAGATTGGAAGGGAACAGCTGCCTATAGCGTTGGAGACCAAACGCCACTGATAGTTGGATAAGTCCCGAGCTGCCGATGCCATCCATAACCTGGAAATAATAAGAAATACGGTGACATTCGAATGACGACTGCATGATGACGTGCGTGGTGGAGCGCACTGGTGGTGTGCTGAGCGAGTGCAATGAAATGATATGAAAATATGAAATGAAATCAATCATTAAAAGTAAGTACACGCAATTCAAGTCCAATATTATTTTTGACAGTGTTATTTTACTGATAAACTGGTTTGTAGTAGAAGTAAAACACTTTATTGCACAAAACAAGTACTTGTCAAAGAGAATACAATAAATGTGTACAAATGCGAACTTATCACTTGAAGGGAATCTCTTCCAGAAAACCTTTGCCAGACTATATCAAAGACTATACTATATAGCGTGTCTCCCACCATGCAGCTTTTTAAATACAAAGTTCTATTCTATTCGCTAAACTGAGCTACTTTTATTGTGGGACCAGTCCCGAAATCGCGAAAAAATTATTAGCTTTTTACATACATTTTTGCTGATAAGATTTTGATGTTTTCTATGGAAAAGCCATAATTTTTTTCGTGATTTCGGGGTTGGTGCCATAGTAAAAGTAGGTTGGTTCAGCAAGTCCCTAAGAGCCCTCCATTTTAGGGGCTCCCCGCGGTTTTCATAGATTTTTGACAAGGTTTGAGGTACTCTTACATTTGCAATTTTGCACTTCAGATAAAATTATAAGATAAGACAAACGGCTATCGGTTCTTCAATCTTTTATCTCATTCGTTTCTGCCAGATTTTGAAAAAAAGTGCTTATTTTTTACGATTTTTTAAAAATATTGTGTATAAAATCACTTTTTTCATAACTCGATTGCTGAGCAGGATCTCACATAGGTATACGAGTCACACAATAGTTATGGCCAGGAAACCAGTTTTTTGGCCTAAAATTGTTCAACTTTGATGCCAATTATCTCGAACTTTGAAGTAAATATGGGATACTATATTGTTTAAAGCCGTTGATGTTAATATGATAAGCTACAAAAACCATTAGAAAACTAAGGGATTCAGATCGAAGGTCATTGGCGCCAGGGAGCCATTTAAAGTCCCATGGTGAGAGACACGCTGTATGTCTACCGAAGAAAGTTACGACTATACTTACTTCAGGATCTGCATGGCCAGATCCTCCCCCAGCGCAGTGACTTCCAGAAAGTTCTCCTCAGAGTCGATCATGCGGCGTAGGACGTCATACTCCTTCGAAACCTCAGGGTTGGCTTCCTCGCAAGCACAGGTTACTATGATCTGTAAGTTTTGTAATGAGGTTAAAAGTCAGATTTAAAATTTCAAGATTTTTACTGATTATTAATGGCTAAAACAGAACTTTTTTAATAAGAACCACGAGATTTATAGGTACCTACGTAATTATGTCTCGTATTACATAATAAAGGATGACTCACGCTAGAACGGCCCGGGTCTGGGCCGAGGCCACCGACGCTTCATTTTCTATGACAAGTGTCTGATGCCTCGGCCCAGACCCTGGCCGTTCTAACATGAGTCATCTTTAATGATGTTAAAACTATTAAAGAAGATGCTTGTAGGATTTGGTCAAATAAATAAATAGCTTGTATGACAACGTCTACTGAAACTTTCCATAAAACTTTACGGGCGTGATTTAGTTAAATTATGTTTATCCCTTTCTTCCTTCCCAATTCAGGCCAACAACGCGTTTATGAATAACGCCATAAGAACACACTACCCACTTGGAAATATAAATTTGTTTTTGTTGGTCTTTGGTGTGCACACTTGCTCATAATGTGTCAAAAAGCAAGCTAATATATGTGGAAATGGTACAGAAAAATTGTCAAATAACAAGTATGCTACTTGCGAAAATTTAAGATATAACTTCTTAAACCTTTTTGAAGTTCAGATATTGGATACATTTGATCTCTAGTATAATCCTCTACCTTGCAATGTGGCGGCAATCTCGATGGCAACCAAGACACCTTATTATTTTCAGTCCCAATTCCTGTTAACTGGTCTACAGAATCCAGGAATAGAAGCAGAGGCTGCTGAGCTGTAGCCATGGTGAGGAGTTGCTTGAAGTGCGCTGTGAGAGGCACCAGGTCATCGGGGATGCTCTCGAAGGGGAGCGCAAAGTTGTAGGAAATCTGGAGAGCAGATTTGAAAGGGTAGACGTTTATAATCTAATTAAAACCTTGGGTTACAATTGACGTTAAATGTTGCTAGGTGGCAATGAATGTATTAACAAAATATCAACGACACTTAATCGTTGATATACAATAAACAACAAATCTTACTGTTGAGTGCTTTTGTATTTAAATCGTTTGAGTTATCGACCGACACGAGCCGATCTGATAAAAAGGGTCGATTTTTTTAAATCTATTTTTTATGGACTTCATAGCTCATGTTTCTTACCTGCTGGCAAATGGATATGAGCGTCGGAGTAAGCGCGCTGGAGTCAGGAGTAGTTCCAAGAAACCTGATGATATTGGTGGGCCGCACTTCAGCAAACCAGGACTCTAGGCACATTGCTGCGCTCTTTGAGAGTAAACTGGTTTTACCGCAGCCACCTGAATGAAAAGATTTGGAAGCTTGATGCTTGAGGTTTTGGAAATAATACTCATGTTGCTGTTAGGAGAGCGTATGTAGACATTACTTGCGTAATTAAACCCTCAAAAATGTCTGGAAGAGGGCGAGAGAGCGATCTGAGGAGATATCGGAAACAGGTAAACGGTAAAAAAGAGATGGCGGAATAGTTAGACACATTTCTCATATTCTAGTTAGGAAATAAGCGACAGAATCAAATGATAGAAAAAGATGGTAAGCCTTTGCCCAGCTGTGGAACACTAAAATGGCATAATTAATAAAAATGAAATAGATCAATAGAATTCAACCGATAAAATCAAGTCAAGAAAAATGAACCTGGGGTACTACCTAAGTAGACAGACAACAAAATCAGATAAATACCTTCTCCGTACAAAACCAATGGCTTATCGGACCCATTCTTCATGTAGTTCTCGACGAAGTTTAGATCATCTTCTCGACCGTGGAACACCTTGACTGAGTTGTTACAAGCGTGGAGATGCTGAAGAATTTCTGTTACAATTTGGCCTTGTGCGCTGCTGTCTTCTTTGCGCATTGCTCTGAAAAAAAAAAAAAAAAAAAAAAATTTTTTAAATACAGAATAATAGAAATTGTGGACTTAATGTCTTAAAGCATTCTGTGCAAGTCAACGAAAGGGCAAATGCCGAAGCAGAAGTAGGTGCAGGATCTTTTTAAGTTGATAGAATTGTAACACACAACAATAGGTAAGAATTAATCCAGGGTAAAAAATAGCCGCTACTGCATGAGGTCGTAGCCAAGCTGTAACGAATAATATTCCAGCAATGCTTACTCGCCATTCGCATAGCACATCCTCATGACCTCAGGAGTAGGTAATTGCCCTTTATACGTCAGAAATAGTGTCTATCAAACTTACTTACTTACTGCTGTGGCGCAGCGACCCGAAGTGGATCTTGGCCTCCGACACCAAAGACCGCCATGCTTCTCTGTCCAAAGCCTTTTCTGTCCAATCAACGGCGTCGAGTTCGCTAAGGTCTTTTTGCACTTTACCTCTCCAGCGGTACCTAGGGCGTCCAGATGGTCTTCGGCCATTTGCAACTCCAGAGTACGCCCTCCAGACTGCACGAACCTCACCCATCCGGACTACGTGCCCGAGCCATCGGAGTCTGGCGGCTTTCGTTTCTCCAATGATGTTCGGCTCGGACAACAGATCTTCCATCTCCTGGTTCCTGCGGAGTCTCCAGGTTCCATCCTCTCTATGTCCTGTTTATCAAACACTTAACACTATATACCATTAGTACTGAACATTACTTACCTATCCACTAGCTTTATGATGTTCTTGTAAAAGTGTGAAATGAAGTGGTTGAGGTATTCTCCGTGGGTTTCGTTGTCAAGGCCCTCTCTGCCGATCCACTCCACTGTATATCTGAAAATTAAAATGTTAATACAATTCCTTTGAAGTTTATTCTTCCGCTGCGTTATTAGGTACCTAGCGATAATTTTGCAAATGGTTCGTGAATGTTGCAATCGTTGGATCTCAACGCTAATACTCAAAGAAAATGTATGTAATATGTTTTTAACAATTGCAAATAACTTGAAGCATAAGCGTTACAATATCTTACTTCTGTATATTAGTAGTCTCAATCTTATTCGGGAGTCTGACGTCCCTCAGATCAGCGAGCAGCTTCGAGGCCTCATTGTCCAGCGACCGGTTGAGGATATCCACGAAGTTGCTGGCCTTCTTCAAGTTCTGCAGGTTGATGTTGTTGATGTAGCGGACGTAAGCGAGGCAGTGGTTCTTGGTGTTTTTGACGTTGAGCACGCCGTTTATTACTTCACGTTCGGTCACTGGGAAGTGGAGATTGCTCATTAAGGTGACTCTTAGTTAAACAGTAAAATCTAAAAATGTAATGCTTGCTTGCTTGCTTTCGCGCGTAGTGAATTTGCTTTTGTGTTTGCTTATTCTATACAGGCGTATCCGGCAAAACGGGTCTTATCGTTTATGTAATTAAAAAAAACAAGAATAAATCGAAAAATCACGACTACAGAATTGGAAGTGTGTATACTAATCTACATCGAAAATTTAGAGGCTTGGATCGGCTGCCTTTACAATGCCTTTGCGATTGCCTATACAATGAAAATGTTTGTATAAAAAGAGGCACTTTTGATACGTTTTTCTCTGCTTTAAAAGTTAACAAATCGTGTCGGTAACTACAGAAATGAAGTCGATGCCATTAATAACCAGTTCACCAATCAATAATTTCGTGGGTTTTGTAATTGCTGAGATATATCAAAATACCTGATGCCAAAATGTACAATGCATCGTCTTAATATGAAAAAAAAAGGTAAAAAATGAGCGCTGTCTCGCCAACAAACCGCATAAGCAGTTTGGCGTGTAACTTTAAAATTGATTATGTATAATTATATGCCTTTGAAAAATAAATGAAAAAAAAAATTGTTGACGATCGTCAACATACGTTATATGATCAAAATATTGGTTCTTATAAATTGACAAAAAATTAATTTAGGCTGGAATATTATGCTGTGTAAAAAATAAATCTAAGTAAATCTAAATATTATAGTATATTATAGTTTGCTATTTAGTTTTTTTGCACCTCCTAATTAGTTAATTTAAGTTTCAGTTCTCCACTACCTAAAGGTTGTCTGGAAGAGATCGCTCTGTAGCGATAAGGCCGCCTGTTGTTTACCTCTATCTTCATGTTTTTTTATGTGTTTCCATGTACATTATTTTCAGAGGTTGTGCAATAAAGAGGATTTGTATTGTATTGTATTGTAATATTAACACGTAGTCATACCAATTACAATGTAATATTATGTTTATTTATTATTTATTTAATCTTTATTGCACAAAAGAAAACCTTATAGTACAAAAGGCGGACTTAATGCCATGAGGCATTCTCTACCAGTCAACCTTTAGGCAAAGCAGAGAGATTGTGATATGTTGAACAGTAGCGACTGTTTGATTTATTATAATATTTTCCTTTGCTGAATTGCTACTCAGCAAAGGAAAATATTATAATAAATCAATTTTCTCCTCAGTCCACAGATAGCAGTAGTTTTTCTAAAAGCCAGTGTATGCACCAATTCCTCCGATTAGATTTCCAAAGAGGACCCCAGCTCCAGGTTGCAACGGAGAGAGTAATAAGATAAGAATAAATCTTTAAATTCGAATAATTTGATGCCCTTGAAGTTGTAAGTTTTCTTCGTTATCTTAAACAGAATAACGACCCAGAATTTATTATTACCAGACATAAAGTAATTATGCATGGCGTCTTTGTCCATCTTTCCGCTGTTGTAGAGTTGAAGGGAAGCTTTTCGGAACAGCTTCTGCATCTTGCCGAGCGTGTCCCACCATACTGCCTGGTCTTCTGCCTGGAGTTTTGGGACCCTCTGAAAGATGAGAGTAACATTTATTTTTCTACTGGTCGACTGTAATGTTTGGATTAAGATTTCGTATACCAAACCATAATTGCGTACTTTTCATGTATGGTCCCACTCAACTATAAGATTCATTTTGATACGCTGTAGTCAACAGAAAAAAGTGAGCAATCACGTGCCGCCGCGCTCCCATAGAAAAGACTAAATGGGACCGAGCGCGAGGCGGGAGTCGCGCGTATATGTCTACAACTTTGTAAGGTATGTGAAATATACATGTGCAAAGAATAACTTTGCACATATATATTTCAGAGGGCATGTAAGGTGTTGTGTAGAAAGAAACGTATTGCGTGAAAGAGACAGTATGCTTGAATATACATCAGAAAGAAAGAGAAGAATGATTGATCGAATGAAAGGGATAGAAATAGAATTAAGTAACGAGTAAGATGAAAAAGAAATATATGCATTATGGCCGAAAACGTTGTTTCAATCTTACAACTTTGTCTACTGATATACTATACCAATTTTCATTAATTTTTTAGCTTTTAGAGTTAAAAAAGTATTATTTAAGATGACTCGTAGAAAAAGTATTGTAAACAATAGTGACATAATCAAGCTTTTTAGTCTCATACCTTACTTAGGCAACTCAGCAAGCCCCGTTGTCTAAACACGGTACTCGACTGAAAACCGCAGCCAAATAACACTAGACCCTACTCATAGTGTTGTGTAAGCTGTGGCCTCCTTCTGCGAGGACGTGATGACGCAGAAGGAGGCGGCGGAGCGTGGCAGGGAGGAAGATCCGGCCTCTCAGCCAATGCGCCGCAAGCGCTTGGGGCGGCGGCGGTTAGCATACGACCACCGATTACCCCCATAAAGGTACCTGTGGGCGGCAGGCTCGGGGACGTCTGCCGCCTACACAAGGGTCCCTGCGCGGGCGGGCGCGACATATGATCGACGCGCCCACTGAGATGAAGGGGTGATCTATTCCCCACGAGTCGAGTTCGAGCCCGGACGGCCGCTGGCGAGGTTGCGGAAAAGTACTTCGGCGTTCCTGGGACCTCGCCCTATAGCACGGAGGCGGCAACAGAGGGGTTTTAGTGGGTAAACCATGGGTCTCATCAGCCTATATGGGAGTCCCACATAACCATCCCAGGCCTGTCCCCGTGCCTGGGTGGTAGGCGAAAAGCATTTCCCCTCTTAAAAAAAAAAAAAAAACATTTTTTTATTAGCCTATTTGTGTGTCCCATTGCTGGGCAAAGGCCTCCCCTCTAGCTTTCCAATCCTCCCTGTGCTGAGCAAGGTCCCGCCGTCCCGCTGAAACGCATCCAAGTCGTCCCGCCATCTCTTTCTCGGTCTGCCTCTGCCACGAATACACCGGGGATGCTTTATTAGAACAAAAATAACGAGGAATTTCTCTAGTAACTTCATTGATTCGAAACCTGATTTCTTGACTCGCTCGGTAGAAAATATCACGAACTTAGGTCTAAAACAAACCTTAAAAATCTGTATCAAATTTTGCACAAAAGCTATATGGAAATTGCTTTTTAAAATGCGTAATTTTATTTTAGATCCAGCTCATCGATTACTTTTTATGGTTCCGTACTAAAAAGGTACAATAGGAAACCTTATGGTGTGACTTAGTGCTAAATATCTCGAAAACCACTTAAGCTATCGATTTGAAATGCAGAATAGTTATGAACAATGCTAATAATTGAAAGGTTTTTTATTTTTATTAACTATGGATCTTGCTCAATATAGGAGGGGGCAAAATTTCAATGTCTAGTGACTAGGTCAAATGGGATATCATTTGAAAGAACTCAAATTGTACATTCCAAAAGATTTATTTCATAGTCAAACAAAAATAGTTATGAAGGAAAATGTAAATTATCTCCGAAGTTTATGGAAGAAAAATTATGAGAAATTTACATAATATTAACATTAATATAAATTTTACAGGAAAAATATAATCAGACCTCTATCTTGGTAGTAACTGTTATCTTTAACTAACATAAAACATTTCAGAATTTTACACTTGAAATTAATCAACGATATTACAAAATAGACACCTTTTTTCAAATATAAGAACAATTTTTGAAATCAATTCTCACGATAGAGCATCCTCTAAAAATCAACAAACGTGCATTACATCGCGCATATTAGTTATACAATTTGCCGACAGATGGCGCTGTACACAATTACACTTAGTATAGGTACTTCTGATCAAAAGTCTTTCGCCGTTATAGTTACACGAGATACTTCAAAGTTTGTACGGAACCCTCGGTGCGCGAGTAAAACGAACTCGCACTTGACCTTGGTTTTTTGTGTTACATTTACAAAAAATGACAATTCAAAAACATGATAATCCCGGGCACGCACAGCCATCTCGCTCACACTAGTCTAACACTCAGTGAGAGTGAGAGAAGAACCTAAATTCACCGGGCCTTAAGTTTTACGGACGACTTTTTTTATCCCGTTTTTTAGTTTGGTACCTAAACTATTCATTGAACTATTGAGATATCAGAGACGCGAATCTGAGGACGACTAGCGCCATCTACCGCGGGATTTACCGTTCTTACAATCCTACACGAAATAATTCTGTAAACGCTAGCCAATTTATATAGTTAAAAAAAAATGGAAAATATTTTTTACTTTTTTATACGTTTTTCAGGTTAGGTATCGCACTACACTATATCTTGAAAATTAATTGAACTATGGAAATATCAGATAAGCGAATCTGAGGACGACTAGCGCCATCTACCGCGGGATTTACCGTTCTTACAATCCTACACGAAATAATTCTGTAAACGCTAGCCAATTTCTATAGTTAAAAAAAAATGGAAAATATTTTTTACTTTTTTATACGTTTTTCAGGTTAGGTATCGCACTACAGTATATCTTGAAAATTTAAGTAAGCGAATCTGAGGACGACTAGCGCCATCTACCGCGGGGTTTCACCGTTAATGCTACACGAAATAATTCTGTAAACGCTAGTCGTCCTCAGATTCGCTTATCAGATATTTCCATAGTTCAATTAATTAGCTAGCCATTTTCTATAGTTCAAAAAAAAATAGAAGCTATTTTGAGCGCATTTATAGACGCGACAGATTAATTAATAACTGGACCAGATTAATGCTTTAGAACATTCTTCGCAGTTCGTCACCCTTTGATAGATGGCGTAAGTAGTCCTCTGCTTTCCCTTTTACTTTCTCCACAAGTACAAGAAATGTCAATAGATGGCGCTGCCTGTCTGTTACATCTCGCTAACGTTTGTTCGTCTTGGAATAATTATAAAATTATAATATATCTAAAACAACAAACAAAACTCATAATTGAAATTATTGGCAATTTTTGCAAGGCCTGGTGTTTTACATCACTCGGGCCTGCAGATGAGCTTTATTTATATGTATGTAGTTTTGTAGTGAGAACTTCTTTAGCGGCGTTGTGTATTTTTTGTGATGGGGAAAAAATGTTAAACTCGCGACCGCCAGATTCCTCAGATTGTAAATTCATAAGACGGACGTGACCAGAGCCAGAACACTTCAGAACTATTACAATTATTTAACATTAAAAAGTTTATCTTTTAGAGAAATCAACTTCCATCCAGAATTTCAACGACTTTTACACCATCATCATTACTAGAACCATCATGGAGTTTTTCGATCAGTACTCCTAGAGTAAATTTATTCGATGGCGTAACGTAACGTACACGTTTGCGTTCAGTCTCATTTTGTACGGGATTTTGAGTTTCCAAAACGTTCCACTTGGCGCACTGTTTCTAAATCCCATTCTATTAAGTTATTGTAAACCAAAATATAATTGCGTACTTTTAATGTACTTATATACGGGACACTAAACTATAAGATTCATTTCGATACACTCTGTCTTCGAGCAACACCGGGAAAAGAGACGGCATTCATAATATTTCCCCTCTGCCGAAGCATAGGTACAGTCAGCATCAAAAGTAGCGGATGAAACAACGCGCCAAAAGTATCTGATATTCCGGATAACTTTTCCAAATATAGATAAAAAATTTTTTACGGTACCTCCCCTACACGTAACGCTTCAACCCTAGAGTGTGGGGTATCGTTGGAAAGGTCGTTCAAAAAACATTTTTTGATAAAGTAAATATATTCGGAGATAATCGCTCCGAAAGAAAAAAAAAATGTGTCCCCCCCCCCTCTAACTTTTGAACCATAGGTCCAAAAAATATGGAAAAAATCGTGGAAGTAGAGCTTAAAAAAGACATTAAATGAAAACTATAGCGGACATGATCAGTTTAGCTGTTTTTGAGTTATCGCAAAAAGTTTTCCCTTCATAGTAAAAAGACTTACTTTAATTAGGTACTGATTATGCAAATTTGCCTATTTGTTTAACTCGGGTGAAAGGTACCCTTTACTACACTTTAAGCTCCAGTTTAGCTTATTGTGACGGGAGAGTAACTACGTAACCCTACACTGAGCGTGGCCCGACATGCTCTTGGCCGGTTATTTCAAATATAAGAACACTTTTTGAAATCAATTCTCACGATAGAGCATCCTCTAAAAATCAACAAACGTGCATTACATCGCGCATATTAGTTATACAATTTGCCGACAGATGGCGCTGTACACAATTACACTTAGTATAGGTACTTCTGATCAAAAGTCTTTCGCCGTTATAGTTACACGAGATACTTCAAAGTTTGTACGGAACCCTCGGTGCGCGAGTAAAACGAACTCGCACTTGACCTTGGTTTTTTGTGTTACATTTACAAAAAATGACAATTCAAAAACATGATAATCCCGGGCACGCACAGCCATCTCGCTCACACTAGTCTAACACTCAGTGAGAGTGAAAGAAGAACCTAAATTCACCGGGCCTTAAGTTTTACGGACGACTTTTTTTATCCCGTTTTTTAGTTTGGTACCTAAACTATTCATTGAACTATTGAGATATCAGAGACGCGAATCTGAGGACGACTAGCGCCATCTACCGCGGGATTTACCGTTCTTACAATCCTACACGAAATAATTCTGTAAACGCTAGCCAATTTCTATAGTAAAAAAAAAATGGAAAATATTTTTTACTTTTTTATACGTTTTTCAGGTTAGGTATCGCACTACACTATATCTTGAAAATTAATTGAACTATGGAAATATCAGATAAGCGAATCTGAGGACGACTAGCGCCATCTACCGCGGGATTTACCGTTCTTACAATCCTACACGAAATAATTCTGTAAACGCTAGCCAATTTCTATAGTTAAAAAAAAATGGAAAATATTTTTTACTTTTTTATACGTTTTTCAGGTTAGGTATCGCACTACAGTATATCTTGAAAATTTAAGTAAGCGAATCTGAGGACGACTAGCGCCATCTACCGCGGGGTTTCACCGTTAATGCTACACGAAATAATTCTGTAAACGCTAGTCGTCCTCAGATTCGCTTATCAGATATTTCCATAGTTCAATTAATTAGCTAGCCATTTTCTATAGTTCAAAAAAAAATTGAAGCTATTTTGAGCGCATTTATAGACGCGACAGATTAATTAATAACTGGACCAGATTAATGCTTTAGAACATTCTTCGCAGTTCGTCACCCTTTGATAGATGGCGTAAGTAGTCCTCTGCTTTCCCTTTTACTTTCTCCACAAGTACAAGAAATGTCAATAGATGGCGCTGCCTGTCTGTTACATCTCGCTAACGTTTGTTCGTCTTGGAATAATTATAAAATTATAATATATCTAAAACAACAAACAAAACTCATAATTGAAATTATTGGCAATTTTTGCAAGGCCTGGTGTTTTACATCACTCGGGCCTGCAGATGAGCTTTATTTATATGTATGTAGTTTTGTAGTGAGAACTTCTTTAGCGGCGTTGTGTATTTTTTGTGATGGGGAAAAAATGTTAAACTCGCGACCGCCAGATTCCTCAGATTGTAAATTCATAAGACGGACGTGACCAGAGCCAGAACACTTCAGAACTATTACAATTATTTAACATTAAAAAGTTTATCTTTTAGAGAAATCAACTTCCATCCAGAATTTCAACGACTTTTACACCATCATCATTACTAGAACCATCATGGAGTTTTTCGATCAGTACTCCTAGAGTAAATTTATTCGATGGCGTAACGTGACGTACACGTTTGCGTTCAGTCTCATTTTGTACGGGATTTTGAGTTTCCAAAACGTTCCACTTGGCGCACTGTTTCTAAATCCCATTCTATTAAGTTATTGTAAACCAAAATATAATTGCGTACTTTTAATGTACTTATATACGGGACACTAAACTATAAGATTCATTTCGATACACTCTGTCTTCGAGCAACACCGGGAAAAGAGACGGCATTCATAATATTTCCCCTCTGCCGAAGCATAGGTACAGTCAGCATCAAAAGTAGCGGATGAAACAACGCGCCAAAAGTATCTGATATTCGGGATAACTTTTCCAAATATAGATCAATTTCTAGAATTCGCGTTCCAAAGTATATCTTTTACACAGTCTTTGTTGTACTATATTAAAGACATCACTTTTTGTTAAGCTGTAACAGAATGGTAGATACTTATGAAGCGTTATTTGATCCGCTACTTTTGATGCTGACTGTACAACTGTACCTGTAAAGACCGGTTTGGCCTAGTGAGTAGTAACCCTGCCTACGAAGCTGATGGTCCCGGGTTCAAATCCTGGTAAGGGCATGTATTCGTGTAATGAGCATGGATATTTGTTCCTGAGTCATGGGTGTTTTCTATGTATTTAAGTATTTATAAATATTTATATATTATATATATCGTTGTTTAAGTACCCTCAACACAAGCCTTATTGAGCTTACTGTGGGACTTAGTCAATTTGTGTAATAATGTCCTATAATCTTATACCTTTAAACGAGCAATTCTTGTATATATATATATATATATTTCCGGGATCTCGGAAACGGCTCTAACGATTTCGCTGAAATTTGGTATATGGGGGTTTTTGGGGGTATACAATCGATCTAGATTAGTCTTATGTTTGGGAAAACGCGTGTTTTCGAGTTTTCATACGTTTTTCTTTCGACGCAGAATATGGTCGCTAATTTCGTGTTTCCGGCCACTGTCCGTCTAGTCCAGCGGGTTAAGACGCGGACTGCTAAACGAGTGTTACGGGTTCGAATCTCGCCCGATGACTAGCTTTTGTTTTTTTTTTTTATATGTTCAAGTTTATATATAATTTTTTAATTTTTATTGTTTTAGACAAGTTTAATTTAGTAAAAAAAATTAGTTAAGATTATCACCTATACACCACCATATTAACTAAATAGTTATAACCGAGCAAAGCTCGGTCGCCCAGGTACTATTTATTTATTTATTAAAGAGGTCGAGGTGTGCAAGGTTTGTCTTTGACGTGTGTCATTTTCTATGTATTTGTGTCGTCATTACAGATTGGATTTTGTATGTAGTGAGTCAGAAGTGCGACTGTGTGCACGTGCCCGCAAAAAATGGCAGAATGATTTGTTCAGTAAGATATCGCTTAGGCTCCTCCCTTCCGACGTGTCGGAAGCCGGTGTTGCTCGAAGCATTCTGTAGTCAACTGTAAATAACCGGCCAAGAGCATGTCGGGCCACGCTCAGTGTAGGGTTCCGTAGTTACTCTTCCGTCACAATAAGCTAAACTGGAGCTTAAAGTATAGTAAATTGTTAACCAAGGGATGAAACGGTACCTTTCACCTGAGTTAAACAAATAGGCAAATTTGCATAATCAGTACCTAATTAAAATAAGTCTTTTTACTATGAAGGGAAAACTTTTTGCGATAACTCAAAAACAGCTAAACTGATCATGTCCGCTATAGTTTTCATTTAATGTCTTTCTTAAGCTCTACTTCCACGATTTTTTTCATATTTTTTGGACCTATGGTTCAAAAGTTAGAGGGGGGGGACACATTTTTTTTTTCTTTCGGAGCGATTATCTCCGAATATATTCACTTTATCAAAAAATGTTTCTTGAAAACCCCTATTAGTTTTGAAAGACCTTTCTAACGATACCCCACACTCTAGGGTTGAAGCGAAAAAAAAATTTCACCCCCACTTTACGTGTAGGGGAGGTACCCTAAAAAAAATTAAATTTTTAGATTTTATTGTACGACTTTGTCGGCTTTATTGATTTATATATCCATGCCAAATTTCAGCTTTCTAGCACTAACGACCACGGAGCAAAGCCTCGGACAGACAGACAGACAGACGGACATGGCGAAACTATAAGGGTTCCGTTTTATGCCATTTGGCTACGGAACCCTAAAAAATTGACAAATCACGTGCCGCCGCGCTCCCATATAATAGTACTTTATACAATGGTGATATAATAAAGAGATTTTCAGTCGAGTACAGTGTTCGGCAACGAAGCTTGCTAAGTTGTCTAAGTGACGTCTCCGAAATATCTTCATCGCTCATTGTACACGAAACTTTTGCTATAGTTAGTTTAAGACCAACAAAAATAATTAATTGGCCGATTGCCACATCGTACCAACTAACATGCGATATTTGTCAAAGCTGTATGCAATAGGGAATGTTACGCGAAACTCTGCGTATGCGGGGGGGGGGGGGGGATCCATCACAATCTGAGCGTCGTTATATTCGAGCGATAAAGAGGCAGATAACTGAATTTCGACTTTACGTTTCCCGGTAAGCCCTTGATGCATCAATGTCATATTTTATTATCTGTGAAAACTTGTCAAAAAACAGGGAGCGTAGCGTGCATAAACTGTAGGAGGCAGCACAGGAGCCGTCAGATTTTTGGCACGAGGCGTAAATGTGATGTTTATTGTTCCGATGTAGACCATAAGATGGCAGAACCTACTACGCACAAGAAAACACATGACGTGTAAATGTACATGTTTATGATTCCGATTCAGGCCACAAGATGGCAGACCCTTCAACGCGCACGGTCCCTCTACTCTATGGTTTACGATAGGTGGTAGTGCTGCACTCTTGCGGCAGAACAATGCAGTAATACTCCCTATTGACATTTAATTTCGAATAAAATGTCATCTCGACTGATATTACAATAGAGGTCAAATGAAAAACTGCTTTTATTTTTCAGAGATGTTCGAATTTTGAATGTCATTACCAAATCGATTTTGACATAATAATGAATCAATTACAACATTTTCACAGATCTATAAGTAATTTGTTGTAATAAAACACTTTAACGTAGTGTTGGCCTGGTAGCACCTTAAGAAATATCAAGTACCCTTACAGGGTGTCGTGTACTTACCTACAGCCTAAAATTGTTACACCTAATGTATAATGAGTAAGACTGCAATAAATTCAAAATTCAAATTCAAAATTCAAAATTCAAAAATTTTAATACACGACTTTAGTGTATACATATTTTTGGCACAATTTTCGTATCGATATTTTCAGACGTGCTGACTGTACAAGCTTTTATCGCTGACTGTACTTGTCTTTCCACAGGCAACTAATACTCATCGAGTCAATTCTAAAAACCCCAAACAATTAGGTTGCGTTGTTTTATCACAGAGTTCCTATGCCCACCTCCTGTCTCCATCATCAGATCAGCTAGATGATACCATAATATTGCATTGTAAGCCAACTTACATATGTATGCAAATTTTCAGCTTCATCGGAGACCAGGAAGTGGGTCAAATTTATCTTGCAAGATTTGACCCGTACATAGGTACATTGCAAGTTAATAATAATCGGACAGACAGACGGACATGATGAATCTATAAGGGTTCTGTTTTTTGCCATTTGGCTACGAACCCTAAAAAGCTTGTAATAATAAAGAATAAAGAACTCTGGAGCTTAAACTTTACACATATTATGCAACATTGTGGTACCATCGAGCTGATTTCTGGAGAAGGCCATAGGAACTCTGTGATAAAACAACACAACTAATTGTATTTCGTAGTTTGGGTTTGGCAAAATTGTCTTGATGAGTTTTAAGCCCTGTTTACCCAGAACAAGAACTTTCATGCAATATTCGATATATTACTAACTCTAACTACAGAGTACAGTCGCTATCAGATATATCAGAGCGGCCAAGCTGCTCAAAAATTTTATTTTTATTTTATATACAATGAAATATCTGAACACGCACTTTAGCACTTTGACAAGAGAAGCGTGTTCGGATATTTGTGAGCACCTCGGGCGCTCCGATATATCTGATGGCGACTGTACAGTAAATTCAGTCGATGGAGCAAATACCGCAATGTACAAAAAACTCATACAAGTCTCATTGAGATAAATAAAAATATCAAAAAAAAATTACAAAAGGAATATTTTGTCTACGCACTTACTTTGTTATTAAAATTGATCAGTATAGAAGAAATCGGCTGTAAGACGGAGACAGGTGGTACGGCGTTCGAGTCCTTTTTGTACCAAGTGTCCAACAAAATGACGTCGACGCCTCCGGCAGCGAGTTCGTCTCGAAGCATCTGTAGTTCCGATGACAGGACGTATGTGGGAATAGGTCTGAAAAGTATTTTTTTTTATGAAAATGGTAGCGTAAATCGCCAGAAACTCATTCCAACATTGTAAATAAGAGACCACGGAAGTCAAAAATAGTTGTAGAAACTAAGGAACCCGACTCGCTCCTATACTATTTTGAATGCTTTATGTCATAAACACAAAATCACTCAAACACCAAGCTCCCAGGCGCAAGAGAGCTAATGTAAACCTTACTTGAAAGTGTGAAGGTTACTTTGACAGCGTCCGCCATAACATTTATAGTTGTCCTTGGCGCCGTGGGCACGACAAGTAACGACGACTTTAGGTGTTCTTGGCGTTCAAAATGTTAAAATTTGTGCGACGCGTCTTAGTAAATTTGGTATTTAGTATGAAGATTAATGATGGCGAGGAAGATCAACACAAGATCTCAAGGCAAAAGTAATACTACTCTATACTACACCACTACTGACCCTGACATGTAAAATATACTCGCTTTTATCAATAAACCTCCAATGTCTAAAAAAACCCTCAGATCAGCGACTCGGTACTCGCGAAGTATGAGATTACTGTCAATTACATCTTTGGTGATACTTTTAGTACCATCAGTGTACATATTTCGGCTGACATACTGAATAGCCATAGAAACCTGTAACTATATTTCTGTCCCAAGAACACTACGAAATAAGGTCCCATTGAGAGCTTCTGGTAGTTCTTTATTCCCCTCATATACAGCTCGGTGGTGATCGGAGGCTTTGTTCTGATATCCACCACAAGAAACACGTCACGTAGTTTTAAAGTAACCACAGAAATCAAAAAGATACATAGATAATAAACAGAAAGCTATTCATATAAGTCATTATACAAGTTGATGTCGCTATATTTTTAGAAAATCTCTACGAAGCTCACATATAGGCTAAACAGCGGATCCCTTTGTTTGACATAGGTAATTATTGAAAGTCATAATGTAATGTTTATCAGATTATCATTAGTCATAATTCTGAAACCTTCAACTTCTCAGGATTTTCGTATGGTTATCCTATAGATAGGTTAGTTAGCTTTATTTTAAGGAAATCCTGAGAAGTTACACGTTTCTGAGAAAAAAGCAAATTTTGACTAATGAAAATGTGGACAAACAATACATTATCACTTAAAACTTTATAGGAAACAATAGAGACCCGGTTAACAGCCGTAGAGTCTAGTAGTGATCCGGTAAAGGTCAAAACAGAAGAAGGACAAGAAGCCATTCCATCAAGCCAGCGTAGCGAAATACTTGTCTTGGTCTGTTGGTTATTCTTAGGATTCTGATATAGTGACATAGTCAAGTAGACATGCATACCTGTAACCATACTTCTGTCCTAAGAACACAACGAAGTTGGGTCCCATGGAGAGTCTCTGACAATTTTTTATCTCTCTCATACACAGCTCGGTGGTCATGTGATCATCGGTGGCTTCATCTCGGACGCCCCAGCGCATATCAACCACCTGTGACCGAACAGAAAAATTGCACTTATTATGGTTCAAAAACTAAAGAGATTTTGTCCAGAAATAAATTGTAAACGTCTTGTACATTTTTTACTTCACCCAAGTAATGTTTAACTGGCAATCGAGCCCGGTAGACAGAGCATAGAATATTATATTGGAAAACATATTAATGAAAGCACCCTAGCGTATGTGTATACGCGTTTATATGTAATAATATAAAGTGTGTTGTAAATGGCGTCTCAATTCTTATTTCACAAAATATGAGTAACTAGAGTGTACAAAGTGGTCCCTCGAACCGGATTTATTGAATTAGTGGTGAAAAACCAACAATCGCAGTGAAATAATTACGTTTTCGAGAGATTATAGACATCGTGCATCGAACATTCTAGAACAAAAATAAAAAGCTTGACAATCCGCCGCCGGAATAGGCCGTATATGCAGAGCAGGGCCATCTACCATGAAATTGAGTAAACTTTCTTGCTTGCCGCAACAGTATGTAATAATTATATTTTTTTAGAGAAAAACTGACTTTAATGAGTAAAAGCGGTGAAAGAAAGATTATTGTTGATTTTGGATTGCATTCAATGAAATTAAAAATACAGCATCCTACGCCTAATTATGTTTAAATCCACCCCCACCTTGACACATTTCAGATTTGCCCTATGGTTGACTGGTAAGAGACCCGCAATAGGGTATTCGGCTGTATATAAAATAAATTATTTCACACCATGCATGAAATAAAGCACCAGATAATTATTCGAAAAACATAGCAGTTATATTTAAACACAATTTCTATTTAATAAATAGGATAGAAATATAAATAAAGTAAATACAAAAAATCACTATATGTATGCCTTTAATATTTGAGGAGTTTCCTCGATTCCTCATAGATTGAAATCACATTACATAAATAATCGTGAAAGACAGCGCTGTAAGAGGCATCTGTCGGGTTAAATATCAACTTTTAACACCATTTAGAGCAAGTGAGCGAGGCCCTAAACAAGTTGTTACATGCGCTGTTCGTGAAAATGCCAAAAGATGGCGTTCTAATACATTTTAATTGAGAACATTACAACTCATAAAATTCACACGACCATAATAGCGTGCCCCACATGTTGTTTTCACTTTGAACAGGAACAAATTTTTAATTTTAAGTTTTTTTTTGTTGTTAACTTAGATACAAAATTTCAGCTTTCTAGGACTTCAGGAAATACCTTAAGAATTTTGATGATCATCAGTGAGTAGTTTTTTTAGGTACTATCTATAAAATCTCAACTATAATATCTATGCAATTAAAACTCTATACGTTTTAGTCTACTATTTACAATATTCTGGAAATTTCATTAACCGGGTATAATCGAAACTCAAGTTATGAGGGTTCTAAAAACAACGAAGCGCTTCGAGCAAAGGTACGTATAGTGCCCTTGCGCTTCGCTTGGTACTACCGGAAATTGTAGATACACAATTTTGAATAATTTGGCTGCACAGCTACTTCTTACCAACCACTTTTATGGAGTTCGTAATCCATCTTTTAAGTCTGAGAATTTTGAGTCCTTACAAGTGAGAAGAGAAAAGCGGGATGTAATTTTCTTGTACAAATTATTAAATAATTTAATTGATTCGGAAGATCTTCTCAGCAAGGTGTTATTTAGATGTCCTACGTATCGTACGCGGTGCACTGCTTTGCTATCCGTTCCATTTACTCGCAAAACATATGTAAACAACAAATTTTTAGCAAGAGCATGCAATATTTACAACAAGAAATATTCCCACATTGATTTGTTCCAGCATCTTTCTTCTTCAAAAAAAAAAAAAAAATATTCTGTCATCAAACAAAACAAAATAAAAAACAAAACAAATCAAAACAAAAAAATAGTAATTCCGTTATCTACTTCGTAGCTCGTAATAAAATTTTATTGTAAGCTGGTCTTGTATTGTTATTGTAATTGTACCTATTATTTGAAATTTCAAAGTCTAAATTAAAAATTGTGCTTGTTATTTTCAAAATTCGAAAGTATGCTTGTTATAATTGTTAATCGTGGTCGTGTATTATATTATTTACTGAATGTTACTGTTAAATTCAACTTTAATTTAAAAATACCCAATAATTGTACTTTTTTTTCGGAGCAAAGGAATTTTGTATTAGCTGTAAGTGGAAACTGTTTTGGCTTATGTTCTAACTTTATCTTGTACCTTATTGTATTATTATGTGCTGTATGTTTCCCAAATAAATAAAATTAAAATAAATATCGCACTTTGTAATGCCACATTGAGGGCAAGTACCGCACGACACAGTCAAGAGATTTGATTTCTGTGCCACTTTGTCACAGTCATCATATCAGCCGA
Source organism: Cydia pomonella (assembly GCF_033807575.1). Taxonomy (NCBI): domain Eukaryota; kingdom Metazoa; phylum Arthropoda; class Insecta; order Lepidoptera; family Tortricidae; genus Cydia; species Cydia pomonella. Next base: position 12,716,023 of record NC_084725.1, on the reverse strand, counting down.
AAGACGTCCACTGCTGGACATAGGCCTCCCCCATGAATCTCCACAACGATCGGTCTTGCGTCGCTCTCACCCATCGGCTCCCTGCGACCTTAACCAGGTCATCGGACAACCTTGTTGTGGGTCTTTAATTGCTGCGTTTTTCGGTCCGCGGTCGCCTTTCCTATCTGCTTTCTGCCTCATCGGCCATCAGTCCCACGAGCAATGTGGCCGCCATTTTAGTTTGGTGACTCTTTGAGCTATGTGAACTAACTTGGTTCTCTTCCGGATCTCCTCATTCCTCATTCGATCTCGCAGAAAGTGGCACAGAAATCAAAGTGACGTATGCATATAAGTATGTATTTATCTATACAAGTATGTATATCGTATAATAATAATGTAATAATGAATTCATGATCTCCGGCCATACCTAATGTGTCCATATACGTTTGCAGCTCGTTGTACATAAATTGGAATGCATCGGTTGCTCAGCTATTTCTTACACTTAAGCAGTAGAGATGGGCCGAATATAGTGTTTGCCGAATACGAATATTTTGGCAGAATGTTCAGAACTGAATATTCGGTTAAATTATTCGGTTCATTTTTAATTATAATAAACCATTTGAAAACGGCTTAATAACATTAACGGCTAAAGATCGTTAACTAGGCAAATCCCTAGAAACAAACAGCTCAAAAGGCAAGTAATAATTAAACAAATTTTCAAAATTCTCTCAATAATCGCAACATTTTATCGATTCAAAATATCTTATCATTATTTTTATAATAACAATAGGAAAACGTACTGGGGGAGGTTACTTTTTTACAGTGTTGCAATGTTACAAGACAAAATGACAATAGTAGATTGTTGACCTAGGGATGAAAGGCATTAATTTCTGTCGAGGTAGTTTGGCGCTCGAACGCAGTTAGATCATGTTAGTTTTTTTCTCTTTTTTACGATAAACAATTAAAATATAAGTTAAAATGGATTTGTTGTACAATTTTCATTCTGATAATTAACTCCTCACACTATAAATAACGATATTTTACCTAAATTGTTAATTGATAGTACCCTCAACATATACTACTGAAGTTTATACTTAGCCGTATTTTTTCTTTTCGCACAGACAAACCCAAAAACCCTCTCTCCCAGAAGTCCTCGGCAACATCAAGGGCATCAAGGGTCTGCTAGGCTTCTTGGTAGAGTTGGGTTGGCAAGAGTAGTGCCGACAACCCACCACGCAAAATAGGCGCGATATTATGACGTCGAGTTGCGGAAACGAAGCCCGCGAATACCTATAACCTATATGTGGACCCAAAAAGTTGTCTGAAATAAATCCATTTTTTTAAAACGAATATTTCGGCGGAATACGAACATTGTAAATGCCGAATATACCGAACACCAATTACTCCGTATATTTGGTCCATCTCTACTCACCAGTATTACGGTGTTTGTAATACACAAATAGTGCACTTGTAAACACGGGCCGGAAACGGACGCACGTGTCAAGTATTTATAGGCGCTTTGTTTTTAATAGGAATTTCGTTTCTCGGTTGATATATGCCAGTGCGTTAGAGTAGGACCACCAATGTATTAACTTATCAGAGGGTTTCACTGGGCTATAACATGAATTAATACAATTGGGAGTATTAATGCAATGTTTAAAGGCATTAAGTTCGCCGTCCGTTCAGCACCAGCACCTTTAGCAAGAAAGCTCTTAACAGTAAATACTCACACACTGTCACACACACACACACACACACACACACACACACACACACACACACACACACACACACACACGCACACACACACACACACACGCACACGCGCACGCACGCACACACACACACACGCACACGCGCACGCACGCACACACACACACACACACACATACACACACAATGTGTTGACACTAAATCAGAATTAGGTTTTATAAGTTATCTGCTAGTATTATCTATTACTAAGCTTTATTAATTTTAATGTACTTATTCTACTTTTTATTTTTCTGTTCAACATGGTTGCCAATAGCCGCTTATGCAATACATTTAAGTAAATCATGTGATTTCCCTCACGGGACAGGCTTTGCCTAGTGTGGGGGTCAGAATAAAATGTAACTTGCTCAAAATTTCATTAAAATTAAAATTACAAAAACTGAAGAAACCTCCTTTGGCTTTGACACACAAACGCAAAGATTTTCTACCAACCAATATTGGACCAACCCTGTATTAATTTAATCACTAGAATGGTTAGGCATGTAAATAATTAAGGTAATAATGAATTTAACACTCTCCAAAACTACTCTCTAAAATATTAAATGCTTACTATAACCGTTACAAAATTATTCACGTTTACCCGTTTCAAAAAATTTAACGCCATCTTCTAAACAAGTAAAGGAATATTGTTATCTATCAAATATATTTCACAATCAATATCCGAAAAGATTCTTAAATCTCTTCTCTTCTAAGAGTTTAAAGCCACCAAACAGCTTAAAAATAATCCCTTTTAATAAGAAACCAACTCTTCCAAAATTGTATTCCCAAAATCCGGGAAGTTTTTATTAATATTCCGAGAGCGGGCAATTCTACGAAAATCTGCGAGCACGTTGATCGAGTAAAAAACATCGACTTGATCCGATTCTGATCCTCATTTTAGTTAAGGGATAGCCGTTTTTACAAGCTTTTATTTTATTACAAGCTTTTATTTACTTTCACCTGACCGTTGTCTGTTTGTAATCAAATCTTGCAAGTTAAATTTGATCCACTTCCCGGTTTCCGATTGAGCTGAAAATTTGCATACATATGTATGTCGGAGGACAATCTAATATTATGGTACCATCAGGCGCGGATACAAGATTTGGCTTAGGGGGGGGCCATTTTGAGAAAATCATATATTTTTGCACAGAAAATAAGGTAAAAAAAAATTTGTTCAATTTAGTAATGTGAGAGCCAGGGTTTTAGGGGGGGGCCATTGCCCCTATGGCCCCCCCCTTGTATCCGCGCCTGGGTACCATCGAGCTGATCTGATGACGGAGACAGGAGGTAGCCATAGGAACTCTGTGATAAAACAACGCAACCTAATTGTGTTAGGGGTTTTTAGAATTATCTCGATGAGTTAGTTGCCTGTGGAAGAAAAGTACAGTCAGCGATAAAAGCTTTTGCCAAAAATATATTTTTGCAAAAAAAACTTATTACCTATATGTAACGCAATAAAAATATTTTTACTATAAAAATAAAGAATCATCAGTTCATAACAGTGGTCATATTACCAAAACTGGTAAAAATGCCCAGAAATAGTAATATTTTTTTTCGATTGAACTCCACTTTATACGATGATGTAGTAAGATTAAATCAAATTTAATATTTTTTCCGAGTCTGCTGACTTCCCCTTAAATATCCTATGATCCGTACCTAATACTTTCTCAGACAGTATTCCAAGAAAGCATTCAACCGATTTACTTTCAATTCGAAGTCATACGCGTTTCACGAAAATCACTAAATTACTAGCTTCTTCCCGCGAGTTCGTCTGCGTGGAATGAATATCAATAAAAACTATCCTATGTCCTTCTCCGGGTCACGAACTATCCCCATACCATTTTTTTCTATTAATCGGTTCAGTGTTAAGCGTGAAGAGGTAACAGACAGACAGATCGTTATAGTTCGCATGTTATAGTTAGGACTAATCGGGATTGGTCTACTGTTTAACTGAGGTGGTTCCTAAGAGAGGTATGGGCACTGTGAATGTCATCTCGCTTTGTATGGTAGGGCACAGCACAGCGGATGTCATTCCAGATCTAAAGCAGAGCCCAACTGGGGAAGTACTTTACAGAAAACCGCAGCCAAATAACACCAGACCCTACTCATAGTGTTGTGTTCCTGCCGTTGAGTAAGGTTGTCAGAGCTCAACAACGAGGGTGCGGGGTGTTTGGGTCGGTAACGCGCCGGAGGCAGGCGTACATAGGCTACGGAGACTACCATCAGGCGGGCCGTATGCCTGTTTACCATCGACATGCTATAAAATAGTTATTGTGGGTCAGGATCTCTAGAACTGTGTCGTATGCATAATTATAAGACCGCAGTTGACTTATGATTCTTGTAGAAGTGTTCCTAGGCCTCAAGAAACATAATGTTGCCAGGCTGAAAAGTGGTGCCGTTTCCACCACTAGCCCCTTGAATTAACACTTATAATGTCTGACACGTATCACTGACACTTGCCCTTTCTCCAAGATTAAAATAAGCCGCAATGTTTCTTTTCAAATGTCAAATACCTATATTATGTTCATTTTATTTCGATTTTATTTAGCTAACTATTTTAAAATAGTAAATTTAAAAACAATATTAAAAATGTGTAAACCGAGCACTTTCATTTGATACCAAACTCGATCATACTTTACTGCAAAAAAGTGACCAGACTAGCAAGACCCCTCAAGAATAGCTTTTGCCCTTCTAGGCTCTTGTAGCTGCATAATTCCTTGACCGTTCCTTCTCATTCATTGATGAATTAAATATAATGCCCTCAACAATATGTTTACCCAATTTCATTTAAATTAGACCAGATTTACTAAAGTTATTGTGTAACAAACTATCCTCTGATAGCTCAGTTAAAAAACATCGAAATGCCGGGACGTGGCCCTTGCAAGGTGTGTTCCAAATTGAATGTACAAAACTTCGATACGCTTCGCATGCTCGTTCTCTATGATCCCGACCAATTGAAACATCCCGCTTTGAAATCTTGAAGTCGGCTACAAATCGACATACTTTATACAAGTGTTACAACCATTTAGGTATCTTTTAATCAAAATTCTAAACATTTGGCTCGGTTTTAAACCTTATTTACCCGGGACAAGGCTTATATTAACTTGAGTAAATAAATAATCGATATCGGTTAAATTTTGTTTAAGAGCCACCTGCGATGGGTTATTACCTGATTCATTATGGATAAGAAAGCTGCGGTTTAAACTTTTAAAGTTAGGTTGAACAAATAATTTGAGTTTTGGTTGAATTTTCCACAATTTTCTTTTGGGTTTAAAAATGTTTTATCTTTGAAATTCGTATATACTTAGGCCAGCTTTACAGTCGAAATCAGTATCGAAATTAATAATTTGAATATATAAAACCATGTAAAACTAGCTTTACTGTAGAACGTTTTTTAAAATAACGCCTCATCATAATGCCTCATCAACTTTTATACCTCTTTCTATAAGGTATATAATTTTCGGCCTCACCAACGAATCTTTTATATCTCTCCCTATACGGTACATTACTTTGTGCCTTATCTACGAATCTACCAGCTGACCATCGAGAGAATCCGCTTGGCAAAGTAAAAAAAAAAAACATTTACAATATGGTGACAAAAGACTACGTATATGTCTTATTGCTATATAGGACAAAAGAAAGGTATAGTCACTGTGAATGTCATCTCGCTTTGTCTGGTAGGGCACAGTACAGCGGATGTCATTCCAGATCTAGAGCAGAGCCCAACCGCGGAAGTGCCTCCACCTTACAGAAAACCGCAGCCAAGTAACACCAGATCCTACTCATAGTGCTGTGTCCCTGCCTGTGAGTAAGGTTGCCAGAGCTCAACGAGGGTGCGGAATGTTAGGATCGGCCACGCACATGTAACATCTTCTAAGGTGACTGCTTACCATCAGGCGGACCGTATGCTTGTTTGCCATCAGCTTAGTATAAAAAGATACGTATTGCACTTACCTGAAACTCAAGGCCATGTTTTTCGCGGCAATAGTCCTTGATACGAGGGTAACATTTGGCCATAAGGGTGTTCCTTTCCATGGTTGTGTCTGTAAAAGGATACATGCTTTAATTAAATAATGAACATCAAATAAATAGAAAAAAACCGGCCGACATGCTCTTGTCGGGCCACGCTCAATGAAGGGTTCCGTAGTTACTCTTCCGTCACAATAAGCTAAACTGGAGCTTAAAGTATAGTAAATTGTTAACCAAGGGATGAAACGGTACCTTTCACCCGAATTAAACAAATAGGCAAATGTGCATAATCAGTACCTAATTAAAGTAAGTCTTTTTACTATGAAGGGAAAACTTATTGCGATAACTCAAAAACAGTTTAACTGATCATGTCCGCTATACTTAGTTTTCATTTAATGTCTTTCTTAAGCTCTACTTCCACGATTTTTTTCATATTTTTTGGACCTATGGTTCAAAAGTTTTTTCTTTCGGAGCGATTATCTCCGAATATATTCACTTTATCAAAAAATGTTTATTGAAAACCCTTATTAGTTTTGAAAGACCTTTCCAACGATATCCCACACTCTAGGGTTGAAGCGAAAAAAAAAATTCACCTCCACATTACGTGTAGGGGAGCCTAAAAAAAATTAAATTTTTAGATTTTATTGTACGACTTTTCGGCTTTATTGATTTATATATCCATGCCAAATTTCAGCTTTCTAGCACTAACGACCACGGAGCAAAGCCTCGGACAGACAGACAGACAGACAGACAGACGGACATGGCGAAACTATAAGGGTTCCTAGTTGACTACGGAACCCTAAAAATGTGATTAGAAAGAATAGAAGGTAATGTGAAATAACTTTTTGACAAGACTGTATCTACTTTTCTTTCAACAGGAAAGTAATACTCATCGAGACAATTCTAACAAAGCAGAACACAATTAGTTTGCGTTGTTTTATCACAGAGGCCACCTCATGTGTCCATCATCAGATCAGCTCGATGGTACCATAATATTGCATTGTCATCCAACTTACATTTTATACCTATGTGAAGATTTAGCTTCATTGAATAATGAGAAGCGAGTCTAATTTAGCTTGCAAGATTTTACCCGAACAATCCGAACATACATACATACAAACATTGCAAGTTAAAAAAAAGTTTGTAAAATTATTAGACTCATCCCTTGAATACTCGCAGAATCTACCGTAGTAATCGACGATTGTAATGTGGCGTTGACAGATCACTGACAACGTCGTGCCACAATATTCTAGCAGATGGCGTAAGCACGTTCTACATCGCGCTTATGGAGTTCCGATTGTCTATTACTATATATTATTCCTAACCAACTCTCATCGAACTTTCGTCCAGGCACAATACCCGCCTGCAGAGAGTACTCTCTATTATTGCCCTTTTTCAACATTGTACTAAAAACGTAGATTTGGGCAGTGTACACCGATTTATACAGTGTAGTCAAAATTCTAACAAAAATAATTGCGGATCTGGAGTAAAAACACAAGTGAAGACGCGACATATTTAAAAGCAGGTTTGCTTAAGGGACCCACTGATTACCAGTTCGCCGGACGCTATCGGCCTGTCAGTTATTCGCGATTGTCAGCTTTTGCGAATAACTGACAAGCCGATATCGTCCGGCGAACTGGTTTTACTGGTACTAAGTGGTCCCTTAAGATGCGCGGCCAAGTCGACCACTGTTAGCTAGCAAATGCGTTCGAGATTTTGAATTTCGAACGAGGATTATAAAATGTTCGAAGTTGGACAACTGGGTCAAAAAGGCATCTCCCTTATACGGTGGTTTAGGTTTCACAAGCGCCAATACGAAGCTTCCATGAATAAGATCGGCCGTGTAAAGCGTTCCTACCCTGATTCATTTTACGTAATCCCTGTCCTGTTGCATTCGTTAATTTAATTAGTGCAGTCGGTTAAAAACCGCAGCGGGTTACAATAAAGATGAATGCGAGACTGCATTACTGGGTGACTGATGCAGTAGGAAATAGGTCGATTCACGGCTCAGTATTACTGCAGCTCGCTTGCCATTTCAAGCTAACATTTACAATGAAATTGCAATTTATTTTTACTAATAGTTTCTTTATCTGTATTATTATCGAAAGGCGAATAATATATTATTATCTAAGGGGCATCACATGGAACAAAAGCTCACACCTGGAGGACCTCGACTGCACAGACGACATAGTGTTGGTTTCGTCTTCACTGCCTGACCTCCAAACGAAGCTGGACTCGTTAAAAGATGAAGCTCAAGAAAGGGTTTACCAGTCAATGCTTGGAAGACCGTCGAAATGAGAGTTCAGACGTGTGAAAAACGACCCATCAGACGCAATGGTACACCGCTGAAATCGGTCGCCAAGTTCACATATCTGGGCAACACCGTGACCAACAGTGGTGGTTCTGATGACGTCGACGCGAGGATCAAGAAAGCGAAAGGTGATTTGCCCAGCTAAAACCGGTCTGGGATTTGACCCACACCATTGGGTTAAAGCGGAAAAAATATTCAAAAATCATTTTGTATGGGATTTTCCTCCGAAGAAGAGTTCCATTCTGCTTGACTGCGTCTGCTTGGTCACTACGATTCAAACGCAACAGGGCAAGTGTTTCTTAAGTGATTCATTAAGTGTTTCCTCGTTATCATCAAATCAGTCCTGACGTCTACAAGACTTTACACCAAGTATCTGTGAGGCAGTGTCAGAGGATCAAGAAAACGAAAGGTGCTTTTGCCCAGCTAAAATCGGTCTGGGATTTGACCCATACTATTGACTTAAAACGAAAAAAAAATCAAAAATCATTTTGTATGGGAGTACGCTAATTTTTTTTTGTTTTTATTTTACCGTACCGTCGCCATGTATGATTTGATTTAAGTATGGATCTATGCCAAATTGCAACTTTCTAGCACTAACGATCACGGAGCAAAGTTGCGGACGGACAGCTAGACGAACATTGCGAAACTATAAGGGTTCCTAGTTGACTACTGAACTCTAAATACTACTAACGTCGGAACAAGCTAACTCTGCATGACTTAACATCTGCCAATCTGCAGTACACATCGGACGGACAGAAGGCAACTCAGCTTTCAGAAGCAGAAGATACAACTTTTGTTCGTGTCGGTATATTGGCCGAGATCCCGAGTAGAGTTCCTTCTCAGGAATGTTCTAACATGGTAAATTATTTGAGAAGATAAACATAAAAGAAACTACGGGTTGCACTCCGGGAGTGCCGGCAGAAGTGAAAACTTGAATATTAACGTTGTGCATTTTTTATATTATCGAATGGTTAGGGAATAATTTTGCACGAATTGCTTTAATTATCAGTATAAAAGTACTATAATTTATGTGGTAAAATACAATATTCATTTATTGCGCTATCGTACACAAACACGACAATTTATATTACATTAAATATTTAACACTTCAGTACCCCTAGTGTAAATAAATTCGATTTCCAAACGTGCCGTACGCGTTTGCGTTTAGTCTCATTTTGTATTGGATTTCGAAAGAGCGCGCCAAGCGGGACGTTTTTGAAACTCAAAATCCTATACAAAATGAGACTTAACGCAAACGCGTTCGTCACGTTATGATGTCGATCAAAGTTACACTAGGGGTACAGAACTATAACAATTGTTTAACATTAAAAAGTTTATCTCTCAGAAAAATCAACTTCCATCCATAATTTCAACGACTCTTACACCATCATCATTACTAGAACCATCATGGAGTTTTTCGATCAGGTCACGTGTCCGTCTTACGAATTTTCAATCTGACGAATCTGTGACCTGTCGCGAGTTTAACATTTTTTTTCCCCATCACAAAAAGTGCACAGCGCCACTAAATAAGTTTTCACTTAAAAAATATTTTAGTAGTTAAATTGATTCAAATAAATCATCGATAAATAGGAGCATACATTAGTCGTTCACGATGACGATAAGATTAAAGTAAATATTAGTGAAATGACATACTCTTTAATCACCGTGTATCTACATACAGACTGTTCCGAAGTATTCAATCGTAAATCACTAATTTCTCCTTTAATACTGTGGCGTTTGTAATGAGACTTTGTACATAGGTTAGAAATACCCTTATCGATACATCCTATTCATCTATATCCAAAGGGTAGAGATACCTTGTATTTGGTAACCAAGTAGTAGTATGTAGTTTTCGTTTCGTTTGTGGAACTTTCTTGAAGTTTAACGTAATGTGGCAGGCGTACTGTCAAAACCTATTTACTAATTCAACTATAAGTATGTTACGAAAGTCAGACCAAAGTAAGGTGGCAGCTATTTTGACAGCCCAGATAGTGCAAGTGTTATTTTAAACGTCAAACTTCTATGAAATTATGACGTTTACTTAACACTTACACAGGCTGGGCTATAAACATTTTTGCCAATTTAGCTGGCTCAGCTCTATTACAAGCTTTTATTTACTTTCACCTGACCGTTGTCTGTTTGTAATCAAATCTTGGAGGTTAAAATTGATTTAAAAAAAATCCCGGTTTCCGATGAAGTTGAAAATTTGCATACATATGTAAGTCGGGTGACAATGCAATATTATGGTACCATCGAGCTGATCTGATGATGGAGACAGGAGGTGAACATAGGAACTCTGTGATAAAACAACGCAACCTAATTGTGTTTGGGGTTTTTAGAATTGTCTCTATGAGTATTAGTTATTTGTGGAAAGAAAAGTACAGTCAGCGATAAAACCTTGTACCAAAAATGAAATTTTTCCCAAAAACTTATTTATATTCACCTGACCGTTGTCTGTTTGTAATCAAATCTTGCAAGTTAAATTTGATCCACTTCCCAATCAATGTAAGTCGGGTGACAATGCAATATTATGGTACCATCGAGCTGATCTGATGATGGAGACAAGAGGTGAACATAGGAACTCTGTGATAAAACAACGCAACCTAATTGTGTTAGGGGTTTTTGGAATTGGCTCGATAAGTATTAGTTGCCTGTGGCACAAGTACAGTCAGCGATAAAAGCTTGTACCAAAAATGAATTTTTTGCCATAACCTTATTAAATTGACTAAATACCACAGTAAGCCAATAAGGCTAATGTTGAGGGTACTCAGACAACGATATATATAATATACAAATACTTAAATACATAGAAAACAGTCAGCCCTTAAACAAATGCCCTTGCCGGGATTCGAACCGAGGACCATCGGCTTCTACTAGGCCAGACCGTTCGTCGTGTTACTTGGTATAAAGGTTCCATTCCAATAACAACTGCATCATGATAGCTGTTACAGCGTTACCAGTGCAGTGTTGACGCCTTGATAAACATTGTTTTTGTTAGCCCGTGAGTTGTGAGTGTGTTAGCCCGTGTGTGAGAGTTGTGGTTTGTGGTTACTCATAGTGTTGTGTTACTGCCGGTAAGGTTGCCAGAGCTCAACGAGGATGCGGAGTGTTAGGGTCGGCAACGCGCGTGTAACTCCTCTGAAGTTGCAGGCGTCCATAAGCTACGGTAACCGCTTACCGTCAGGCGGGCCGTATGCTTGTTTGCCACAGACGTAGTATAAAAAAAATCAACCTTTCGTGCTAATGTGCTAAGCTCGAGTCCAATACAATGTTTTGCGAACTGAGTTGTAAGTGTCGATCGATCACTGTCTGGCCGTGGAACTTTGTGTTATACACTGCTCAGTTCAGGACTTTAGTAGGTATTAAATTTATTATGAAAATGAATTAAGATCTGTGTTTAAATTCTTATAAGAATAGTATTTTATATAATCGTGATAATAGAGAGCTTTTCAGCTGAGTTGCCTAAGTAAGGTACGAGATTGAAAAGCTTGATTATATCATTATTGTATACAATACTTTTTCTACCAGCCCTCTAAAATAATACTTTTTTTTTAAATAAAAAACTGTAGCACCGCCTTAACCTACAATTCCACACAGACGTGTAGACACACCTTCATCACGTCTGTGAACCGTTCATACACTCACCATTCATCACATTCACTCTAAATCAATCACTCAATCACCTCGCGTGCGCCATATCACTAGTTCGTTTCCGGCATGCGTTTGAGATGCAACGTGCGCGCGACCTCATAGTTTTTTTCCGTGAATGTTTTTTCCCCTTACGGCTGTTTCGCGTAAAACACAGGACCCTTATTGACCGTCCCCGGGTATAAAACCTAAATAAATAATGAAAATTGGTAAATACCTCAGTAGACAACAATGTAGGCATAAAACTAACGCCCCACGCCCCGCGCCCGTTTAGTCTTTTCTCTGGAAGCGCGGCGGCACGTGATTGGACTTTTTTTTTACAGTAGACTACAGTGTATCGAAATGAATCTTATAGTTGAGTACACGAAAAGTACGCGCATAGTTTGGTATACGAAAACTTAATTTACACAATACCAATACTTTAGTAGACGAGTTGACAAAGATTTTAAGATAATTCATATATATATTTCATATATATATATTTTTTTTTTATTCCGAAAAGGTAAGCATTTGACCACAATCTCACCTGATGGAAAGTGCCGATGTAGTCTAGGATGGAACATGCTTACCTAAAAGATGTCTATTCACTCTCGATTTAAAAAGGTCCAAGTTATAGTGGACTGGGAATAGATTTGCAGGAAAATTCATATATTTATTAAGGAATTCATATTTAAGAGAGTACATTAATAACAAAAACAAAGTAAGTTACAACATTTTTAATTTTTTTCGACTGACATCTTTGGGAAGTTATTAGCTCTTAATGAAGCCAGTATTTGCTTTATTCATTTCATATTAGTCATGCGCTGCCAGTGACCCGCTAGGCGAATTTCTGTTCGTAGGCACTTTTCGCTTCATAGCGGAAAAAACTGTACATTACAATTTCTTCACGTTGTCAGGTCCAACTGTAAATGACTAGCCTAGGCTACGGAGACTGCTTACCATCAAGCGGGCCGTATGCTTGTTTGTTACCGACTTAGTATACAAAATATAGTAAATGGGTTAAGATAAGAGTATATATTGGTGGACCCAAGGTTGCGCGTGCAAGTCCCACCTGTGCCATATAGAGTTCTTTTTTTTTGAATTTTCAGATATTTATTTTTAAAATAAATAACGCGCTAGGATTTAGAACCACTTCGGAAATATCAGTGAAATCGATATCAATTTATTCTTCACGTTAAAATTGCCCTCACTTCCTCTAACCATGAACATTAAAATTCAGGGCACGCGAATTAAATCTGGCAACCCACTATCTGATAATAGCGTTAATTAAAAGTTGTCCATATTGCCCGGGTTTCCCCTAACCGCATAGAATGTCTGTCACAGATATATTTCTAATTAGATCCCTAGCGGCGGCCTAGCCTAGTGCCTAGTAACCAGCCTGCGGAGCAGAAGGTTTCGCATTCGGATACTGATAAGGGCATTTAATTGTGTGTTTATCACATATATTTGTTTTCTATCATCATCATCATTTAAGCCTTTTATCGCCCACTGCTGCGCATAGGCCTCTCTTTGAGTACGCCACTTATCCCGGTCCTGAGCCAATCTCATCCAGAAGTGACCCGCATTGTTCCGACTGTCGTCCACCCAACGAGCCAACTCGCACGACAACGAGCTCTCCTTTTGTCTGAAAGCGGCCACCATTCCGTTAACATTTGGGCCCACCTGCCATCACTCTGCCTAGCAATTGTCCCGCCCAGCTCCATTTTAATTTGGTAATGACGTGTCCGACGTCTTGCACCTTGGTGCGTGCGCTTGGTAGTTTGTTTTCTATGTATATATATAAGTATCTTTATATAACTATGTACCCAAAACACAAGCCTTATTGAATTTAATGTTGGCACTTGGTCATTCTGTGTAAAATTGTCCTATAATATTTACTTATTATTTAATTAGATAATGTTTAGATTATCAATGATCGTAAATGATCGGGCTAAAAAGGAAGACGGGAGATTTTTTTGCTCATAAGTAAATAAGTAAAACTATAGTAAACATATTTTTTCAGGTTCATTATTCGACTTAAACTATTATAAAAGTGCTGCTAACAAAGCTCTTTTCTGTGAATTCTCTAATTTCTCAATCCAGTTTTAACTGACAAGTGAAAGCGATAAATACGCATTTGTATACTTCTACTTTACATTGGATGATTGGATATTTCATATCGTTAGTATGGACAACCAAATGAAATAAATGTCATATTCAAAGGAATTACCAAGGCCTCCAGTGCCCAGAGCTGGAAACGCACCAGCGTCCTTCGTTTATGCGACGGATGCCTGACGGAGGAAATTAGCTTGAACCCTAAATGGATCAACTATTAAATTCTGCGATCGTACAGTCACCATCAGATATATTGGAGCGGCCAAAGTGCTCAAAAATATCTGAACACGCACTTTAACGCCTTAACATTTGAGGTGTGTTCAGATGGTTTTGAGCACCTTGGCCGCGCCGGTATATCTGATGGCGACTGTAACACACTAAGCAGACTTACATAAACATAATTCGATTTTAATAAAATCATGGCAGGTGCGTGATGTCTATGTTTATATTGTGGATATATGTCTGTGTCTGTGGTGGTAAAATGTTTGGAAAAAGTCGAATCGGAAGTGAAGTTTTTTTGTTCATTTCAGTTTCAAAGAAACGGGTTGTGTTCTGTTAAGACAGAAAATGAACAAAATTAGGTTCTTAACCCAATTTTTATTTAACTTGCCCTGTATATGTATGTATTATGTATGTTTGTATGGATCAAATCTTGGAAGTTAATTTAGATCCACTTTCCGGTTTCCGGTTGATCTAAAATTTTGCAACGTAAGTCGGGTGACAATACAATATTATGGTACCATCGAGCTGATCTGATGATGGAGACAGGAGGTGGCCATAGGAACTCTGTGATAAAACAACGCGATCTAATTGTGTTTGGGGTTTTTTAGAATTGTCTTGACGAGTATTAGTAGCCTGTGGAATAAAAGTACTTACAGTCAGCGATAAAAGCTTGTACTCTGTTAATATCCAGAGATAATGGAAGACAAGAATTGTATGCAAAAGCAGATTTCGTGCGTTCGTCCACTTTTGTCTTAAGGCCGCAGAACCCCACAACTAAATCCAATATTAGGTATACAGTGTCAAAATACACATTAACGAGTCCATAACAGCTTATTGCTTTTCCAACAGGCACTAAAACTAGTAGTAAAGCGGGCCGTGAGCGGGCCGTAACTTGAAAACACCTGCAACGGCCATGTTTCTGTTAATGACCAGTACTTTGTATTCGTTTATCGATCTTTAGCTGCACATGCCCAGAAATTATTTAAGGCGAGGTAGCGGCCGGGCAGATTTGAGGTATTTTTAGAATCCATCAGATCTAGAGCAGAGCCCAATTGGGGAAGTACCTCCACCTTACAGAAAACCGCAGCCAAATAACACTAGATCCTACTCATAGTGTTGTATTCCTGCCGGTGAGTAAGGTTGCCAGAGCTCAACGAGGGGAGGAAGGGTTGTTAGGGTTGGCAACATGCATGCAACTCTACTGGCGTTGCAGGCGTACATAGGCTACGGAGACTGCTTACCATCAGGCGGGCCGTATGCTAGTTTGCCGCCGACGTGGTATAAAAAAACCTAAGCTACTTCATAAAAGGAGTTTTTGATAGAAATTTGACTTGCATGGTTGTCACCACCGATTCAACCCCAATGCAGATCGAGGGAAATCAGATTGACCAAGTGGCTAGCTTTTGTTATCTGGGCAGTATTGCCGACCAGAATGGAGGAACGGAAGCCGACATTGAAACACGAATAAACAAAGCCCGAGCCGCATTCAGCCAGCTTAAACCTGTGTAGAACTCCTCTTCCTGACGAGAAGAACTAAAGTGAGGATTTTCAATTTCATTGTAAAGGCCGTGTTATGTACGGATGCGCAACCTGATTTGTCTGCAAAGACCTAATGACAAAACTCCAAGATTTGTGAACAAATCCTTAAGGCAAAATTTTGCGCATCTTTTGGCCTAACTGGATCACTTATGGAGAATAACCGGACAAGCACCCGTACATAAGGAGATCCAAACGCGCAAATGGCATTATTATTTGTTTGCACAGTTTGACTGTGGGATCCGTGGGGCTATACTAGATTAGGTACATGATAATCATAAAGTCTAATTAACTGTAGAGGAAGCCTGACACCCACCTATTTAAGGTGGCCCTGACCTAGAAGATGTCCGGAAAACGGAACCATGGTCGCCCTAAATCTACTTGGCGCAGTTCCGTGGAACAAGAGTTGGATGTATTGGGGATGGGGTGGGAGGTTACCCAAGCTGCCCAGGACCGGAGTCAGTGGAAGAAAATGATTCGAGCCCTACACCCCAGCAGGGGGTAACAGGATGAAAAAAAGAAGAAGGTTGTCACCATACATCAAACTTTGTTATTGTTAAGTATAATTAATACTTTTTTCTACTCCAGCACTTTTCGATTTTCGATTAAATGGCTGCCAGCGATAACAAAATCAACTTCATAAGAAGCACTTAGCGCGGAGGCGGGGGCCCTCATCTGGATCTTAACAGCAGTGTTGTTAGGAATATTCATACAATATTATGCAACTGTTGTTCTTTTTTAATTCTATTTAAAGAACGGAAAAGAAGAAGAAAGGTAAAGATCACAGAACGTAAAGATCTATAAATCAATATTTACTTTGATTTTATTTACTTACTTATTATTTTAGGTATTTTCTGCTGTCTTAGAAAAACATTGTGTGCAACAGTAGATAATTAGGTCATAAAATTCTAGGGCCTGTCTGTACAAAACTCAACTTCGTTTCGTTTAGTAACTTCCGCTCTTGAAATTTAAGAACCGTCACTTCAAACAAAACCGCACTACTTGTTTATCATAACAATGTTGTTTCTGTACAGCGCTATGGAATAGTATTATGGGGAAATAAATAGATAAATAAATAAATATTATAGGACATTATGACACAAATTGACTAAGTCCCGCGGTAAGCTAAATAAGGCTTGTGTTGCCGGGTAGGTACATAGACAACGATATATATATATATATATACTTTTATTCAATGCAAATTATGATTATAATAATTTATAATAAGTATATTTAATTCAAAATAAATAGTAATTAATAGATACAGAAACTAAAAAAAGAATGATTTATATAATAAATTACAAAAAAAAAACTAACTTAAAAAATATATATAAATATATATATATATATATATATATATATAATATATGCATATTTATAAATACTTACATACAAAGAAAACATCCATCACTCAGGAACAAATGTCCATGCTCATCACACGAATAAATGCCCTTATTATTATGCAGGATTTGAACCCGGGGCATAGGCAGGGTCACTACCCACTAGGCCAGAAAGGTCGTCAACCTCGTCACCGAAATGGTGGTCGTCGAAATGGTACAAATGTAAAACAAGTATAGCACAAAAAAATCAGCCAAGAGCATGTCGGGCCATGCTCAGTGTAGAGTTCCGTAGTTACTCTTCCGTCGCATAAGCTAAACTGGAGCTTAAAGTATAGTAGATTGTTAACGAAGGGATGAAACGGTACCTTTCACCCGAGTTAAACAAATGGGCAAATTTGCATAATCACTAATTAATTAAAGTACCAGATTTTTTTCTTAAATTTTAGTTTATTTACATGAATAATACCAAATAACTTTAACAACCCATTTAATGTCGTCTTTTTACTATGAAGAGGAAAGTTTCTGCGATAACTCAAAAACAGCTAAGCTGATCATGTCCGCTACAGTTTTCATTTAATGTCTTTCTGAAGCTCTACTTCCACGATTTTTTTCATATTTTTTGGACCTATGGTTCAAAAGTTAGAGGGGGGGGGGGGGACACATTTTTTTTCTTTCGGAGCGATTATCTCCGAATATATTCACTTTATAAAAAAATGTTTGTTAAAGACCCCAATTAGTTTTGAAAGACCTTTCCAACGATACCCCACACTGTAGGGTTGAAGCAAAAAAAATCCACCCCCACCTTACGTGTAGGGGAAGTACCCTAAAAACATTAAATTTTTAAATTTTATTATACGACTTTGTCGGCTTTATTAATTTATATATCCATGCCCAATTTCATCTTTCTAGCATTAACAACCACGGAGCAAAGCCGCGGACAGACAGACAGACAGACAGACAGACAGACAGACAGACAGACAGACAGACGGACATCGCGAAACTATAAGGGTTCCTAGTTGACTACGGAACCCTAAAAAGAGGACGGGAATAAAGTAGACAGAATCATGCCACCGTTGTTTAAAAAGTATGGAATCCTGTGCCATTGTCCATGGTGAATGCACTGGAATTGATTAAGTCCTTACCAGTGAAGGTAGAGCTGGTGAATATCCTCACGATCTTGGAGCTGACTGGAGGCAGGGACTTCAGGGAACCGGAGAAGATCAGGTCCACCGTGCGGTCGTCCATGGTTGATGGTTACTGGAACAAAGTGTCAAATTAATGGATCTGATGATGGAGAAATCGGAAATCTCTTCAAATCTCACACCATGAACGTATAGTTTTTTTTTTTTAATTTATTTAGAACACAAACAGTCACATATACAAATAGTGATACTTATTTTCTACAAGTTTTGATTTAACTTGCAATGTTTTTTGGTTTGTATGTTTGTTAGGGTCAAATCTTACAAGGTAAATTAGATGCACTTCCCATTATTCCATTAAGCTGTAACTTCACATACATATATAAGAGTTATCTTTTTCTTTTTATTGACAATAACAATATACATAATGGATATATACAGATGATTACTATAACTAGCTTATATCTAAAATAGGCCCTTGAGGCATTGTACCAAGGATGCTGGCGGCATTTCCTCGTTGTATCGCAATACTGATACGTTGTGCGAGGAAGCCGCCAGCTCTTCGGTCACCAGTTACGTCAACCAGACGTATTGCGATTTCTCCAAAAAACTTGTGCGCGCTGGGACCCCATGGACCTAGAGTTTCAACGCCAAAAGGTACAAAATGGTACTCTCTGAGTTTAAGAATATGCTGGCCATCCGTGTAAAGAACTTTTTAAACAAAATGGCATCATGACACTTCTCCCTATACATATATCAAGTAGTAATGTTCGTGAGAAATAATTTACATATGTTCTAACGTAGGTATCGAGGTTATGGGTAGGCAACTCCGATCTACAGGGAGACTACGTACAGTGCCGCGTCGTATGGCACTTTTTCAGTTTACGGTTTACGCCTAGTTCAGACTCCAGTCTCTCACAACGGGTATAAATCGAATCTGCCTTTGCTCTATATAATAGTAATTCCTTACATATTTCAAAATATATTCTGAACTTTCAATAATAGTAATTGTTAAAATGTATTCTTTGTGAGGTGAAAAAATAAATATATATGTAAATAAAAAAAATATATATAGGGCCGACGTATTACTAGCGTCTACCTACAGAATTGCGAACCGAACCATCTGACGAAGCATTTTAACGCCAATTAAGATCTTTTTTATTGGATAATCTATTATATTCCGTAAAAGAATACATGGAAATGACATGTAATATTATGAATTGATTTTAATATATGATAATTGTTATTTTATTCTTATATTGTAAATAATTTCGTCCTTAAACTACGTCCACAAGAGAGGTATGGGCATTGTGAATGTCATCTCGCTCTGTGTGGTAGGGTACAGCACAGAGGATGTCATTCCAGATCTAGAGCAGAGCCCAACTGGGGAAGTACCTCCACCTTACAGAAAATCGCAGCCAAATAACACTAGACCCTACTCATAGTGTTGTGTTCCTGCCGGTGAGTAAGGTTGCCAGAGCTCAACGAGGGGGGGAGGGGGTTAGGGTCGGCAATGCGCATGTAACTCCTCTGGAGTTGCAGGCGTACATAGGCTACGGATACTGCTTACCATCAGGCGGGCCGTATGCTTGTTTGCTACCGACGTAGTATAAAAAAAATGTACTTTAATTTGACAATCATTACGATATACCTAGGTATAAGTAGCCATATTGACATCTTTTCCGTAATTATTTTATTTGACATTGTGATGAATTTATTTTGCTAATGACATTTGATGATTTTTTCTGACTTGAGATTGTATATAATAAATAGTTGACGATCATAATATAAATTCATATAGATTAGCTTGAAATAATTTATATTGTAATTTAATATTATGAAAGAAATAAATGTAAATCTAAGTTGGGAGATAATGCAATCATATGGTATCATCGAGGTGATCTGATGATGGAGACAGGAGATGGCTATAGGAACTCTGTGATAAAATAACGCAAAACTAATTGAGTTTGGGGTTGTTAGAATTCTCTCGACGAGTTTTAGTTGTCTGCTGAAATAAAAGTACAGTCAGCGATAAAAGCTGCTATCAAAACTGTTTTTTTTTTGACAAAAAAATTACGTTAATACCTAACTTGTGTGTAACACTCAATTTATGTATGGCCCTTATACATAGGCTACCGTTAGGTATAGATAGGGTTTTACATAACAAACCATTGTTCTCAAATAAAAACAAGTTTAATCTAGTAAATCAAAGAATGATACAGTCACTCGGCCCTTCGGGGAAGCCGCGCCTTGGTCACAGTACAATTATTTCACAGTACAGTCAAAAAAGTAGCCTAGCGGGCAAGTACTTATCTCGCAACGAAACCGGCGGTGTACATTAACAGCGCGCTGCCGCGGCGGCGGCGCCTAGGCAGAAACATATCGTGCTTAATCATTTAGGCCAATTCTAACCTACACTTTGGCAACAAAACTAAGTACTTTTATGTAATACTTGCCCGTAAATTCGTTGGCGCGAGTGAGTCACACGGACTAAATAAAACAAAATGAAGTTTTTAGATATAATTTTGATGTCAAATGTAAGTTTGAATTGGTCTCCTTGTCAGTCAGCAACGTGATTTCCGTATCATCACCTAGTTCCGGATACAGTCCTAGATACGTTCCGGATCTGAGCTATACATAACCGGCCGACATCGACACCTGGTATCGTTGTTACCGCTTTGGTTAACCCTTGGAGTGGCAGGCCGTCGACTCCCAACCGATTATGTCATTTAAATTTCAAATTTGTGTAATTGAAATAAAATCAAAATTCCAATCACTCAAAAACGACATATGCCACTTGACGAGTTAACCGGTGTGACAATATTGAAGGGAATGTATGTAAATACAGAACATTACGGCTCAAATAATCTGGAACTTCCTGGATTTAACGGGCATTAGATATGAACTTTAAAGGGCCGTCACAATAGATCATTCATTGGTCGATGTGGCCCACTCAAAGGCCCACAACACCCCGAAATAATAATAATAAATGTAAATACTGTTGCAACTTATTATTATATAAAAATATTCCCAATGCAGTAGCTATACGCAGCCGTCGGGCTCGGCTAATATTCGGAGGCTTTTCAAAAGCACCAATAGGAGCGCTCCACATATTTTGTATCGCGGCCAATTAGAAGCACCTAAATTTAAACCACCTTTTGTGCTGATCAAATATTGCAAGATCACTCTCTCATCATTTTCCATACTATCAACAACCAACCACTTTCTAAATTTAACCGTTTTGGCAATTAAACCCTTGTAACCAGTAATTTGGAAAATTATAACACTTAACTAAGAATCGAAATTTTATTTGAGTCGTCGAGATCCTGACCTGCACGGCGGCTACAAATACACCAAGACGAAAAGAGTTAAGATACTGTCTGCATATTTTAACCGCGACAAGGGTCTCGCCTCGCCCCATAATCTAGTTGGCAAACGACCGCAGTCACGCACGTATGACGTCTTTCAGTCGGCCTGCTAGATATCGTAACGTTACACAACTATAGGACTGTTTGACTTTTACATTCGGAGTAAGGGTAGGGCGTGGCGAAAAGTCATTTTCAAACAATCCAACAAGGAAAGCGACTCTATTTTCGAAAGATCTGACAGTAAGTTTATATATACACTTAAGTGCAAAACTGTCCTAATAGTAGAATCTTAGGAGAATGTGAAGAAGTTGATGTCGATCAAGGGGAGGGGCACATGATTAATACATAACAGTACTCCTTGAAATTTTCTATAGATCGGCCTAACATATGATGTACTTGGCATTTTTATTTTCTCCAATAGAAACTCCAAATAGGGAACCATGCATAATGAAGAAATTCTGCCTGTATAAAATCATCATGAAATTGTTTTAATATGGCATATTTTTGGAGTTACTTTTAGGTGACTTATAGTTCGGTGCAAAAGTGTACCATTAATCATCGACATCAACTTCTCCATTCAACATTCTAATAAGATGCTATTATTGGGACAGTTTTGCACCAAGTATACGTTAATGAATTGATGAATATCCCAGTAATCTAACGTGACAAACGACGTCATATGCACGTGCCTAATGACGTTTTTTAGGTTGGACTAGGTATTGCAGATGTGGTGCTGCAAGAAAGGCTCCGTATCCTCTGGACAGCAATTTGTAGACTATAGATGGTGAAAGGGGTGCAGAGAAGAAAAGTAGCAGGAGAAAAAAACAAGTAGGTATACGAAAATGAAATAGCTATAGCGGCCGCGAGGGACAGCGTCTGTGTGTGACAGTGGTCCTTTTTGCAAGAACTCGAGATCTCGTCGCGGCTGTCATCCGAATGTCTACGCAGAGTCCTTGAATACTTCGGTCATATTACAAGCAAAGAAGGTGGAAACCTCTAAAAGCTTATTGTGACCGGCAAAGTATATGGGAAAAGGCCTGGAGGCGGATGCAGTTCAATACGTTGGTCTGACCGGTTGGCCTAGCCAAGAACAATGAACGCTTTGTCGCTCTATCACTCTTCCATATTAGTGCGACAGTGGTAGTTGCGTTTCTACGGAGCGTAAGCGATTTGCACGTTGGCTACGCGGCCAGATCCGCACCGCTCTTGATTCCACAGTTCACATGGCTCCACACCACCAGAGACAGAAACAGATGGAGAAAGATCATAAGGAAGAAAGTGATACAAAAGGGAGGTCACGACCCTCAATGTTGAGGAATACGACGCAAGGAGAAGGAGGTACTGCAGAAATATTTTAACATTAGACAACGACAGGGAACCGAGAACCAAGGGGGCTAACGAAAGGGTCAATACAATACAAAGCAAAGGGCCAATAATGATTTTCATTTCGCTCTTTGGAAAAGTACTACTTTTTACAGGGTAGACTACTGGGGACTACTAACGAAAGGGTTAGAATAAGGTAGAACACTGCTACCTTATCAGCTGGCGACACCCTTGGCATCAGGCGACTCGTCTGCCTCCTATAGGTATCATAAAAAACCATTTCCTATCACCTACGCTTTAACCAAATCCCTAAAATCACAGACATAAGTACTTAACCCCTAAATTAATTCGGCGAACGTTATCTGTTATCAGAATTGCGAATGCTTAGGGCAAGAGACACGGCCCGTTGGGTTGATAAGGGCTGTGGGTGATAAGCCCATGCCTGCCAGGCCGATTAGCACATCTGTTGCAATGCAATGCAGTTTTCGGTACTGTAAAACCATCCTAATATGGTCCAAATGGTCTAGTATAACTCGAATATCTTCGTTTAGACGTGACTATATGAATTTTCAAAACGTTGATCACAAATTTTCAAGTTTCTAGCTTAAAATAAAACTTGTATCACTTAACCTACATCATTTCATCCCCTATTTTATTTATTGAATCTTTCAAAATCGCTTCTTATTTCTTCTACACACTATAAATGTAACCTGCCCGCGTAGCCAACATTAACGTTAACGCTCCGTAACCTAACGTAGTCATCTCTATCACTCTTTCGTGTTAATGTGAGACAGTTGCGCTTCGTTTTATATTTATATCCTTTTCATGTCACATTTTTTTAAAAACTTTTCATGTCAGTTTAAAAACTACTAAGTGCCAAGTCAAAACCGTAGACGTTGATTGTTCCCCGCCAAAGTTTGGTGGGCAACAATGAACCCAACTTTAGTTGGGTTCGTAATTTATTACGAAGGTTCTTAGGGCTCCATACCAAAAAGGTATAAAAGGAACCCTTATGGTGCGACTCTGTCCGTCCGTCTGTCTGTCTGTCACATTGCTAAATATCTCGAGAACCACTTAAGCTATCGATTTGAAATTTGGAATAATTATGAACAACGCCAACCCAAATACATTGAGAGTATTGTTTCTTAATTATTTTTTTATTAACCATGGAAAATGTCCAATATGAAGAGGGGGACCTTATACATCTCGAAATTTAATATATTAACCGTGGAGACTATACGTCTCTGTAATATTGTATAATATACTTGACTTGTTGGATACATACTATTTATGTATTCTGTATCATTAGTTTATGAGCCTGCTTGCTTAACAGTCTAGACGCGATTGATTGGGTAAAAATATCGTTTTGTACACTTGGAGACAGGGATCGGAAACCGGTATTTTTTGTATGGGAACGAAAACGGTATGTTTTCGTTCTTTGTTAATTACTTCATTTCTAATTAGGCAATCTAATAATACGAAGTCGTTATCTGAAAACACAACCGAGTCCTACATTTAGAGTATAAAATAAACCGAAATATATAGTTATTTCGAATTTGTAGTAGATAGTGAATAGTGTGCTTAAATTTTTCCTTGAAGACAGGTAAATTACCTTTCCACATAATAAGTAAATGATTTTAATATCCAAAAACAAAGAAATAAACATACATAATAAAATAAAACTTACTAACAACTTAAACTAAAGATAAAAAATTTGGCCCAAATCGCCGTCAATGGGCAAGGTGCTTATTTCGATGTTTTTGCAAAAAACCGGTTCCGATCCCTGCTTGGAGATACTTCAGACCTCAAAAATCTTATAAGTATTAGTATTCCGAGATTGGGGACCTTTTACATCTCCAGATTCAATGTATTATTAAATTTATTAACCATAGAGACTACATAATCTCTGTTGTATTGTAGTAATTATTTATTTTAAGATTATTAATGTAATGTTTGTATTTTTCATGTCACTATCCCAACCCAGGGTTTGTATATGAGTATGCCATATAATTATTTCTACATCGACAAACGGAAGCTTAAAACAATTCGTCTATACCGTAAATTGTTAATTGTACAAACAAATGAATTCCTAATTTGATTGTCTTATTTAACGGCTGGTAAGGCTGTGGCCTGGCACGAGCGTAGCGTGCCAGAATAGGTACAATAAAATTAACAAAACTCTCCATATATTAAAATCTTTATGACAAAGATACTCGGTTCTACAGAATAGATACAATTGAATTAATAAAACTTTTAAATGTCACAGTTTTTATAACAAGGGCACAAGGTTCAATTTAGTCTCGTTTGTTTCGTTTATTCGATATAACTTGTGTTAAGTAGCGCACAGTGTGTGATTTTGGCTTAGTTGCGGCCATCCCTATATTTCGCGCTTTTTGGATAGATGATAACCAAAAAAAGCTAGCTTTTAAACTCCAAAGACTTTAAGTACCATAGTTTTTGAGATATTTAAAAAATCGAGAAAAGTCCATAAAAACCAGAGAAACGCATTCTATGCTCTGTCGAAGCAGATTAATCAATAAATGCTCCCTGGTATGCTAGACATGATTTAATAGCATCATTATACGCATATAAATATAAATATATACTCTCACGTAGTCGTCAATTAATTAATTTCTATGATATGACAACTTTTTTTTTTCGGCTATTCCCTTCACGGTCGCATTTTTTTTCACTGCATAAATGTTAAGCAAGGTTATAACTATTACCATAAAAAATATCAAAGGCAACCAATGCAGGAATAGGGAGATACAATTTTTTAAAATTTTAGGTTAGGGTTGTCACATCTCTAGTCTAAGTACTACAACCTAATTATTTTGTTTTTAGGAAAAATGGTAGAGCGACAGTGTTCCTTTCTCATCATCACATCTTCAATAGTTTTCATCAACAATCTTCGATGAAAGATATTATGTGGGATTGGGAAGGGGTCCGCCCTCGTTAGACACTAGTCGAAACCCAATTCCTATACATAATATCTAGAGAAGCGGGGGTGAGGTGTCATGGAGCCGTTAAAGACCCATGGCACTGCTTTGCCTCAGCAGGCACTGACCCGTCCTGCCACCAGCGGTTATGAAGTGGCGAGTAAACAAAAACACCCCGGAAGGAAAGATAGTCGAAGAACGAAAAAAGTTAATACAGGCGGAAATTAGAGCAAAAATGTCACTTTTAGTTGATGTGGTTCGCCCGAATGCAGGGACGACAAATGATGGGAATACCGCACGCACAGCATTATCGGACGAACATCGAAAAACGTTTGCTGAAATCTTAGGTCTAAAAATGTGGCTAGTAGAAGACTTACATACAATATTGGTAGCTCTATCGAGTGGGTTACATATTGATACAGAAAAAAATTTAAGAATTTAGTAACTCACTTGCAAAGAAATACATAAATAAATATAAGTGGTTTTACATGTCAGTATCGTTACATAAGATATTGATACATGGTCGAATCATTATAGAGGCTAGTACGCTGCCGATAGGTATGTTGTCTGAGCAAGCTGGCGAGTCAAGAAATAAATACTGGCGTTATGATCAGGAGCACCATACTAGAAAATTAAATTGTACGACTATTTTAGACTTGTTCCACAGAGGCTTAGAATCGTCCGACCCCTACTTGTCTTCCATCAGTTTACGAAATAAAGAACAAAAACGTTTGCCTATACCAAACAAAGTACTTCGCCTACTGAAAGTAACGTCTCATAATATTCATTATCATGCACTGAACAGTGAAACGGATAACATAACTTTAACAAGAACAGATGAAATCATAACATAGATCCCGATAAACAATTAATTTAAACTTTCAGTACAAATCAACCACTAATGGAATCAATTTTACATAAATTTTGTGACAACCCTATTTCCATAGAAATCGGAGAAAAACTTAGAAACGCAATATCTCCGAGTTCCTGCAAGATAATTTAACAGAATTTTCAAAGTTGAAAGATACATTTATTAAGTTAATTTTACGAGTAAAAAAAAATGCGACCCGTTTGTAGTAAATTATTTATTAACACTTTTTTATGATTTTAATATTTATTAATATACCGTTATCCTTTGCCATCAGAGTCCTGAAACTATCACAACTAATGTGTTTTAAACTGACAAACATTATGTATTTAATTTTAAACGGTAGTTGGATTTTTTTAGGAGATTTCGATCGAAACATTTTTTATGAAGGTCGTTGACCTCTCAGAAAAAAAAATATAATTACGAAACTAAGTAAAATATTGCAACGGGAGTTTCTTTCTAGGCTTACTTATAACCAAACACGTCATAATATAAAATAAATTAATGATGTCCGGAACTAAGCCAAAATCACACACTGTGTAGCGTGAGTTGTTTGTTCGACACTGAATTAAAAACGTCGTTTTATGTTTATCGTTTAAAATCATGCTTGATTTTACGATAGTTGCGTGTATTTAGAATTTTGAAACTGTTAAAGTTTTATGCGTAATAATACGATACCAAAACTTTTTAGGTTTTTTTATTAAACCATGTCGGTGGCAAAGAAGCATATGACCAGGCCTGCCTGATGTTAAGCAGTCACATCCGAGTGCCTGTAATTCTAGCAGGAGTATTATATGAGCGTTGCTGAACCTTCCAAAAGCTGTACACTACTCTTTTGAGCAGTCGGCTGTAGGTAAACAATTTATAGTATAGGTACTATAATTTCTTTATTCCTTGCTAAGCTAGTTCCTTTTTTGCCGCTAGTCTGACAATGCCATAATGCCAAATATCGCAAAAAAATTAAAATCTAACAGGTTGTATTCATTCAGAATTTATAACTTAGTAATAAAATTACGGTGAGTTTACGGCGAGGCCGAAGGCCGAGCTGCGGGAGTGCAGTGCTTGCACGCGGACCATTTCTTGTTAGCAAAAGTCAAACTGCACCTCTTCTTCAGCATACAGTTTTCTTGATTATGAACTATAATAATTATGAACTATAGCGTATAAACCCATGCAACTTCCAGGGCGTTGACCGTTTCCTCTCTTTTGTTTAACTCCAACGCAAATAGATGGGTGTTATATGTTTGACGCTAATTTCTGTCTGTGGCATCGCAGCTCTCCAACGCATAGACCGATTTCGATGTGGTTTTTTTATGTTAAAATGCGAGTTTTCTTATGGTAATTTTTAGCTCCATTTCATAAAAATCGATCCAGTTATTTGAAGATTATCAACTGTATTCCAAAATGATGTAAGGCATTTTTGGGCATAAAATCAATTTTGTTGGCATATAACGTAGGAAATTTTGAAATATATAATTATATATTTTTAATAGTCATTATATGTAAAGCTCTACATACTATGCTTTTATTCAGATTTAGGATTTTTTTAAACTCCACAATCCCTTGAAAACATCGCCAACGATATGCAATTTTTTGCAGAAACTCACTAAGAAAATGTTTTCAATTTCTCTAAGCGTATGAAGATCCCCTATCTTAAGCTGTAGCCTTATTTGAAAGTTAAATGAGCAAGCGGAAACTTGGAGTGGATGCGGGTGGAACCATCGAGCTTTACTTAATTAAAAATAAATAATAACAATCTTTGAGTTACGATAAGACCACGACCTTACTAGATACTTAACTAGTAGTCTAACAAGCCTTTGGTTATCGCTGGTACTTATCTGTCATTTTGACATTTGTGTCTGTCGGAAAGGGACACAATTAAAAAAGGGTTCCTTATTTAAAAAAAAAACAACGGTTTGCACTCCTGGAGTGCCGGCAGAAGTGAAAACTGCATTTTTGATATTTTGAAATGGTTAGGGAATATATTTTTTTATGACACAGGAGGCAAACGAGCAGACGGATCACCTGATGGTAAGCGAGTACCGCTGCCCATGGACACCTGCAACACCAGAGGGGTTGTAAGTGCGTTGTCGGCCTTTAAGATGGGAGTACGCTCTTTTCTTGAAGGTCTGAAGGTCGTATCGGTCCGGAAATACCGCAGGCGATAGTTCATTCCACAGTTTAGCTGTGCGAGGCAGGAAGTTTCTGGAGAAACGCACAGTTGAGGACTGCCAACCATCTTTTAAGTGGTTAGGACGGAAATATTGTCGCGGTTGATGGAATTTTGCACGAATTGCTTTAATTATCAGTATAAAAGTACTATCATTTATGTGGCAAAATACAATATTCATTTATTGCGGTCTACTGGCCTCAATGACATTGTAAGAGTTTTTCGGTCAGGTCACGTGTCCGTCTTACGAATTTTCAATCTGTCAAATCTGTCGGTCACGTGACCTGTCGCGAGTTTAACATTTTTTCCCCATCACCAAAAGTGCACAGCGCCGCTAAAGAAGTTTTCACTTCAAAAACCCCTAACCCCCTACCCTAAACTGCTGCTGCCCAAATAACTAAAATCCACCGCAAGGAAACTCGCTTTCACGTGAAAAACCGCATCGAAATCGGTCCATCTATTTGAGAGCTAAGCAGCCACAGACAAGCATTAACACCCCTCTTTTTCCGGTAACTACCCCGTGGTTTCATAAACACGATAAATCATTATATAACACAACATATTAGAATTTTCTCTAAACATGCGAAGTCAAACTTTATTAACACTCAACTCAAAGTAACGATCCAAGAAGGTACGTCTTATAAACCTACATACTAATTCTCACCTGGCCTACTTTCAACGTATCAAACTTTAATCAATACATTGCACCACTTTTAATGTTAAGGTCACACGATCGATTTTCACTTTAAACTCATTAATAAATAAAAAGCAATCTCACACCCAAGCCTTATACAGTTTAAAAAGTAAAAAAACGTCACAACAACCGTTCTGTTGTTTTTGACTTTGAATTTTGAAATCGGAACGCGTGCTGTTCGATTCTATGAGCTTTTTGGACTGAAAGTGATTTTCAAATGTGTAATAATCCGATCTTGTTATTTGGTTGCTAGGCAACGACGTAACCTCGGTGACTTTGCGAATTTACGTTTAATGTTGATTTTGCCGATAAAATGGTGGAAGTGGGTATTTTATGGGGGAAGTTTTAGTAGATAACTTGATATAGATAGTACCTAGGTATCTAACTGTATTCTAGTAGCTATATTTATACATACCTACACTGTGTGTGTTGTTGTATCGCAACGATAGGTAAAGTGGAAGCACTTTTCTTAATGTATGTTTACTATAGGTACTATTTCATCATCACACTTGCTCGAAAGTGATCTTATTTCATGCAGATAGACCGAGGGAGTTTTATCTTTTTTTTAATTGTTTCAAATGTATAAATTAGTTTTACTTTTTAATTACTTATTTTATTTTTATTGTTTATGTAAAAAAATAATTAATTTCATTAATTTAATAGTCGTTTAAAAATATTTTTACGGATTTTTCAATCGTGGCTGAATGCCGGAGGTATGTGCCTTCGATGTCTAACCTGTTAAAGAATGACAATATGGCGGACGAATGTTTGTCATCATATTTAAGAATTATTTCGCTTAAAATTTAGTTTTTTCTTCGCAAGTCTGATGAAAAACATTGTGTAACGAGGGGGTAAGAATATTGCAAAATCTTTAATGACTTCGTTTGCGAAATTTCATTTACCCACCTCTTTGCAGAATGTATTAAGTATTTTATTTACATACGTCTTTTAATAGTAAAATTTACTAAGATATAGGCTGGCCATAAAACCACGAAGCATTCTCTACCAGTTAACTTTTAGAAATATTTAGCCTCTGTAGTAATAAGGCACGGCCTCCTAATATAGTCAGTAGTGACCCTGCCTACAAAGCAGAAGGTCCCGGGTGCGAATCCCGGTATTTGTTTGTATTTATCACGAATATTTGTACTGAGTTACGGATTTTTTATACTGATTTAACTATTTATATTTGATTTGTTTCGTAAGTTTTTTATTTAGCAATGAAATTATACTTATTGTTAGTGCTATTTTAGTGCCCTTGCGTCTAATAAGAGTGTGTTACAATTATCATTATTATTATCAGGGACCTTCCTGATGCAAAGATTATCCATTGCCGTTCAACGTGGCAACGCGGCGAGTGTCATGGGTACTTTTGCGTCGGGGGGGTCGTGGGGTGAATTTCTATTCTAGTGTAGGGCGTTATTTAGGTTAGGTTAGTAGTAAGGACCTAATGTCATGTACTCTTTAGTAGTTAAATTTCTAGTTTTAGTTTAGTCTCAATTGTTAGCTTAAAAATGTTTCGTTGTTAAAGTCTTAATTTATTTTTTCTTTAATAATAATAATTCAGCCTATATACGTCCCACTGCTGGGCACAGACCTCCTCTCATGTGCGTGAGGGCTCGGGCTATAGTCCCCACGCTAGCCCAATGCGGATTGGGGACTTCACATATACCTTTGAATTTCTTCGCAGATGTATGCAGGTTTCCTCACGATGTTTTGCTTCACCGAAAAGCTAGTGGTCAATATCAAATGATATTTCGTACATAAGTTCCGAAAAACTCATTGGTACGAGCCAGGATTTGAAACCGCGACCTCCGGATTGAAAGTCAGACGTCATATTCACTCGGCCACCACCGTTTCATTTCTTCTTTAATTGTGTAATTAGTAATTATTATAATATCGTCCTGTAATCTAGTATTAAGCTTCTTATGTTTTTTTTTGTGTTATTAGATTCTTTATATACTAAATAAATTGATTCATATTAACTGAAAATTATCATTATTCATGATAAATATATTATCTTCGAGTGTAATACCTATAAATTACTTACCAATCATAATTATTTTTGCTGTCTTACTAGACCACTCTGACACGCTCATATTTGTGCCTTCCAATAAATTCAACTCATTGCCTCAGGATAGAGAGAATTCAGAAACGATTTCTTTGGCATGTATCTATTCACACACCAGTAGCTAGCAAATATACATCTTATTCAGTAAGATTACAACACTTCCAAATTAATACTCTTTATAAACGAAGAGACTTGCTTGATCTTCAATTTGTATAGATTGTCCACAACTTTTGCGCAAAATTAGATTTAGAGTCCCATATAGATATCCTAGGAACACAATAGACCTTTTGTCTCCGGTATATTTAGGAAAACCGTCTTAGGCGCTAATTCACCCATTCCACGACTATGTAGATTATACAACAAACTTAGCCACTGTTGCGATATTCATTCTGACTCATTGCTCAGGTTCCGAAAATTATTGAATCTATAGTATACACAAGTTTAATTTATTTTTATTATTTAACCTGTAACTTTTACTCTATGTTAAGTAAGAAATTGTTTTTCTTTTCATGCTTTGTTCACACTGTTTACCTATAATTAGTTATGCATTACTGAATTTTTCCTTTTTTTATTTATTTAATGTATTGGATTTAATAACTGTTGGTAGACCTTAATAAAAAGTTTAGTGTTATTGTATGTCTTCCTAGCTGTAGATTATATTTTACATAAGAAAAATAAAAAACTAAACATCTCATACAAAAAGCTCTCTGTCATATTTTCTAGGAAAGAAAAACAAGACAACGAAAAGAATTTTGACCCTGTACATTTTATTTTGACCCTGTACATTTTCTTTAAACCCTGTACATTTTATTTTCGCAACTCTTTAACCGTTTTTATGCAGCTAAAGTTTACACACAAATTTAATACCGTCGTCTCTGCGTTTCTTAGTACCATAAACTGCAAGCGTTAAGGTTACATCCCGGTTATGACAGCATTGCTGTATCGTTAACGTGTTTTGGTTTGGAAGACCGTCATAGGCTTTGTCATTAGATTGTATGTCAAATTTGAGCTGCAGGGGTGGGTGGGAGATTCAGCAGAGAAATGTAAAACAGACAGACAGAGTTTACTTTTACATTAATAATATTAGAACAGCCGAGAGAGGTGGGCTAAACTAGCCACGGAGTGGGTGCTACAACGTAAACGCCGGCATGGTCGGCCTAAGAGGAGATGGCGGGACGACCTGGACGCATTTCTCAGCACCTGGACGGATGCTGCAGTTCATCGGGAAGATTGGAAGTCTGGGGGGGGAGGCCCTTGCCCAGCAATGGGACACTTTATAGGCTCGTTAAAAATAAATATATACATTAGAAAGGATTATGTGCAATAAAGTTAAAATAAGTAGAAAAACCCATTTTTCACCACACCAGCTGGTAAAGGCTCTTTTGATTGTTCAAAAGCTACTGAAAAGGTTGCATTTTATCCACATGTGGAGCAAAGTAATCAAATGCAAATTTTGAGTTCTTTTCTTGTGATATTTAATAACATTAATTTTCAATTGATTCGCTGTGATTTTGTTTGATATTTTACAGTTAGTATTTTCCTTGTTGGCGTGGTCAAAAATTTCGTGTTTCACTCGTTGTCAAAATTTGTTCAACCCTCGTAACGTAACCTCCTCCTCCTCGTAACCTCGCAACACTCAAGATTTCATTTTTGGGATCTTTCGCTTGCTCGAGTATCAATGTTATCACGAGCGGTTAAACAAAAACTTTGCCCCCCTTACAAATAACTATTGTCACTCACTTAATCAAGGAAATCGAATGAGGTCGCTCGTTTCTCGCTGCTTGCAGTCGTAATTGGCTTTTAACCTTTAGTGCCGTTCGGATTCAAACTACACCAACATAACTGCAGCAGTATTACAGCGCGCCATTACTGCCGACTGCATTGCTACCGCAAATGTCAAAAAACCGGACAAGTGCGAGTTCAACTCGCCCACCGAAGGTTCCGTACTTTTTAGTATTTGTTGTTATAGCAGCAACAGAAATACATCATCAATGAAAATTTCAACGGTCTAGCTATCACGGTTCATACAGCCTGGTGACAGACGGACAGCCGGACGAACGGACAGCGGAGTTTTAGTAATTGGGTTCCGTTTTACCCTTTGGGAACGGAACCCTAAAAACAGCAACTTCAACTTGACATTTTCGACAGTAATGGTGGTGTAGTCTGATTCCGTACGTTACCTTTACCCACCACATGCCGTTAACCGCTAAGCGTAAACCGTACCGAAATAAATTTACCGGTAACCATCGGAAGTGAGTTTATGTTCAGTCTAATAGTGGAAAACGGGCAGGTACGAATCGCCCGCGTCACGAAAATAGACGGGTTTCCGTTCCAGGGGACGTGGCATAAGCGGTGAGCGATTACAAGGATACCTAGTCTGATGAGAGTCTCGGCTTCAAATAGTGGAAAACGGGCAGGTACGAATCGACCGCGACACGAAAATAGACGAGTTTCTGTTCCAGTGGACGTGGCATGAGCGGTGAGCGATTACAAGGATACGTACTCTGATGAGAGTCTCGGCTCCAAATAGTGAAAAACGGGCAGGTACGAATAGCCCGCGACACGAAAATAGACGGGTTTCCGTTGCAGGGGACGTGGCATGAGCGGTGAGCGATCACAAGGATATCTACTCTGATAAGAATCCCGGGTTCAAATAATGTACAGGTTTTTAAAGGATCGGGTACGCGCATGTAATATCTCTCGTGTTACAGGCGTTCATATGTTACAGTGACTGCTTACCATCAGACGGGCCGTATGCTTGTTTGCCACCGACGTGTTATACTTATGAAAAAGGTGGTGTTTTTTTAGAATAAATCGGTGTACGCTGTTCTTTCTACTGACATATTTGTAATGGGTTGATGTATCTTTTTTTAATTGGATGTTTATTATTTGTTTCTTTTTGACGATTATAATATGTATTCACCGATAATTTTGTTTGTGTGCGTATATGTGTAGGCACAATGTTTTCTGTAGTGTGCGTGATCGTTGAAGCAGGTACGGCACTCCGTTTCAAGACTTTCAAGTACACCCCACGGCCCAACATTGTGGATAATGTGGATGTAGGAACGTACAATCGAACAATGTGAAAACTCTCTAAGGGCATTTAGTAGTATGCTTATCACTAATAGTAGGAAAATATAGTGCCTGCAAAACAAGTTTTATTTAATTGACTGAGGGCTAGCCCCTCATTTTTTATAAGGTTGTTCCATAATACTTATTTATTTTATCCACCAAGACCATACAAAGTTCAACCCTGTTTGTATCATTATAGCTTTTTCCACCTGAAACCATTCACAGTCACCACAGCATGTGAAGGGACGACTGCAATACAATGCAAATACAAACTGCTTGGCTAAAAAAGGTATATAATTC
The DNA here is from genome assembly GCF_033807575.1 of Cydia pomonella. Classification (NCBI taxonomy): domain Eukaryota; kingdom Metazoa; phylum Arthropoda; class Insecta; order Lepidoptera; family Tortricidae; genus Cydia; species Cydia pomonella. The sequence continues at coordinate 12,681,234 of NC_084725.1, read as the reverse complement.
ATAAGTTTCTTACTTAATTCCGCTACCGCTGTTGCTTTTAACTTCTACCCCAACAAGCTGCAAAAGACGTAAAGTTTGAAAGCTATTTACGACGTCAGTAATAGTTTAGTCACTCTTATCTGTTTCTGGAACTAACAAATAGAAGGATCAAATTTTCTCAATAAATCACTCTTACTTTTCACTAAAGTATTTGCTAAAGGGAGACTTTTAGTTTTAAAACACATACGAGTTTACTTAGATAGATACCTTATTCTAGGTCTACGTCTTTTTATAAGCTACCAAGTTGATGCCATGTACAATGTGTATCATCCTTGATTTTGATTTTTTTGAACGGTATTATTGCAACAATATCAACGGCTGTCATGTGTTTGTAATGCCGTTACATATTTATCTTCTTTTTAAAAAACACAGCAACCTGTTACAAACCTCTGTTAATTATGTGTCGTTCTAATAAACAGAAATATTAAAACGACGGATACGGATAAACAATAATCAACTTTTAGATTTAACAAACATTTATGAATAACGCCACTATTCGGTACACTCATTATTCAAGCTACGGAAAACGCTTCCGCTGCCGCTCCCGCTACCTTTCTTAGCTAACACCACAGACCAAAGACAACGCCCGTCGCAAGGTGCGGCTTGCATACAACGCTCTTACTAATGGATTGCTTTTTGTATTCTTTTATAGCTAAACAGGGGTACCTTACTGCCCTATCGAGCATAACAGCCGTAAGTCACTTTGGAAAACACACTCAATTACAAACCGTGTTCTTATGCAATAAAGGACATGTTTAAACTTGTTTCAAATGTCACATTCGTTTGTTTTGCGGGTAGGACAGTTAGTAATGGACAATAGATTTGTTTTTAAAGCCATTATATTAAGCTGTTCTATTTGACACGCACTAATGTTATATGGCTAGTCTCCTTTCGTTTTCTAGCTTTTAAATGGGGCTATCATGTAAAATGGGTCATTTATGTAAGTAAATTTCCTTTAAAAGGAGTGCTTAAGGGACGATCATATACAGGTTGGGCTAATAAGAGGGATACCTACACTTTGTTTTTAAATTTTAATTATATTAAGTGCAAAATTTACCGAATGTTTTTTCATAAATATATTATTTAGGGTTGGCAATTGTATACGGAAGATATTTCTGCCACATGTCTGCCTCTAGCAGCGAGCAATTTATTCTCAAATGTTTATGTTGTTTAAAGCACGTTGTTTGCTCGATTAATTTCGAGAAACAGTGTCAGTGATTGGCACCGAAAGTTTCCAAATTTTGAAGCCCCTGACTTATTTCTGTGGGGCTATCTAAAATTACGTGTCTATGCTAACAAGCCGTTGAAATCAAAATAGTTAACCGACTACCCGACACAAATTTACTAAGATAACCCCGAATATATGCTGAAAATTGCGATGATGAGGGCTTATAAATTTGCCTACTCTTAGAGGTGGACATATGTCAGACATTTTATTCCACATGTATTAGCCAACCCTGAGGGCCTATCGCGAACCACGTTCGAGGTGTTGCCTCTCTATCGCACTTGTAAATTCGTACGTAAGTGTGACAGGGAGGCAACACGTCGAACGTGGTTCGCGGTAGGCCCACGGAATTCACACCGTCAACATCTCCTGAGGATGCCTCGTAGGGAGGCGAAACACGTGTCGAGTTTTGTACTTTTGGTGGTGGGTTGTTATATTTATTATGCGGTGGGGGGATGGTAACATTAATTGCATGTAAAAATACGCAAGTAAGTATAACGGGTTGGCACTGATTGACTAGCACGTTATCTTTTCGTGTATTAGCAAAGTAATATTTTTGTTTTAACATAATATACATATTTATGACCCAGACTGTACGTAGCAGAGTAAAATTTGCTGATCATAAGTCAAGTTAAGGACGTTCGTTAATGACGTAATCAGTTAATGCCCTCGCGGAAGTACGGGCGTTAGAGTTAATGGCGGGCACGTGAGATTTTTACCTCGCGAGGAAATTGTAGCCGAATAATCATAGCCCGGTGTTTCGGGGGCAAAAACGTACCAGTGCTAGTGATTAATTTAATAAATAATTAAATATTTGGGGACAATCTTGCACAGATCGATCTAGCCACAAACTAAGCAAAACTTGTACTATAGGACGATATACATACGTATATAGATAAATACATACTTATATACAAAGAAATCATAATTTTAGCCGACAGTCGCCCACTGCTGAGCATAAAGAAAACTTTTATTTCAGACAGTCTATATACACCCTATTGCCCTATTACAATATACACCCTATTGTTTTGCCCTATGGTTGACTGGTAGAGAATGCCTTAAGGCATTAAGTCCGCCATTTGTACTTATTTTTATTATGCAATAAAGTTTAAAATAAATAAATAATAAATAAATACACATTAAAATTACAAATTAAATAAAAAAATCAAAACTTAAAAAAACAGTTACAAATTAGAATACAAGTTATTACTAGTTATATAATACCTACACACTTTAGTCAATTTATGTTATACAATTTATATATGAATATACATTAATAATAAATGTCCTAAATAACAGTTTTAAGTTGGGTCATGCACCAATGGTTCACATATGCGCAGTCGCACCTGGTCGCAATCATTGCAGAATGCTGTTGGAGCTGCCCCTCACCCGGGAGGCGCAGCGCTTACGTATGATGGCATGGAAGTCTACCCTGGCTGTCGCAAATATCCCTGACGCCCTGCAGTATCGAGGCAACCTCATCAGCACTCTGAACGCATCATTATTTTTGAACGCATCATTGTTTATTTAGTCACCTGCAATAATTTACGGGCTGAATATATAGGTAATATTGAGCAACGTTTACTATGGGACCAACCCCGAAATTGCGAAAAAAATTTAAGTACTCTACCATAGAAAATGTGAATGTCAGACAGCCAAAATAGCATTGTACTATTTCTGGGTATAATCAATCCACAGGCTGCTGGTATAAGCTACTGCTACGTTACTGCTGTGGCGCAGCGACCCGAAGTGGATCTTGGCCTCCAACACCAAAGACCGCCATGCTTCTCTGTCCAAAACGGTTTCTGTCCAGTGGACGGCGTTCGCTAAGGTCTTTTTGCACTTTGTCTCTCCAGCGGTACCGAGCCGAACATCATTGGAGAAACAAAAGCCGCCAGACTCCGATGGCTCGGGCACGTAGTCCGGATAGATGAGAATCGTGCAGTCTGGAGGGCGTACTTTGGAGTTCCAAATGGCAGAAGACCGTCTGGACGCCCTAGGTATAAAAGCTGGTATTGTTTATTTATTTAAACACTATTGCACAAATAAAAAAATACAAATGACGGAATTAATGCCATTGTGTACCAGTCAGCCATTTGCGTCAAACAGAAACATTTATGCGCAATATGTTTATTATATTTTTTTAAACAAAACCAGCGGATTTGTGAGTTTTTAAAAGGATTAATTTAACGCTACATTTACGTACGGTGCGTATTTATTTACCTAGTTATTATTATATTATAAGCTTTTATTAGTATGTATGTACGGGTCAAATCTTGAAAGCTAAATTTGATCCACTTCCCGATTTACGATTGAGCTGAAAATTTGCAAGCATATGTAAGTCGGGTGACAATGCAATATTATGGTACCATCGAGCTGATCTGATGATGGAGACAGGAGGTGGCCGTAGGAACGCTGTGATGAAACAACGCAACATAATTGTGTTTGGGGTTTTTAGAATTGTCTCGACGAGTATTCGTTGCCTGTGGGAAGAAAAGTACATTCAGTGAAGCTAAGCTAAGCTTTTAATTGTACCAAAAATGTTTTTTTTTTTTTTGCCAAAACCTTTTATTTTAAAACCTTGCCTGCCACCCTCGAATACTTTTCCAAATGGAAAATATATTTCTACAGTTCGTGTTCAAAAGTATATGTTACAGTTTAATTGTTTCTCATTATCTCTCATTTATTAAATTATTAGAGAAAGGAAGACAAATTTGACGCGTAATCTGGGGGCCTAGCCAAGTTGACAATCGTTTGCGCTACGACAACGAAAAAAAATCAGTCTATCGCACGAACATGGAAGAGTTCCTTTGTCGTAGCGCAAACGATTGTCATCTTTCCTAGGCGCCCCTGCCCGCGTAGCCAACGTCCCAATCGATATTGGTGCGACAGTGATAGTTGCGTTTCGTTCGCTACGGAGCGTTAACGATTGGCACGTTGGCTAAGCACCCGCTACTTTTGATACTGATTGTGGTCCACTGACCGTAGTACCAAGCATTTTTAAAGTTAGTATACATTCTACGAGTAACGCATTTTAATTGATGTATATCCGGTAGCACGCTTTCCGGAACTAAATAAGTACAGTCAACCAGCTTATAGAATGCGGGCCAGGAGCATATATCGTCAGTCATTGCCTCCCGGCTGATTCTTGTCAGATGATAGTTTGGATGCTATCATGAATTAAATAGTATCGCGGTGGAAAGACCGTCTGATGGTCACATGAACATGTAAAAATACGCTTCGCGATTTCTGCAAAAAACTTGTGCGCGCTGGTACCCAATGGACCTAGAGTTTCAACGCCAAATGGTACAAAATGGTACTCTCTACCGAAGCTTAAGTGCCTCTATTTATTACGTTTCAAAATGTTTGCGCTTTCCGCCGCTGCGCCCACTTTCACATTAATCCGTTGGAGGTGGGACGGTACCAGTGTGTCTACGCAGATAGCATCCCACACTAACATCTGTTCCAGGCTCCAAGGAACCAAGGACACCCAATCAGGTCTGCCATCATCTCTGATAATGCCAGTCGGCTCAAGAAAAGCAGGCACATTGATGGTAGCAAGAGACCGACGGATTATGTCATTAAGCGACGCATGTCTTGAACAACAACCTGCACTTTTTTGACAAGATAATCCATGGTGTCCCAGTCGGTCCACGTCCGTGCCACAAGAGCATATATGTGGCGTACATACCGAAACCCCGAGTCGCAAACCACCAGCCTAGTGGAAACCGTTTTCTCCTGAAATGAATTCAAAATTTCATCAAAAATGTACGTACGTTTGGTTAGGATCGCAAAGCTATTCTTCCTTCTTATTTCAATATTGTAACATTTACGACACGAACTGTACTACAGAGGCTGTCGTGCGGGAATGTCACTGGTATGTCATTAATGCCATTAAAACGTGAATTATTACGGATACGCCGCTGTTGTCTGAATTAATTAACTTTTTGTTAAGACTAGGACTTAATGGAAGCGGCTTTTGAACTGTATAAAATGATGTTAATTTGATCTCATTTTAACAGCATCTCACTCATTAAATACAGGATGTTTATTTAATCACCTGCTATAATTTACGGGCTGAATATATAGGTCATGTTGAGCAACTTTTACTATGGGAGCAATCCCGAAATCGGGAAAAAAATGTTTATTATCCCATAGAAAATGTGAAGGTCAGACTGAGACAGCCAAAATATATGAAACAGCCAATTTTTTTACCTATATGTATATTCATCCCGTAAATAATTGCAGGCGACTCAATAAACAGGCGGTATGAAGTATGAATTTTGTGTAAATATTTTTTTATACTACGTCAGTGGCAAACAAGCATACGGTCCGCCTGGTGAGCAGTCTCCCGTAGCCTATGGACGCCGGCAACTCCAGAGGAGTTACATGCGTGTTGCCGACCCTAACACTCCACACCCGCGTTGAGCTCTATTACAGAAAACTTATCATTTAAGGTGTCAAACCAATTTTTAACAAGCTGATACGTTTGCGAGCCAAAAAACATTTTTTTTTATCAACGCGAACGAACGAAAGGAATTGAACGCTACCACAGAAGGCGTGTGTACATAAGGGAAGGAATGGAAAGATTTGCGATGTTCTAGTAGGCTTCTGACCTCAATTGATTACTCTTCATCATCATCATCATCATCATCATCTCAGCCATAAGACGTCCACTGCTGAACATAGGCCTCCCCCTTGGACCTCCACATGTACCGGTTGGAAGCGACCCACATCCAGCGTCTTCCGGCGACATTAATAAGGTCGTCTGTCCATCTTGTGGGTGGTGGTGTGATTACTCTTAACTTTAACCAATTTAGCTTGAGCGCCATGAACGGATTGCATCAGAGTTTGCGGGTTCAAGTCCTGTCGGAAGCGTACATGTTCATTTTTTTCATTTAATATACTTACATACAAATTTAAGATGCCATTCGGATAACAACTGCACATGCCGCCACAATAAAACAGCTGCTGCCATCCGAATGTCAGCTTAATGCTCTCAATTTCCTTGGTAAAATAAGTGACGATTTTAAATTTCTAAACGTGGCAGTAACGCGGCAACAAACGTCTCGCCATGAATGTCACCTTTACTCATGTTAATTTAACGAATTCATATGTAACGTCTTGACTTAGTGTAAGGCCTGACTGGACGTTCGAAGCGGAGCGTTCGGTGGGGCGTGCAGAGTGGCGTCGGGCTCACATCACAAGTGATTTGAATAGCACGCCGCACGCCTTACCCTGATGCACGCCGTACCCCGCTGCTGTATGCCCAACTCAAGCGTCCACTTAGGCCTTACACTTAGGCTTGTCCAGGTTACTTTAGCTAAGCCTTTACAACGAATAAAGCCGAAGTCTGCGCTAAGTCCATGGGAGAGTTCCCATGACTCAACTTCGAGACTAAAATAGTAGTGGCTGTTACTGGTTGATTTTGAACGCTGTATGTCATAAACGAGTCAAAAAATTTTTCGTTGTATCTATGTACCTATTCTATGAAATAAATAAATAAAGACGATTGCTATTGTATGTCTTTCTAGCTCTAGATTATATTTTACATGAGAATAATTAAAAACAAATAAATCTCATACAAAAAGCTCCACTCCATCACATTTTTTGTGGACAAAACCCAAGACAACGAAAACAATTTTGACCCAAAAACAAACATTACTCAAACACCAAGCTCCCGGGCGCAAGGGAGCTAAATGTAAACCTTACTTAAAAGTGTGAAGGTTACTTTGACATTGTCAGCCATAACAACTATAATTGGCGGTGTGGGCACGACTAATAACGACGACTTTATTTATTTATTTAATCTTTATTGCACAAAAGAATACCTTATAGTACAAAAGGCGGACTTAATGCCATGACGTATTCTCTACCAGTCAACCTTTAGGCAAAGCAGAGAGATTGTGGGCGGTCCTACTTTAACAACAACAACCAAATATAATACAATAACATACCATACATACATAATACATAAATATACATACTTATATTTCTTATAATATATACATAAATAACGACAAAACATATAGAGCTTACACATACATTATTATTTTTTCATTCTGCTAGCAAAGAAAGCACGTAAGGATATCTTAAATGCAAACTTATTTTGAGCATTTTTGATGCCGTAGGGAAGTCCGTTCCAAAGACGGGCCGCCTGCACGGAAAACGAATTCGACATGAACCCAGTGCGGTGAAGAGGGATAGATAGAGACATATTGCCGGAAGAGCGAAGTTGACTTTACGTGATCTTGGCGTTCAAGAAATTAACCTTTTCGCTTTCGTTTCTCTCACAGATCTCTATAAGAAGATCTACAGGATAGCCTGTTAAATAGGTATCAAAAGTGCGACCATAATCGGAATGATATCAAAGTGTATTGAACTATTGAATTCAGAAATAATGTTTATTTGCTTTTGTAACATACTCCAATATACTCCAAATACAATCGCCCACCGTATCTTCTGAATAGAGCTTTTCTTACTTTCCAGTACCCTAACCTGACGTTGGGCAGGGCACGTGTTCCGGATGGACGAGGCCAGACTACCCAAACGCCTTCTAGAAGGCCGATCGGAGAGCCGCAGAGGTACAGGCAGGCCCAAGCTCAGACGGTTGGACGGCGTATACCAGGATATCAGGACCTTAGGAGTGACAAGTTGGAGAAGGAAAGCCACGAATAGATCGGACTGGAGATATTTGCTTGACCAGGCTAAAGCCCACCCGCGTCTGTAATGTCTCAGATATTTGTCCATGACTCAGGCATGGGTGTTTTCTATGTATTTAAATATTTATATACGATATATTGTATATATCGTTGTCTAAGCACCCTTACCTTTAGCTTACCGTGGGACTTAGTCAATTTGTCCTGTAATATTTATTTATTTACATTCTCACTCGTTTGTGGTCACGTTTTTTCATTTATTGCCTCTTTTGCACTTATGAAATGTTCATATACCTATGTGATGGCTTACCTTTAGATGAGATTAGATTAGATTATTTATTTCATGAAAGACAATTACATAAAACAGCAGCCAAATAACACTAGATCCTACTCATAGTGTTGTGTTCCTGCGGGTGAGTAAGGTTGCCAGTGCTCAACGAGGGGGGGCGGGTTTAGGGTCGGCAACGCGCATGTAACTCCTCTGGAGTTGCAGGCGTACATAGGCTACGCAGACTGCTTACCATCAGGCGGGCCGTATGCTTGTTTGCCACCGACGTAGTATAAAAATAATAAATTTGCATTGATGTCAAAAAAATACGAATTTATATCATGATCGTTACAATAAAATAAAAAAGAAAATAATAATAATAATAATAAGTATTGTCAATACAATTAGAATAACAGTAAGTAGGTAATTACTTACAAAATCCAAAAATCTCTTGTCTTGATATGATTTTAATTGTGTTTTTAATAAAGAACATATAACTCAACCAACACGTTTAAAATCATGCATAGATCATATAGCAAGTGACATCAGTGGTGCTAAGGGAAATCCAAAAAATAAATGTACAATGTCAAAACTTACGAAAATACAAGAACAATAAAAATAAAAACGATAAATTAATAAAAGAACACGAATAATTTTGCACACAATTATTTCAAGAGTAAGCCTCATTCTAGACCTGTGGTCTGTACTAAATATTACCTATTCCTGTCCTTTTACAAGATAATAATCTTATATTTCTAACAAATTCTTAGCCTCGCCAAGATTACTAAATGTAAGCGTTCATAATACTGGCTCTTGGAAGTTCAAGAAGTCAAAGCCCTAAGGAGTATCCTAACTTTGAGGCTAGAATATTAGTCTCGGGACACTAGTTGATCTTACAAGAGTTCCTCAGGGGTCCCAATAGGACCGGACTTTTACCCCCTTATTCATAAACGTCTACTAAAGTTAACATGCCGCTAATAATCGTTTGTCCCTTCCCATCAAACCAATACGTCGGAAAGGGACAAACGATTATTAGCGTCTTGTTAACTTTAGTATACGTATAAACGTATAAATGAATGATGAATGATGTGTGAACGTGAATAAGGGGGTTTGAGGCTAAGTACTATTGGACTAAGAGCGAGCCTCGGAAAACAGTAAGTTGCATTGGGATAACTTCAAATGCGGGTTAATTTTAAACATTGCAAATACCTACTTTACTTCCCTATCCATTAGATCGATTGCTCAATAATCGAAACCGATTTATATACGGGCTCCGAAAGTATCACCATGTTTCCGATTTCCGCCCCAAACTAAACTAGCTCGGTGAAATTTCCGTGTCGGAGAATATTGCCGAGCACTTTCTTGCAATGTTCTCTCATTCGGGCATGTTCTCGAGAACGGCACATGGTAAAACCCTGAGTTCAATCGAATAATGGGAAGTGGGTCTAATTTAGATTATTAGATTTGACCCGAAAAAACGGACATTACAAGTTAAATAAAAGCTTGTGAAAATAAACATAGCTTAATCAACCATATTTTTGTCGTCGACGGAGCGTGGTCGTGTCGTATGACAACGGACAGACGGACACGCATGACTGATCAGAAGTTAGGCCGACAGTTCAACGCCCTTTCCTAACACCTAATAATTTAAAGCATCCATAAAGAGCGCGAAGTCACCACGCATATGCGCAATTTTAGTTTAATATATTGAGGTATTTTAATTTTGATGGCAACAAATAAGATATTACACAATATAGACTACCATCCATAAAAAACAACGGGTTCCACTCCGGGAGTGCCGGCAGAAGTGAAAACTTGAATATTAACGTTGTGCATTTTTGATATTTTGAAATGGTTAGGGAATAATTTTGCACGAATTGCTTTCATTAGCAGTATAAAAATACTATCATTTATGTGGTAAAATACAATATTCATTTATTGCGTTATCGTACACAAACATGACAATTTATATTACATTAAAAATGTTACACTTCAGAACTATTACAATTATTTATCATTATAAAGTTTATCTCTCAGAAAAATCAACTTCCATCCATAATTTCAACGACTCTTACACCATCATCATTACGAGAACCATCATGGAGTTTTTCGATCTGGTCACGTGTCCGTCTTACGAATTTTCAATCTGACGAATCTGTCGGTCACGTGACCTGTCGCGAGTTTAACATCTTTACCAAATCAAAAAAAGTGCACAGCGCCGCTAAAGAAGTTTTTAATTCAAAAATTCATAAAATATGAAGATCGAAAGGTGAACGTGAATATTTAATCAGGTTATAAGTTCTGTGACAAAGGTTTTGAATGATAAAAAAGCTATACGTACAGATCCTTTATTATTCATATATACAAGGTGCCCGTGAACATTGCGAGAGATTTTAACGGTGCATACCTGATGGCAACAGAAGCAAAAAATGTTATGAGACTTTTTGTGAAATTCGACAAATAAAAGAATTTTTTTGTTTTTTTTTTCCCTTTTTTTGAACACTCCTGTACATAAAACGTAATTTTTATTGATAAACACATAACCTAAAATTAACAAAAAAGTTTTTTTATGTGGGCCTCTCTGCCTCTCGCATACATTTTTTTTAAATTTTTCGATGTCAATCAATAGGTATGTCCAGACTAGACCTCAAAGTGGCAATACCGCAGTCAAAAATGTGTTTCGTACCGACTTATGGCGACAGAATGATTTCGAAGAACATTTAATTATCTCTGAAACTAGGCCTAATCCAGAAAATTCTATATGACATTTTACAATATAATTTAACGGAATTTGTCGTCTTAATTTGTATATTCTATGTAATATTCGGTGGTATCTTACACTATTTTAGGGCCCCTCTACACGATGGCCCAGCGTAAGCCAGTCTAAGGGACGCAGCTATGCGGTGGAATGAGATAGCAATATCACTTACTCCCTCTAACGCATAAATGGGTCCCTTGGACTGGCCTGTGCTGGGCCATCGTGTAGAGGAGCCATTATGGCTCCTTTTCACGATTGGCAATCATACTGGCTCACTAAGATGAGCCAGCGTGTAGAGAGGGTAGTGGTGTCGGATGGCTAATGGCATGGTGGGATGGCGATGGTGCGTACGCATCTACACGTGGTCCATTCCATAGTGCATGCTCTGAACCATCACATGGCTATCTCACTGGTCCAGCGCTGGGCCATCGTGAAGAGGAGCCATCACCATCGCATGTCCATCTCACTGGTCCAGCGCTGGGCCATCGTGTAGAGGAGCCATCACCATTGCATGCCCAACTCACTGGTCCAGCGCTGGGCCATCGTGAAGAGGAGCCATTATACTATAAACTGTAATAATTCATGTTCATCTTTCGCTAAACAATCGAAGCTACGCTCTCATTTTAAAACAACATTATGAAATGACATGAATTTTGAGTAGTTTGACGTAAACATTCAACTAACTTCTTATGGAGTGTGGATTTAAGAGGAGAGAAATCTCTTATGATAGAACTGTTGCAAAAGTATCCAGCTGTCAGCTATAAATAATAGTTCCAAATCTCTCCAGAGTAGCGATAGAGTAGTTAAGAACCTAGGCGTTATTGACGGAGTGAAGTGCGCTGTCCATGATTTGATTTTTTTGTTCAAGTACTCTAGGTATTGTAGCGCCACCTATTTAAGGTTATTTGATGAGGCTTTTTGGTATGGAGATTCCTTTCCTTACCTCCACCTTCCATATAACATCTGTTTGGTGCTAGTTTTCGTTGTAAGAATTTGTAAATTAATTTAATTACAAATCCGCTCCATGCGACCATTCGTTAATTTCGAGCAACTATCTCTATCACTCTAATTACATCTTAATTGAAGTATAAGAGAAAATTAACGAATGTCGGTGTTCGCGGTAGACTATAATAACTTCTTACCAACTGAAATGGTAGACCGATTTGAGATCTTGTAATGATTAATTAGGTACTAGATGGAGTGGCACTTAGTCTGTGAGATACCAACATATATTTTGGTGGTTACAAAGTTTCGTATCAGTCCGTTCTAATGATCCAAGCTTTATAGTTTCGCCTTTGAAGTTTAATTACTCGTCTATTCTCAGTTTAACCACGTCTATAAAATTCAGGAGATTTTGATTTATTTTTAACCGACTACAACAGAATTTAGGTATCTTGAGTACCTACAACACAAGCCTTCTTGAGCTTACCGTGGGACTTAGTCAATCTGTGTGATAATGTCCTGTAATATTTATTTATTTATAATAAAATTTAACCGCGCTAGACCCGTGAATGATATTATATATGTGTACAAAATGCGATTTTAAAGTGTTATCATTTTTCGTTGCTTATGTACGGTCGCCATCAGATATAGCAAATATCTGAACACGCCTCTATAGTCAAGGCGTTAGGGTGCGTGTTCAGATATTTTTGAGCACCTCGGCCGCCTCGATATATCTGATGGCGACTGTACATACATAATTAGATCAGTCGCTTTTCGGTGAAGGACAAAATCGTGAGGAAACCCGACTAATCCCAGCTTCCCCTCTGGGTTGGAAAGTCTGATGGCAGTAACTTTCGTAAAAACTAGGGGCTACGGCAATTCTTAGGATTAGTTGCCAACCAGACCCCAGGCTCTCATGAGCCGTGACAAAAAGCCGGACAAGTCAGGAAGATGATGATGAAGAGGTTTTCCTATCATGTTAAACGTCTAGTCGTACCTTAGTAAGTACAGTCACGCTCCGTGTTTGTTGAGCCATTAGGGTCCTAGTTAAATTGATTATTCAATACTGGCTCAACAATCACGGAGCGTGACTGGTCCTAGCAAAAATTATGTCTAACTTGTAGATTTTCTAATTCAAATACACTTTAAATATAATAAAATGTAACACATAGTTATAAATGTAAAATATAATCATTGAACCGAATGTATTTAAGCCTGTTGTCAAGCTATCTAAAAATAACTTTAACTTAAATGTAAGTAAGTAAGTAAATATTCTTTATTGCACCAAAAATTATACATTTTACCTACAAAACAAATAATAAATGTATTTTTACTAAGGAAAACAACGTAATGTATTAGTTTTAAGATAACTCGAATGAAACTTAAATATCACTTAACACTTTCGGTGTTCACATACATGTTCTTGGCTGGAACTGAATTAATATGAATGTATTGACTTATAATTATTTTATTTTAACGAATAAATGATATGAAATCTGAACTCCGAAATTCATCTTTTCTACTTTGAGAGATTTTTTCTTCGGATTTGGGAACGGGGATTTCAGTGGTAAATTTCTTAGTGCACACTAAACAAAATTGTAAGAACAATTGTTGTTAACAGTTTTGAATGATTCACGGTTAGTTTCACTAGTCTTAAAGCTACTACTACTAGGCTTTAGTGTGCTTGGATAGACCAACAAATGTGGACGCGACCAGTGGTAACGTTGAAAGCGAACGCAGCCGACGCGCAGGAATGACGGTAGACCAAGCGCGGTCTACGCAACTTTGACACCCACCCGCTACCCGTGACCGTGACCCGTGTTACCCGTGAACAAGATGCATGTAACTGTGACTAAATATCGGGAGCTCATAAACAACATAAAAGGTAATCACGCTTCATATACATACATACATACATATAATCACGCCTATTTCCCGAAGGGGTAGGCAGAGACCACGGATTTCCACTTGCTACGATCCTGACATACCTATTTCGCTTCCTTCACTTTAATGACATTCCTCATACACGCTCGTCGGTTTAGGGTGCTCTTGACCTGGCCTTTCTTCAGGATTTCCCCGATTTGATCAGAGAAAGTCCGCCGAGGTCTACCCCTTCCAGCTCCCTCTTCTACTTCTCCCTTATACACTCTCTTTGTTAACCTTCTTTCACTCATTCTTTCCACGTGTCCAAACCATCTCAACATACCTTTACCTTATTTTTCTTTTTTCATTTCTTTCATATCCCGGTCAATTTAAGTCAACTTATATGTAACATGTTGTTGTTGTTGTCCTAAAGCATCCCAGAGGTGCAAAGGGCCTTCACAAGCTCGCGCCACGCCTTCCTATCTTCAGCTCGCCTTCTGGCTTCGCTCCAGCTCAACCCGACCGCTCGTAGCTCTCTTAGGACAGACCGTTGCCAAGAGTGTACAGGGCGCCCGGAGCCACGGCTTCCGTCCGGCGGTTTACAGTGTAAGTGTGTCGCACGCTCTTACCACGCCACCAGCACTTTTTTTTTAATTTATAAACATCAGTATTTTAAAAGTAAAACTCATTTCTACCACCTTAAAAAAAACATTATGCCTAATATGCCCATGGGCGTAATGAAATTAAAAACAAATATATTACGCTCTTGGGCATAATATAGCCCATTCCATCTCAGTATGATTGGCATACAGTAACCGTTTACGAGCAAGTGTGTTGAAAAATACCATACATAACATAACATAAACATAAAAAAAAAATAACATGTCACGTATTATCTCGTTTTACTTAAACATTCCTTGCTTAAGACGTAACGTCTGCTTGTCCAATTGAGATGCAATATTATAATTACAACTGTTAAAATGTCATTTGTAAGACATACGGACGTGACCGACCAAAAGCGTACCAATTATAATGACAGCGGTTTTGTGTTGTAGCATTTGACTGCTTGAAATATGTAAAACAATGAGACAATTGTTTCCAAAGAATTTAAGAAAGGTCACGGACTTGGGTACGGTTAAACTTTAATTAAAATGTAGTATGTTACATAAAATTCTACCATAGCTTTCGCGTGTAAAGTCTTGCAATCCGGAGATGCTTTGTTCAACTGTCAGATACCCCACACGTATGGGTTAGATGAAAAAAAAATAGTTTCAGTTCTAAGTATGGGGAACCCCCAAAATTTATTATTATTTTGTTTCTATTTTTTTGTGAAAATCTTAATGCGGTTCACAGAATACATCTACTTACCAAGTTTTAACAGTATAGTTCTTATAGTTTCGGAAAAAAGTGGCTGTGACATACGGACGGACAGACAGACAGACATGACGAATCCACAAGGGTTCCGTTTTTAGCCATTTGGCTACGGAACCCTAAAAACTAAAACGTTTTAATAACCGGTCCTTTGTTAGACGCAATCAGCGCCCGATCTGCTTTTTAACAGACTGGTAGAGCTACAGGCAAGTCTGCGGAAAATGAGGGTTATGCGTGGTTTTAGAATCACACGAACTCTGTCACCACCGGAATATGTAGTAGTAGTAAAACTCTTTGTACAGAAATGAAAACAAAACAGGAAATAAAACACTCATCATTAGTACAACGGCGAACTTATCCCTTTAAGGGATCTCTTCCAGTTAACCTTTGAGCAATTGAGGGAGAATTGGAGACTGTACAGACATCCGTACTGTGCACAGTGGCGCAAAAAAAATAATTGAAAAGGAATAGGATATGATTATTGCAAGTGCTTGGTCTCTATAATGAATGTATGAAGTTCTGTGAGGCGATGGACAAACGTGAGTCATCTGTTATACATATAATAGATATATATTTTTAATGTCTTTGTTATATTATGGATTACAACATTATATGGATTCCACGGCGAATTGGTTTTAACTGTCATACTGTGTATTTTTTGAATAAGTAAATAAACAGGCCGCCAAAAAGTCGCACCCTTACAATCGGTATTACTTATTGTTGCCAAAATGTGTTATACAAAGAACATAGACATAGAAAATGACGTTTTTTATTGGACAAGATTTGTATGCAAAATTTCTACTCGCACTAATTGGAGTTTTGTACTTTTGGTGGTGGTTTTTTATAATATTTTTATATTAAATTTTTATAAGTTTAATATTTATTAAAAGTATAAAATATTTATTGACCACAAATAATTCACATATAACTATATACATTGCATTGGGATCGAAGTTAGGCTAATAAAAATAGTTTTTTGTTTTACAAGGGGGCAAGGTTGTTGCCTGCTAATATTGATACCTGAGCAAGAGAAAGATTCCAAAATTGAACCAGGAGCGTGACGAGTGGTTCGAGAAGTGAAATCTTGAGCGTTGCGAGGGTTTGCCTCAGAGTGAAACAAAAATTTACCCTAACCGTTAGGGTTAGGGTTAACGCGAGGAAAACAGGGATCGGAAACCGGTATTTTTTGTATGGGAACGAAAACGGTATTTTTTCGTTCTTTGTTAATTACTTCATTTCTAATTAGGCAATCTAATAATACGAAGTCGTTATCTGAAAACACAACCGAGTCCTACATTTAGAGTATAAAAAAAACCGAAATATATGGTTATTTCGATGTTTTTGCAAAAAACCGGTTCCGATCCCTGGAGGAAAATACTAACTATGAAATACCAAAGAAATCAGAGAAAATCAAATCCAAATTAACGTGATGAGAATGTATCATTCAAAATCAACATTTAAAAGTCCATTCTACCAGCTAACATAAGAAAACAACTCGAAATTTGCATCTGATGACTTTGCCCCACATGTGGATTAAAATGCAATTTTATCATCCGTTTTTCAAACAATCAAACGGGGCAATTCCCAGTTGGTGTGAAAAAAATAATTACGTAAGAATATGTTTTTTGACACAGAGTAATCAAATAAGCAGATACGCCACCGATGAATCTTACTTCCAAGTAGGTATAATACACTTAATGACTCTAATTTTAGTAGACAGTGTGTTAACGTCACGCGTTATATTACTTAATTAGTCATTCATATTGGTGCTAACATTTAGATAAGTACTACATTGAAATAGAGAATAGACTACGTAAGTACCGCAACAATGCTGTGGTCATAAATATAGTACGTGAGCCTAATGCAAGAAGCCATAGTTGTCGATTATATGATCCCTTGAGAGATCCGTTAAAGGGATAAGTTCGCTTTGTACCCATATTTCTTACAGTTGTATTGTTTTTACAGTGTGTATTTTTTAAATAATGGCAAACATAAACTAGACATAGGTTTTAGTGCTATAAAACGATTCTAAGGCTTTTTTTAAATTTAATCTCAACTACCAGAGCATAGGTAATTAGTTTTTGTTTTTTTTCGAGCGGCAATTTATTTCGTACATCATAAGTATTGTAACAGTTGTGACGTCGCGTCATTAAATGCGACGTTTTGAGTTAAAACAAAGTAGGTAGTAATATATTGCTTGCTGAATTATTTTATATGGAAAAATGAAAGTCGTCTGTTTTTTTATAAAACCTATGAAAGTGTGTTCATTAGAGCCTAAATTAACTACCCTTTGGTTATGCGGTCGTATCAAAAATAGGCACGCTGTATATTTTGTCCCATTAATTACTTACTACTACTACCACGTGTGACTCCACTAGAATCGCTAGCGTCCCGTCCATAGGCTGCGGTAACTACTTAACATCCATCCAAAAAACATGAACAAACCAATAGTGCACAACTCAGTTCTAATTTGAATTTTATCGTTTATTAGATGAAATATTTGGAGAACCTTGAAGAAAAGTAGCACTTTTTAAATTTTTACTTCATTGTGGTCGTATCTGAGATTCGATATCGAATTGGAAAATGTGAAAACATTCAAAGAAAGCTAATATAACCATCAACACAATACCAATTCATCTCGGTCATCAATACTCGATGAGATTTAATTCCCACAGGGACCTCTCCGCCTATAAACCAGCAAGTACATACATAAAACAATGCATCTGACTCACTAGTTGGTGATTCGCGTCAGAACTACTATATACAACATTTACATCAACGACCAATTTAAGGTTGAACTCCAAGCACTTATATTGGTTAAAGATCTAAAGGTCTTTCTAAAATGGTTTCTGTGACAAAGGCAAGGGGAAACGAATAGTAGCCCTGACATCATTCCATCCGTGATATGAATGGACACTAGATAATATGCATGCAAATATAATAAGGGATTAGCTACGAAATGACGGATTGCTCGAGAAATATTAGGGCGCTTACGACGTTTTTCGTCAGAGCTGTACAATGATGGGTGCAACGCGTTGGTACTAAAAGTTATTGTTTTTATTATTGCGGTACAAATGTACTTCCATTCGGACGTAAATGTAAAAACAGAATGTGTTTTAAAATTATGTTGCGTACGAACGTAAAATAATGTAGGTAAGCCTGAGATGATTTTAATTTTCTTCATGATTCGTAGAAAACCCCACTGGTGTCATCATCATGTCAGCCATAAGACGTCCACTGCTGAACATAGGCCTCCCCCTTGGACCTCCACATGTACCGGTTGGAAGCGACCCACATCCAGCGTCTTCCGGCGACCTTAATAAGGTCGTCTGTCCATCTTGTGGGTGCTCGTCCTACGCTGAGCTTGCTAGTCCGTGGTCTCCACTCGAGCACTTTTCGACCCCATCGGCCATCTTCTCTACGTGCAATGTGGCCTGCCACTTCAGCTTGCTAATCCGGTGGGCTATGTCGGTGACTTTAGTTCGTCTACGGATCTCCGCATTTCTGATTCGATCACGTAGAGAAACTCCGAGCATAAGCCCTCTCCATAGCTCGTTGAGCGACTTTGAGTTTTGAGATGAGGCCGATAGTGAAAGACCACGTTTCAGAGCCGGAGCTGGTGTACATACTTATCCAAATTTTCATATTTGATACAAGCTTTTATCGCTGACTGTACTTTTTTTTCCACAGGCAACTAATACTCATCGAGACAATTCTAAAAACCCCAAACACAATTAGTTTACGTTGTTTTATCACAGAGTTCCTATGGCCACCTCCTGTCTCCATCATCAGATCAGCTCGATGGTACCATAATACTGCATTGTCCGCCAACTTACATATGTAACTATATGATGTGGGTCTAATTTAGCTTGTAAGATTTTACATAGAAATATTGAAAGTAAAATAAGCTTTTAAATATAAATAACTAAATCAAACTGCATACCACTTGCGTTCAAAGTAAGCAAATATTGTAGGTACGTAGATAATAATAACATCTGTAACTTAGGAACAAATATTTGTGATGAAAACACAAATAAATGCCCTAACCGGGATTCGACCCCGGGACCTCCTGGTTTGTGGGCAGGATCACTACCGACTAGGAGGACGTTAAATATGTATATATAATAGTCAAGACTTATTATATAATAGTTAAACCAAACTTCATCTATTTTTAATAAGTTTTTTTGCTTTGTTAGAGTTCCGTACCAAAAAGGTACTCGTACAAAAGGAACCCTTATGGTGCGACTCTGTCCGTCCGTCTGTCACATCGCTAAATATCTCAAGAATCACTTAAGCTATCGATTTGAAATTTTGAATAGTGATGAACAACGCTAACCCAGACACATTGAAAGTATTATTTTCTTATTTTATTTTTAAGTACCTGGGCGACCGAGCTTTGCTCGGTTATAACTATTTATTGTAATATGGTGGTGTATAGGTGAAAATCTACATAAACGTAAAAAGTAAAATGTGAACTGACAATTATTATTATTTACAATCGATTTTAACCTTACAGCACTTGTCACAGAGTAACGCCATCTATTGTCAATTTCTCTTATTGCATAGGTCATTTTTTTACTAAATTAAACTTGTCTAAAACAATAAAAACCAAAAATTATATATAAACTTGAATATATAAAAAAAAACAAAAGTCAGTCACCGGGCGAGATTCGAACCCGTAACACTCGTTTAGCAGTCCGCGTCTTAACCCGCTGCACCAGACGGACAGTGGCCGGCAACACGAAATTAGCGAACATATTCTGCGTCGAAAGAAAAACCGCATGAAAACTCGAAAACACACGTTTTCCCAAACATAAGACTAATCTAGATCGATTGTATACCCCCAAAAACCCCCATATACCAAATTTTAGCGAAATCGTTAGAGCCGTTTCCGAGATCACAGAAATATATATATATACAAGAATTGCTCGTTTAAAGGCATAAGATAATTATGGGAAATGCCCAATATGAAGAGGGGGCAAAATTTCAAAGTCTAGTGACTAGGTCAAGTGGGGTATCATTTGAAAGAGCTCAAATTGACCATTCCAAAACAATTTTTTATTATTTTTTAGTAGTGAAAAAAATTGATATATGGAGGAAAATGTGAAAAAAAATACCATCCCCCCCCCCCTCTTATCTCCGAAGTTTACCGATGAAAAATTATGAATTTTTTACATTATATAATATAATCAGACCTCTATCTTGGTAACTATTTTTTTAATTAACAAAAAACATTTCTAAATTCTGTTTGCAATTTAACCAACTATAAGTGTGTTTATTACACTGGAAATTGCTATCAGATTATATTAAAGACACCTATTTTCAAATAAAAGTACAATTTTTTAAATCGGTTCACATGGTAGACAATTATCCACGAAAAACCAACATACGTGCATTACATCGCGCAAATTAGTTAGACAATTTGCCGATAGATGGCTATACACAAATAAACTTAGTTTAGGTACATCTGATCAAAAGCTTTTCGCCTTTATTACAAGAGATAATTCAAAGTTTGTACGGAACCCTCGGTGCGCGAGTAAAACGAACTGCACTTGACCGGTTTTTTGTGATAGTCACAAACGAGCAGACAAGCCGCCTGATGCCAGACAGCCATTTAAGCGTTGCCGACCCTTAAGAACTAATTGGGTACTTGACTAATGTTGATTATTATAACAAAATTTAGTTGAATGGATAGAAAATGAGCCATCCATTATAAAAAAGTGGAATTTAAAAAAATATATTGAGATTATAAAAAATTACAAGGCACCAAAGTCAATTTTTTTTTTTGTTTTAAAAAATAGAAAAGAAAATGGTACCATTCGAGTCCTTACATTTTATTGAAAAATAAATTGTATGACAACTATACATATAAACGCAATATTTCAGGGTCAAAATGGCAATTTCCTTGATCTTCCATACATTTAGGACAGCCTTATATAATGTGACGTCACATCACCTAATCATTTTGTTAGAGGCGTTTCAATCGTCGAGTGCGAACGTCAGACTTAAACTCTAATTTCTGACCTTTGTGTTGCTTAAATGCCATGAGTTCCTGTATAGACATTTGATCCTCAGGAAAATCAAGATCGATTGACATTATGTACAAAAAACCGGCCAAGAGCATGTCGGGCCACGCTCAGTGTAGGGTTCCGTAGTTACTCTTCCGTCACAATAAGCTAAACTGGAGCTTAAAGTATAGTAAATTGTTAACCAAGGGATGAAACGGTACCTTTCACCCGAGTTAAACAAATAGGCAAATTTACATAATCAGTACCTAATTAAAGTAAGTCTTTTTACTATGAAGGGAAAACTTTTTGCGATAACTCAAAAACAGCTAAACTGATCATGTCCGCTATAGTTTTCATTTAATGTCTTTCTTAAGCTCTACTTCCACGATTTTTTTCATATTTTTTGGACCTATGGTTCAAAAGTTAGAGGGGGGAGGACACATTTTTTTTTTCTTTCGGAGCGATTATCTCCGAATATATTCACTTTATCAAAAAATGTTTCTTAAAAACCCCTATTAGTTTTGAAAGACCTTTCCAACGATACCCTACACTCTAGGGTTGAAGCGAAAAAAAAAAATTCACCCCCACTTTACGTGTAGGGGAGGTACACTAAAAAAAATAATTTTAGATTTTATTGTACGACTTTGTCGGCTTTATTGATTTATATATCCATGCCAAATTTCGGCTTTCTAGCACTAACGACCACGGAGCAAAGCTTCGGACAGACAGACAGACAGACGGACATGGCGAAACTATAAGGGTTCCGTTTTATGCCATTTGGCTACGGAACCCTAAAAACAGTCAAGTAGCCAATTAATAATTTTATTTATCACTTTTACTTCTCTACGAAAATATTGCCTTGATGATAAGCTACTATACAGGGCGTCCCACGGCGATGCCACATGGAGGGAAAGTACCTTAAATATCATAGATAGCATATTTTGCTGAAAGAAGACTTCATTTTATTTTTAAAACTTAGTTAAATTGCATTCATACTTTTTTAATTTTTTTTGAAAAAAAAATGTATGGAAAAAAAATATCGCGTCATTGGAGGAAAAGTACCTTAATTTTTGTAAATGAACATCTTACTGAAAGAAGACATTATTTCGATTTAAAAAAACAAGTTGAATTGCATTTTAAATAATTTCATGGTTAAACCGGGAATCGAACCCTCTACACGAGAAAAAAAAATACCCTGTAGCTTTGTCATATCGATCGAAAGGCTTCAATGTGAGAATTACTTTTTTGCTAAATAACGAAATAAAAATGCCATGCATTTTAATATTTTTAATACAAAATTAAATCAATTTATCAAATGCTCAAAATGTTTTCCATCCTGTTCAATACAAAGTCTCACTCTTTTCATTATTTCACTCCCTGTCGATTTTTTAATTATGATGTGGTGGATATTTAAAATAATACGTCTAAGTTCTGCTTGTAGCTCGTGGACATTTTCATACTGGTTCTTGTAAACTACATTTTTTACATAACCCCATAAAAAAAAATCTAACGGGGTTAGATCTGGGGATCTCGGCGGCCATCTAGTTTCTCCATTTGTTCCGATCCAGGAAGTAAAGTGTTCATTGAGATAATCCCTTGTTCTGTGACTGTTATGAGCCGGAGCCCCATCTTGCTGAAAAATAATGTTTTGTCGTTCTGCCAACGGAAGATTATTTATCTCAATTCTTAAAATCTCAAGTATTTCTAAATACCTATCCGTATTTAGATGCCCTTCGTAAAAATGTACTAAGAGGACCCGGTTGTTTACAATACCACACCAACAGTTGAAGGAAAAACGCACTTGATTGTTAGTCTCGCGGATACGTAAGGGATTCTCCCTGCACCAGATGCGGTTATTATGTCTGTTGTACATACCATTATTGCTGAAGTTTGTTTCGTCAGACCAGATAATATTATTAAGAAAATCTTGATTCTCTAGAATGAGCCTCTCGATTTCTCGGCAGAAAATCAATCGTCTACCAGGATCACCCGGTTGCAATTTTTGTACTAATCGCCCTTCAACGTAACTTTTAAATTTGTATTTTTTCAGTACACGGTGATTTTGCTTTTCGAAAATCCGGTTTCTGCTTCACCTTCCCTCACTGAACATTTAGGATTTGCCTCAAAGTATATCAAAATGTCGAGCTCATCGTCAGTGTTTAACATTTGGTGCCGTGGTTGTGGTAATAGATGATCGAAACGTCCCAAATTTGTCAGATTATCCACCAACCGTTTCATAATAAATCGAGATGGTGTATTTCTATCAGGATATCTTTCACGGTGCCAATTTAAGGCTAATGTTATGTTTTTGTGGTTCAAAAAGTATGCTTCCATTAAATCAACATTATTTTGATACGCCATGGTTATTTAATACAATACCGTCGTAACAAAATCCTCGTAAAGCGAAATAACTAAATAAAATAGTCAATTCCCGCCAACAAACCTTTTAAACTTTTTTTTTTTACTTTCAACACCTGATCATAGTTTAAGATACTTGTTTTTCTGCCTAGTCAGTAATTTTAAAACATGTTTAAACAATAATTGACACTTATTTTAACAGATTTATTTAATTTAATGACACGAAACACGGAATTTAAACACATTATAGCAAGAATTAAAATACGCTCGTTGTCGTTTACGCATACGGCAGAACATTATGCACACAAACTCAATTGATTGCATACAAACAGGTACGTTCCTACTTATTACTTATCTCTTTATCATTTTATCATGCACTACAATTATAATAAGGAAATGATGCGTACTTCTCAAGTGGGTCCTGATTCATTAGTAATAGGTACTTTAAAATGAAAGATTAGTTGTATGCCCATACGGGAATGTCATTATTCTAATCAAAATTTCACATCAAATGAAAAAAATAATGGTCTTCCTTTTGTTTCCAACACTATGTTAATTGGCAAAAAAATAATTCTCACATTGAAGCCTTTCGATCGGTATGACAAAGCTACAAGGTATTTTTTTTTCTCGTGTAGCGGGTTCGATTCCCGGTTTAACCATGAAATTATTTAAAATGCAATTCAACTTGTTTTTTTAAATCGAAATAATGTCTTCTTTCAGTAAGATGTTCATTTACAAAAATTAAGGTACTTTTCCTCCAATGACGCGATATTTTTTTTCCATACATTTTTTTTTCAAAAAAAATTAAAAAAGTATGAATGCAATTTAACTAAGTTTTAAAAATAAAATGAAGTCTTCTTTCAGCAAAATATGCTATCTATGATATTTAAGGTACTTTCCCTCCATGTGGCATCGCCGTGGGACGCCCTGTATAATGCCTGTTATTTATTAAATTCGCCTTTTGTACTTAGGTTTAGGCACTCTAAGTATTGACGAATAAAAAGAGACAGTGAAAAGAAAATATGAAAAGCGATGACATCGTCCGATTGTGTCAGGTGCCCTTAGTCACGAAATAATTATAAGATGGAGACTTTCATGCCACAGACGGTCGCCCGTGGACTCCATTATACATGGTATCTACAACAAACAAGGCCCATCGTCAGGGCCGGATTTCTGCTTAGGCCCACAAGGCCCTGGCCTAAGGGCTCAGGCAACGTAGCAATGATTATGAGTACTTTTGAGATGGAGAAGGGGGACCCTATAAATTCTAAGTGCCACACCAAGTGTCTAGGGGCCCTAGTTCTCTAAATCCGGGCCTGACCATCGTATTTTTTATTTTTGCACTTCCTGTTTTGTCTATAGTAGTAACGGAGATGGATGCAAAATTTGAACCCATTCACACTCACAAGAGCATATTTAAGAACTGGACCTTTTTTGAAACAGATACCTTATAATATAATGTACAGTACAGAGAGAGGTGTCCCCCCTGCAAACAAATTTCTATGCAGGGGGGGGGGGGGGGGGCACCTCCTCTGCATCTGACTGTACTAAGCCAGCTATGGTGGAGCTACTAACTTTAATTCGAGGAATTTTATCGATAAATCACCCGCCATATATATTTCCTTCCTTGGCCCTTTTTAAATTGCACCCACTGTATGTTTTATGGCGCCAAATACGTTATGTATTCTGTAGCATTCGTTTATGAGACTGCTAGCTTAACAGTTTAGATGCGATTTATTTAGAATAAATTTCATATTGACACTTGGAGAGAGTTTACACCTCTAAATCATATTAATCATAGATACTATACACCTCTGTTATACTGTATTAATTATTTATTTTAAGATTATTATAATGTAATGTTTATCTAGGTATTGGCTGATGTATTTATAAATGTTGCTATGTATTTTTCTCGTTACTATTAATGTTGTATTGATTTGTAAAAGAGCCCTTGAAACCTACTTGCGGCATAAACTTTTGAATTTTGAACAGTGAATCTTTTAATTCAAAAGCCCGGCGTATGCTTATCAATGAAAGGTGAAGAAGCACTCGTCTATAAGGTAAGTGTTCTGGGATTCATGCCTAAATGCGAGACAAATTCAATTCACGGGGCGCAGGTGCGCCTTCCGTAGGCTTGCGAGGATTTATTAAGGAGAATATTATCGTAATATTTATAACCATTACTGTGAAAACTTATTTCAAAAACCAGAGGAATCATCGGAATAGCTCCTAAATTTCAGTAATTCCACTCCACTAGTACGGCTACCACGAGTTAGCGTTTGACATTGATTTATATTTAATTAATTCATTTAAAATTTGATTCAGGCAACAAGGCCTATATTACAAATACATTACAGACTAACATACATATACATTTTATAAAATTATTACTAAACACTATTTAGGCGACAAAACGGCGTGGCTCCGTCGAATCGGCTGCTCATTGATTTATGTTAACATATTATAAGTAGGTATACTTGTTTTATTGTTGTTTTGCACTGCCCAATAGCCTATTTCTTGCCACCGGTTCGCTATCTGAAGGTTGTCTGGAAGAGATCGCTTTATAGCGATAAGTCCGCCTGTTGTTACCTACTAATTTAAGTCCTGTCTTTGTTTGTAATATGAGCTTTTCTTTAGTAGTGCACAATAAAGAATTTTATTGATAGTGATATCTACTAAATATTTAGTTTGACATGTATTCCATTATTTCTTTTTAGTTTTCCTGTTTCTTTTGTTTCGTAGTTTTTAATTTGACGGTAATTTCGAATTTGTTTTTTATTTATTTTTTTGATAATTATTATTGACGTTTTATAATTATATGTTTGCATGCCAAATCATTGACGATCATAATGTAAATTCATATAGATTAACATAAGAATAATTTATACTGTAATTTATCATTATGAAAATAAATAAATCTAAATCTAAAAATCTAAATCTATTATTATTATTATGTTAGTGACTACGTGAACTCGATCGCATTCATCTATTGCACTAATACATTAGTGCAAGTGAGATGGATTGCAATCAATTTTCGCAGTCCCTAAAGTAAACGTCAAGTGTCAACTCGTGGTACGTCTACAGGAAGCTAAGACGAATTCGAAAGTACACTTTGACACCAAATGTGTTGGCCGATTTTACAATATGGTGACAATTAAACGCCATACTGTACGTCATCATCATCATCATTTAAGAGCATGGCTCTTGTCGGTGGAGTAGACGCCAGTTTTCGCGGTCCTCGGCCAAGTTCTTTAGGTCCCTGTAAGACACGACATTTACTTTTCCTTTTAGTACATAAGGAAAGGAAAAGTAAATGTATGTAAATATTATTTAGGGAGTTGGAAGGGGTAGACCTCGGCGGACTTTCTCTGATCAAATCGGGGAAATCCTGAAGAAAGTCCAGGTCAAGAGCACCCTAAACCGACGAGCGTGTATGAGGAATGTCATGAAAGTGAAGGAAGCGAAAGAGGTATGTCAGGGTCGTAGCAAGTGGAAATCCGTGGTCTCTGCCTACCCCTTCGGGAAATAGGCGTGATTATATGTATGTATGTATGTATGTATGTATGTATGTATGTATGCAAGAAAAAAAAAACGACAAACTATGTGGAAATTGGACGATTTAACAACCGCAGTCGCCTTTAAGAGCTTAGGCCTCTGTCAAAAACCTCGGTCAAGGGTCATATGTATTATATGGATTGCCATAAACAATAAACGTCAATACGTTTATCTGACGTGGATATTTGTACGCAAAAATCCTCCCCGCTAAAATCGGTCAAGGCGTGTCCAGTTGTTAAATCCTTCTAGATGTAAAATGGGGTATATTTTTATGGATTTAAAAATAGTCTTCATTTTTCATTGATCGTTTTAATTTTGAATGACTATTTAGGATCTGAGTAAAATGATTTAATGTTCGGGTATGCTCTCAGATTTATTTTAGTTTTTATTTCTACTTGTTAACGAATTCCCTGTAGATTTTTAGAAGTATTAATCAGACCAAGATAAGTTGGCAGCGGTTTTGATAGCCCAGACGGTGCAAGTGTCAAGTAAGCGTCATTATTTTATAAAAGTTTGACATTTGAAATAACCCGTGCACCGTCTTCCGATTCGAGCGCCATTTTGATAGTCACGCCTCGTGATTAATTCCTTTGTTTTTTGCTCATTAATCTTATACCTTTAAACGAGCAATTCTTGTATATATATATATATATATATATATATATTTTTTTTTTTTTTTTTTTTTTTTTTCTGTGATCTCGGAAACGGCTCTAACGATTTCGCTGAAATATGGTATATGGGGGTTTTTGGGGGTATACAATCGATCTAGATTAGTCTTATGTTTGGGAAATCGCGTGTTTTCGAGTTTTCATGCGTTTTTCTTTCGACGCAGAATATGGTCGCTATTTCGTATTGCCGGCCACTGTCCGTCTGGTCCAGCGGGTTAAGACGCGGACGGCTAGAAACAAGTGTTACGGGTTCGAATCTCACCCGGTGATTAACTTTTGTTTTTTTTATATGTTCAAGTTTATATATATATATATATATTTTTAATTTTTATTGTTTTAGACAAGTTTCGCTCAGGTACTATTGTTTAAAGTGTAATATCGATAGCTATACACTAAACTAATGTTATAGCGTGCAGTGAAAGGAAAATTAATCTTGAAACGCGTTTAACCACCATTTTGGAGTCAACGCACGGTAGTCCACGTGCTGCTTGTAGAGCTGATAAAATCACCGTATACTGTCTTGTACTAACCGTACAATTTTAGTCGCATTTAAAGCTCTTATGACTTTGATACTGGCGTAATAGTCCCACTGGACTGAAGCCATAATTTGAAAAACCGGCCAAGAGCATGTCTGGCCATGCTCAGAGTAGGGTTCCGTAGTTACTCTTCCGTCACAATAAGTAAACTGGAGCTTAAAGTATGGTAGATTGTTAACCAAGGGATGAACTGTGGGTGTACGTCTTTTTACTATGAAGAGGAAACTTTTTGCGATAACTCAAAAACAGCTAAACTGATCATATCCGCTATAGTTTTCATTTAATGGCTTTCTTAAGCTCTACTTCCACGATTTCTTTCATATTTTTTGGACCTATGGTTCAAAAGTTAGGGGGGGGGGAACACATTTCTTTTTTCTTTCGGAGCGATTATCTCCGAAAATATTAGCAAACATTTTTTGATAAAGACCCCTATTAGTTTTGAAAGACCTTTCCAACGATAACCCACACTCTAGGGTTGAAGCGAAAAAAAAAATTTTTAGATTTTATTGTACGACTTTGTCGGCTTTATTGATTTATATATCCATGCCAAATTTCAGCTTCCTAGCACTAACGACCACTAAGGGTTCCTAGTTGACTACGGAACCCTAAAAAAGAAGAACCCGTGCACCGTCTGGGCTATCCAAATCGCTGCCAACTTATCTTACAAGGAAAGTTACCCAACTGTCCGGTTCCGATTTGATTTATATTTATATATGTTATAGAGTAGTCTAAAATAACGGACACGTAATGTTTTTTTAGCTGCCCAAACTCAACCTATTGGGAGAAATTGTCCTCCAAAGTACTAAAAAGTTACTAAATTTTCTAACTCCTATAGAAAGTGATGCTCAAGCAACTTGCTAGTTAATAGCTGGTTTGAGTATATGTTTGAAAGCAGCAAAAAATAATGAGCACGTGTTTTGTTATATCGGCTAAAACTCTTTTTTTCCAAAAAAAATCGACATTCGAAGTTTTATAATATCTTATCGCTAAAGTTACACATAAAGACGGGTGTTTTTTTAGGAAAACTTGAGTTTAAGCAGATATAACAAAACACGTGTACATTATTTTTTCCTACTCTCAAACATATACACAAACAAGCCATTAAGTAGCAATTTGCTCGAGCGTCACTACTCACTTTCTATAGGAGTTAGAAGATTTAGTTACTTTTTAGTACTTTGGAGGACAATTTCTCCCAATAGGTTGAGTTTGGGCAGCTAAAAAAAAATACGTGTCCGTTATTTTGGACTACTCTATAACATATATAAATATAAATCAAATCGGAACCGGACAGTTGGGTACCTTTCCTTGTTAGTTTGACTCTAGATACTTTATTTTTATTTCTTTTATGCTTTTCCCCAGTATGCATTTTTTTTTATGGTAGAGGAGGCAAACGAGCAGACGGATCACCTGATGGTAAGCGATTACCGCCGCCCATGGACACCTGCTACACCAGAGGGGTTGTAAGTGCGTTGCCGGCCTTTAAGATGGGAGTACGCTCTTCCCCTCCCCCTCACCTCCCTCCCTCATTCCCTCCTCCCCTCATCATCCTCATCATCTCATTCTTCCTCTTTCCCTCGATAAAACATCCCAATGCCTCACAAAACTCTTTATATTCAGATTCCCCCCGTAACCATATGACCGCTGCCCGCCATTACGTCGGCCATCTTATTAAAGAAACCCTTGGCATTTTTATTATCACCTCCCCTTAAGAGGGTGGGAGACATCCCATTAAACGGGCCAAAGAATATGGAAATAGATGCGACACGGTAGATATAACCTATTTGTGCAATGGGTCGGGATATATGTGCTTGAGTTATTGCGCTTGACGTCTTTTGAAATAGGGTGGGTTTGAATAACCCAATTATTTTTACCATGGATTACGCTGCCTAATTCGACTGGAAAAGTTATATAAAGTATAACGCTTATTTCAGACTTAAAACCACAAAAAAAAGTTTTTAATTCACTTCAGGCTGCGGATGTAGTGAATCAATAGACGATATTTACAACATTTCACAATGTACTATAATTTGTTCCCTAGTTGTATAACGATTAGTTCGAGACATTTCTTTATGTTAAAAAATCTTTAGGGAAATTATTGTGATTACCGGAAGGCGCTTTTAAAAAAAATAGCTCCGTAACAAAATCGTATATATACTAGAAAATCGCTATACCATGAAATATTCACTTAACACGAAAAGGAAATTCATGAAGAAAAGAAAATAAGATGAAATAAGAAAAAAAAATCAGTCCTATGATCGCCATGAACTATGAGCATGTATTTCACGTTTTTAAGTTAATAACCCAACCAGGAACAACTTTTTAAAGGAAAAGCAAACGTTGTGTCTCACAGGGACCTAAAGAACCAAGGACCGCGGACACTGGCGTCTACTCCACCGACAAGAGCCAGGCTCTTAAATTGGGATGACCATAAAGGAATACTTACTTACTTCACTGGCTCAGTAACCCAAACAGGACTTAGGCCTCTGACACAAGAAAACGCCACTCTGCCCTATTCTGCGCCTCTTCACGCCAGTTGGGTATTCCGAGGGCGGACAGGTCTTTTAGGGCTTCGTCACACCAGCGGTATCTGGGTCGACCAGACGGACGTTTTCCACCCTACATACGCTCTTCTCACAGTACGATCGTCTCCCATTTTCTCCAGGTGGATGAAGGAATATGTGGTCAAATTATTTCGGGTTACTGGCGCTCACCCCGTATGCAGGCGTTGTCAACTTGTTAGTTTTTATGAGCATCCTTTGATATCGTAATTGACTGCACAGTTCCTTGAATTACGTATTTTGTTAAATGGAGTATGAATTTGATATTTATTTATACCTATACTCATTTTTAGGGTTTCATAGTCACCTAGAAACCCTTATAGTTTCACCATGTCCGTCTATCCTCGGCTTTGCTCTGTGATCGTTAGTGCTAGAAAGCTGCAATTCGGCAAGAGTACATAAATCATGCATTGCGACAGAACGGTAAAATAAAAACTATAAAAAAAAAAACATTTTTTAGGGTACCTCCCTCCCATATTATTTTTTTTTGCTTTGATCC
This sequence comes from Cydia pomonella, assembly GCF_033807575.1. NCBI lineage: Eukaryota > Metazoa > Arthropoda > Insecta > Lepidoptera > Tortricidae > Cydia > Cydia pomonella. The sequence goes on along the minus strand of NC_084725.1, from coordinate 12,649,927 downwards.
AATAGTGTAGAGTTCATATTTTTCATATTTTCTAAAATAATCCCTTAGAAAGAATAAAAATATGTGTTCCCCTCTAACTTTTGAACCATGGGTCCAAAAAATATGAAAAAAATCGTGAAACAAAAGATTAATAAATACTTTCAATGAAAACTATAGCGAATATAATCGGTCAAGTCGTTTTTGAGTAACTGCAAAAAATCTTGTCTTTTTAGTAAAAAGACGTGCAAAGGTATGCTTGTAATGTACACAATACTTACGAATATTTGATAGAATGGTAACTACGAAACTACAATGAGCATGGAAATGGATATGCGTGTATGGAAATACTTATTTTGATTTATTTTCTTTTCATCATACTTGCTCCAAAAAGGTCTTATTTCATGCAGGTGTGCTGAAGGACAAAGGCCTATTTTGTTCCCCCGGGAGTTATGATTTGTAATTTTTTTTTTAAATCATGTCACTTATTCATGCAAACCTAGCATAAATGAGTTTTACTTTTAAAATTTTTGGTTATGTTCAAAATTATTTAATTAGATTAATTTAACAGCCGTTTAAAATATTTTTACATTATTTTCAATCGTGGCTGAATGCCGAATAGATCTGTGCCTTCGATGCTTCACCTGCCAAGAAATTACAAAATGGCGGACGAATGTTTTATATGTCATCGTATTTAAGAATTATCGCTTATATTTAGTTTTTTCTTCGCAAGTGTGATGAAAAACATTGTGTAACTCCGGGGGTAAGAATATTGCAAACTCGGGTCTTTAATTCCCTCCAGCCTCCGGCTGTCTGGAATTACCACCCTCGTATCCAAAATTTCACTTACCCCCCTCGCTGCACAATGTACTATAAATTTATTTTCCTTATCTCAAATTAACTGACATAAAATGGCAACTCTCCGTCGTGTAGGCTTGTGTTGAGTTTTAGTCTGAGCATTAAGAGGCTGTCAATACCTAAAGCGCGCACACTGTCTATTTGTATCGGAGTAAATGAGATAGCACTGTCGCATGTTACTGGGCCTGGGCAAGGGAATAATAAGAAAAATATTTAAATAAAAAAAAGTGGATTATTAGTGTAATATTTAACTCGACCAAGGTTTAGATATAAATGTTTTGAAATTGTGATTTTAATTGCAGACCTATAAGTCAAAACAATAAAGACATAAAACCGTTTAATTGTGATTTTAAGACCAATCTTTGCAATTATTTTCTATCGAGCCGATTTCGTTCAATCATGTATCGAGTACAACCACGGTCTTTGAAATATAATTAATATGAACAAATATTTTTCTTACTTGACTAAAACAAATAGTCTTTCTTAAAAAACTGTTTAAGTAACATCAATTTCAAGGATATTGGGTGTTGACAGCCTCTTAACTATACTTTCTTACTCATTTTGATACCTCAAACTACACATTTAGCGTTATAACAAGGTATCTAACGATGACATGTTACTTTTGGATGACCATGATTGATGTTATGACGTCACAAATGCGCCTAGAATGGGTGTGCTGTCAGAACCTGCCTGTCATTGTGAAACAATAAATTTGATATGCCGTTTTATCAGACCAGCCGAAAAATTGGCTCATTAGTTGTGGAAACAAGTTGTTGTTTACGGGATCGTAAAACTAGTGTCCGGTGGCAAGCCCAAATATTGGGTCATTACCTATGAAATTGGCGTTTTGTTCATAAGTATTAGTCATGTCCTAGTGTATTTCTTTTAATAGTAACTTCGAAGTATTCTTTAATTTCATTAGTGCGCTACATAACAACGATTTTACATACAATTATTTGCTACTTTTATTGGTTTATGTATTCAGAATACCGCCTTGAAAACAGCTCTTTTCATGTGCTGCCGGCTCGAGTATTTAAATTACTTATATTTTTCTGACGGGACAGATTAAAAAAAAATGTGATAGAAAATGTGCCTTAAAAATGTTTCAGATTACTGGCAAAAATTTGTTTGGTTTGAAAATGCCATCACAAAATAATCCGCAAAATTCATTGTATGAAAAATCGAATTTCGTTAAAGTTCTACATAGAAAACGCCAATTTCATAGATAATGACTCAATATTTAGCATAATTTGTGTGTAAATTGTTCATTCCTGTTGTTGTTTCTTAACAGAAATTAGAAAGGAACAAAAGATAATTATGGCGCGCTGGGCGATTTTTTTAACGGAAAATTTTGAGATCGCACAGGTTTTTAACGTTTTTTTTTATTTTTCAATATTGGACTTTCTTACATAAATTGACCAAGCCCGACAGTAAGCTCAAGAAGGCTTGTTTTACGGGTACTTAGACAACAATATATAGAATATATAAATACTTAAATACATAGAAAACCGCCATGACTCAGGAACAAATAAACATCCGTGCTCATCACACAATTAAATGCTCTTACCGATATTCAAACCCAGGACCATCGGTTTCACAGACATGGTCACTACCCACTAGGCCAGACCGGTCGATAATACCGTTATAGGGTAAGAACACTCGTATTTGTATATTTACGGCGCTCGGACATACCCAGAAAGATAATCATTTTTCATCACCCTTGCTCGAAAAAGATCTTACCTATTTCATGCTGGTGTACTGAAGGACAAAGGCCTATATTGTTCTTTATGTGTTGTATTATTTGTACTGTTTCTGTATTGAGCTGTGCAATAAAGTATATTTGTATTGTATTGTATTGTATTTATTGTTCTTGATGGAATTACGGATTGTAAAAAAAAAGCTACAAAAATTATGTCACTAATTCATACAAACCAAGTACCGTAAATGAGTTTTACTTTAAAATAAAATTACTGCCGTTCATAATTTAATATGTTTGTTTATGTTTAAAAATATTTAATTTGATTACTTTAATAGCCGTTTAAAATATTTATACATAATTTTCAATCGTGGTTGAATGCCGAATAAGTCTGGTGCCTTCGATGTCTAACCTGTCAAGAAATTACAAAATGGCGGACGAGTTTGATATGTCACCGTATTTAAGAATAATTCCGCTTAATATTTAGTTTTTTCTTCGCAAGTGTGATGAAAAACATTCTGTGCACAATGTACTTTTTTCGCGATTTCATTTTGTTTCCCAACGGTCTCTCTGAGGCTGTAACCTATTATGTACAACATAATAATATTCTTTGGCTCAATATCTAGTATATTCTTAATCTATGTCATAGTACAAGCACATACATAAAGCCGTGTCGTAACGTGTACGTATTATGAATGAAAATATAAAATTATACGTCGTAGCTTTATCGACGCGACCGGGTTAAGGATTGAAATGTTATGGGGCGTTTGGTGCATTTAACTGTTTATAACAACGTGTCTCTACCTTCTGAACATAGGTCAATAGGACGTGTCGGCACAAAATAAAAAATAAACCGAAGGTCCGTTCCCGCCGTTCTTGAAAATACATACTTAAACTTGCCCGACTCACTAGGGTGTCTTCTCGTCACTCACAGCTTCTGTATTAATTTCGAATTTTAAAAAGGAGTAGGTATCTAGTATAAGTTTACAGAGATACATACATCGATTCGTTTATACATACATCTTATCATGTTTACATTCCTTAGAGACTGCATTTTGACGTACATGACAGTAGGTACCTACGTAGCGGCGAGGACGTCAAGTGAGCAACGCGCGCACAGCCCGACTAATTGTAAGCTCTGCCCGAGAGTGCCCGAGAACGCCTGTAAATGTAACGTCTGTGTGCGTAAATGTCACGTCTGTGTGCGTGCGGCGAAAATGGCACTTTATACTGAGCGAACTCTGCTCCGGCGCGCGCCGTCGCTATTTACTTTGTGGTGTCGGTCGGATATTTCGAACCTACGTACAAAGTCTCTTTCGAAATGCCAAAACGGAGAGATTAATGATTTACGATTTAACACTGCGGAACAGCCTGTATAGCAAACACCCCTATAATGGAACAGGCACCAGTAATGGGATGGTATAGACAAATCCTGAAAAATCAGTAATTACCATCAGTTTTTAAACGCTGACAACATTTTACCATAAACAAGAGCAAAAGAGCTGCTTAAGTATAATTTTTCGTTGATATTTGTTAATTTGAAAATATATGACGCCATACATCCCATGACTGGAGCAAAAAATCATAGTTATAATAATATTGAAACGAATTGTAGTAGCTTTCATTAAATACATAAAAAACATAGAGGATGAATTGGATATTCAATTTTTAAAGCATAACGCGGTAGAAATTTTACAGATGTCGGTGAATACTTAATTTTTTCTCTTAAAGTCCCATGATTGGTGCCGTTAACATATACGGTAATTAAAGAGTACTTGTGTCACTTTAATCTTATCGTCATAGCGAACGGCTAATACACTTTAAAAAAAAATTATGTTTATCTAATCAAATAATTTACCATATTAGAACATTCCTGAGAAGGAACTCTACTCGGGATCTCGATCAATGTCCAGAGAGTATATATGACACGGAGCAAAGCCGGACGGGCAGGCGGACTGACGGACATGGCAAAACCCTAAAAATGACGTTTAAAAAACTGGCGATATGTATATGTGTTGTTTCTTTTCCTTGCAATTGTCCTACACTAACCGGGGCTTGTCCTTGGGTGCACTACTATATACATCTGTAAGTAATAATAATAATACTTCTCATCTTGCTAACGGCGAGTGTTTGCACAAACATAACCTCGTAGTCAGGATTGTTAATCAGCAACTTGCTTTTCTATACGGCCTTGTGGACCGCGAAGTACTACGGTCCGATACGGTCCGGTGCGGAGCACGGCCCGGCGTTGCGATCGATCTATTATCACGATGTCAGGCTTATTGGCTACAATAGTCCTGTCAGTGATAATAGATCGATCCCAATAGAGCGTGGCACGACCATTTTAAACAATAATAAAAAAACACAAACTGGTACCCTAAAACCCCAATTATAAAAACAAAAGAAATATGGTTAATGTAGCTAAATCTTTACGCACGAGAACTAAATTTGCTAGATCGCAGTTTAACTCAAAGTCGTCCTACCTTTATAATAAAATCAATAAAGAATTAGACATTCACTCAAAAACATACCATGAATGTAAATTACATCTCACTAAATGGCTTAAAACTAAAACCTACGAGGAAACGGAGAAACTGCTAAGATCGGAGTACTAGTTACATACACATACACACACACGCACACGCGCGCACACAAACACACACACACAAACACACACACACACACACACACAGAGACACACACACACACACACATACGCACACACACACACACACACACACACACACACACACAAACACATACATGAACATCCGTCTCAGTCGACATTCACACCTTAAATTTAATGAAACAAATTTAATAAGAATTAACAGTAACAGTGTATCTGATTCTTATTGCATGTCTAAGCAATAGGTTAAAAACTGTGTAACTAGTAAATCTGTATAATTACCCATACTTATAGTTATAAAAAGCGCTGGTGGCCTAGCGGTAAGAGCGTGCGACTTGCAATCCGGAGGTCGCGGGTTCAAACCCCGGCTCGTACCAATGAGTTTTTCGGAACTTATGTACGAAATATCATTCGATATTTACCAGTCGCTTTTCGGTGAAGGAAAACATCGTGAGGAAACCGGACTACTTAATCCCAACAAGGCCTAGTTTACCCTCTGGGTTGGAAGGTCAGATGGCAGTCGCTTTCGTAAAAACTAGTGCCTACGCCAAATCTTGGGATTAGTTGTCAAGCGGACCCCAGGCTCCTATGAGCCGTGGCAAAATGCCGGGACAACGCGAGGAAGAAGACTTATAGTTATAATTTTTGTTATAATTATAATTAATATATAGTTATAATTATAGTTAATAATTAATAGTTATAATTATAGTTATAACTTATAAGTTATCCTGTTTGATTTTCCATATAGGTAATCAATAATTCTCCTGGGTCACTAATGACAAAAAATCCACGGAAAGTTTCTATAATGCTTAAAAACGCATTCATGCATGTTTCATTTATCTTAGTGATATGTCAATGCAATAAAACAATCAGAAATATAATAAAAATCCAATTTATTCATCCCTCTCCTTCAGAAAAATGCGAAATGTATGTAAAAAAATTTAGGGACATCGTAGTTTTCTCAGAGACTAAATATTTAGTTTGCCAAGAGACATTTTCAGTTATTTGGGGCCTGTACTAAAATTCTAATATAATATGATAAGCACCTCATCATTTCAAGTTCAGAGTGATTAGACCTAAGCTTTTTCTAAAAATTACGTCTTTATTAACGTTGGAAGTGCACTGCAGCATATCTAATTATTATCGCAAAATATCAAGGCAGAAAACGTGAAATTTAATTTTAAGTCCACTTCCACTCATCAGCAAAGTGATATTATCAACAGTTTTTTATTATTTTCTATTACAAAATTGACGATTGCAATACAAAGGAGAAGAATAATCAATTTGTATACAAAAAACGTCTCCTGAGTCACAGTAAATGTCGCGATACACAATTGGGACATGCTCTTTTTGTATGGGAGTCTAAATTGTTCTCCTGGGTCACCAAGAAAAATCGATAAATTTAAAGGATTCTGTTTGTTTTTAAATTCTAAATAGATTGACTTTGTGGTTGATTTATTATAACATGTCTAAAGATTTAATAAATTACAAAAATGCATAGAATTTTTATATTGTTGGGACACGAGATGACATAAAACGGTTGATCAACCCATTATCTCTTTTGTCTTGGAGGATTTAATAACTGGAGACGCCTTTTCTGTAATTTTCTGTACAAAACAGCCGATTTTTGCGGGGAAGGGGCATGTCAAAAGTATGGCTATTTGTACGTAACGTACAAACAGTCATGTCAGATAAACGTCAGTCCATAAAATACATATAATCATTGGCCGAGGTTCTCGACAGAGGAGTAGGCTCTTAAAGGCGACTGTTAAATCCTTCAAGCTTTTGGTTACGCTTTGAGAAAATTGTAGATACTTTTGACGCATAGCCACATCTGCTAATGTTCAAGCTAACTGCAAAGTCAGCATCAAATAGATATTGATAAAAATGACTTATTGTTTATTGTATTTTAGTTTAATCTAAGTTAATGTAGTTTAGTAATTTAGTTAATTTAAGGTAGTCTCATGTAGTGAAAATTTTATGTATTATAAGGACCCATTTGCATGCTGACAAAAACGGCTAAAAAGGCTAGGACATGTAACTTTTGTAACACATGTAAACCCTTTTTATGTGCAAAAAAATGAGTATGAATTATGATGAATTGTCGGCCAAAGTAGCCGAGTATATCGGAAACATTAAATTATGTCACTAATTCATACGAACCAAATAGGTATAAATGTTTTTACTTTTAAAATATTGACGTTTATAATTTAGTTTTACTGTTTATGTTAAAATATATTTCGATGAACGAGGTCTTCAGATCTTTGCAAAATTAAAGTTACCACTCTCGTTGCACAATGTACTATTTTCAATTTGCCTGTCACTATTTATTTGAAGCTGTACATATTTAGATCAGTAATCACGAATAATCGCATACATCAGCATCAAAAATCATAATTTCCTCGTGCGCTTCGCGGAAGGTTTACAAATTGCTAATGTGAACTGTGATTCAATTTGAAATCGCGAATGCTTGCGAAATTACATCTGTGGGATCGGCACGCGTTTTGAAAGTTGCATAGGGTCTGAATTTTGTGTGGGGCGCCAGACATTTGTAGGTACTAAGGCAAAGATACACTGATTGAGTAAGATGCGTAGAATCTAAGACAATTTTGTTTCGTGCTTTGAATTTGACATGTAAATGAGATGACACTGTACAGCATCATAAATTTTGCAGTAACTCTAATTGTCAAAAGTTGACGTTTGACAATTAGCACAATCGGAATAGAACAAACCTCGAAATCTCTTGGACAGTCCTGAAGTTTAGTATGAATGTAAATAAAAGGCCCCTTATTCCTGTCCATACCATTTGACATTTGAGGACCTCGAGGAATCACGGCCATCTTGGAAAATATGTACCATCTTGGATAAATTCGCGTTTTACTCAAAATCTACGTTATCTAGGAAAATATGGTGTAAGACAACATTAAAGCTTATTAAATTCTACACGAAAAAGTCCATAACATCTTTGCGGAAAAACCACACCTTGTTATAGAAAATACTTGCTGAATCTAGGTTTAGCGCTTATACTACCAGGGGACATTCTCTTAATAGGAAACATGATCTACCCCAATACCAACATTTTACTCGTCTGTGACTTAATCAGAAAGTAGGGTGATGATTCAGTACACCCTGTAGGTTAGGATACTAGCCGGTTTTTTAATATGACATATCGGTAGATTTTTCTTGCCCTTCACGACCCGTTTACACATGTTTTATTAAAGAAAAATCAGTAGAGCCGCCTTGAGAGGAATCCGAATATTAAAGCATATTCGCAAAACATATATAAACTCAAAAATGCGCGTTTCCCAGAAATAAGACCTGGCTAGATCGATTTTTCGCCCCCGAAAACCTCCATGAAGAAAATTTCATCAAAATCATTAGAGCCGTTTCAGAGATCCCTGCAATATATAAATATATAAAAAATGCTCGTTTAAAGGTGTAAGATTAAACATAATTTGGAATTATTAATGTAATTATGTTTTTAATTAAGATTATGATTAATTATGTTTGACATGACATATGTATTTCCGGCTTGCTTTAGATTTGTTTTAAGTTTAATCAATTGAATAGATTATATTTACATTTAGTAAAATGTAATTTTATTTTATGTACTCTTGACGTGTAATTGGCTTTATCAATAAAATATGAATATAAATATGAGTATGGCAGGTCGCGGGTTCAAACCCGGGTCCAACCAATGAATTTTTCGGAACTTATGTACGAAACATCATTTGATATTTACCAGTCGCTTTTCGGTGAAGAAAAACATTGTGAGGAAACCGGACTAATCCCAACAAGGCCTAGTTTACCTTCTTGGTTGGAAGGTCAGATGGCAGTCGCTTTCATAAGTAATTTATTTGCGAAATATAGGGTATAAGGTAAAAGTACGGTTCACCGAACACTTAAGACCTGGATGCACGTTTCATTTATTTTAAAGATCTGGTATGTTTATACGAGTATGATCAATACTTTAATTGAAACTTCGATAAATTTGTCTTCGTGTAAATATGCGAATAAATTACTGAAATGATTACACATATATCAAAACATTTTTAAAATCATTTAATCCACTTTCTTTGATTTGTACCATTTACCGAACGAAGGAAACGTGATTTGCACATAACACCGAATCGGGAGGCGTTATGTAGTATAACCACCTGCGAGGATATTACGGTTTGTTTTGCGGTTCTTGAGTAATTATGATTTCTTGTTCCTGCTCCGTACATTTGTTTTGAAAAAAAATATCGTAACTTGACATTTTTCATTCCAAATCGTCTAAAATTCATAGGTCACCATAACAATGCTGGGGAAACCTATTTCAATCAAAAAAACATATAAATAACAACATCGGTTTCTATGTCAATGAGAGCCGAATTTCAGCCCACAGTGCGAAGGGCACGAAATTTACATTATTTACATATAATAATATTTAATACGCAAATAATTTACAAATCTTCTAATTTCCCGCCATCTTGTAGATGATTCTGTAGCCAAGCTGGCACTAACACACCTGAAAGTTTGCTCACCTAGTTAAAATACAGGTAAGAGCAACAAATTCAGGCCCATCAGTGTACCAGACTTCTTCTTTTTTCTATCTTCTTCTTTCTTGTTCTCTTCTTTCTTCTATCATCTTCTTTCTTGTTCTCTTCTTTCTTCTATCATCTTCTTTCTTGTTATCTTCTTTCTTCTTCTCTTCTATATCTTCTTCTTTGCTTCATACAATGATATTATATAACAAATCCGGCGCTGGCGCTCTGTCTCTTCAAAGATCTGTCTAAGAGACGCCACAGGAGATCAAAGAGCTGGCAGCTTCCTCGCTCAACGCACCAGTCTAACGATCCAGCGAGGAAATGCTGCCAGCGTCTTAGGTACTATGCCGCAGGGGCCATTTTTAGATTTATTTTAGATTTAATTTAGTCATATTTTAGTTTTAGTTTACTTATACTTTTTATTACTAAGTCTAATCATTATTTTATATCATAATTGTATTTCTTTGTAATTATTTGAATAAATTATATAAAGTTAAACTCACACATAGAGGATACTTACGCTAGCCCGGGCCAGGGCCGGGCCGGGGCTTGCGGCGCGGCGCTTCGTTTTCCATTGAAAGCGCCACGAGATCACCGATCAGCCGTCATAGAAAATGACGTATCGGACGCCTCGGCTCGGGAAGCACAAAAGATACTTCCATATTTGTTTATATAAAGGAATCTGTTATTTTTTATTAATTTTCGCACTCCATCCATCGTTGTCATACTCGTTGTTAAACATGAGATTGTCTCTTTCTCTTTCGGTGAGCGGGAGCTCGTTACCACGTGCACAACTCTCGCTTGCCCAGCACTGCTAGCATGACTTACCGCGACAGGCTCGACAAGAGACAGATCGGCGCGACTTGAGGGCTTGTCGCGGGGTGGCAGCACAACTCACGCGCGAGAGACGCGACAAACTCGAGATCGAATGTCACTGTCACAAAATGATAGAATATCGCGACTTTGAACTAAAATCCGTAGCACAACTGCCATTTTCGAGACAGAATATTCTCTCGTCTTTACGTCAAACCGCGAGTCGAAGTCTACGCGACATTAAGAACGCGACTTGCTCTCGCGGGTGGTTAACTTGTACTTTTTTTGCATAATTCATGAAATAATTCACATTCGTAGGACTGCAAGCCGGTTGGCTACTGGCGGATGCGGACGGCTCCGGTAGGACTCCATCACTTCTGCCTTATGTAATATGTAATAGGCTCCGGCGCGGCCCGATTCCGGCCGGTCGGTACCTACAGTTTTTCTCTTTTATGTAACAGGATCGTGTCAGGCTTAAAATTATGCTTTGATTGAAATCTATCAGTCATCACCTACTAAACCATTCCGTCACTGGCCAACACCAATATTTTGAAAGTGTCGTTAGGCTCATGTCAAGTTACGGTATGGCTGTATATATACGGTCATCATACGGTAGAGATCGTGGCCGTGTTCTAGGCGCTTCTCTTCGTGCTTGACAGGTCTTGAGACGGTCATGGTATGATACGTTGGGCATTATGAAGTGGGCCTAGGGAAGACCTTAATGACGGCTTCAAGGTACCTACTTTATATTTGTTTCATTGCAGGTAAAAATTACAGGAATTTAGGAAAAAAACAATATTTAAATTCAGAGTATATATTATTGCAACTTATATTAAAATCTTCTAGAAGTACACTAAAAAATAGTTTAAGCATCTTCTACATTAACTTAAAATTATTTTCAATTTTTCTTTTTCTTCGACATGCGGCGTAGGACAATCAGATCACCCTGGAAAGAGAACCGGTTTGTTAACAAAACAAGAAATTATTTTGACTAACTATGAAATAAGCTTTTTATCTTCATTTGTCAAATTTAAAATAGCTATACTTATGAAAACACACGTTATTGGCACAAATAAACCTACAACACAAAACAAGTGTTCTGTAAGAGATCTTGGAATTCAAAGGGCTAAAGCGCTCACACGTCCTACTTAATTCAGGATCCTAAATCGTAAAAATGTAATCAAATTTAGTATGAGTCTGACTGCAGTAATCAGAAACAAATAATTTAGGATCCTAGGTAGGACGCCAGTCAGGTGTTGCTTGCTTTTACTTTAATGCGATTGCATTACGGGAGATTCGGGAGAAATTGGTAATTCTTACACTCGTACGTATCCCGATAATACTATTTATTTATACCTAATTTTGTAAAAAAAAAAGAAGATACAGTGACTGCGATCATAAGTTAGGTTAGTACTACCTCTTTCTCCTCAGACTTAGCAGCCTTGCTTAGCGCGGAGACAGCCAGCCCCGCCTTTGATACCTTCTTGCCTAGTGTTTTCTGACTATCCACTTGAGATCTCGATATCATTTTCCTGTTAACAATAGCTTCCATTGGATGTTTGGGATAATGCAGGACTTATTCTGAAAAAAATTAAAATCTACTTACAATAGGAATATGTGAACCAAACCAATAATCACAATTCCGGGAATTTTAATTTACTATAAGAATATATTATTATAAGTTTAATTAAAAATACATTAATAAGGAATATGAATTTTCATAAATGCTACAAAAGTGAATACATGAAGTTCTATTACTTACATATTTTCCATATATATTCTCGTAATAAAATGTTGACAAAATTTGAAATTTCCTTGACTTTGACAGGAAAACATAACCATCGACAAAAAACTTGATTTTTACCACCGAAGAACGAATGAAATAGCGCAACCCTGTTTCCGATTCAGTGTTGTCACATGTAAATAACAATTATTTTTTCACTTTGATTTCATCGGGGAACACTGACTAGTCGCGCCGCGACTTTGAGTTCTCTACGCGACTGTTGCAGTCGCGGGTGTCAGTTGTGCTACGGAAATCGACAAATTTGACAGCTGCGGGAATGTCGACTCGAGTCGCGGTCCTTCTCGCGGATGTAAGTTATGCTAGACCTGCTGATGCGACTAAAGGAAACTTGTACAATTTGTCTACTCGCACATCGTATCAGTATTGCGATACAACGAGAAAATGCCACCAGCATCCTCGGTACAATGCCTCAAGGGCCTATTTTAGATTTAAGCTAGTTATAGTAATCCTCTGTATATATCCATTATGTATATTGTTATTTATTGTAATTAATTCATCAATCATTATAATTAAGCTACATACGAGTAAACACTATTTAAGAGACAAAACAGCGTCGCTCCGTTGAATCGTCATATCTTCATGGATTTTAACACTTTCCCTACCAACGTTTTCGTAGTGCTACGCTCGTAGCCGATCCCAGCGTTTTCCCGCTTTGTAGAGGAAAGCGACTACGGACAGAGAACCAGCCGAGCGGGTTCCAGGTACTGAATGTGTTAACGATGATATTTCCATACTATGAGAAGATTGAAAATGCCATGAGAATTATCGTTATCCAAATCTATTTATTAGTGAAAAAATCCCGAGGGTCCTATTTTCGTCTATTTTCAATTAATTTAGTTGAAATCGTCCTTGCCAGCCGCTTCGGCAACTAAACGCCCTCCCCGCGGCTTTTATGACTTATGTTATGTGCCTAAATGAATAGAGATGGATCGTAAAAGGGCGCGGGCATCGTTTACCCATACAATGGTATACAGGATGACATTAAAATGTCTTTTTTTAATACTACGTCGGACGTCGGTAGCAAACAAGCATACGGCCCGCCTGATGGTAAGCAGTCTTCTTAGCCTATGGAGGCCTGTAACTGTAACTCTAACACTCCGCACCCTCGTTGAGATCTGGGAACCTTACTCACCGGCAGGAACAGAACACTATGAGGGTCTAGTATTATTTGGCTGCGATTTTCTGTAAGGTGGAAGTACTTCCCCACTAGAGCTCTGCTCTAGATCTGGAATGATATCCGCTGTGCTGTGCCCTACCACACAAAGCGAGATGTCATTCACAGTGCCCATACCTCTCTTTTAGGGCCTACGCTAGCTGACGCGGACGCCCGCCGTGTGCGCACGCACGCGGGGGCTATTTGTAGGTGAAATGCGCCGCACGCGTCCGCTTCAGTTAGCGTCGCTCATACTATTTTTCGTTAACCCGCTCGTCCGCTCCGTGCACCCGCGCCAGCTAGCGGAGGCCCTAAGACGTAGTTTAAGGGCATACCCGGGTCCAGGTCCCATGTCACAAAGTATTTTGTTTTCTCCCTCTTGTTATTTGGCTCACTGTTTCTATGGCATTATCTATCCTGTTACTCTAGCTGTAAGTTTTTCTAAAAAAAAAATATAATAGCAAAGATAACGAATGTTTACTTACCTTTTCAAACATTGCTTACAAATAAATCAAATAATGAATAGAATCAGGCGTTACTTTGCGGAAATCCATATTAAATAAAACAAAAAATATTACTTTGCTAATCCGCGAAAAGATAACGTACTAGTCAATCAGTGCTTTATCATGCAAATAAAAAATTAAAAAAATGTAATTAACGTATACGTATAATATATTACGTACTTAAGTAGGAGTTTATTTATTTTATTTTAATGAATATGCAACATCGAGTAGCGATCGAGTTAGATATGTTTCTTTGTTATTTGAGCGAATTCACAATGGCCACGATATTTTTTTTATACTACGTCGGTGGCAAACAAGCATACGGCCCGCCTGATGGTAAGCAGTCTCCGTAGCCTATGTACGCCTGCAACTCCAAAGTGAGTAGGGTCTAGTGTTATTTGGCTGCGGTTTTCTGTAAGGTGGAGGTACTTCTCCAGTTGGGCTCCGCTCTAGATCTGGAATGATATCCGCTGTGCTGTGCCCTACCACACAAAGCGAGATGACATTCACAATGCCCATACCTCTCTTTTGGACGTAGTTTAAGGACGTACCCGGGTCCAAAAATATGTACTGTGTTACTGTAGTTTGTAATAATCTATTTACTATATACCTATATAATTCTTTTCTTTCGTGTGTCAAATTCTATACGAATTAGGATAGCCTGTAACGATGGTTGTGTCTATGTAATAAAAATAAAATAAAAAAACATTTTAAGAGATCGCTACACTCAACTTATATTGCTGTGTTATATATTGTTTGGGATATTAAGTATCATGGCATGAATCATCCTGTAGATCTGTGATATAGTGGGTACCGTTATATAGTGGGTGCGACAAACAGACATAATTGTTGAGTGGGCGCGCCTATTGTTCTGTTGCTTATGGTTATTACATTATATTATTTTAATTAAGTATTAATTTATTTCTCACGGTCAATAATAGTACAGTGTGCAACGAGGGGGGTAAGTGAAATTTTGGATACGAGGTAATTAAAGACCCGAGTTTGCAATATTCTTACTCCCGGAGTTACACACAATGTTTTTCATCACACTTGCGAAGAAAAAACTAAATTATAAGCGAATTAATTCTTAAATACGGTGACATATCAAACATTCGTCCGCCATTTTGTAATTTCTTGGCAGCTGAGGCATCAAAGGCACAGGCCTATTCGGCATTCAGCCACGATTGAAAATTATGTAAAAATATTTTAAACGGCTGTTAACTTAATCAAATAAAATAATTTTAAACATAAAGAAAAATATTAAATTATAAACGTAAGTATTTTAAAAGTAAAACTCATTTATGCTACTTGGTTTGTATGAATAAGTGACATAATAAAAAAAAAGCTATAACTAGTAACTATAAAAGTAGAGAATGCTATTTGACATTAAGTCCGCCATTTGTACATTGTTGTATATACTTTGTGCGATAAAGTTTAAATAAATAAAGAAATAGTCGTTGGCCTCAATGGACTACAGTGACCGCACACCGTACCAGGGGGTTAAGGAGACCACCAGACGTTGGAAATTTTGCACTACGACTTTCCATCCCCGGTAAAACAGACAGGTAAACCGAAAACAAGATAGAAGGAGCTAAAAGATATGATTGAGTGCAAAATATCCAAAAACGACGTCAAGGATAGGGCGAAGTGGAAGCGAAGACACAGAAAGCTGACCCCATCACCATGCCGTCGACGCTGATGTATGTGTCCCGTTTACATGACCTTACGAAGGTCGAGGACATGGTAAAGTATGTACGAGTCAAGTCCGGATTCGCCTTGAGCTCACGAAGTTAGAATCTCGACACAATGTGAATTTCAATTCTTTTGTGGCGAGCGTTCCGACTGAACGTCTAACGACCTTCACCAAGGAGGAGTTTTGGCCGAAGGGTGTCAAGTTTCGGCGGTTCCGCGGCCGGCTCCCTGACAATGCGACGTTGCGAAATACATCGCAGACATAGTGTGTGTTTAGTTTTTAAGATATAGTTTATAATGGGTATGCTAGTTTTAAAGTATTCATTACACTTGCTCGAAAAAGTTCTTATTTCATGCAGGTGTACTGGAGGACAAAGGCCTATTTTGTTCCCGCGGGAGTTATGGATTGTAAATAAAAATAGCTTTTTTTAATCATGTCACTTTTTAATACAAACCATGTAGCATAAATGAGTTTTACTATTCAAATACTGACGTTTATAATTTAATAATTTTGTTTATGTTTAAAATTAAATAAATCGATTAATTTAACAGCCGTTTAAAATATTTTTACATAATTATTAATCGTGGCTGAATGCCGGATAGGTCTGTGCCCTCGATGCTAACCTGTCAAGAAATTACAAAATGGCAGACGAATGTTTGATATGTCACCGTATTTAAGAATTATTTCGTTTAAATTTTAGTTAATCACCCACGTATCCAAAATTTCACTTACCGGGGGGACCCAGACTGTTCTAGCGTGAGTCATGCCAGCGGTTAAAACAAATCAAAAATATATTATTAGAACAAATTAAATTCTTTTCAGAAAATATTTACCTATGCCACCGTGACCCCGGTGGCCGAATGGCTCAGACACCTGCCGCGATAGCAGAGGAGGCTGGTTCGATTCCAGCCTGGGGCACTGGAGGCCTTGGTCACTCTTTCTTACGGCCCGATTCGAAGAATGAGATACGATAACAATAAGTTCTGGTTTAGATAAGTTCTCATTTAGATATCGTTTGTATGTCGTATAATTGACGGAAGCAACTCGATTCGGGTAACCAATGTCACTTTGACGTTAGAAATATCGTACACAGATAAGCATATATCTTATTGGAAAGCGGAATCGAAATAAACGTAAATTTTGACATGTCGTTTGGCTATCGATCTTTTGAAGATCTTTCCAAGATCTTAAATGAGTTTTAATAATTCTTCGAATCGCGCCGCTAGTATATGACTTTTCAATTCAATTTACAAATCAAAACTGACGAAAAAATGAATTCGCATTTAGAACTCTATAGTATAAGATAAAGTCACATTAATAAGCTTAAAGTGCGATAATTTATTCCATTAAATGAGGAAATTAATGGAATCTAAGAGTTCGCAGGATCCTCGGGGAATGATTATTAATGTGAAGCCATTCCGTTTAATAGGTAAAGATGAGTGGACTGTACCCGTGGAAACCAATTCGGAAAAGGAATATTTAAATGCCTTTATTTTTAACATGCGTTTAATATCAATTGTGACTCATGGGAAGAGCTCGCAACAAACCGCGTTGAGTGGAGGAACAGTCTTTGAAGAGGTCGCGAAACCCATGATAGGTCCTGGTTTCAAGACTTGGCCCAAAAACGGGCATTAAAACAGATGTGCGATGAGGGTTGCGTCGGTGCGGACCCTCAGTTTATTTGCCATAAATGTGGGCGATTATGCCGTTCAAGAATCGGTTTGTATAGCCACGAGCGGCGCTGTCGCTAGATTATAGATGCTGCTTAAATCATCTGTAAAGATGTACAAGGCCTGATGTGTGTATGTATCTACTGACAAGATTGGTTGATTGGTGAACTACATATATAGTTTGGCACAAGGCTCGGAACCGGTTTTTTCTTCATACAAAAAATACCGGTATTATTACGTTCTTTTTCGTTCTTTGGTTTATTATTTCATTTTTAATAGGACTATCTAATAATGCGAAGTTGTTACCTAAATACATGATCCAGTACTACGTAAAGAGTATAAAATAATTAAAAATATTGGGCTATTTCGGGATTTAAAAATAAACCGGTTCCGAGCCCAGGTTTGGCAAACCAATCTTGTCAATTAATCAATAAAATGGTTTATTGTTCACGATAAATTTGTAAAATTGCATATATTTAATTGATTATTTTGTAAAACGGATCCCTTTGTTTGAAATAATTATTGAAAGTCGTAATGTAATGATTGTCAGATTATCATTAGTCATAATTCTGAAACCGTTAACTTTTCAGGATTTTCCTAAGGTTATCCTATACTTAGATAGGTTAGGTTAAGTTTGTTTTATGGCAATTCTGAAAACTTAGGCGTTTCTGAGAAAAACCAAATTATGACTAACGAAAATGCGGACAAACAATATATTATGACTTAAACCTTTATGGGAAACAATAGAGACCCTTTGCAAAAACATGCCATATGATTAAGTATATTAAAGTTTAGGTCACAGTTTGAAAAAAATCTCTTTCATGCGTGTCTAACCCTATCTACCAAAACATCGACAACCCTAGCTTATCGAAAAAAATCTTCGTGTATGCCCCTCGTTTGTCACGCATTCGCGCCATTAATTGACAGCTGTCAACTGTCACTTCGCGCGCCATTTCGACGCCATGTTTGCTCGTCATAACGATGTAGATTTTGAGCTCAGATTACGTGTAGTAAAATTGTTATTGATGTTTTGTTTTAGGTTATTATTGGATATTAGTTTATGCCTGCGACTTTGGTTGCGTGGAATGATAATAAATAAATAAATATTATAGGACATTATTACACAAATTGACTAAGTCCCACCGTAAGCTCAATAATATTTGTGTTGTGGGTACTTAGACAACGATATATATAATATATACACATACATAGGAAACATCCACGACTCAGGAACAAACATCTGTGCCCATTACAGAAATAAATGCCTTTACCGGGATTCGAACCTCGGACCATTGGCTTTATAGGCAGAGTCACTACCCACTAGGCCAGCCAGGTTGTCAAACACATCCACGACTCAGGAACAAACATCTGTGCCCATTACAGAAATAAATGCCTCTACCGGGATTCGAACCTCGGACCATCGGCTTCATAGGCAGAGTCACTACCCACTAGGCCAGCCAGGTTGTCAAACACTATCCTATGTCTATACTTAGACCTGTAATAAAACTATATTCATAGCAAATGTCATCTAAATCAGTTAAGGGCCATTTGCACCAATCACTAAACCGGGATTAACCGGTTAAAATTGGATTTACCATGGTTACCAGTACCATTGACACTGGGTTAACGGTTTAACCGGTTAACCCCGAAGCTATTATACCTATTGTGTTGTGCAGGTGTTAGCCACCATTTAGAATAAAACTATTTTTAGGGTTCCGTACCTCAAAAGGAAAAAACGAAATTCACAAATTGACTAAGTCCCACCGTAAGCTCAATAATATTTGTGTTGTGGGTACTTAGACAACGATATATATAATATATACACATACATAGGAAACATCCACGACTCAGGAACAAACATCTGTGCCCATTACAGAAATAAATGCCTTTACCGGGATTCGAACCTCGGACCATTGGCTTTATAGGCAGAGTCACTACCCACTAGGCCAGCCAGGTTGTCAAACACATCCACGACTCAGGAACAAACATCTGTGCCCATTAAATAAATAAATGCCTTTACCGGGATTCGAACCTCGGACCATTGGCTTCATAGGCAGAGTCACTACCCACTAGGCCAGCCAGGTTATCAAACACTATCCTATGTCTATACTTAGACCTGTAATAAAACTATATTCATAGCAAATGTCATCTAAATCAGTTAAGGGCCATTTGCACCAATCACTAAACGGGATTAACCGGTTAAAATTGGTTTTACCATGGTTACCAGTACCATTGACACTGGGTTAACGGTTTAACCGGTTAACCCCGGAGGTATTATACCTATTGTGTTGTGCAGGTGTTAGCCACCATTTAGAATAAAACTATTTTTAGGGTTCCGTACCTCAAAAGGAAAAAACGAAATTTATAGGATCACTTATCTCTCCGTCGGCCTGTCTGTCAAGACCCTTTATATTGAGAACGCGTGGAGGTACCAAATTGAAATTAAAACCACATACTCAGGTTTACAGTCCCTTGAAGCTGTGAAAAAATCAATCTTGTAAGTTAACGTAAAGAAAAGTTACGGCCGTTTATGCCGCAAAAAACGACGCCCCCAGCGGAGTCAAAATTCAAAGGGTACTTTGTCGTTGACCTAGGACTATGAAATTTAGCAAGTAATATCGTCTTACCCTACAAGTACAGGTAAAATCTGAAAACTATAAATTTGTAGAAAATAAAAATTTCAAAAAAAATGTTAAATTTGAACGGAGCCCTCGTTGGGTGAGTCCGACTCGCACTTGTCCGTTTTTTTTTTATTAATATAAATTTATTTCCTATTATATTTATATTGTACATACAGTTATTTACTAATACTAACTTTTTTACCCAAGGGCCGCCAGCCCGCCACCTAAGTATTATCTTATAGTGTTCTACAAAAAAAGTTAGCTATAAGTCAAAAAAGCTTCTAAAATAAAATGGCTGCCTCGGGCGACGGCGTGGGAGTTTGAACATTTGCCACGTACCCGGCATGAAGCTAGCGAGATATCTGGGATATTACTAGTTTTGTCTTTTTTCTTAGTTACATTTTTGTTTTATTCAGAGTTTTTAAATCAAAGGATATATACACTTTTTTAAACTTTTTAGTAGCAATTTTCGTTATTTGTCACATTTTTTTTTAATTTAGTTTCTTAAAACTGGATTTTTGCCAATTTCTGGCCGGTTATAGGCATTTAATTCTCCGTCAATTAATAAAAATTTTCTGATTAATTTACTTGCACAACTATATTAGTAATTATATTATTTACATTGAATCAAATTAATATTTTAGAGACTATTCATGTATATTGTATAATCTAATCATTAATAATAAATTGAAATTAAAAGTGTAAATTGACCTTGTCAGTGTCAAAAACCTAGCGCGTAACCAAAGAAGTAAATCTCATTTGCAAGTAAGATTTTAAATTCAATATATTACTTAAACAAGTTGCACTTTTAAAAAGTAAACAGAAAATCCATTTAGCCCGGAAGTCGGTGCGGATCGGGTGTGCACCGACCGCACGGTTGAAGTTTTAGAAAAAAGGGGGAAAATCAATCCTCTTAAGAGGGAAATATTTTTATGGAATTGTGAAGCCTTTATTCTTTTCGTGCTACGCCTGCCGTCTGTTTGTAAGCAATAAAATAGCCTATTGGATACTTTATAATTGACAATCGAATAATGGGAAGCCAAACATACATACAAACATTGTAAGTAATATAAAAGCTTATACAATGTGTTAGATATATGCTCCGGCTTGGAGCGGTATTCAAAATGTACGAATAGATATGAATTTCGCTTCATTTCGCATTTAAAAAACAAAAAAAAACCTGACGATGCTTAAAGATTACCCTCGCCAGCTCTTAAAAATTACTTTTAAAAGTCATTGGTGTTGAAGGCTTATTATTACAGAGTCGAGGACCACTTGACAGACAAACATGCATGGTCCAAACCAGACAATGTAATAAAAACAAGTAGCAATTAAATTCATTGTATCACAGGGCGGGCTCCTTCTTTGCCCAAAGATTGAGCCTGGCGGTGCAAAGGGGCAATGCTGCTAGCTTCCTAGGGAGTATTCCAGAAGCGGGTAGCTTTGGGGAGGTATTTTATATTTAGTTTTTATAAATATATATAAGTGTAATATAAAAATATTTTCTTAGTTACATGTTAACATGTAAACATTCTTATAAATAAATGTATAGGTTGTATTATGTGTAGTGTTATAGGTGACACAGCTCAGGCTGCTAAGGTAAGAAAGCACATCAAATATTTTATGTAGGTATTTCATAGCAATCAGTCAAGATTTAATATATATTCTCATTATAATGTATATTCTCATTTCTTTATTAAGTTTATTTTCTTTTACTTTTGTAAGAATTCGATATATTTTCTGAAAGAGCTACGTATTTGTATGATTTGATGTAAATATATATTGTTTAATCAAATTTCTATAAAGAAAAGTAATTGCATGATTTCTGTTAATTATAAGTTGTAATGTTTTGAAAAGATGTGTCCCGCCGAGTTTCTTACCGGTCCATATTGGGATACCCTCCTCCAATTGAGGGCGGATTTAAATCTTCGCGGGTCAGAAGTGTAGGGTTAGAGCCGGTGTAGCTTTATTTGACGTTCATAAGCGCATTGTAATATGTCTACTTGAATAATAAACTATATTTATCTAAAAACTTTTTTAGTATGAGTTAAGATTTACCCATATTTTGTATGGACATCAGAAAGTAAATTGATTTTAAAGACTAATTTTCATATCTTATCCCTATATGCCTGTTAAATTAAAACCTGCTAATTCTTAAAATTTGCCTAATAAAACAAAAATCTGCCAAATCGTTAACTTTGATAGATTTCAAGAAAACGTCATAATTTCATAGAATCTTTTTTTTACAATAACCCGTGCAGCGTCTGGGCTATCAAAATTGCTGCCGACTTATCTTGGTTTGACTCTAATGTCTACAGAAAAGTCGCCTGTTTCCGAAGGTTTTACACTCATTTAATTCCATTTCAACCCTATTCAGTCGGTGTGCACCCATCAGATTACCCCAAACCACACTATTAATCTTTCAAAAAACAATTTCGACTGTACGCCGCCAGAATCGAAATAACGCCGAAGTTTCCTTTTGTTCGCTTATTTGACTTGGCGTGACTCGGAGATTCTTCGATTTCACGAGAATATTGCGTGTGAGAGCCAAATGTATTCATCTACAGTCAGTTAAATAAACAAAGGGATACATGATTCTTTATTGCGATAGCAATAAAAAGGTGTCCCTTTCTATCTGGCGGTATCTGATGCTATTTATAATTTTTCATGAAAACTGTAAAATCTACAATAAAAGTGTCTAAGAGAAGTATATTCTCCATAAAATTCTCTACAATATTGTCTTTGAAAGTATATTCTTAAGACTTATGGTTTTCAAATTATGCTTAATTTCTCCGACTAGTGGGGCTAAGTGCAGTGAGTATGCATTTTTGCCTCAGGCGATGCCGTTTCGTTCCTTAAGATCAAACAAAGCTGATTTAGCCCAATAGCCACGAGATCATGCGTGACTACCCCCCAAAAACAGATATTGAGATAGAAATTGTAATACAAATAAATTAGAGCGAGTGGAGGTTTAACATAAAAAACTACTGCTCTTTTTTTATACTACGTCGGTAGCAAACAAGCATACGGCCCGCCTGATGGTAAACAGTCTCCGTAGCCTGCAACTCCAGAGCTCTGGCAACCTTACTCACCGGCAGGAACAGACACTATGAGGGTCTAGTGTTATTTGGCTGCGGTTTTCTGTAAGGTAGGCACTTCCCCAGCTGGGCTCACTAGATTTGGAATGATATCCGCTGCGCTGTGCCCTACCACAGAAAGCGAGATGACATTTACAATACCCATATCTCTCTTGCTCGTTCTATTTTCGTTTTATAACAATTTTTAGCAACGAAAACCAGACATAGATAGATGTTACTTGAATGTTCATGTAATCGTTTCCAAATTATTATTTTTTCAAAGAATTTTTCCAGCAAGCTGGAAATCGTTTTATTACATTAATTTGGTCCTAATTATAATATAAATAAATATATATCAATAATAAATAAAATCTGTAAAATATAATATGATAGGCATCATCATTATGACGAACGCTTGTCTCACTCCCTGGAATGACGAAAGTAGGCTTTTCGAGCTGCTGAGGTGAAAATACATTTAGAATCTTTTTTCTTGACATAGTAAGTAGAAAAATCTCCTAAGTCTGTAAGTACCGTATGTGAAAATCTATCAAAGTACAAAGAAGTTTCTACAATAGATAAGAAATAAAAGCCTCTAACCACAAAGACTGGAAAATGGCTTTGAAAGTAGATTTTAGTATTAGCTTTCCTTT
Organism: Cydia pomonella; assembly: GCF_033807575.1. Lineage (NCBI taxonomy): Eukaryota > Metazoa > Arthropoda > Insecta > Lepidoptera > Tortricidae > Cydia > Cydia pomonella. The sequence goes on along the minus strand of NC_084725.1, from coordinate 12,626,258 downwards.
GAGAGGAAACAGCAAAGAAATGTAAGTAATTGTGCACATTCCTTAGTATTTTTTTGTCTTAGTTGAAAATATTAGTAGACCAAAGAGAATTTGAAAAAGAGGTGGATTGTCAAAGAAAACTAATTTTGCTGCCATCTTTCGACACATGATTAAAACTTTTAGAGCGTCATTTGACTTTGATCCTCATTCTTTCACTGATATGTGTTAAATTTGTTAAATATCAAAAAGTGGCGCCATCTAGTAGATCAAAGGCCAAAGGTATGGCGGCATCGTCGCCATCCTTTTCGATTAATTAGGGTTATCAAAATTCAAGTAATTATCTGTGGTTGTACAGCCAGCATCAAAAGTAAGTAAGTAAGATACTGTACCACTCTGTAAGAGCTTAACAAAAAGTGATGTCTTTAATATAGAACAACAAAGATTGACTTTTGAACGCGAATTCTAGAAATTTATCTACATTTGGAACAGTTATTCGGAATATCAGATACTTTTGGCGCGTTGTTTCATCCGCTACTTTTGATGCTGACTGTACAGTATGTAAAGGGACGTCAAGTTGTGCTAACCCTAATAATTGCTCGGAGCAATGCTGAGCCGAACGGAGACGAGAATGCCCGAACGCTCTAGCTAGTGTCTCCCCACTGCTAATACCTATTTCAATTTCAATTTATTTATTTGCATCCAAGTACAAAACACATACGACTTATTGCTCGGTGTACACTACGTGAAACCTGATAGGGCGCAGCGAAACCTCATGTACTACATGAAATTAGTTTTAATCTTATGCTAAATAATGACTTTAAAATATATTGAGAATTATTCCATAATTTAATAAACGTATATCTTATACAGGGTGATTTCGGGGTCGTGGAGCAAGAGAACAAGACATCACACAGAATTCAAAGATGAGTCTAATGATGTTGCTCATTATTTATTATCACCAATAATTATGATTATTTTTCAGATGACAAGTAGAAAAAAACATGTTTGCATACAGTTTGGTCACCCTACTCAATGTGACGTCTTGTCGCTTTCCATACAGCGTATGTCAAAAGCCATAGGGTGACCATGATTACTTAGTATAAGATTAATTTTACTTGAAAAATAATAAAAATCTAACTAATTATTTTTCAATCAAATACTACCGTATGATAATGTAAATCATTTATAGATTCAGAAAAAGTGGTTCTGGATCACGACCCAGAAATCACTCTGTATAGGTAGTTTTATTGTTTATTGTTTATTGTTTACTAAGAAACAAACGGTTGCATACATATACAATTGAACAGAAATATATGGTAATATTAAATTAAACCTACAGTTTCCTTAATTAAAGATACAATAGCTAATTACATTTATAAATACTTTAAACAAACAGATCTGAGTTGTAACTGAGTGTATTTATCCGGGTACAGTCAAGGTCGCAAAATTACTTTATCAGTAGTAATTTAATTATTTAATGCATTCGCTGTACCATAAAGTAATAATAATAATAAAAAAAAAGTATGCTGCAATCAAACATACAATAATCACATCACAGGGAGAATATCCTAATTATTGTTGTTTGAATGCTTAGTTTTCCCAGCCTAATAGCCATAAGTGGCCCATGGTATCGTACAATAGCCATTAATCGGCTAAAGTTAGCCGATATAGATAGAACACAACTAACACAAATTGAGCAAAGGGGGAAATGCTCTTATACCTTAATTGAATTAAACGGGAATTGATATTGGCCAATTACTTTACAGCCGATTAGATATTGCATGTGGGTAGTTTGGGTCAATAAGGTCAATGTATTTAATCAAAGTATATGGATTTATTTTCATAAAATAAAGTGTGGACTGAACGAAGATGTAGAGGGTCATCCATTAATTACGTCACACGTTAAGGGGGAGGTCATGAAAATGTGACAAGTTGTGACAAGGGGGAGGGGGAGTCACAAATTTTGTGACGTCGCTTTAACTTCAAATGTAACCGAATATTGTTGTTTATTTTGTATTTGCTGTACAGTTAAATAATAGACTTAATGCAATGATAAATCGTTTTTATTGGTGAAATTATTATTTTTAATCGATTTCGTATCATAAAATTTTTAATATTGCTTTTATAAATAATAATACTTAATTCGGTTTCGTTGAAAACAAAATTGACAAATATGTGACGTCACACTAGGGGGTAGGGGGTTGCCAAAAGTAACCAGGTGTGACAAGGAAGGCGGGAGGGGTCTAAAAACCATGAAATTCATGAGATATAATTTATGGACGACCCCTATGGAGTGACAAAAATTGAGAAAGGTATGTTGAGATGGTGGAAAACGTGGAAAGAATGAGTGAAAGAAGGCTAACAAAGAAAGTGTATGAGTGATGCTACTTGCAGAGGGAGCTGGAAGGAGTAGAACCTCGGAGGAGTTTTTCTGATCAAATCGGGGATATCCTGAAGACAGGCCAGGTCCATGAGGAATGTTATGCGAGTGAAGGAAGCCAAAGAGGTATGTCAGGATCTGAGCAAATGGAAATCCGTGGTCTCTACCTACCCCTCCAGGAAAACTCCCATACGAGCCTATTTCCGCGGCTTTCAGGCCGATTCGTTCGAATCGGCACTCACATCAAACCGATATTAGAATGATATTGGAATCATATCAGTTAGCTGTCATTGGGGAATCAAAAATGTAAAAACGAAAAGGTTGCTTGCCTTATGGAATATCCCAATAAATTAATATGCACGAATTTTGTACAATACTCAAAGCCTGATAACTTAAATATCCTTTCAGCTGTCAGATTCCACTAAATTCCGAATTCCACAACAAAGTTATCCAACGCGGAAGCATTGTCCAAACTAACGAAGCTAAATTCACAATTAGCCTGTTAAGGCAATAAAAACGACCTAGTTCCTTAATTGCCCTGGCCTAAATAGTTATATTCAATTTACCCGCTTATAACTTCAGTATGTTCACTACTTTATCCGCCTGTGGAATGGGGGTAACTTTTTGATGTGTGTTTGTGTGTGAATGGTATTTTCTTTGTACTTGGACTAGTATAGGAAGCGTGTAACAGTATCTCGCCCGCGGTACTCTTTAATTAATAAGTACAGTTAGAATAAGTTTTTGGCTCAATTTTAATCATTATACGATTTTTTTTCTCAGGCAACTCATTGAAACAATTCTAACAACCGCAAACACAATTAGTTTGCGTTGTTTTATGACAGAGTTAACATGGATCAGTCATGACATCATAATATTGCAAAAGTTCAACTAAATCGGAAATCGAAGAGTGGGACAAATTTTGCTTTCAAGATTTGACCCACATTAACAAAATAACTATTCAAGTTAAGCTAAATAAATGCCTGTACAAATAAAAGCTTGTTAAAAGACGTGTATTTACTCGATCTCGCTAGGCCCAAAGAAGACATGCTAGATGCCTTTTAACCAATAACAAGGAATAGTGCCTTACAATTGTCTGTCATATTCTATTAAGCTTGTAGTAAAAAAACTCTTAGAACGAACTGAAATATACTGAAAATCTGGGTTAACGATCAATTTACGAGCTGTGAACTCTAATTATTTTTAATGGAAGACTGCTAAGTGTTCGTTAGGTACTGTGAAAAATTACTCAGAAATTTTGTATCTGACTAACACTGGGGCTAAGATGGTCGGCTCTTTATCATCTGTCACCATGCCTGTCACGTTCTAACAAGTATGTAAGTGCGAAAGTGACGCATGACGTGACAAGTAATATATATGTATTGCTCTATAACTCTGTATTGATCGTAGCATCTCCACATAAAAGCTTCGCTTAAAAGCTTTATTTATTTATTGCCAAGTAAGCTTTTACATTTTATCGGGCTGTAAAAATGAGAGCTTTACAGCCGACGTGATATATGTATATGTGTGTTATATTTCCGGTAGGTATCTTGTACCTTCAAAAGAGCAATTCTTTTATGTATTTCAAGGCAATAAACAAGACCAGGTGCAGGTAGTTCGAAAAACTCGCGCGGCTAGACGATGTTATGTCCAGACAAGATAGCCAGTCGCCGTTCTCGAAACATCGGAGGTTTTAAAACTTAATACGCGATTAAGTCCCGTTTATATTGGTATAGTAGGTATCTATCATTCTCTTATAATTGTACAAAAGTGGGAAAAGGTAAGCATTTGACCACAATCTGACCTGGTAAGTGCCGATGCAGTCTAGGATGGAACATGCTTACTTAAAAGATGTCTATTCACTCTCGATTTAAGATCCAAGTTAGTGGACTGGGAATAGATTTGCAGGAAGTAAATTCCACTCCTTAGCCGTTCGCATCATAAAGCTGGATGCGTAGCGTTTAATGCGAATCAGCGGCAGAGTAACGACGTAAGGGTGAAACGCAAGTCCGCGTCTAGTCCCACGGTGGCAGAACGAGATGGGGGATGGGGGAATTTTTAATTGTTAAAGATAAACAACGATTTTTTTATACTACGTCGGTAGCAAACAAACATAAAGCCCGCCTGACGGTAAGCACTGTAAGCAGTCTCCGTAGCCTATAGACGCTTGCAACTTTATAAGTGTTACTTGCGCGTTGCCGATCCTAACACCCCGCACCCCGTACTCACCGGCAGGAACACAACACTATAAGTAGGGTCTAGTGTTATTTGGCTGCAGTTTTCTGTAAGGTGGAGGTACTTCCCCAGTTGGGCTCTGCTCTAGATCTGGACTGATGGTCGTTGGATCATGTTTCATACAGCAGGCCTGCTATAACCACGAAATGGAAGTTCGCAAATTGCGGGTATCTTTCTTTGTCACTCTAACTACGCCTTCATTGAAATAAAAGAGAAAGATCCCCGCAATTTGGAAATTTCGGTTTTCGCGGTAGGTCTTCTATGCCCCTAGTGTAAATTTAGTCGATAGCGAAACGTGACGTACGCGTTTGCGTTAAGTCTCATTTTGTATGGGTTTTTGAACAGCGCGCCAAGCGGGACGTTTTGGAAAGTCAAAAATCTCATACAAAATGACACTTAACGCAAACGCCTACGTAACGTTTCGCTGTCGAAAATATTTACACTAGGGGTACTGTTTTTAGACTTAGCACATTGAAATGGGGTTTCCCGTTTTCCCTATTGCTTATCTAAATTCATTAATTTTCCATCATTTTGAAAATATTACAATAATACTTGTAATAATATTACCTAAAACCAGTGTACAATATTTCATATGATAATATTCACATTCCTCCTTAAAAATCATAGCCACATACCCGGCCGGCAAGAAACTTGACTTGGTGCCAAAAAATATTAATCTTACTTCCCAAAATACATTTAATGCGAGATCGATCCTTTGCGTTTACATACTGCGGCGGTTTAAGGCATTAGCTGTAGCGTTAGCGGGCGATTTTTATTTTGGTGTCGATTTTTTTTTCTTGAGAATTTGATAAAGAGTAGCATAGATAGACTTCTGTAGAATACAAGCGCAATTTCATCGTATGTGCTAAAACATCTTAGGTATGTATGGTAAGTTTTGTATTTGTTCCGCCATAGTTGCGCCCAGAATGAGCTCGAAAAAATAAATGTGATAAGAAAATAAAAATGGCCCGTAAACGTCACATCTCATTTTATCTGATTTCTTCTTCTAGTTTAGGCAGTTTTTAAACATTGTTTGTGTGTTTTTATCATAATAGAAAAATAAAATTTATAAAATAAGAATAAGATTTTCTTACCTATATAGAGATACTTTACATAAATTACAATTAATTAATTCAATTTCATATAATATGTTTTATGACCATTTTGTAGATGTAGTAAGCGGTAGTTAAAAAGCTGCAAAACAGATTGAAACATAAAATAAAGATGGCCTCATATTATTGCTAAAACAATCTTCAAGCAACGTTTCTGTAGGTTCCATGTTAATATAAATTCACATTTTAGATATTTCCATAACATTGTTGTAAAATAAAACTGATAAATTACACCCAACAATAATAGAACTAACTGAATAACTATTTCTCGTAAAAATAAAAGTTGTGGTATTCTAAAAACATATCCCTAGCGAACCCCAATTTATCGTTATTGAAGTATTTCTGAGCTTAACACATTTCTTTGAATATAAAAATCACCCTACGGCTGACTATTTAGGGTGATTTTCATACGTAGGTATTTCATCTCCAAAATTTCTGCCTTAGCAGCAGTTCAACAAATCAGAGCGGAAATTTAGCCCCCGTTCCATAAGCGCAGCTCCAAACGACGAGTCAGCAACTCAGCAAACGTGCGGATTTGAGTTACTTTTGCATTTTGTGCTTCGATTTATTTCAGATATTATAGTTAAGAAGTTGTAAGAAATATATAAAATAGGAGTAGAACATTTATGTCAGAAGTTAGTGATTACTAACTTCTATATATGTTATATTGGTTTGAAGACCGGTCTGGCCTGGTGGGTAGTGACCCTGTCTGCAAAGCCGATGGTCCCGGGTTCAAATCCTGGTAAGGGCGTTTATTCGTATGATGAGCATGGATATTTGTTCCTAAGTCATGGGTGTTTTCTATGTATTTAAGTATTTATAAATATTTATATATTATATATATCGTTGTCTAACGACAACGCGCTGGTGGCCTAGCGGTAAGAGCGTGCGACTTGCAATCCGGAGGTCGCGGGTTCAAACCCCGGCTCGTACCAATGAGTTTTTCGGAACTTATGTACGAAATATCATTTGATATTTACCAGTCGCTTTTGGGTGAAGGAAAACATCGTGAGGAAACCGGACTAATCCCAACAAGGCCTAGTTTACCCTCTGGGTTGGAAGGGCAGATGGCAGTCGCTTTCGTAAAAATTAGTGCCTACGCCAAATCTTGGGATTAGTTGTCAAGCGGACCCCAGGCTCCCATGAGCCGTGGCAAAATGCCGGGACAACGCGAGGAAGGAGATATATATCGTTGTCTAAGTGCCCTCAACACAAGCCTTATTGAGCTTACTGTGGGACTGAGTCAATTTGTGTAATAATGTCCTATAATATTTTTTTATTTATATTAGTAACGAATAAGTAAGTATAATTAAACTTACTTATTCGTTTTATTTGGAACGGTTTCGTAGTGCGATAAGACATCTTTCTGAGTGTCTTCAAAATCTTTGCTCACAGTTGTTTACACTAGCTATTATAAGATAAGAAAATTACAGAAGCATTCATGGTATGGAAAAACGTATACATATACAAATATATTTAGCTTTTCTTATAACTGTTGATATGCAACCAACGCATCAGTTATTCCGTGTGGGATGAATTGAACACAAAAATAATCTAATTTTGGAACCAAAATTTATGGCGTTATTTATAAAAGTCTGTTAAGTCTAATATGCCGTTGATAATCGCTTGTCTTTCTCCGCCATTTTAACATTGGTGTTTGTTACCTAGGGACAAAGTTTTACAAAGATTTGCTACGTTTCATGAATACGGGGGTTTCAAAACGCCTCGCTCGATTCTGGCCATATTGTTAATAGTTAACCTTTTAACCGCCGTAGACTGATATATAAGACATACAATATCCAGGTGTGACAGCGTGGTTCCATTTTTATCGCCTGTTACTATGCCTGTCACTTTCGCACTTACGTACTTGTTAGAACATGACCGGCAATAAAAATCCGACATTGATACTAGCCGCAGTCTGATAAAAGAGACGAAACTTGGTGTATCTTCGTACCGGCGTCGGCACGAGCACTTTCGATGAAATTTTTTTAGCAGCACAAGCACCATCCCACTAACCCGGAGTTAACCGGTTAAACCGCTAACCTGGTGTCAAATTGATTGATTGAATTGATTGTTTGCCGAACGGTTTAGCCTAGTGGGTAGTGACCCTGCCTACGAAGCTGATGGTCCCGGGTTCAAATCCTGGTAAGGGCATGTATTTGTGTGATGAGCATGGATATTTGTCCCTGAGTCATGGGTGTTTTCTATGTATTTAAGTGTTTATAAATATTTATATATTATATATATCGTTGTCTAAGTACCCTCAACACAAGCCTTATTGAGCTTACTGTGGGACTGAGTCAATTTGTGTAATAATGTCCTATAATATTTATTTATTTATATTAGTAACGAATTAAACTTACTTATTCGTTTTATTTGGAACGGTTTCTTAGTGCAATAAGACATCTTTCTGAGTGTCTTCAAAATCTTTGCTCACAGTTGTTAGCACTAGCTATTATAAGATAAGAAAATTACAGAAGCATTTTATATATTTTTTTTATATTTTTTATATATATATTTAGCTTTTCTTACAACTGTTGATATGCAACCAATGCATCAGTTATTCCGTGTGGGATGAACTGAACACAAAATATGGCGTTATTTATTAAAGTCTGGTAAGTCTAATATGCCGTTGACAATCGCTTCTTTTTATCCGCCATTTTGACGTTGGTGTTTGTTAGCTAGTGACAAAGTTTTAAAAAGATTTGCTAAGTTTCATGAATACGCGGGTTTCAAATCGACTTGCTCGATTTTATTTTTTTATTTTTTATACTACGTCGGTGGCAAACAAGCATACGGCCCGCCTGATGGTAAGCAGTCTCCGTAGCCTATGTACGCCTGCAACTCCAGAGGAGTTACATGCGCGTTGCTGACCCTAAACCCGCCCCCCCTAGTTGAGCTCTCGATTCTGGCCATATTGTCAATAGTTAACCTTTTAACCGCCGTAGACTGATATATAAGACATACAATATCCAGGTTTGGCAGCATGGTTTCATTTTTATCGACTGTCACTATGCCTGTCACTTTCGCACTTACATACTTGTTAGAACATGACAGGCAATAAAAATGCGACCTTGACACTTGCCGCAGTCTGATAAAAAAAAAACTTTGTGTATCTTTGTACCGGCATCGGCACGAGCACTCTCGATGAAAAATTCTAAGCACCACATGCACCATCCCACTAACCCGGGGTTAACAAATTGTATTGGTAACCATGGATCTCCAGGTTTAACCGGTTAACCCCGGTTTAGGTGCAAGTGGCGCTTAGCAGTTAAAAAGGTTAAATGGCTTTATGCAATTAGATACTTAGTACGTCACCCTTTCAGTTTGATCAAAAAAGGTTGAATAAATCGCTTGTAACTTGCACCACACATGAATGACGCCGACGCGGCGATGTCTGGCGTATGTCCGTCAAGCTGTCGGCGCGCGCGCACGCAACCCTTACATCAACCTTATTCCCCTAATCATAAGGTTCATTTCAGCTTGACTCGAACTCGCGCGTGTTATCTCTAGCGTATTTAAAACGTTCGATTTGATATGAACAGACATTTGGGATGTTACAGACGTTTGTGCGAAATGTTAATACTTTTGAGAACTTTGGGAGTTATTTTTATTGAAATATGCCACTTAATTTCTTATCTGAGTAAAAAAAGGAGTTCAGTTTTACGATATATTTACTGAGTAACGCGATATCTTGGTTATTTTACAGCTACTTTTTAAAAATTGGTGATATCGCATCGCCGATACGGCAAATATGGATACCACCAGTTTGACACTAACATTTTCGTGTACGTAACTTGCGTTCTGTGCATCTCGCTCGTACTCGCATATTAGTAGGAGCGAGATGTATCAAAAAGTAAGCTGTGAAAAAAACAAACTTCTAAGATAACTTAAAAAAAAGATACGGCCGTTAATGCCGCAAAAACGTATTATTTCGACACTTTGAAGGGAACCCAAATATATAGGGTACCCTCGGTGGGCGAGTCCAACTCGTACTTGTCCGGTTTTCTTTTTTTTTTTTTATATATATATAAAGACAAGTTACACCAGTCATGGTTACTTATCTGCCAAACTGCATAGCAGTTTGTTGGCAGAAAACTTATTCTACCCTCCAACATTATTAAGTAAGTTATTGCTTACTTAATTTTGAGCTATATTTATAGTGCGGGTGCGATTTCTTACCAATAGTCGTAAAAGCTTAGATAGGCAGATTTTAGATAAACATTAGGCTAACAATAATCATTAGTAGCAATAACAAACTAAGTAACTAAAGTTGAGTTGTGTTGAGACTTGAGTCGATGTAATAATATAATAATAATAATTCAGCCTATATACGTCCCACTGCTGGGCACAGGCCTCCTCTCATGCGCGAGAGGGCTCGGGCTATAGTCCCCACGCTAGCCCAATGCGGATTGGGGACTTCACATACACCTTTGAATTTCTTCGCAGATGTACCTTTTGCAGGTTTCCTCACGATGTTTTCCTTCACCGAAAAGCTAGTGGTCAATATCAAATGACATTTCGTACATAAGTTCCAAAAAACTCATTGGTACGAGCCAGGATTTGAACCCACGACCTCCTGATTGAAAGTCGGACGTCATATTCACTCGGCTACCATCGGGAGTTGATGTCCGTTTTAAAATTTCCTATCTATACTAAAATTCAAATTGTAAAGCTTCCCAGTTACATAATGGTTTCTTCCCCTGGGAAATCGAAAATGGCATGCAATCACAGTTTCCTTGTCTGTCTTTGAGTCTCTGCGGGTTTTTGAATAATGGGGTTTTAAAGCGTAGGTTTATTAGGGTCCTTAGCTTATCGAACGAGCGAGCGAAGCGAGGTGATCTTCTTACATTCAACTTGGAACACGGCCGGCTAGCGGCACGTCTCGGCATTTTTTAAAAATGTATTTAGAGAACATACAGTCACATATTAATATATAAGCTTAAGTGATAACAAACAGACCTTTAGTTCCATTGAAAATAAAAGAATACGTAGTTAATAAACAGATCGAAACAGGGAAGGTGTTAGGCATCTTCTTGTCTGTCACGCATACAGGGACATTAAAACATCGGTAGGTATAGATGCATGACATAGGGAACAGTAGGGAATTTGGTATACGTTTCGATGTTTGTAAGCTGAATTATCGGAGGATAGTTAGATGGACAATAACTAAAGTTCTAATTTAAATGAAATTGAGTAAATGTGTAGTTGAGGGAATTATATTTTATTCATTAAATTATGAGCAGGCTCGATCATGGCGTTATGGAGCTAGAAGAGCCTAGAAGGCCAAAAAGCTATTTGAGAGGGGTCTTGCTATTCTGGTCATCTTATTTGCAAGAAAGTATGCTCGAGTTTGGTATCAAATGAAAGTGCTCGGTTTACACAATTTTAAACAATATTATGTTTAAAATTTACGATTTTAAAATAAATAACTAGATAAAAATGATATAAAATAAACATAATATAAATAGGTATTTGACATTTGACAAGAACGATTACGGCTTACCACAGATACAGTTTATTTTCATATTTATGGTGACTTAAATCTATCATGTAAGGGCTCCACAGACCTTGCAATAAATCGCACAGTTTTCGATCCTTTGCCGACTAAGTATGCATTCAATTGATGTAACTTTTTAGCGAACCGCTCTCAGTTCGGGGCAAACTACTAGTTTAATTTTAGGTAAAATTTGTAGAAAATTTTGAATTGAAAATTGGCGCCATCTATTAGATCAAAGGCCAAAGGTATGGCGGAATCGTTTCGAGCGATGGCGCCATAACCTTTGGACTATGCTCTACTAGATAGCGCCACTTTTTGATATTGAACACATTTAACACATATAAATGAAAGAATAAGGAACAAAGTTAAATGGCGTTCTAAAAGTTTTAACAATGTGTCGAAAAATGACAGTAAATTTACTGTTGCTACAAAGTTTTGTTTGACAATCCACATATATCTCAAATGCTTATAAACATAGCCCATGAATCAGGAACAAATATCTGTGTTCATCAGTTCATCACAAAAATAAATGACCTTACCGTGATTCGAACCCGGGACCATCGGCTTCATAGGCAGGGTCACATGAATAAACGCTGGTAAAATAGCAAAAAGGGTGCAGATCCCTCGACGCGCTATACATGACTTCACCAATCGTTGTCAAAATAGTTTTCTTCAAAGTTCTTCATCTTTTCCATTCAAGAAAGGTATTAAGTGACTTAAGCGATATCTGAGTTAAGCCCTTTTTGACAAATCAGTATCGTACGCCCAATTAAGGTTGCCAACTGGTGCGTGAACTCGATGAAAGGGATTGACGACCCTAAATAGTTGGGATAAAAGTATTAGGATCAATTTGCGAGTTTTGGCTTTAAGAGGAACTGCTCTTGTGTACTTTGGAAAGTGTAAATTTTTGAAGTGAAAGAATTTAAACACTTTTTGGCTGACAAAATTAATACGAGGCATTTTAAAGTTTGGCGTCAGGTATCTTGATTAATTTTAGCGATTACAAAACTCGTGAAAGTATTGTTTGGTTAACTGGTTATTCATGGTATCGACATAATTTTTAGAGTTCCGTACGCAAAGGGTATTACTAAGAGTCCGCTGTCCGTCTGTCTGTCACCAGGCTGTATCTAATGAAACGTGATAGTTAGACAGTTGAAATTTTCACAGAAGCTGTATATCTGTTGCTGCTATAACAAATACTAAAAAGTACGGAACCCTCGGTGGGCGAGTCCGACTCGCACTTGGCCGCTTTTTTTGTAGTTGCCGTTACACGATTGGTTGAATTTTATAGCAGAGAAATTCGTATCAAAGATGCCTCTTTAAACAAACATTTTCATTTTACAAGCAATAGGGTTGTTTCCATCTACAAATCTTAGGGCAGAATTGTATCCCAATAAATTCTTTTGGATTATAAGAACATGTTAAACTACTTTTAGGGGACCTGTAATGACCATATTTTTGTAAATATTGAATTTAAAATATCTTTTGGCACACGTCACGTGACCAAACTCGAAACGTCATTGAAGATTCTGATGACGTCACAACTCTCTGGGATGACACTGTTGACAGTTAGGCGATAAACAACAAATGACAAATGTCAGTTGACAGTTCGTACCTTCTACGTGTGTAGGTATGTAGTTATGTGTCAAACCGTAAACTGTGACGTCACACAATTTTCAATGAACGTTTTGGGCGCGAAAGCATTTGTCACAATATATTTTGTTAATTTAACATATTTAAAGCCGTTTTAGTATAAAAGTTGAATTTAAGGGCAACTTTTAGTTAATATAGAACGTAATACAAGCGTTTCAAAAAATTGGAAACAACCCTATTGGGGCATATCCAAGCTTCTAAATTTTCCATATACAGTAGTCTAAACACACACTTCAATTTTGTAGTAGTGATTTTTAGATTAATTCTTGCTTTTTTACAAGCTTTTATTTAGTTTCATCTGTCCCGTTGTCTGTCTGTGCGTCTGTAATCAAATCTTGCAAGTTAAATTTGATCCACTTCCCCGTTTCCGATTGAGCTGAAAATTTGCATACATATGTACGACGGGTGACAATGCAATATTATGGTACCATCGAGCTGATCTGATGATGGAGACAGGAGGTGGCCTTAGGAACTCTGTCCTATAATAAGTAGGTATTGTAATTATAATTAATTTTAAAGATGAAATCTGTGAGAATTAGTTGCCTTACAACTTTACAGTTACTTCTAAAATACAGTCAAAAACTCAAGTAGCTAAGGGTACGATGTGGTCAAAGTTATCTAAACACACTCTCCGTCAACAATATCGTGTGTTTAGATATTTTTAAACACCTCATCCGCTTAGCAACTTCTGTATCCTACGCCAACCAAATATTATTAGAAAAAGTAAACATCTACTATTTGACCACCATACAAATTGTGAACAAATGTTTGCCAAGTGTAACGATGTACGAACAACAACGACAATGGACCTTATGTCTTGGTAATAGAGTTTGTAAATAAATTAAAAGGACACCTTCGGTTTGACACCTTGTTACCCATAAGTGACAGGAAGGGTTATGATTTTAGCAGTCTATAGATAAAAGTATAGCGGTAACATTTAAGTATTTTCCTACTCCACTACTGTTATCTGTCATTTATGCATTCATTAACACGAATATAAGAACATACATAAAAGATTTCAAGAAAAGTCTATATTGTCTATTCCTCATAAAAGCTCTTGTGCTTTTAATCGCTATAACGTTACTGCGATTAATGGCTACCAACCTAACAAAACCAAAACGAATACAGTTTTTAACTAAGTGCATTGCTGCTAACTTACAAAATATTCATTTGGTTGCATAGTAAAAACAATCATTTCATAAGTCAGAAACACGCATGTGACACCCGTAATATAGCAACACCCATAGACTACGAAGACCGCTTAGCGTTGCTTGTTTGTCTCCGTCGGCTACGGTGGCCAAAATCGAGAAAAAACAGTCCAAAAATTTAATTTAGCAAGTAGCAAGTACCAGGGCCTCATGAGTTACGAGGAGTCGCTGACCGGCCGGCCGCGGCCCGGGGCGGGCCGGGCGCGTATCAAGGTATGCTCGCGCGTCTTGGCTATATACTTTTGCTTTGTTTGCCTAAATTAAGATTATTTTTCTTGACTCGTAGGAAAAGTATTGTATGCAACGTTGTATAAGTAGGTAAAAAATGCTCGTGGCGTAACTCACGCCAGTCGCCTTTTTTGACCCTTCTTATATAACTGTTGCATAAAATACTATATATACAGGGCGTTTATTTAGTCACCTGTAATAATTTACGGGTCTACTAGGTCTTACTGAGCAACTTTTACTATGGGACCAACCCCGAAATCCCGAAAAAAAATTGTATGTTTCATACATTTTGGCTGTCTGACCTTGACCTTTTATATGGGAGATTTTTTTTTCGTGACTGAATAACTACCCTGTATTATACGAGAATATCGTTTTCTAAGTACCCACAACACAAGCCTTATTGAGCTCACTGTGAGACGTTGTGTAATAATGTTTTATAATATTTATTTATAACATCGTTAAGCCCAGCGGCCCGATAAATGCTTAAATGCATATAAAACACCCAAGAACAAATCCGTGCTCATCACACGAATAAACGCCCTAATCGGGATTCGAACCCAGGACCATCGGCTTCACAGGCAGGGCACTAGCCACTAGGCCAGACCGATCGTCTGTAATATAATACCTTTACTCCACGGTTGAATTTACCACTCCACCATTATACCTGTAACAAATGAGATTTTTATAAGAAAATTGTAGGTATTCAAAATAAAATGACTATTTCACACAAAAGTCTATTTAAAAAATACAAAAGAATTATATTATAATAATATAAAATTTAAACTAAGAGTTGTTTCAGTCGTCATATGTCTAGTCTTATTAGGGTTCCGTACCCAAAGGGTGAAACGGGACCCTATTACTGAGACTCCGCTGTCTGTTCGTCCGTCCGTCTGTCACCAGGCTGTATCTCATGAACCGTGATAGTTAGCCAGTTGAAATTCCTACATATTATGTATTTCGGTTGCCGCTATAACAACAAATACTAAAAACAGAATAAAATAAATATTTCTCTCCAATCTCGAGGTTCTCATCCAATCACCGAAGTTAAGCAACGTCGGGCGGGGTCAGTACTTGGATGGGTGACCGTTTGTATAGATAATGGTACGGAACCCTTCCTGTGCGAGTCCGACTCGCACTTGGCCGGTTTATTTTTATTTTTATATGAATTTTACAATGTCCCTTCACTGTCTCATACCTATCACTATTAAACATTATATTAAAACATTTCGTTTTATTTTAATAATAATATAATAATTCAGCCTTATACACAGGCCTCCTCTAATACGCGAGAGCCCTTGGGCTATAGTCCCCACGCTAGCCCAATGGGGATTGGGGACTTCAGATACACCTTTGAATTTCTTCGCAGATGTATGCAGGTTTCCTCACGATGTTTTCCTTCACCGAAAAGCTAGTGGCAAGTATCAAATGATATTCCGAAAAACTCATTGGTACGAGCCAGGATTTGGAACCGTGACCTCCGGATTGAAAGTCGGACGACATATCCACTCGGCCACCACCGCTTCGCTTTTTTATTATATTTTTAATTCAATAGATCTTATAATAAGGTAAATATAATATGAAAAAATGGAGCAATAGGAAACCTTTAGAAAATTTATAATTCTATTTTTAAAGTTTATTTTAGATACTTACACAAAATTTCCAAAACTGTATATATATATACCTATTTCCATCCGGTAGTTCCCTACTCGCACTTGACCCTTTCCGCATTAAATTCAATGAGCAAAATGGAGTCTTCCGTAATGGGATATTATTTGGGTCGCTCCATTTTCCGCACGCGAGCCCGGCTGGAAATACGGTTTACGTTGGCTACAGATCACCACTACTAGATTCAGCACGTATTCAGATAATTTCGAGAAGAATAAACACTTAAAATGTTGCGAATAATTCCGCAATCGGACATTAAAATAAACGGATAATTTCGTATTAACCTTTGGTATGCTTGGGAGCAGATATGCTTCATATATACCTATTCATTATTCAAATTAAACATGAAGTTGTCATGATTGCTATATAAATACGTAACTGCTCTTTTCAGTTAGGTACGTGGTATACGATTTGTACTCATCTAAATATTTTTTAGTTCCAGGTGTAAACTTACCACGTTGTATTTTAAAATGCTGTTAAATGCAACTATTTAAGAAGTGCTCTCGACTTGAAGAATATTTCACAAAGAGAACCTATTTGTATATTATTTTGGTATTTTGTGCAATAAAGTTTAAATACCCATGGGTTTGACAACAGGTTAGTTCTATGAAACCGATGACCCTGGGTTCGAATCTCGATAAGGTCATTTATTGGTGTGACGAGTATTTGCTCCTGATCATGTATGGGTATTTTCTATGTATTTAAGTATATGCAAACTGCACGTAGGCCTCAAGGGCTCTTTTACAAGTCAGTACAACATTTATAGTAACATCATATAGTGACATGAAAAATACATAACTACATTTATAAATACAACAGCCAATACATGGGTAAACATTACATAATAATAATCTTAAAATAAATAATTAATACAATACAATAGAGATGTATAGTCTCTATAGTTAAAAACTAATTAAATCTGGAGATGTAAAAGGTCCCCAATGTCAGAGTACTAATACTAATAAAATCTGGGGGTGTAAAGTCTCTCCAAGTGTCAAAATAAAATTTATACTAAATAAATAAACCGCGTCTGGACTGTTAAACTAGCAGTCTCATAAACTAATGCTACATTCTGTACATAACTAGTATGTACCAAGTCAAGTATATTATACAATATGACAGAGACGTATAGTCTCCACGGTAAATACATTAAGTTTGGAGATGTATAAGGTCCCCACGGTCTGAGAAAAATAATAATACACAATAATAAGGTTTGGAGGTGTAAAGGTTCTCCAAATGTCAAAGTATAAAAAAAATAAAAAATTGTATGAAATACATATTTCACGTCAAGAGACTGTTAAGCTAACAATCTTAAAACTAGTTCTACGCTTAAACGGTATCTATAGGTGGTAGTCTATGATGTCGGGGCTATTTTTAAGGGCTTGGATTTGATCCTTCTAAATATATCTCTCATTATATACTCGTACGCTATGTAATTGTAGAAGGCACACATTTTAATAATGGGTTCAAAAACGTATTCGTTGTTTACTGTTTATCAACCGTAAGGCAATATTTTGGACCCGGGTACGTCCTTAAACTACGTCCAAAAGAGTTATGGGCATTGTGAATTTCATCTCGCTTTGTGTGGTAGGGCACAGCCAGTGGATGTGATTCCAGATCTAGAGCAGAGCCCAACTGGGGAACTACCTCCACCTTACAGAAAACCGCAGCCAAATAACACTAGACCCTACTCATAGTGTTGTGTTCCTGCCGGTAAGTAAGGTAGCCAGAGCTCAACGAGGGGGCGGGTTTAGGGTCGGCAACGCGCATGTAACTCCTCTGGAGTTGCAGGCGTACATAGGCTACGGAGACTGCTTACCATCAGGCGGGCCGTATGCTTGTTTGCCACCGACGTAGTATTAAAAAAAACTTTCATAAAAATTATTTAAAAAAAATCTTTTTTTTACTAGGTAGGTATTATAAATGACAAAACTAAAAACAAAAAAGTATGTGTCAAATTGACTGACAGCAAATACATAAGTAGTTATTTTTGGCCTCCGTTGGTTGGGCCACGTTGAGGAAATGGATGAAGATCGGAACGTGAAAAGAGTGTACCTGGGTCGCCTAGCAGGAGGACGTCCTATCACCGCCCTAGGTATCGCTGGAGCGACATGGTGGAGGTGGATCAGCGCGAGCTTCGAGTCGACAATTGGCGAGAGGTCGCACAGGACCGAGAAAAGTGGCGCTGTCTTGTGTCGGAGGCCAACGGCCCGATTCGAAAATTAAGACACGTTTAAGATCTCGTCATATAGATAACTCGTATACTTTAATCATTCAATGTTTAGGTTCACTTATTTTAATGATGGAAACTGTAAGTCTACAAAAGTAACTACTATTGTATTTAATATAACAATACAAGACTGTTTGTTTCTGAATAAAAAAATAAAAAAAAGATCGATAACTAAACGACATCTCAAAATTGACGTTTATTTCGATTGCGATCCTAATAAGATCTATCTACGATATTTCTAACGTCAAAGTGACATTGATTGCCCGAATCGAGCTGCTTCTGAATACGACATACAAACGATATCAAGTATCGATACCAACCTAGTCAGTGTTGTATTCCTACCGGTGAGTAAGGTTGCCAGAGCTCAACGAGGGAGGGTTAGGGTCGGCAACGCGCATGTAACTCTGGAGTTTCAGGTGTACATAGTCTACGGAGACTGCTTACCATCAAGCGGGCCGTATCCTTTTTTGCCACCGACGAAGTATAAATATATATATATATATATATATATATATATATATATATATCTAAATAAGAACTTACCTAAAGCAGAACTTATCGTTATCGTATCTCATTCTTCGAATCGGTGTATATTACAGAATCATAACTTCAACTGAACTCACAATACATCGAAAACTAAAGCAATAAATAAACTACCGAAGTTGTGGAAGTCCTGATTGGGCCAGGCCCATAGAAGCCAAATGGGCCGAGGTAATGGAATATCGTGATTTGTACATGCTTCAAATGCTCGGCTTGATATGGTGTGAGTTATGAGCGGTAGCGATTTTACACACTTATTTAGCTTCACCACGTATCTTCTTTGTATAAATCTACACATATATATATATATATATATATATATATATATATATATATAATGTGCTTCAAATCTTGTAACTTAAATTTGAACCACTTCCTGGTGTCTGTTTGAGCTGAAATTTGGTGTACTTCCGTATTTCCGATGACAATGCAATAGTATGCTAACATGGAGCTGATCTGATGATGCAGTCGGAAGGTAGCCAAAGGAACTCTTCGATAGAAAAACGTAAACACATTGAATTTAGGCTCATTTGAAAGGTCTCTAGAAGTACTTTTTTTTGTATATATATACAAAAAAGAGAAAGTGCAGCAGTCGGCAATAAAAGTGTGTGTCAAAAATATTTTTGACGGTTACTTGTTTATTGCTGACTTAAAACAAAACAATGTTTTTTTTTCAAATTGCCGTGTTTTCGAGCAAAGCAAGAGTATTTGTTAAAAAGTCAATGTTGTCGTGTTTCAAAAAAATCTTACTCATCAACATATCGTATGGTTAGTAGTTCTAATAATTCAGTTGCCAAATAAATAATTGGTACTTGCCTTAAAATAACAACATTGGAATAAAAACATCGCAAGAAATTATTACCTGTTAAGTAGTTTATGTCAGCAGTGGTATTGTATTAATGTTGTTATTACTGTTCCCTACTGGAAATAAAAATAATATGTAATTTGCATCACTATTAACGCTCCCTATATTTTTTTTTTATGTATCAACTAACCTCATTAAGTGAAATGTAATATTTCTTTTGAGATAAATAAAAATATCTTTAACCCGAAATAAACAAACGCTGTAACGTCATTAAAATACTACTCTTTCTTTCTTCCTAGCGTTGTCCCGGCATATTGCCACGGCTCAAGAGAGCCTGGGGTCCGCTTTGACAACTAATCCCAAGATTTGGCGTAGGCACTAGTTTTTACGAAAGCGACTGCCATCTGACCTTCCAACCCAGAGGGTAAAATTAGGCCTTGTTGGGATTAGTCCGGTTTCCTCACGATGTTTTCCTTCACCGAAAAGCGACAGGTAAATATCAAATAACATTTCGTACATAAGTTCCGAAAAGCTCATTGGTACGAGCCGGGGTTTGAACCCGCGACCTCCGGATTGCAAGCCGCACGCTCTTACCGCTAGGCCACCAGCGCTTCTACTCATTTTTAGGGTTCCGTAGCCAAATGGCAAAAAACGGAACCCTTATAGATTCGTCATGTCCGTCTGTCTGTCCGATTATTACTTAAATATTTCAAGGCTCTCGTTTTTATCGCCAAACTATTATTTTAAGTACCTATTTCTATTTTTTAAGCTTCTGAATTCCGATTAATTAGTTGACCGGTTAAATACGTGCCATATAGTAGTGATTGTATGGCAGTGTGGCAGAAATTATGGTAGTGTAAATAAGAATAAAAAGTGTGAAAAAATGAAGAAAAACAAAGTTACATACCTGAATGGTAAACGAATAATACCGTTTTTAAGAAAATGTTTTCATACCATATCAAAACGACATCGTAGTAAACGTTATCTTTTTTATAAGACACAAAAAAATTAAAGATTTTAAAACAACTCTGATAACAACAACACAATCTTTATCACGATTTAGCAACTTGGAAACAAATTAAAACTTCTATTCAGGGCTGACAAAAAACTAAGACGCGAACTTGCACTACCGCAGACACGTGCTGACTGAACGTCCCCTAAGAATGTCACTTCTTTTAAACCCTGATAGTTGCGCGCGCATGCAAAAACACTCAATCACAAAAGGTCATATGTACTATATAGTTTCTATTAAGTTCACTCATTTCGTTTTAGATCAGTGAATAAATGTTAGCACACCCCATAAAGCGACCTCATTAGGGAACACACCTTTATTGCTCTGTTTATTTTAGGTTTAAGCTCTGACTTTATCGGCCGTCCTGACTTATTGGTGCGGTCTAATAAGTTGATAGTGCGATTATGGGGTTGGCTGGGGTTGGCGCGCCTACGCAAATGCTGGAATGGGGTTGGGTGGGGTTTATCACAGGTGATGGGTTGTAGGGTTGGTATAGTATATGGCTATCAGCTGATAAAATGGCGAGTGTTTCGTCTGATTGTTATAGAGGCCGAATAAAGTAAGAAAACAATAAAATGTCTTTGTATTTCAGTATTAAGTTTCAGTTTTGTTTATATTTAAGATTTTTTTCAAACGTTATAAAGAAACAAAACTGGACAGAAAAGTTAATCAACAATTTTATTAAGTACTTAATTGCAAATGCGTTGCCAACCCTAATAATAAATGTTCATATGTAAATTAAATATGTAGCTATCAGCTGATAAAATGGCGAGTGTTTCGTCTGATTGTTATAGAGGCCGAATAAAGTAAGAAAACAATAAAATGTCTTTGTATTTCAGTATTAAGTTTCAGTTTTGTTTATATTTAAGATTTTTTTTCAAACGTTATAAAGAAACAAAACTGGACAGAAAAGTTAATCAACAATTTTATTAAGTACTTAATTGCAAATGCGTTGCCAACCCTAATAATAAATGTTCATATGTAAATTAAATATGTAGTACTAAGTATGCACTATGAGTCGGGTCTAATATGTTATTAGGCTGCGGTTTTCTGTAAGGTGGAGGTACTTCCCCATTTGGGCTCTGCTCTAGATCTGGAATGACATCCGCTGTGCTGTGCCCTACCACACTAAGCGAGGTGACATTCACAGTGCCCATATCTCTTTTTTGGGCGTAGTTTAAGGACATAGTATAGGGCGTAGTATGTGTTGTGTTCCTGCCGGTGAGTAAAGTTGCCAGAGCTCATCGAGAGGGGGCGGGTTTAGGGTCGGCAACGCGCATATAACTCCTCTGGAGTTGCAGGCGCACATAGGCTACGGAGACTGCTTACCATCAGGCGGGCCGTATGCTTGTTTGCCACCGACGTAGTATTTAAAAAAAAAAAACATACCCGGGTCCAAAACGTATAAATATACCCTTGACTAAAACATAAAAATTCAATACTATTTTGCGTTAGACCCTTCTTGTTCGTCAGCCTTGGTAATTTAAGTGTTACTACATTTCATCCTAGAATGTTAAAATGGTATCTCATGGGACCTGTCTGTCTGTCACGCTTTTAACCCAATTAGGGGCACGGGAAAGTTCAAGCCCGTATTACAGTAGCCATGAACCTTGATGCGGGAACTTTTTTTCAGTTTACGTTTATTTCGATTCAGGCTGTGAGCAATGCGGTTGCGAACGCTTGGTTTTTAATTCAACTGTTTTCACTAACATTTGTAGCAGGTAAATGACTTCTTGGCTATTCATTTTAAATGGTTAGGCGTTATTATTGAAATATAAAAACACTGTAATAAATCAAATTTATCAATTGTATAATGTAGATCAGGTACGATTTAGTGCCGCACCCACTTTCAGTTTAAGGCAATTCACATGAGTATATAATGCTTATATCTTATTTTTGATACCTTGTCGGTAGCAAACAAGCATACGGCCTGCCTGATGGTACGCGGCGACCGTAGCCTATAGACGTCTGCAACTTTTGGTGTGTTTCATGGGCGTGGCTGACCCTTAAAACTAGTTCACTTCTAACACTTCTACTTGAGTTTATTATATAAACAAATGTAAAGCACAAAATAGGTACAGTGATATAGGCCCTCGAGAAAACCTTCTCCGGTCTCTCTACTTCGGTCGATCCTGAGAATCTTTCTAATTTGCACTAAATGATAAAATAGACATTACTCGTATATCCGTATATGTACGTCAAAACCGCAGCCGGAACTGAACCCCGTCAAATTACGCCCCCGGCGCTATTTTTAACGCTACTGGGTACCTTTTTAATATTTAATCTGGTACCCGTCGAGTATCTCCCGTAGATCCCACATAAAAGCATACCTACGAGTATTACTCGGTGGTCCAAAAATAAGTACGTAGTATGTTTTTCGTATATTATTTTTTACTTACTTACACATCTTTTACACAATTTTATTAAAGCTTAATGCCTTTATAAAGCAGAGGGAATATCTTTCCGATCTGATTTTGAACTTTACTTCAAAGTGATAGGGTTCAATTTTACATAATTCCTGACATCTTTATGCCTTATAAAAGGTTAAAACTGCAATCGTTTATCTGTATCTTATTCTGACTTATTCTGACATGTTACAATTTTTATTTTTATTTTCTTAATTAATTTTTAAATGATATTATTTGATTAATTTTTCTTCTTACTTGTTGATATTTTTAGTTTTTTATTTTCTTCTAATATTTTTAATATTTTAATGACAATTTTTTTTTTTAATTACTATTCATGTTTTATTTTTATTTTTGGGCTACCTATTTGAGCGGGCGATATATTTGAATTAGTTTTAATATTTATTTTTATGATGTTTGTTTTTGAAATATTTTTTGTA
Organism: Cydia pomonella; assembly: GCF_033807575.1. Taxonomy (NCBI): domain Eukaryota; kingdom Metazoa; phylum Arthropoda; class Insecta; order Lepidoptera; family Tortricidae; genus Cydia; species Cydia pomonella. The sequence continues at coordinate 12,602,869 of NC_084725.1, read as the reverse complement.
TGCATGTGCCTAGATTTAAGATTTTTCAAACACAATGTAATATTGTTATTGAATAAAAAATGATGATGATGATGTAACAAACGTATTATCTTCAAAATATTTTTTTTGGCTTTGATACATACGAAAACATAACACTTAACTTTGAAACATTAGTTAAAATCATTATCATATGCATGTGCAAACAAGACGGTGAAACCCTTTTTCCACTTATTTATGAGAAATTCAAGGTTTTGAAGAATCGCGCTTTTCATCTTTGAGGGTATAAATGTCTTTGCTCCACCATGGTTTTATTTATTTACGTAATTTAGGCTTGATTGCATTGCAAGCTTTATCGATGTGTGAGACGTTGTCTGAATACCCACATTTTACAAGCCTTCTTGAGCTTACCGTGGGACTAAGTCAATTTGTGTAAGAATATCCCTATTACATGTTTAAATTTTTTTTTAATTTATTTATTTAATTTTAAAACGCGAATTTTACATTCCATCACTTGTTATTAATGCAGCAATAAGCGGCTGTTATTTTATCATTTAATACGCAATAATTTATAATTTCATTAGTGTGGGGACCCACATATTACGCTCTATCTATGTGTTAGAAATCTATGCTAACAAAATTACGCTATCACATCAAAAATGACTTATGTCACAGGATTTTCAGTGTAATAAAGTCATTTTGTTCCTGACTTTATAATGAAAAGGGAACAAAACAGTATACATTAACCAGTATAAAATGAACTTTCATTACGCATATTTATTTTGGTGCTTCGGTTCATGTTGAAACTGGTTGAAGGTTAGGTAAAGCGAGATAAAGAACTAAACGATATTTACATACGATAAATGAAACAACGAAAACATTTACGTCAGAACGATAAAGGGGTTGAACGATAAATGTTTTAATTTAAAGAATTTGTGGGCTTGAAGTCATTATATGACTATTGAAGATATTTGTTCCTGAGTCATGGATGTTTTTTATGTATTTAAGTATTTGTATATTATATATATCGTTGTCTGAGTACCCACAACACAAGCCTTCTTGAGCTTACCGTGGGACTTAGTCAATTTGTGTAAGAATGTTCCTATAATATTTATTTATTATACGTCCCAATGTTGGGCACGTTGTTTAAAAAAAAAGAAGCATAACTTATTTCAAAGAAATTATGGTTCGATTTTTTAAGATGTCTATAAACTCATAGATATAAATTAGTTTTAAAAATTTTACTATTAGACCAATAGTGGGACCGGATTTTTGCCCTATAAGTTTCGATAATTCTAAAGAGTGAAAAGTGATGTTTATCTGGTATTGGACATATTTTTAAGCATATTTGTAATATATGAAGAAAATTTAGAACGAGCGTTAGATATAAATAAGGTATTTATGTATTTTTATTGATGAATTTTGAATTAAAGTACAAAATTTAAGCATCGTCTTTTATAATATGTATGAGGCTTTATGCTATCAAATTTTTAGAAAAAAAATCAACGTGCTACTTTGTCAAACTCAAATTAGCTTATTATTTTGTCAATATTGAATTAAAGTTTGAAAAATCCACAATATCATATCTAAATTCTTAAGTTAATAGGCAAGGCAAAAAATTAGAAGAATAGGATATGTGCTTTACAATTAATATGCGTTTTTTGTCCTGTAAGATCTAATATTGAATTAAAGTCCGTAGAGATAAGTCTATAACTATAAAATAATATATGCAGCCATTTTATGGAAAGTAAGAAATATCTGTGTGTAGCTTGCATTGTAATAGTAAAATCAACTTAAAAAGGCGCGAAATTCATAACCACGCCGCGCTGGTCCGTCAACATGTCGGCTCGGCGCGCGGGAGCCTATCGTAGCCGACCTAGTGAGCGATAGATACCTCGCCCCGCCCGCGCCCCCCGCTCAGCTTCGCAAGCGCTGTTTGTCTTTTCTTTCAAATCATTCATTTGTTTGTTTATCGTGCACATAAATTAGATGCGGACATTACATGAATTTAATTATAGATTAAAAGTTATTATGTCTTCAAAATGAGTGAAAAATGTTTGATATGTGTACTGTACTGACTTAGTAACAGAGAAAAAACGAGGAATTGAGCAGCTAATAACTGCGAGCAAATAATCTTTCTTGGTGATGGGAAAGTTAAATATTTCTACGGGAAGGAGGAACTACGTTTCCATAAAAAGTGTAGATTATACATTGAGTCGAAGGCTATACGGGCGTACAAAAGACTAATGGAGGTGGCATCAGAGGGCTTACCGCGAACCACGTTCGACGTGTTGCCTCCCTGTCATACTTACGTACGAATTTACAAGTGCGACAGAGAGGTAACACGTCGAACGTGGTTCGCGATAGGCCCTCAAATGTACAGCCAAGTGACGATGATGAAAATTACATTTTCAAAACTTTTGTCTTTTGTTACCATTGTGTTAGCCGCCTGTACTTACTTTCAACATAATTATATTAGTAGTTTATGTTACTGCTACTTAATAAAAGGCATTAAAATACACGAGTGTGGGCTTAGGAAACGAACGAAGTGAGTTTCTTAAAAAGATCACACGAGTGTTTTAATGCCTAATTATCTTATACCTTTAAACGAGCAATTCTTGTATATATATATTTCCGGGATCTCGGAAACGGCTCTAACGATTTTGCTGAAATTTGGTATATGGCGGTTTTTGGGGGTAAACAATCGATCTAGATTAGTCTTATGTTTTGGAAAACGTGTGTTTTCGAGTTTTCATGCGTTTTTCTTTCGACGCAGAATATGGTCGCTAATTTCGTGTTGCCGGCCACTATCCGTCTGGTCCAGCGGGTTAAGACGCGGACTGCTAAACGAGTGTTACGGGTTCGAATTTCGCCTGGTGACTAACTTTTGTTTTTTTTTTATATGTTCAATTTTATATATAATTTTTTTAATTTTTATTGTTTTAGACAAGTTTAATTTAGTAAAAGAATGTAGTTAAGATTATCACCTATACACCACCATATTACAATAAATAGTTAGTTATAAGGTTATAACCGAGCAAAGCGCGGTCGCCCAGGTACTGTATAGTTATTGCAGGTAGTTCGCAATCACATTTTTAGCACAGGCATTATAAGAGAGGTATGGGCATTGTAAATGTCATCTGGCTCTGTGTGGTAGGGCACAGCACAGCGGATGTCATTCCAGCTCTAGAGCAGAACCCAACTGGGGAAGTACCTCCACCTTACAGAAAATCGCAGCCAAATAACACTAGACCCTACTCATAGTGTTGTGTTCCTGCCGGTGAGTAAGGTTGCCAGAGCTCAACGAGGGGTGGGAGGGTGTTAGGGTCGGCAACGCGCATGTAACTCCTCTGGAGTTGCAGGCGTACATAGGCTACGGATACTGCTTACCATTAGGCAGGCCGTATGCTTGTTTGCCACCGACATAGTATAAAAAAAAATAAAAAAAAACACAATTAAAATATTTCATACGACATGTGCTAATTATTTGTCTCAGTGTAAACAAAAATATATCATAATTATGATATCAATTTTCAAATTCAAAATGGCGGACATGTTTTATAACTTATTTTAAGAAATTATGAGTATTTTAAGACTTTAAAAAGCAAGAAATTGTTTCTTGCTTCTGTTTGTATATGTATCATGTAGTATTTGATGTTTTCATTATTTTTGAAAGTCCTCAGGGTGCCGATTACGAAAATGACATCCATTATGGAACCCAAGACGGCGGACATTCATTTTTCTTAAAAATCGGTATGGGTGTCATCTCCGAGGTTCTTCGAGGTTCCGATTACGAAAATGACGTCCATTTTGCAATCCAAGATGGCGAACATTTTTTTTTTTTTAAAAATCGATATGGGTGTCATCTCCGAGGTTCCTCGGGGATCCGATTACGAAAATGACGTTCATTTTGAAATCCAAGATGGCGGAAATTATTTTTTCTTAAGTCGATATGGGTGTCATATCCGAGGTTCCTCGGGATTCCGATTACGAAAATGACGTCTATTTTGAAATCCAAGATGGCGGACATTAATTTTTCTTAAAAATCGATATGGGTGTCATCTCCGAGGTTCCTCGGGGTTCCGATTACGAAAATGACGTTCATTTTGAAATCCAAGATGGCGGACATTAATTTTTCTTAAAAATCGATATGGGTGTCATCTCCGAGGTTCCTCGGGGATCCGATTACGAAAATGACGTTCATTTTGAAATCCAAGATGGCGGAAATTATTTTTTCTTAAAAGTCGATATGGGTGTCATATCCGAGGTTCCTCGGGATTCCGATTACGAAAATGACGTCTATTTTGAAATCCAAGATGGCGGACATTAATTTTTCTTAAAAATCGATATGGGTGTCATCTCCGAGGTTCCTCGGGGTTCCAATTACAAAAATGACGTCAATTTTGGCGGTTCTTGTTGGTGCAGATTTCAAAAATAGAGACCATTTTAGAATTAAAGGTGGTTGATATCACGGCTACACACATCGACACCCATTTCAAAAAGTAGCGTCCGCCATATTTATTTTCAAAATAGATGCCATTTTTGAAATCCACACCCCTAAAAACCCAGAAAACAACACCCATGACGACTTTTTCAAAAAAAGTGACGTCCGCCATCTTTATTTCCAAAATGGACGTCATTTGTAAAATTTGTACACATACATCATACAACATGAAAACTAAAAACATTTCCATCCTCTTTTGGGCAGTTGTGTAAGTCTGTGATAACCCTAGGTAGGTACGGAGACCTTGAGCGGTGTCGGCATTTACGCAAACATCAAAGGCGTCGGCCCACTGTTACTTTTTACACTGTGCTTTTAGTGTGTAAACGAAAACGTCACATGATATATCAAAAGAAAAGTTATTTTATCTTATACCTTTAAAGGAGCAATTCTTGTATATATATATATATATATATATATTTATATATATATATATATTTCTGTGATCTCGGAAACGGCTCTAACGATTTCGCTGAAATTTGGTATATAGGGGTTTTTGGGGGTATACAATCTATCTAGATTAGTCGTATGTTTGGGAAAACGCGTGTTTTCGAGTTTTCATGCGTTTTTCTTTCGACGCAGAATATGGTCACTAATTTCGTGTTGCCGGCCAGTGTCCGTCTGGTCTAGCGGGTTAAGACGCGGACTGCTAAACGAGTGTTACGGGTTCGAATCTCGCCCGGTGACTAACTTTTGTTTTTTTTTTTAATGTTCAAGTTTATATATAATTTTTTAATTTTTATTGTTTTACACAAGTTTAATTTAGTAAAAAAAAAGACCTATGTAATAAGAGAAATCGACAATAGATACTCTGTGACAAGTGCTGTAAGGTTAAAATCGATTGTAAATAATAATAATTGTCAGTTCACATTTTACTTTTTAAGTTTATGTAGATTATCACCACCATATTACAATAAATAGTTATAACCGAGCAAAGCTCGGTCGCCCAGGTACTATATTACTAACTGTACTAGGTTGCCTTTTTAACAAGTTGGTCCAGTCCATGGTTGCCTACATTTTATATAAAAATCGGTTAATCTAGGCGACCATTAACTAGACCAACTTTTTAATACGGCAACTTTCAAATAAGCTTTCATTTGATATATCATACGATGAAATAACAAACAAAAAAACTATCCGTACGCAATCTTACAAGGCAACCTACTTGAAATGTATCACTGTGAATTTTGTCTTACATTTATTTCTTATCAGAAATAAATAACATGAGGGTGCATATACCTTATAACGTATCTCTATATTCTCTATATAACTATCGGTTATCAATATTAGCATTAGCGGTTAACAACAACATTCCCCTTAAAACAAATAACTATCGCGAGGAAAATACCAAGTCCAAACATCTGAAAAAAATCGGGAAAGAAAAGCTGCAACTGGCTTTTAAAATGGTACAAGGAAGGGTGGTCATCTGTATGAGAATGTGTTTTTTTTTGTCTCTATTTGACCCAATGGTTGACTGGTAGAGAATGCCTTTTGGCATTAAGTCCGCCATTTGAGTTTTTTTTTTGTTTGTGCAATAAAGTTTAAATAAATAAATAATAGGTATTCATGTAACGCGATAACGAATTCTACGTGAACGAAACCGCGGGCAATACCTATTATAGTAACAACAAAATAACAATTTTCTATTGCTATTAATTTAAAACACGCTTTAGGAATTTTTTTGATGGACCGTAAACGCAGTCAAGGGCACCCCGCTCCCCACTACCGTTGTTCGCTGCCTCCTGCCACAGCGCGCGGCGCGCGCAAACTTGCCGCGCGTTTGAAACTTAAGGTATTTATATAAGCAAGGAATGCATACATATCAGTAATGAGTGTCGCCGTGATTTTATATTTCTAAATTTTTGTTTAGTAACTGAGATCATTGTTGATGATCGATTATTATTAACTCTACAAACTTTAATTCAATATTAGCTATACTGCTTAACCTGAAATCAATATCTAGACAAGCACATTGTCTACATGTCTAACTTTTTACTAGAATACTAAGTTGATCGATAATATCGTAATTTTGCAATATCAGCAACTCTAATTCTATATTTACAAAATAACTCGTGTTTTTACGTTTACCAGAAAGCAGCTGTTCCAGATTTCTAAAAACTGAAAATTGTACATAAATTGAAGTGTTATTCGATATGCTAAAGTTTTCTGTAACTTTAATTCTATATTTACTTAGTTATTAGCAAAAATTAAAATATTTAAATATAACCGAAAGCTCAACCTTAAAATTTCTAACTTTTTACCAAAGTATTATTTAACATACTCCCAATGACATATCAAAAAAGAAAAAACTTTAATATTATCGAAACCCATTTTTGTTCAACCGCTGGTCTATATATGCTTAACTCTTTCGTGTCTATCCTGTAGACATTGCAAAGTTAAGATAATCCAAAGCAAATTTTTTTTCTGCATCCTAACAGACGGGAAACATTTTTTCAGTACCTACTTGAGAGTCAAATGAATAAACGTGATATACCTATATGTAGGGTCACGTCTGAAAATATCGATATGGACAAAGAGCCAAAAATATGTATACACTACCCTAATATATGGGCCATAAAGTCGTGTATACATATTTTTGGCACTTCGATCGTGTCGATGTTTCCAGACGTGACTGTACCAGCGTTGGCAGCATGGTTCCATTTTTTTCACTTGTCACTTTCGCGCTTACATGCGTGTTAGAACGTGACAAATGATAAAGAGCCGACCATCTTAGCCCTACTGGGTCGTTAACTTTTGTATGTATTTTCCACAGAAGTGACATTTTTCTAAAATGTGTTTGATCCACACATTAGAAAACCTTTAAAAAATCTAACCAATAATATAGCACAACAAATCAGGGATTTCATACATTCCTTTCCTTCGTCAGACCTTGATAAAATTTAATTTATAGATAATCAGAATAGATTAGAAATATATTTTACTTGAGAAAAATTTTAAACTAAAAATCACTCAACAAAAAGCTACACTCCGTCACATTAAAAAAAGGAAAAAGAAATTGGCCCAATTACCTACATAATTTTTTTTTTGTCCCAAATTTGAATTTCTTTTTTATAACGCCCAGAATGAGGAGCTGTTTAAACTAACCAAATTGTATCAATCTGACAAAAAAATCGGCCCAGATATGAGTCAGATAAGCCACATGCCTTTTCGCTCGGTTATCAATACTTAAATAGCTTAGACTTCAATAACTTCTAGAAAAATTAAATACCCCATTGACTAAAGCTAAAACTAAAACACATTTAAAATTAAAATACCGATCTCAGTTCTCGAAACTCATAAACTCGTCACACTTCAATAGGCACTTAAAGAAACACTTTAAATGTTTCGTCGGGAACCGAACGCGGGACCGTGCGCCGAACAATCAGAGTTACAATAATAACTGTGTTATGGCTTGAGATATGGGCGATAAGAGAGTGTAATATTACATTGATTTAACATATAATGGCCCTATGAGGCCAATTCAATCTTACATTGTGACATCAATATGATGTCAGTCAGGTGTGCATTTCGCTTGTATTACTACTACTACTAGGTGAGAAATGACAACATGAAATAATCATTATAGCTCCTCTACACAATGGCCCAACGCAGGACCACCGAGATGGCCATGTGATGATTATGGCTCCTTGACACGATGGCCCAGCGCTAGACCAGCGAGATAGCCATGCGATGGCCCATCTTAGTGGGCCAGTATGATGGCCCATCGTGTAGACGAGCCATTAGATAGGAATTTTTTACTCGTTATTAGTTTCTTTATTAAGGGTGTGTTTGTTTTTTGTAATCACTTATTTGCTTTAAATTTTGACGATGCGTATCGCAGATGGCATATGTGTAAAGGCACTTTTTATTTTGACGAAACCTAAGGTGGATTAGCTTTCTGAAAGATGATGAAGCCTGCGCTGTGGATCTGAATGTATGCTATTTTTATATTCATGAAAACAATCGATTAAGTAACTTCAAAATCATTGCCTCTAGGAACAATTAACTTTGTATCAGAATTTATGGCTAGACTAGGCAGACATGCATTTTAACAACGTGACTCACATCCAGAAAAATTAACAATGAAAAGCTACGCTAACAATCCCACTAATTATATTCACACCTCTCACTTCGTGATACCACTTTAAAAATGCTACAGTTTTACCAATTAGAACCAATTCATGCTTGTTATTAGTCTAATACCAACTTTACTCTTTACAAAATAAGAATGATTTTTAAATAAATTAACTTCCTAGTTATTATAAAAACGCTGTCGCTTGTTACTTGCGGCGCTCGCGATTTTTTTTTTTAATACAGTTGCTCAAAAAGTGCCACTTTACGTAGCTGTTTAGCGTGCGGAAAGTGACTTTAATAAAATATACATAAAAATAGGATAATGAAATTAAATTGTTTAGCCGCTATAACTATAACTCCTCTGGAGTTGCAGGCGTACATAGGCTACGGAGACTGCTTACCATCAGGCGGGCCGTATGCTTGTTTGTCACCGACGTAGTATAAAAAAAAGCCGCGAAAAATACCTGTCGTTATTTATCTAATTGTGATATATGGACATATACATATATGTAATATAAGTAACCTAGATCACGCTCACTTAGGTATATGGTAGATGTAGTATTGCAATCTTTAATTAAACCTACGAATCGCATCAAGTATTTGTACTGCTGATACCTAGACTTCCTGTTCCTGGATTGTATACTAATAATTACCTTACTTACACTCACGGACTTTAATAGTTGAGCCATATAGGGTTCGAGCAAATTTGGTTCTCAATACTAACGGAACAAAATGTCCAATGTAAAGTAAACCCGACCGCGCTGGCCTGGTGGGTACTTGGGTAGTGACCCTGCCTATGAAGCCGACGGTCCTGGGTTCGAATCCCGGTAAGGGCATTTATTTGTGTGACGAGCGCAGATATTTGTTCCTGAGTCATGGATGTTTTCTATGTATTTAAGTATTTGTATATTATATATATCGTTGTCTGAGTACTCACAACACAAGCCTTCTTGGCTAACCGTGGGACTCAGTCAATTTGTGTAAGAATGTCCCTATAATATTTATTTATTTAAATGGCTCAACAATTAAAGTCCGTGACGGTACCCCTCATTCCACACAGCCATTCTACAAACTCCTGCGTGAATAAAAATGAAATACTGATTTTCCGTCTCGACTTACAAGTTTTAAAACAAAGAAGTTATTATACCGGATGTTTCCTGTAACACGAGCAAATAATTAAACAATATACATATTGTACGCCTAAAACAATATAACTTATGATTAATTAATTTTAAAAATCATTAAATCTTTAGGTATTTTTTATACAAATTTGTTTTCAATGTACGCTGGCATCAGTGTGTTTAACGTTGCTTGTCACGCTTCAAACGTAACAAAATTCGCAATACATTGCGTCTTAGAATTAACTTCAATGTGTAATAAAAATTAAAACATATTTTTTTTAAAGTTGGTGAGTTTGAGGATTACAGCCTACATTTGCTCCTGTTACAGGAAAAACCCGGTATATGCAGTTACTGTATTCCGCTTTCCGATCATGGCTTGGACCACACATGTGATGATTAGTTCGATTATATCGATGACTCACGTGCTTACGCTACGTATTCTAAAAGCGTAACGAACGCTGTAAGCGACCAGCGTAACGCGACCTTAGTCATACGTTGATGACTACCTGAAACCGCCCTTACATACAAACGTAGTCCCCAGTTTCATTGGTCGATATAAAGACTGTGGGGACTCCCGCAGGCGGTATAACGACTAGTGAAACTCATAAGTCGGTAGAGATTCCGGTTACCGAAAAGCTGGCGGCTTCCTCGCACAACGTATCAGTATTGCGATACAACGAGGCCTCAAGGGCCTATTTTAGATTTAAGCTATATATGTATATATGTGTGTTTGTAGTTTCATTTGACTTGCTTTTGTCAATGAGCGAATGGAATAACAGGGCATGTTATTCCATTCGCCCTGTACGTTTCCATTGTGTTACGATGTGCGCGTGAGCACAATATATAAACATTGCCTATATGTTGTATTATGGTTTGTACATTTTATTGCACGTCATATTACGAGATTTATTGTTGGATTGGAATGTCTTAACGGTTTCTTTGAACATATATGATAATATTCTGACATAGAAAGACCACTTAAGAGGGAAGAATAGCTTTGCGATCCTGCCGAAAGAACGGTATTTTTTCTTTGAACTTCCATTTCGGGAGAAAACGTTTTCTACTAACTAAATTATTTTCTAAAAACTAAACTGGTAAAGTGATTTGTTAACACTTTGATTTTGATGTCGATCGCTTCAGTATAATATATTCTAGGTTTATAGGTTTCGCTTTAAAAAAATTGTATTGCAAATTTTGAACTTTGAATTTTGAATAGAAGGAAAACCTATAAACCTAGTTATTCAGTGTCAATAACATAGAAAGATCTTGGAGGATGGAAAATATTTAGAAGTGGTAAAACTTTTTCTCTGTTTTTATGGGCTATCACGTGGTATATTACGACTTTCTTAGATTATTATAAAATTTAGGAGCGAAAAACTAATTCCGTAGTAATCTTTGAATGCTCCTAATTTCACCTTCACAGGCAATTGTGCTCCAAAAGTTTTTGAAGTGAAACTTCTTATGCGACTTCCAACAAGGTTGCGTTAAACGTTTAACGCTATAATCGGTAACATAAAGTAGTAATAATTTGTGATGAGTAAATTCGTCGATTAGCTCAGCCGGTTCCATGGTGTAATGGTTAGCACTGAATCCAGCGATCAGAGTTCAAATCTCGGTGGAACCTGATTTTTTGTATTTTTTCTTTTTATATTTTCTATTATTTACGAATTTTAGAATATATATATTTAAATATAATGTATTAAATCTATTTTATAAATCTTAATTTAAAATATTTTTTGAAGTGAAACTTCTTATGTGACTTCCAAAAAGGTTAATATAAGCCATACCTCTTTATATAAACCATATGTATTTTAGAGCATTATTTTCATCTCCACATTACGAAGTTTCACTTCTTCCGCGCGGAGGGACTCCACGCACAATTTTCTATATATGAAAACTATATCACGACCTCATTTAAGTGTTATAACATAATATGAGGTAGTCTACTTTACAATAACATATATTATAACAACAACAGTATAATAATTTTAAAAGTTCAATTTTTCGAATTATGGGGCAAATTTTGGAGCAAAGAATACACATTTTACGGTACGTAATGACTGTTTCCATGTTATTTATACATAATTTACCCAGCGGCTTGTTTTTCAAAATATTTAATTATTTTTACCCAAAATAACTCCGCCCGCACCCAATTTCATGCTAATCATACTCTCCTATTATATTTTTAATTTTGTCTCGTCACTCTCTATTTTAGGGTTTTCAAACATGGCAGAAGAACGCTAAAAACCCACACTATAACATTAACACATATATTAAGTATATTTACTTTTAATTAGTACCTATCTGCGATTCTCTACACTCTGCTCGCCATTCGAAAATTGATCATATAGCATCGACATAAGTGTACGAGTCATTATTTTCATACTTTTAAAACGTTATACGTATGTTTACCTACTCATTCTAATATGAGTCTTATGTCGTTTGCCGATGAGTTTAATTTCAATCGAACGCATCAAATAATTTAAGACCTTTTATTTTGATTCCTCGTTTGGAATAGATTGTTATCCAAGCTAATTTTAATCTTACGACGTATGTTATAGGGTTGAAAATAAACATAATGACACATGGTACTTGATTCCCACTTGTCTAATATTTATATGGCCTTGCATCAGCAGTTCTGTGACGTGATTGGCTGAAATAGGAGCGAAGGTACGTCATTGGTCTTTTCATGGATTTCCGCGATGTTTAATATGCTACCATTGGCTGCAGACGTCATAATGGTTTCATTTGGTTATGCAATTCGTTTTAACGATGTGTAGTTTCAATGCTGTTTTTTAAAGCTAGTGCCAAAACAAATAGTTTTTTGATAATACTTTTGATTTGAAGGTACCTTCATAAAATTACTTTATGAGGATACATTATTGGTCATTTCTCCATACAAACGTTCTCGGCATTTTCCTCTCTGGAATTTAGCCCTAGTTTTTTTTTATATGAGTTCAATATTACCAGTATTGTGTCTGTATGTTTTGCTTTTTTCATATTCCTGTTATTATAAGAACTAGGTTACTTTAAACAGCGCTAAAAACGGCCAAATAAATGCGCCGTAAACAGACGCCTAGCATACAAAATAGGCAACAATAAACGCAAAAATCAAAACGGCCAGACACAGATAATTTTTTTCTCATTCCGTTCCCAAAATTTCGTTACGATTGGTAAAGTTTTGGAGGCGGAAAATGTCGAGAACGAAACCTCCATTTCTGAATTTTTTACGGAGGATTTTTCGCCAAGTTGCTGTTGTCCTTATCGCACTAATTTGAGGAGCCGTCCCCGTCAGCGCGACGGAGATGTTTACCTGAGAAGTGGCTTAGCTGATATATCCTCATAATTAATTAGCCACATAAGCTTAAGACGCCGGTTCCAATCCGACTTCTGCCACTGTTCTTCTGTCACGGTAAGGGTTCCGTACAATATTTATATTTATATAAATAAATAATAAATAAATAAATATTTATAGGACATTATTACACAAATTGACTAAGTCCCACAGTAAGCTCAATAAGGCTTGTGTTGAGGGTACTTAGACAACGATATATATAATATATAAATAATTAAATACATAGAAAACACCCATGACTCAGGAACAAATATCCATCCATGCTCATCACACGAACAAATGCCCTTACCAGGATTTGAACCCGGGACCATCAGCTTCGTAGGCAGGGTCACTACCCACTAGGCCAAACCGGTCGTCACATACATATTATATATAGCCAAATATGTTCAACTATATTTTATATACAAAAAACGTCGTTATATTATGTTTTCAAATTAGTTAGCATGTTTATAAGGTCTTTAACATTGATAGTCTATTAAATTAATGATTACATTTACGTTTAATGGTTTTCGATATACTGAACATGTTCTATTAATGTTTATACGTATAGGTACAAAGATGTGTACGAGAGCTGTGCGTGCAGATGATAATCGTTAAATATGAGTGATACAATTATTAGGCAATCATTTATTTACATTTATTTTATATTATGAATCATTATGAATTGTATTTTTATGGGATTTCCTGTGCGAAGAGCGTATGTCCGTCTGGGTCCCAGATACCGCTGGAGTGACGAAACCCTAAAAGACCTGTCCGCCCTCGGAATACGCAGCTGGCGCGAAGTGGCGCAGGATAGGGCAGAGTGGCGCTCTCTTGTGTCAGAGGCCAAGATCCTCTTTGGGTCACTGAGCCAGTGAACTAAGTATTTTTTATGGGATTATTTGACCACAATTTAAATTCTTTCTTTGTGTAACGAAATAAAGCTAGTGCCTACGCTAATTCTTGGGATTAGTTGCTAAACGGACCCCAGGCCCATGAGCCGTGGCGATAAGCCGAGACAAACTCTAGAAGTGTAACGCAAAATATACAAACTTACATTTTATGACCATGGCAAATAAAATTGAACCATAATAATATACTTTTTTATATTTGTTATCATTACTTATCATAAATATTTTTCATTATGCTTGTTAATTTGTTTTCTTTTATCTTATTCAAAACTACGACAAGACAATTTTTGAGATGATTAATTATTTTTTCGTGTTCAGTTTATAGACCGCGAGCCAGGAACAGATTTCCATGACCAATCGCCTCACGGGCAAAAACTCGTATAGTGGTTAACGGCTAGGTATGATGAGCCCTCGTGGACGTCAGCTGCCGCTCCGTTGGTGGGTTGAGGAATGACAGCCACCGAAACACGTAAAACAAAAAAAAAATGTCATCGCCCCCCGTTTGATACTTTGCCAAATGATAGTTACGATGCTATCATTAATTTAAAAAATCGTCATATCCTGTTATATCGCGGTGATAAGAACATCAGCTGGTCGCATGAACCTTTTAAAAATAAGTGCTATACCTTTCTATAGCAATAACAAATCATGAAACTTTGCATGTAGCATTTCATCAGGCGTAAACGCCTGAAAAGCCATCAACGGATTACGCAATTTATACATTACGCATACTTTGCCGCACATAAAGTGGTAAGGCGCATATTTATTACATGTTCATTTTACAGCTGACGATCATTCCACCGCGATAGAACCGGCTGACAGTTTTTAATTTAAAACAGCATTTAAAGTATCATCTGACAAAGTATCAGCCGGGAGGCGATGACTGACGAAATATGCTCAAATTTTTTATGGGACGAAAACCCTTCGCGCCTACATTTTTTAAAGCCGCTTTTGTCTACTGACGGAAATGGCTTCACAGACTGTACCTACATTATTAAATAACTTCGGATAGATTGAATTCGGTAATAGCTACAAATAACAATGTTAAAACTTAAACATAATATAAAAGCCATAATTAAGAAACGACGTAATTTTCAATAAAAGCCCAGTTGTTGAAAAGCAGTATAAGTCTTCTTAAAGTGTAAGGCGAATACAATCTTTTAAATAAGTAAATTTGTTTCAAAATTCTAATCTGAACGAACATTACATTACTTAACTTTTGTAGGGTAGTTTATGTAACAACTTCTCAACTTAATTTAGAAACAAAAGCAATACAACTTTGGAGGCCTGTTCGTATATAAAGGTGAAAACCTTTTTTTTAAACCGAAAGCTGCAATGAAGAAATAAGTGTTATGATTTTTTTTGTGTTAAAAAGTATTTATGTGACATGAAAATATTTTTTGCATTTTCGGTGATTCCTTTGTGTAACAAAAAAAATTGTGGACATTTATGTCTGTCAAGCCAAGTGGAACACGACAGTCTCCAAATAATAATAAGAATGTCCGCGAAGCAATTTCCATCAGTAGAAATTTAAAAAATGTAGGCGCGAAGGGTTATCCTTCCATAGAAAATTTGAATTTCGCGCCTTTTTTCTACTGACAAAGTTTTTTGCAAGCAATAGTTAGGTATATGTACACACCCAATACGGGTTTAAATTGTAAAAAAATCCTTTTAAATAATATTACGTACGAAATGCAACATTCTTTTTTCAAAATTCCTTGTTTCCTTTTTAATCCTCGCTGAGCCTAAGGCTGTAATCACAAAGCCATAAAGTCGGTTCGGTTTGGAAATCCATGTCCCGTTATTCTGACGCAACGCCAGACAACAAAGCGATTTGCATATGTTTCCGAACGCAACTGGGCCGCGTGTTCCTATCGCCTACAGAAACAAAAGTTCCGAAAAACTAAAGTAACTTGTGAACTCGAGATCGCTCATAACTAGTAGAGCGCGCTTATACTGGTTTTAGGACGCTAGCGATTTGGTAAGCATTTGGAATATCAACCCCTGCGCGTCTTCGCACGTGTTCCTTTTTCAAATTTAAAATGCGTCTTCCCGCTAAACGAAAATAAACCTTAAGGATTTAAGTTACGGTGCATAACAGTTTATTAATAGGCGTACCTACGTTTGTGAATTGCAAATTTATGTTTTCAAATCGGAAATAGAAAGCGAACGCTACTTTAAAGCTTAAGCGTATAGAATAAGGGTGTTAAGGTATTTTCGTAGGGGAATGAATAAGTTTGTAAAACGTTTCAAAGAATGGGTTGTTTGTAGTGAATGGAGCCTTTAAATGTACAAATGAGCGTTATCTTTTGAAAATGGCGTCTTTGAATGAAGTTTGTATGTTTGTATGGTGATTAATGTAGTATATTAATAGGTCAGATTAATGAGTGGGTGGTCCAGAACTGTCATATTTCATTTAATATGGCGCAGGTCAACGAGTTGATAAGTTTAAATGAAATAGTCTAATGTCCGCGTTCGTCATTTGCCAAAGTATATGATGGTAAAGAATACGTTGACAACGAGGGGGGTAAGTGAAATTTTGGATATTCGGAGCCGGAGGCTGGAGGGAATTAAAGACCCGAGTTTTCAATATTCTTACCCCCAGAGTTACACACAATGTTTCTCATCACACTTGCGAAGAAAAAACTAAATTTTAAGCGAAATAATTCTTAAATACGATGACATATCAAACATTCGTCCGCCATTTTGTAATTTCTTGGCAGGCACAGACCTATTCGGAATTCGGCCACGATTGAAAATTATGTAAAAATATATATACGGCTGTTAAATTAATCAATTTAAATAATTTTAAACATATACAAAAATATTAAATTATAAAAGTCAGTATTTTAAAAGTAAAATTCATTTATGCTACTTGGTTTGTATGAATTAGTGATATAATTAAAAAAAAAAACAGTTGGAACTCCCTAGGAGTGCTCACAAAATTTCACTAGAATAGAATCGGTTGGGAAATGTGACCTGCGGAAGAAAACATCTGAATATATTGGGACCGTGCGAAGTGCATGGTGGGGGTAAGTAAAGCGATCCCAGTGCATAAGGTGGTCAAAATTAGAACTAACTGCGGATAGCGTCTTTAACTTTCGTACACGTTATAATGGCTCGAAATGAAACTTTAATTTACGATTACTCCTGAAATATTCATTTAAATTGTATGATATGTAAGGAACCATTGTAATCTGTATGAAATGCTTAATATAACTAACGTATTTAATTTTATAATTATTAATACTATATCCGTGTAAATAGCTTTGCAAATGCCTCATACCTACTATGTGATCTTTTTCTAGAAATTAAGAATGGGTATAGTAAGTTATCCTTAAAAGATAGACATTTCAACCAATTTTTGTATTACCTTAGTTTGTATATAGTACCTTAACAAGTTATATACCTAAACCTTCCTCAAGAATCACTCTATTGTTAGATGAAAGTCGTCTAAAAAAACTGTAAGATGTAGTGCATTGACGTTTTCCCCTAGACTTGCGGACGCTAAGTTGGTTACGTGACAGTAGTCGTGCACATAGCGATGCCTAAGCTTAAATGGAGACCTCTGCTAGACTGCTACTACGCTCTAAGTTTTCACGAAAGCGGCTGCCATCTGACCTTCCAACCCAGAGGGTAAACTAGGCCTTATTGGGACTAGTCCGGTTTCCTCACGATGTTTTCCTTCAACTAGAACACTTTCGACCCATTTAAAAAAGGTTTTCGCATAAAATTTGCTAACCCTCGGTCAATGTCAGTAGCTCTGAGCTGTATACCTCGCGTTAAGCTTGGAAAAAGTGAAAAATACATTTCATCACACTTGCTCAAGATCTTATTTCATGCAGATGTGCTGAAGGACAAAGGTCTATTTTGTTCCCGCGGGAGTTATGGATTGTGAAAAAAAAGCTAGAACTCCATAGGGAGTTCCACCCCTCGTATCCAAAATTTCACTTACCCCCTTCGTTGCAAAATGTACTATAGTTCGTACAGTCGTCATCACAGTGAACTCACAATATTCTTAAGCGCCATAATAGATGCTATTGGTGCTTTTGTCCTTTATGCCAATTTCTGCAGTAAAAAAAACACAATAACTCTTGGAGGATTTAACAACTGGAGTCGCCTTTAAGAGCTTACCCCTCTGTCGATGTCCTTCTGTTCTGCAGGAAAACAAGAAGATTTGAGGAGATTGGTATGGGAATGCCGCCGGGACAGTAACCTGCAGCTCCAACTTCAGGGAATTGGGCTGAATGAACGCAACACGCGATCGACAGCCCGCCTGCTTCCGGCCGGGCGTCCCTACACTACATCTACATCTCTACCCCTCTGTCGAAAACCTCGGCCAATGGTCATATTGTATCGACTGACGTTTATCTGACATGGCTATTTGTACGTTACGTGCAAATAGCCATACATTTGACGAGCCCCTCCCCCGCAAAAATCGGCAAACTGTTTTTACAGAAAACAATGCGTCTCCAGTTGTTAAACCCTTCGAGCAAAAACTGGGTCGAAGAAAACCATATGTTGAATCACGGAATCTAGTCACAAAATTTCGCGAGTTAATTCTAAAAACCAAAAACACAATTAGGTTGCCTTGTTTTATCACAGAGTTCCTATGTCCACCTCTTGTCTCCATCATCAGATCAGCTCGATGGTACCATAATATTGCATTGTCACCCGACTTACATATGTATGCAAATTTTCAGCTTAATCGGAAACTGGGAAGTGGATCAAATTTAACTTGCAAGATTTGATTACAGACAGACAACGGGACAGGTGAAACTAAATAAAAGCTTGTAAAAAACGCAGAATTTTAAAAATGGAACGCACTCGAACCGTTTCATCTCACTGTCAACGAGCAAGTCACAAAACTAAGGCAATATGTCAGTCTGCCATAGACGCGACAGAATTATCCAATCACCGGCCGAATTTTATAAATGTCAACATTTGTTCCAAGTCTCAAACAAAGAAAGAATAAATCACATCAACACCAACGTAACCTGAGCTCCCGCGTCTCGCCTATCGAACAAAGAATAGTAAAAACCTCGTCCGTACAAAGAACTCTCACGGCTCATCTTCAACTGGTCTTACATAACCTACATCTGCCTGCTACAAATTTCTTTTTTCTACAAAAAATTACAATACCATTTGAATGTAACTCTTAGTGCTTACGTAATAAAAGCTTTGAAGGAGTTATTCAGCTGTAAAGTTAAGGTTGCTCTATTTCGTATGGTTGCAACATGAGCGGTAAAGAATCCATTTTGGGTATGGTTGTTTAATTAGACAAATGTTTTCTTTGATTTAATGTTCTTTGTTTTAAGTTTGGGCATTACGTTACATAAACGGCTTTGTGTCTAAAATTAAATTATTACAGAAACAGTAGCAAAGAGTTCATAAGTAAAGTAAAACAAATTATGTAATGAACTAGAGATGGACCAAATATTCCGTGTTCGGTGTGAAAATAGTAATCGATAAGTTCCCTCAAACATGATAATTGCCGATTTTTAGAAGCTATCTATTTTTAAGCTTTTGTGCAAAAATTATTACAAAATTTTAAATTGCATTTTAGACCTATGTTCGTGATTTTATCCATCGAACGAAAGTCAAAAACTCAGGATTCGAGTCGATTAAGTCACTCGACTCTTTTATCTTCGTTAACCTTCTCATCATCATCTTCCTTTTTTTATATACTACGCCGCAAACAAGCATACGGCCCAATTGATGGTAAGCAGCCTCCGTAGCCTATGTACGCCTGCAACTCCAGATGAGTTACATGCTCGTTGCCGACCCTAAACCCGCACCCCCCTCGTTGAGCTCTGGCAACCTTACTCACCGGCAGGAACACAACACTATGAGTAGGGTCTAGTGTTGCTTCCTCGCTTTATCCTGGCATTTTGCCACGGCTCATGGGAGCCTGGGGTCCGCTTGGCAACTAATCCCAAGATTTGGCGTAGGCTCTAGTTTTTACAAAAGCGACTGCCATCTGACCTTCCAAGGGTAAACTAGGCCTTATTGGGATTAGTCCGGTTTCCTCACGATGTTTTCCTTCACCGAAAAAACTTTCGTCCCATTTAAGAAAAGGCTTTCGCATAAAAAAATTGCGATATTTCTTCTGAGTCATGAAATAGTTAGTGCTGAAACTAGATTAACTATATTCAAGCCTAAGAATAGTCTGTTAAGTTCAAAAAGCTTTCAAACGTCTGTAAGGATTGTAATAGAATTTTCACGAGACGGGTGCTACTTAATTTTTAATCTAATTTTCTTCTTTATGCAACAATGCAGCTTTTACAGGGAAAATGCATCAGTCCTCGACACTTTAAGAAATTTCTTGTGCAACTATTCGCCTATACGCCGTCTATAGATGCTTTTCCAAATATGTAATGATCGCCCCCAGTGTTTTCGAAGTCGATTATAAAGTTTACACGAAGCAAATTTTAAATGATCGCTAGGATAGACAAAAAAAGCGGCCAAGTGCGAGTCGGACTCGCCCATGTAGGGTTCCGTACAATTTATGACGTATTAAAAAAAAAACTACTGACTAGATCTCGTTCAAACCAATTTTTGGTGGAAGTTTGCATGGTAATGTATAATTTGATGAAAAAAGATTTTTTTTTATATTTTATGACGTATTAAAAAAACCTACTTACTAGATCTCGTTCAAACCAATTTTCGGTGGAAGTTTGCATGGTAATGTACATCATATATTTTTTTAAGGTTTATCATTATCTTATTTTAGAAGTTACAGGGGGGGGGGGGGGGGGGGGTACATTTTACCACTTTGGAAGTGTCTCTCGCGCAAACTATTCAGTTTGAATAGTATAGCCCTTATAGTTTCGGAAAAAAGTGGCTGTGACATAAACGGACAGACAGACGGACATGACGAATCTATAAGGGTTCTGTTTTTTGCCATTTGGCTACAGAACCCTAAAAATATGTAAAGTGAAGTTTCCTTAATTTCACTCAAATCCTTTCAAAACTAGTAGCTATGGGAGCTGGGTTAAGTTTTGTCAAAAAAGCTATCCCTATATTATAATTTCTTATTTGTGCAAATTTTTCAAGTGCGTATAGATCTACGAAGGAAGCGTTAGCGAAGGTCTGCAAACTGCTTTCGTCTGTCCGTTTGTTCTCCTCTATAGGTCGCAATTCTGAACCTATTCTCGTTAAATTGTGAACAAGTTCAATAATTAAATATAATTTTTCTGTCGTTTCGTTTTTGTAAAATGTAATGGTGGAAATTGCCTCAAGACCATTGTGAGTCCGCTATAATAATAACTCAACGAAGTATTTTTTCGTTTATCGTTAGATCTACAGCTCACAAGCAGTATACGTTTTAATATCCTATACGTTCACACGAGCATTCTGTTTGCGGGATACGAGTACTGCAAGCCTACGCCTACAACGGGATCTTGCAGAAAACCGTACCCGCAAAAAACGGGATTCTGAGTGGGAAGGAGCCCTAAAGGGTTGGAAACGTCGGGATTTTTATAAATTATTCAGTATTACATCCGTTTAGGTACATAGTTTTATTTCAGAAAAGCTCCATGAAAACGAACTATGAACAATTTTTAAGTACAAAGTAAACAACTTACTAATTTACTAGTAAGTTGTTTTACGCGATAAACGCAGCGTTGAACGCATGCGTCAACGGAATGTAGGAAAAATGACAATGCACTTATCATTTTTCCTATTGTCCTGTCACACAGCAGACCTATTTTATATCAGAATGAGTATCTGATATAAAATAGGTCTGCTGTGCGGCAAATGCATCGCATTTAATGACTCCTCTACCCGATGGGCCATCATACTGGCCCACTAAGATGGGGCAGCGTGTAGAGAGGGTAGTGGTGTCGGATAGCTTATGGCACGGCGGAATGGCGATGGGATGGCTACGGTGTCGGTTTTTCGTCCACAGATCAAAGGTAGTGGGCCAGCGATGGTGCGTATGCATCTACACGTGACCCATTCTATAGTGCGTGCTCTCAAGCATCGCATGATCATCTGGTCCAGCGATGGGCCATCGTGTAGAAGAGCCATAACCATCGCACAGCCATCTCGCTGGTCCAGCGTTGGGCCATCGTATAGAGAAGCCATAATGCTGCGTTTATAGCATGAAACAATCGCGGGCTTCAAAGTTTTCCCTTGGTGTAAGATTGGTCTATTATATTTTGTAGTTTCCAGTTTAGACTGCCGCTCGCAACAAAGACGGTAATCCGGTAAGCCGCAGGAATTCGCTAGATACCGCACTGTTTGCGCTGACATCATAGTTAGATCATGCGCGGGATTCGACCTCACTGTTTAACCTCATTTTACAGTATTCATATCAAAAATATTCAATATTTTCTTAAAAAAAAATACTGAATATTTATGATACAGAATGGCCCAAATATACGTTAACATTATTTTTAGGCATCCGTACCCAACGGGACCCTATTAGTAAGACTCCGCTGTCTGCCTGTCTGGCTGTCCGTCTGTCACCAGGCTGTATCTCATGAACCGTGATAGACAGTTGAAATTTTCACAGATGATGTATTTTGTTGCCGCTATAACAACAATTAGTAAAACACAGAATAAAATAAATATTTAAGGGGGCTACCATACAACAAACGTGTTTTTTTGCCGTTTTTATAGATGGTACGGATGTTCGTGCGCGAGTTCGTCTCGCACTTGGACAGTTTTTACTGTGTACAGGCTGATTTTGTTATGTCTGACCATACTTTGAGGGTTGGATATGTGGGTCATACTAAACAACTTTTATTATGGGGCCATCCCCGAAATCGATAAAAAAATGCTCCATACAAAACATTGACATGTGATTCACTGAGACGTATGACAGCCGATTTTTTTCGCGATTTCAGAGTTTGTCCTACAACAAAAGTTGTTAATTATGACCCACATATTCACCTCAGAATATGGTCAGCAGTGTTGGCCGAACGTTAATTAGAATTGACAAATAACCATTACAAATTGAACCGTAAACCGTAACGGACGGTTACAGTTTACGGTTCAATTTGTAACGGTTATTGGTCAATTCTAAAGGCTAGTTGCACCATACTGTCTGTCACCGTGAAAGCGTTCGCAAAATTTTATTGTATGGAAAGTTTCATAGTAAACTGCCGCGGCAAGCCCGGTGTGGTGTAGTATAGGTATAATTATAAATATAGTATGTAGTTAGAATAGTTAGTAGTTAAAATCATTAACAATACGAGTACCATATGTGTCTGACCATCAGTGTTGGCCGAGCGTTAATTAGTGCCAGTTGCACCATCCGCACTTGACAGACTGATCAACGTCACCGAACCGGTATGGTGTAGTATAGGTATAGTTATATATGTAGTATGTAGCTATGAGAAAGGAGACAGTTTATGCGAGCAGTAGTAAACGGACCATTCTAAAATGCGCCTGTGTTTCTCTTGACTACCCCTCTACCATCTCATCTCATGGCGACCGTGACAGGCTAGCGTGGCAGGTGTCTCCTTTCTCACAGCTACATACTACATATATAACTATACCTATACTACACCATACCGGTTCGGTGACGTTGATCAGTCTGTCAAGTGCGGATGGTGCAACTGGCACTAATTAACGCTCGGCCAACACTGATGGTCAGACACATATGGTACTCGTATTGTTAATGATTTTAACTAATGTCTCTGTTTGTGTATCAAAAGCAAAGGAGAATATTTTGAAGATAATGCGTTTTGTTTCAGTTAAACTAACGTAGTTTTAATTTTTAATAAAATTTTGTATATACATATATTCATGTCTTTATTGCTATCATGTTCATAAAGTACCTACAGGTGTTACAAGGGCACTGCAACGTTCTTAAAGTCTACATTTTTACATTTCTAATACTAATCGTATTAATTAATTACATAAATTGAATCAAGAATAATATAACATGTCAATAAAATAGAATATAATTGAATTATCAGTGAAAAGTAAATTACGTAACAATAACATTCAGAAAATAGCCTCATTTAAAAAATCGTTACCCGTATTTAGATATTAATAATTATTTTAATTGGTTTACAAATTTTTTCTCTCCATTTTCGTTTTTGATTTTGTTGATTTTATTATTTATTTAACCTTTATTGCACAATGCAAAAAAGTACAAATGGTGGACTTAATGCCCTAAGGCATTCTCTACCAGTCAACTATTGGGCCAAACAATTTATAATAACGTACAATTGGCGCGGAAAAGAAAATCAGCACAGAGAAAAAAGTCACCATTCGAGTGATTCAAAATAAGTGGCAATAACAACATTTGTTATAATTACATACGTCGGGGTTTTCGGTGCGGGAATGTTTTACACTAGCCAAAAAACAGGTTAAAACTATAAAAACCAATACTATTTTAATATTTCTAAGCGCATTTGAAGCTTACCTTCTATTTTTAATTCATAGTTTGGTAATTATTTTACAATAGACAAAGTTATAAATACAAGAAAACATTCGCGCACCGAAAACCCCGACGTATGGTTATAAAACACCTTATATCAATGTGTATCATACAGTTTAGATCTCTCTAAAAGGTCATAGAACTCGGAGGTAGGTAACCGAAATTGGTCAATTTGTTAGTATGACACAGTTCCGCGCCCCTCGAGGGGCACAATCCAAATTGATTCGCTTTTAAATTGCCCCCATTTCTCTTATGCTCACATCAATGTACCTGTAGCCATGCCACGAGTTGTAGCCAGTGAAACCCCAACTCGTGGTAGCCATGCTGGGTCTATAACTTATAACTTTTTAAACGTTATGTCATGATTTTTTAGTAATTGTACCAAATAGTGAAAGCAAATATGAATTTTAATTGGCAACATTCTTAAAATACTTGAGTTTAATATCAGGTTGATGGGTAATGATTAATTGCTTACCTGGCAATTCTTGAGAAAGTGGCAGGGGTAAGCGGAAGCTAAAGTGCGGTACAATCATGTCTGAAAATATCGACACGGAAAAACTGCCAATAATATATATACACGACCTTTATGCCCACATATTAAGGTAGTGTATACATATTTTTAGCGCTTTGTCCGTATAAATATTTTCAGACGTGACTGTACAGATTCGTTCACTTGTATTGGTGAAGTCAAAGAAACGACACATCTTGATGGTAACGGGTTGAGCAAAGTTAAAGAGGCTCCACCATTTTATACTTAGAGCAATTAGATATATTTATAATAATCGGAATTGAAAATCTTGAAAATTAACCATTAAAAATTGAACCGCACACCGTAACGGACGGTTATAGTTTACGGTTCAATTTGTAATGGTTAGTTTTCAATATTTTCAATTCTGATTAACGTTCGGCCAACACTGACTGTGGGAGTCGCAGGCGTTGCGTCAAGCCGTAAAGGTGACGTTCAAGTGTCAGCTGCATGACTGTTACGGCGTGATTGTTGCCGCCGCTGTGTCAATTTCCTTAATTACGTAAGAGGAAAGAGGACGGCCGATTCTCCATACAAAGTATACAAACGTAGTCCCCATTTTCCTCTCTGGATATTGACATTTTAGAAAATATTGTTACATAATTTGATGTTTATTAACCACAGCTATGCCTCGACTTTTGACTTTTTTCGATTTTTTTTATTATTATAAAACGGAGGAGCAAAAAATAGATTTCTTACAAAATTTTAAATGCTTTTAACACCTATAATAATTAAAAATTCAAAATATATCAAGCGTAGGGGCAGAGTTGTGGTTGCCATACAATAAAATGTGTCAAAATATTTTCAACAATGTTAATGTCCAGAGAGGAAAATGGGGATTACGATTGTATTTAAAGGTGATTTCGCGCGGGTCCTCCACTTTCGTCTTAAAAGAGTGACTTAATGAACGTCACAATCGCGGCTGTTGTTCGGCAGCAGTTGACACTCGAAGGTCACCTTTAGACATGAGCATCACAATACAATACAATACAATACTCTTTATTGAACACCTCTCATAGTTGACAATAAATGTACAGAAACAAACAAAGACAATTTGATAGAGATAACAACAGGCGGTCTTATCGCTTAAGAGCGATCTCTTCCAGACAACCTTTGGGTATCGGAGACAATAAAAAGCATAGCATTACTTAAAATTAATATTTAAGTGAGAAAACTCATTGATTTTAAGGATTTGAAACTTACTGAAACTTTCCGTTACACATCTCGGACATTCTGAAACAAAAAAGTATAACTTTAATACAAAATGTACCAGCTGAACTTATTCCAAAAGAAACAAGCAGCAAAACCCAGCGTGGGGACTATAGCCCAAACGTATTTTTTCTTAATGCATGTTAATTATAAAATGTAATGTTTTGAAAAGATGTGTCCCGCGGAGTTTCTTGCCGGTCCATATTGGGATACCCTCCTCCAATAGAGGGGGGATTTAAATCTTCTCGGGTCAGAGATGTAGGGTTACAGCCGGTGTAGCTTTATTTGACATTCATAAGCGCATTGTAATATGCCTACTTAAAAGTAAACTATCTTTATCTTATCTTATCTTAAACTTATTAGGCTGATAAAAAAACTATAGGTGGTTTAGAAACGAACATGCCATTACTTGAAAATCATTCAGATTTGCACTTGAGGATAAATGTTGAGGAATCGTGCATAAACGTGAAAATATGCATGTTCTTTTTCTTCCTCGCGTTGTACCAGCATTTTGCCACGGCTCATGGGAGCCTGGGGTCCGCTTTACAATTAATCCCAAGATTTGGCGTAGGCACTAGTTTTTACGAAAGCGACTGCCATCTGACCTTCCAACCCAGAGGGTAAACTAGGTCTTGTTGGGATTAGTCCGGTTTCCTCAAGATGTTTTCCTTTACCGAATAGCGACGGGTAAATATCAAATGATATTTCGTACATAAGTTCCGAAAAACTCATTGGTACGAGCCGGGGTTTGAACTTGCGACCTCCGGATTGAAAGTCACATGCTCTTACCGCTAGGCCACCAGCGCTTTTTTTTCAGAAAATATGCATACTCGTAACACATGAAAATTATTTATTGCATGTTTAAACTTAAACCGTAATTTAATCAGTAATCGGTCATGTGGGTCAAACACATTTTAGAAAAGGTCACTTCTGTAAACAATTACATTAAAAGTTAACGACTCTGGTACATAGAATCCCGTTTTTCTTATTTCAGTCTCAAGTACTGAAAAAATGAATTCCGCCTGTAAAGGTACCGCGTAAAAGATTCCCTTTAATTTGCGATGTCTACAGGAAAGACGCGAACGAGTTAGCTATATAAATGTGTATTGCTCATATATGTCTTTCATATGATAGTGAATAATCCTTTCCCATCGTAATTTCTCGGAAACATTCTTATTTGTCTTTTGTTTCAGTCAGTCTTAAGGGGCTTTGTCAGTGATTCGCAAAAGCTGACAATCGTGAATTACTGACAGGCCGATATCGTCCGGCGAACTGGTAATCAATGGGCCCCTTTAGTAGGCGGGTACCAGTGTTGGCCGAACGTGAATTAGAATTGAAAATTACCCATTACAAATTGAACCGTAAACCGTAACGGACGGTTACAGATTACGGTTCAATTTTGAATAGTTTATTTTCAATATTTTCAATTCTAATTAACGTTCGGCCAACACTGGTAGGTACATTATAACACCCCTTTTTGTCGGGACTTTCACTACATGTACATAAATAGGGATTAAGATATATGTTTGGTTTCAGACATATTTTACATAATTTTGTATGTTTTGTTACTTTACTTGCATGTAGTACACAACTAAACCGGTAATTTATAATTGCGTAATTTACATTTATATGTAATAGTTTTCTTAGTAACGTAGGAAGCTTTAGGCTTATTTTTAGTTCATTTACTTTAGATATATTTGTAAAAGGCTGTTTGTTTTCTAAATAAAATAAAATAAATGTTTGATTTTTTGAAAATTTTGGGCTTATTTAGAGGGTGCGAGAATTTATATGAGAGTTTCATTACATTGCGGTATTTGAGCGATCGGCCGAAATGGATGTAACCTCAATAGTCCGCAATGTCACTAAAATCGCATGCGAGTTCGCCGTCTGAACCCTTTATTCTTAAGAGCAAATTTGAACAATTTAAGGCTCTTCTAACCTTCAAAAACAAATAAATTAAATGATCATTACACTCCAAATCCAAACATATAAACCGAATCCCGGATTCTCGGGATATTTGTCACCGGTCCCTCGGCGCGGCAGCTAGTTTACCGGATTTATGTGGTACCGGACCGTCCGTATATTTTGTGCGGGTTTGTGTCCGTGTGAATTATCTTAGCGTACCTTTATTTTCGTACACTAATTACAAAATGGTACAGCCGTCTCTGAAATTTAATGCTGTGATATAAACCATTCATATTAATTAGTATTTTATACAATCGTGATATAATAGAGATCTTTTCAGTCGATTACCGTGTTAAGGCAACGAAGCTTGCCGAGTTGCCTAATTAAGGTACGAAATTGAAAAGCTTGATTATATCACTATTGTATACAATGCTAAGCTTTTTCTATGAATCATCTAAAACTTTTTTTACTATACAACCTAAATGAATTAATGAACATTTGAAAGTATAGTGTAGTAGTAGTTTTAGGGTCGGCAACGCGCATGTACTCGTAACACCTCTGGAGTTGCAGGCGTCCATAGGCTGCGGTGACTGCTTACCATCAGGCGGGCCGTATGCTTGTTTGCCACCGTCGACGTAAAAAAAAAGTCTCTCAGTAGACAAAAATGTAGTACAAAAGATATAAACCTGCACCCAGCGCACGTTTAGTCTTTTCTATGGGAGCGCGGTGCCAAATACTTAATTGGTAATAAAATGTTCTCTGACTACAGCGTATCGAAATGAATATTATAGTTGAGTTGGGAGCCCATACATGAAAAGTACGCAATTATAGTTCGGTATACCAAATCTTCATTCATGCATTTTGGCATAAAATTGTTTTTTTGCCATAATGATACGTAGGCGGTTTTTAATGTTTTTAATCAAGTAAAGAATCCTTATAAAAGACTCAAGAAAATATAAATAAGTAGCATAGTACCTTCACATAAATTGACCGGTAATTTTTGAAGTGATATCACACGTTTTTGTAACTAACAACTTTGTCGCTTAAGGCATGTCGTTCCCAACCACACCACAGGCGTTTTTTCACCGCATAAGTCCGAACGTGTGAAAGGGATTTTTTAGGATTAGGGCGTGTGAGGCCGGCTTTACGGAGGGTCATTGAACTTGAGGAAAATGTCAGCGGCTGAACTTTCCATACGTATATAGGTCGCGGAAACTTTTAAAATAATAATTAGGATTCCGTACCTCAAAAGGATCCCTCAATTTCCAACTAAAACTGCACGAGGCGAGGAATAGAACCCTATGAAGGAATCTGGTTTTCAACAGGACATGATGTCAGGATCCTCAGCATTGAGGGACCGACGGAAGAAAGGAAAAATCGGGCCCTTACAGGATCACATTTTTGTCCGCCCATTCATCCGTCCGTCCGTTTTTCTGTATATCAAGGCCCTTTATCTCGAGAGGGCGTTGAGGTATCAAGTTCAAATTAAAACCATATACTTAACTCTATAATACAAGCTGTGAAAAATCTTCTATGTACTAGTAATGTACTATTACGATACAAGTGCAGAAAATAGTAAATTCGCAACGAGAGGTGATAAATTAAAACACTACCGAAGGGAGTGTTTTAAGTCGACACGCATTGCGAATTACCTATTCGCACGTGTATCGTGTAACGTTTTACAGTACATATGGCTCTTTAAAGTTTTGACATATGGACGGAAAGTGCTCATTCCCGCACGCGTGCGGGAAAGTAGCACCATATGTACTGTAAACGTATCTATATTTCTTCTCAAGCGAATCAATATTTATAGGGTACTTCCCGCTGACCTAGAACTATGAAATTTGGCAAGTAATATTTTGAGACCCTACACTAGCGTCATTTGAGCGTCGGCATTTAGTCAGCGCTATAGAAAATGGCGTCGCTGCGCAGTTGCACCAACGTTGCGTCGAGCAGCAGCCACAGAGTTGACTAGACGCCGACGCTCGGGAGACGCTAGTGTGGGGACAGCTACTGCATGCAACCATATTTTTATAAGTTTTTTAAATTTTATAAGGCGGACTCTTACATATGACACGTTTTTTATACTTGTAATTATTGCTTTAATGTCGTGTATGATACATGCCATTTTGCTGCTTATTATTTGCAGTCAAAAGAGCATACTTGGGTCGACCAACTGGACGCCGTCCTGGTCATCCTAAATATCGTTGGGCGGGAGTGGAGGTATTCTCTGTGAGCTCGGCGTCGGCGAAAGCTGGCGTGAATTTGGTGAGGATCGAGCAAAATGGCGGCCTGTTGTGTTGGAGGCCAAGACTCATTTTGGGTCATCGCGCCAACCAAATATGTAGTAGTAGCATACTTTGTGTTAAAACTACAAAGCTTGTTTTGGTAAAAATGTGATGTCATTCATTTTTATAACGCCTGTGACTTTGTTTTTTTTTTAATGACTTGAAACACGAGGAATAATTATGCAGTTAATTCATCTCATCCATCTGTACGTAATTGCGTGATTTCTACAGTAATCTAAATTGTATTTTTTTTTCTTAATGCATGTTAATTATAAGATGTAATGTTTTGAACATATGTGTCCCGCCGAGTTTCTTACCGGTCCATATTGAAGGGGGGTTTAAATCTTCTCGGGTCAGAGGTGTAGGGTTAGAGCCGGTGTAGCTTTATTTGACGTTTATAAGCGCATTGTATGTATATACTTTATTGTACATAGAAATAAAAACACGAAAAACACAGTTACAGAGTAAATTAAATACTACAAAGGCGAACTTATCCCTGTATGGGATCTCTTCCAGTTAACCTTTGAGGAAATGAGTATGAGCATTGTAATATAGGCACTTGAATAATAGTAATCTTTATCTTTAGGAGGTACTTTTGCGAAAAAAAAAACAGTCCTGTACCCCTAGTGTAAATTTATTCGATGGCGTAACGTGACGTACGCGTTTGTGTTAAGTCTCATTTTGTAAGGGATTTTAGGCGCGCTGTTTCTAAGTCCCATACAAAATGAGACTTAACTCAGACGCGTACATCACGTCACGAAATCGAATAAATGTGCACTAGCGGCTCTGTAACATTAGTCCAAACTTACTTCGTCCCACGCAAAGGTTAATATTTTAACACTTTCACTGCGAGATCGAAAGACCTCATGCTGAGTCAGACCAAGATAAATTGGCAACGATTTTGATTGCCCAGACAAAATAACACTTGCACCGTATGGGCTATCAAATCCCTGCTAACAACAGCTTAGGAATTACACTAATTGCCAGCACTATTTTCTTCGTACCTAATTCTTCACCGTTATTTATACTTACTAGTTCCCTTGCGGCTAAGGATGGTATTCTGTGCACGTGGCCACCCACAGGAGTGCCATAAACATGATCCCTGTAAGGCAGTGTCGTAATGTTACGATGAGTCAGATGTTGCACAACGGTCTCTGCTACATGTGTGTTTTGAGCAAGATCGTGATTTTGGTTTGTCATGACACTCGATGTATGATTTTTCTCACACGATTTCGGCATTTATTAATTTAGGAGGATATGTGTAAAGAAGGCCCATCGTTATTTTATTTTATTATTAAAAGTATGAAACTTTGACACACAAGCTTAAGTATGGCGGGGTCTTCTTTTTTTCTTGTGCAGGTAGCTTATGTGTATGTAGGTATAGCCAATTATCGGTGAATGAGGTCTCAAACTATTGTTTTTATTTCGTGGATTGTTATATATATGGACCACCAACCGAACCGGTTTAGATTAGGTTTTATTTGTAATAAAACCGAAGTTGGGCTCGTTTTATAAATGTTTTACTCACAGTATATAAAAATACATACCTATCCAAAATACATTACATTATACGTAATTATAGGTATTACGTTGCTGGCATGAGTACCTACGGCTTCTGTAACGAAACAATCTTTATTCAACTCTACTTGTTAGAAAGAGACATCAGTTAATTTCGATTCCTTTATATAAAATTAATCATTTGGGCATTTTTTGAGATGGGTAAAACCATTGAATTCGCGACACTGTCACCGTTACCGTACTCGACACCTCTGTATGAATATGTACATATATTGTGTATGTACGTACCTATGTACATAGATACGTACATATATTGTGTATGTACGTACCTATGTACATAGATACACATGCATGTTGGCATATTTTCAGACGATTCAAAAAATACACACGTAATTGTTCAAGTTTTCGATTCTGTCGGAACTCCCGGATTGCCACTGTTTTTTTTTCGTCAGATTTTGATTAAATTTGATAAGTTTGAATAACTCCTCATTCTGAAGGCCTACCGCGAAAACCGAAATTCGTAAATTGCGGGGATCTTTCTCTTTTACTCTCACTAAGTCGTAATTAGAGTGACAGAGAAAAATGCTCGCAATTGACGAATTTCGATTTTCACGATAGGCCCTCTGGGCGGAATAAACACAGAATAGAAATAGTACTTTTCCGTTGAATTCCGAAATCATACATTTTCGTAATTCAGCGAAAGATTTTTAAGACATACGGTGAAATTACGCTTATTGTACAGAATACGGAACTTAAGAGGCTGTCAATACCTAAAGCGCGCACACTGTCTATTTGTATCGGAGTAAATGAGATAGCACTGTCGCATGTTACTGGGCCTGGGCAAGGGAATAATAAGAAAATATTTAAATAAAAAAAAGTGGATTATTAGTTTAACTCGACCAAGGTTTAGATATAAATGTTTTAAAATTGTGATTTTAATTGCAGACCCATAAGTCAAAACAATAAAGACATAAAACCGTTTAATTGTGATTTTAAGACCAATCTTTGCAATTATTTCTATCGAGCCGATTTCGTTCAATCGTGTATCGAGTACGAC
Source organism: Cydia pomonella (assembly GCF_033807575.1). NCBI lineage: Eukaryota > Metazoa > Arthropoda > Insecta > Lepidoptera > Tortricidae > Cydia > Cydia pomonella. Next base: position 12,570,053 of record NC_084725.1, on the reverse strand, counting down.
CACGGTCTTTCAAATATAATTAATATGAACATATATTTTTCTTACTTGACTAAAACAAATAGTCTTTCTTAAAAAACTGTTTAAGTAACATCAATTTCAAGGACATTGGGTGTTGACAGCCTCTTAATCTAGCTATTCCCATTCCCAAGTTTTATTTTTTCATTAATTTCCATTCATTCTAAATCTGACGGAAAAAAACCTTAACTACGTCAATGTGAAACGTCAAAACAACGGACGGCCAGTCTGGCTTAGTGGCTTCGAATCCCAGTAAGGGAATTTATCTGTGTAATGAGCACAGATATTTGTACTTTAGTAATGGATGTTTTCTATGTATTTAAGTATTTATATATTATTATCGTTGTCTGCTTTCTTGAGCTTACCGTGGGACTCAGTCAATATGTGTAAGAATGTCCTCATAATTAAGTAAAAAAACCGGCCAAGAGCAAGTCGGGCCATGCTCAAAGTAGGGTTCCGTAGTTACTCTTCCGTCACAATAAGCTAAACTGGAGCTTAAAGTATGGTAGATAGTTAACCAGGGATGAACTGTGGGTGTACGTCTTTTTACTATGAAGGGGAAACTTTGCGATAACTCAAAAACAGCTAAACTGATCATATCCGCTATAGTTTTCATTTAATGTCTTTCTTAAGCTCTACTTCCAAGATTTTTTTCATATTTTTTGGACCTATGGTTCAAAAGTTAGAGGGAGGGGGGGGGGACACATTTTTTTTTTCTTTCGGAGCAATTATCTCCATATATTCACTTTATCAAGAAATGTTTGTTGAAGACCCTATTAGTTTTGAAAGACCTTACCAACGATATCCCACACTGTAGGGTGGAAGCTATAAAAAAATGTTCACCCCCACTTTACGTGTAGGGGAGGTACCCTAAAAAAAATTAAATTTTTAGATTTTATTGTACGACTTTGTCGGCTTTATTGATTTATATATCCATGCCAAATTTCAGCTTTCTAGCACTAACGACCACGGAGCAAAGCCTTGGACAGACAGACAGACAGACATGGCGAAACTATAAGCCAAGGGTTCCTAGTTGACTACGGAACCCTAAAAATTAATAAACAACTAATGAATAATCAGGTATTTCGCTGTTGTTAGCTAAAGCTATAACATTTTTAAGAGAAGTTACGTCTTTTCCCCCCATAACAAGTATTTACCCGAAGTACAGTCAACCGAAACTTAAACAGTCCGAGAGCGGAAAAGGAAATTGCGACATTCCTCCGAGAAAATGTTCTGGAAAACGTAATTCTATTTCTAGAGATTGGTCTCGTAAATAAAATTAGTTACTTGTTGGGTTTGCTAGTTTACGATGAGTTTTCAGGAGTTATTAGTTAAACAATTATTTTGTTAAGTATTTTAATTTGTTTTGTTTGAGGTACAGTCGACAATCAGAGAAAGGAGTTTTTGAAAATTCAGCGCTTTAGTAAAAAATAGCAACATTGAGGCCTTTTTCTAGGGATTTCAGTGTATTGAATCCTGAGTTTCTGACTTTCTCTCGATAGAAAAAAAATCACGAACATGGTCTAAAATGCGCTTAATAAAATTATAATAAATTTTGCACATAAACTAAAAATATGAAATTATTTTTTAAAAACACACCGAATTGATAACCTCCTCCTTTTGAAATCTTGAAGTCGGTTAAAATGAGCGAAGTTATGCTTGAGGGAACTCAGGGATTAATTATGTATTATTAAAATACACGAAAAATTAGATTTCAAAAACATGATATCCGCTATCTCGAGCACGCACAATGCACATCCATCTCGGTCTTGAGACTTAGATACCTCCTACCTAGGTCCTAGGTCCTATGCTCAGTGAGACTTAAAAAAGAATACTAGGCCTGTTCGCCCGGCATCACTGTAGGGATCGGAATGTTGGACAGTAAAGAAGACACACGAGCAAAAAGTCCACGTAAAGGAAATGAAGATGCTGCGGTGGGCGGGAGGGGTGACCAGGATGGACAGGGTGCGTAACGAGTTCATACGGGGCAGTTTTAAGGTTGCGCCTATCACTGACAAAATGTCAGAGTTTCGCCTTAGATGGTATGGCCATGTAATGAGGCGCAGTGAAGACCATGTGGTAAGAATCGCCCTAAACTTACCAGAACACAAGCGGGGTAGCGGCCGCCCGCCATTAACCTGGTGGTCCAACATTGAGAGAGACCTTAAGAAAGCTCAATTGCCAAAACCGACAATCCGGGACCGACAGCCTGGCGCAGAAGTGTGAGGAGACCCGACCCCAGATAACGGGAGCAGGGACGGACAAAGAAGAGACCCTATAGGGCCTTAAGTTATTTATTATAACTTGAAATAGATTGAGTTAAAAGTCGAAAGATACATATATTGAAATAGAAGACTTACATTGGATTCGAAACCGCGTCTAGGGTGAAATTTTGAGTGCCTAGTTAAGAGGCTGTCTTAACACCCAATTTCGTTGAAATTAATGTTATTTAAACAGTTTTTTTAAGAAAAACTATTTGTTTTAGTAAAGCAATTTTTTCTTTAATATTAATCAAATTTCAAAGACCGTGGCCGTACTTGATCCATGATTAGACAAAATCGGCTCGACACCACCATTAAACGGTTTTATGTGTGTATTTTTTTGACTTATGGGTCTGCAATTAAAATTACAATTTCAAAATATATATACCTAAAGCACTAAAGAGTTATATTACACAAATAATTATTTTATTTCAATAGTTTTAATATACCCTACCATGAATTTTACTTAATAAAAAAGTATTAGGTAATAATTATAACTGCCAATTCAAATTCTGCTTCCGTTATTTATACCTAATCATTTTTTCTTAGAAACCGATACATATAATGAATAAAGCTAGTAATAACCTTTGATCATTTATTTGGTAATTCCAAGAAATATCGACTCGGACCCAGACCGATAATTTTTCCAACGTTTTGCCTGTATTAAGAATATCTATAAATAACCACGAAAATCGATATTCGCAAATTTCGGACACCTTCCTCTGTCACTCTAATTAAGCCATCATAGGAGTAAAAGAGAAAGATCCCCGCAATTCGCGAATTTGCGGTTGGCTCTCAGGCCATTCGAACGTTCACGCGGGGCCCATTTCCCGAACGGTATTAGACTAATATTATTAGTCTACGAACTGTCAAATCTTATGGGTTACCATGGCAACACACTAATATTATTAGACTAATAACGTTTGAGAAATGGGCCCTTGGCATCAAACCGATGTTAGAATCAGATCAGTTCGCGCGATCATTTCGCTCTGACTTGGCCGTACTTGTATTCGTGCAAGCGAGACACCTGCGCGGTGGGCTCCAAATTTAAGAGCTACCATGAATTGCTAAGTTGATAACTTGTTGCTCGCCCCAGACTCATGCATAATCATGATATGTAGATATCCATGCGACTTCTGGCCCCTATTCTCCCTATTGGACCCGGGTATGTCCTTAAACTACTTCCAAATGAGAGGTATGTGCACTGTGAATGTCATCTCGGTGGGCACAGCACAGCGGATGTCATTCCAGGTGTAGAGCAGAGCCCTACTGGGGAAGTACCTCCACCTTACAGAAAAACCGCAGCCACTTGACCCACAGTCAAGTGACGCAGTTTTGAATGAAATGTAAGTTTTCTATAAAATAGTAAAATATGGCGTTCTCATTATTTCCTTTGGCAGAATTAATCTTTATGTTCCTAAGATGTATTTAAGACGAGATTTTTGATGCAGGTGGGAGGGAGGGGGGGGGGGGTGCTTTAAGCGTAGGCAACGTCTTAGGTTAACAATTGCTTAAGTTTAGGATCATTATCAACTAAATCACTTATGTAGACGTAGATTTCATCTACATCGGTAAAACGGTTATTGGTTCCCCATAAAATCCTACACCTTTCTTTTTTCTTTTAAAGCTTCTTTTTTTTAGGGCTAAAAACTATGCTATGTTCTTACCCGGGACTGAAACTATCTCTATACCAAATTTTATCTAAATCGGTTCAGCAGTTATTAAATTTCCACCTCGCTTTTCACATCCTTAAGAGATATTTTTTGAGATTTAAACTATCCTATGTCGTTTCCTCGGACTTAAACTATCTTGGTACCAAATTTCAACTAAATTGGTTCAGCGGTTGAAGCGTAAAGAGGAATTTAAAAAAAGTGTTTTTTATTTTATGTGTTTTTACTTCGGAATGTCCATTTCATTCTTAAAAAGAAGAATATCCCATTTTCACTGCAAGACAACGCGTGATCAGGCGAAGCCAGCAAAGCTTTGATTGATATCGATCGTGTGCACACACACACACACACACATATATGTTGTATGTATGCTTCCAGGCAATCAGTTGCCACTTAGCTTCATATGGAGTTACAAAGGGTGCCCCTCATTTAATTATAATGGGGACAATGTTCGTCGTGTGAGGGTCAAAATACTGAAACTAGAGTGAAGTGTTCGCTTCTGAGGCCTTCTTCTTCTTCAGACCTTATTCCCATCTCTATTTGGGGTCGGCTCTCCTAGTCCTTAGTCTGCATAGTGGTCTTTTCTGTGTCGTCTCTAAGGCCTATTTCTCGAACGATATTAGTCTAATATTACTAGTCTGTTGTCATAGTAATACGACTTGACAGTTCGTGGACAAATATTAGTTTAATACCGTTCGAGAAATGGGACCTTATTTGAATATCCCTACGAATGAATTAATGAAAATATTTTATTCAGGCAACTAAAATACCTTAAAACTATATATAAATAAATAAATATTATAGGACATTATTACACAAATTGACTAAGTCCCACAGTAAGCTCAATAAGGCTTGTGTTGAGGGTACTTAGACAACGATATATATAATATATATAAATATTTATAAATACTTAAATACATAGAAAACACCCATGACTCGGGAAGAAATATCCATGCTCACCACACGAAAAAATGCCCTTACCAGGATTTGAACCCGGGACCATCGGCTTCGTAGGCAGGGTCACTACCTACTAGGCCAGACTAGTCGTCATATTAAAGTAAACACTACAAATCTTACTATAGTTGCGATGGATTACGCAACCTCGCATTGTCAGGGAGCAAGCCGCGGAACCGCCGAAACTTGACACCATTCGACCAAAACTCCTTGTTGAAGGTCGCTACGTTCAGTCGGAACACTTACCACAAACGAATAAATTAGCATTGTGTTGGGATTCCAACTTCGCTACCCTCAGGACCTCAGGAAGAATATTACAAAAGTAACTCTGTCTGTCTATCCATTGCCTCTTCACGCAAATCACTGGACTATATTAGATGACATTTATTTGATGACTGCCTACCATCAGGCGGGCCGTTTGCTTGTTTGCCACCGTCGTGGTATATAAAAAAAAACATTTGGTATGGAGATAGCATGAGGGTGGACATATAATTGTAATGTAATAGTATTTTTACATTTTTTTTTCTTTTTTTTTCCGTTTTGTGTTTGTTAAATATTCATTTCAGGGATTTAAAGAGGAACAAAAATTTCAATTTCAAAATCAAAATTTCGTTCTCCTTTTAATAACCCGAAAGTAATAATAACAGTCATCATCATCAATCATCACCACATCATCCTATTTTTTTTTTAATTATTTCATTGCAAGTTTGAGAAAAGCACTATACTAATCTCGGCGAGAAACGGGGTTGCCGGTCGCGTATCCCTGTCCGACCTCGCTACGCTCGGCCGTCTATATCTACTTGGCCTGCAACCCTTCGTTTCCCGTCCTCTATAGTAATGTACTATTTCTACTCTTCAACTGTAATGGTTGAATTAATATTTCGTATAACAAACTATAATATTCATTTCGATACGCTGTAATCAACTATAAAAAAATTACCAATCACATGCCGCCGCGCTCCCATAGAAAAGACTGAATGGGCGCGGGACGCGGGGCGCGAGGCGCGCGTTTACGTTTATGTCTACTTAGATACTTACCAATTTTCATTCATTATTTAGGTTTTATATTTAAAAAAGTATAATTTTAGACTACTCATAGAAAAAGTATTGTATGCACTAGTGATATAATCAAGCTTTCCAATCGCGTACCTTACTTAACTCAGCAAGCTTCATTGCCTAAACACGATACTAGACTGAAAAGCGCTGTATTATACCACGATTGTTTAACATATTAACAGTCATCATGTTCTTATTGTTATATTATACTCATAATTCTGTTCTAGGGTGTTCATTCTCACACCCTAGAATAGAACCTAAATGGTCACGCACTGTGCGGTTTAAGAGGAACTTCCTCTTGCGCACGCTCCGGTTGTGGAATGAGCTACCTGCCGAGGTTTTCCCGAGGGTCTACAGTATGAGGTTCTTCAAAAAAGAAGTGTACAGATTTTCAAAGGGTCGGCAACGCGCATGTAACACCTCTAGAGTTGCAGGCGTCCATAGGCTACGACGACTGCTTACCATCAGGCGGGCCGCATGCTTGTTTGCCACCGTCGTGATATATTAAAAAAAAACTTTGTTCTTCTGTCTTCAACAGTCAGGCAAATCATTTAATAAATTCCGTAGAGATTTTCAGAAATAAAAATCTCTTAAAAGCGCCTGTCAGAACCAGAACAGAACGGAACCCTCTAACGTTACAAAAATCTGTACCCCTAGTGTAAATAAATTCGATTTCGAAACGTGACGTACGCGTTTGCGTTTAGTCTCATTTTGTATGTGATTTAGAAAGAGCGCGCCAAGCGGGACGTTTTGGAAACTCAAAATCCTATACAAAATGAGACTTAACGCAAACGCGTTCGTCACGTTATGATGTCAATTAAATTTACACTAGGGGTACAGAACGGAACCCTCTAACGTTACAAAAATCAGGACACGTTCCGAAAAAACGGGCATCATGTTCACCCTACGATTGCGTCAACACTCAACACATTTATGAAGTGTCGGTGCGGCGGGGGGGTTGATTATCAGCTGAGTGATAAGGACCCCCTTGTTAACCCCCCTGATTATCAAACCCGTATGTTATTACATGATATTGCATAAAAATCGGGTCAATTGCTCGTCGTCGGAACAAGTGGCTTGAGTAGGTACACTCGTACGTAATGTGATGTTATTTTAGTATGAAAAATATTTATTGACAAGAACAATATACATAATGGATATATACAGATGATTACTATAACTAGCTTATATCTAAAATAGGCCCTTGAGGCATTGTACCAAGGATGCTGGCGGCATTTCCTCGTTGTATCGCAATACTGATACGTTGTGCGAGGAAGCCGCCAGCTCTTCGGTCACCAGTTACGTCAACCAGACGTTTCGCGATTTCTCCAAAAAACTTGTGCGCGCTGGGACCCCATGGACCTAGAGTTTCAACGCCAAGTTTTAGTATTATATAAAACATAAACGGACAGATAGACGGACATGACGAATCCATAAGAGTTCCGTTTTTTGCCATTTGGCTACGGAACCCTAAAAAATCTGTGCCTTTTGGTGTGTATTATGTTAAAATTGAAATTAATTTCTAACTAGATATATTTTTAAACAATGTTTTTCCTAAGACAAAAAATTATCATAAAGACGGCGCCCGCTCGGTTCCGACGCAAAGGTGCCCATAATGCTCGTGGCATTCTTTGAAAATAAATTTGTCATTATATGGCAAATATAATAATTATATTATATAATTATGTTATATTTGTTATATTTTTAAAACATGTTATTTTTATGTTAATTTGTATTGACATAATTCATAGATTAGATTAAATAGTTTAAATACCCAATCAAATAAAACTACAGTATCTCTAAAATCTTCCCATTAAACTGTTTCCAATTAATAGACACTAATGAACCCAACTTTTTTGTTACCCTAACCTTTAATTAAGGGCCCACATAACAGCTGGTGACCTTTGGGACCCCTACGGAACCCATTTCGGCAGCTGTATGCTGAGTCATCAAGCTACAGTACAATACGCGTGGCTCGCGCACAAAAGTGTTTATTTGTGAAGCTTTCTAACAAAATTATACCTAATTGTAGTCGTTTGTTAAAATAATATCCTCCTTATCAAACATCGGAAAAGTTTTATATACACAACTTCATATCTTTTTTTTGTTTCTACAAACGAAATCTAGTCGCAGCATAGCGTCGGCTGAATACGTTTGTGCCATATCCATTAAAAAAAAAGATTTTTTAATAATAAATAAAAAATGCTATAATTGACACTAATTGGTATAAAAAAAATTATATTTTTCAAAAAGTCCCATAACCGTATTCTATCCTGCTAACAGATAGTTTTATCACAAAAATTGTGATATGTCCCTTTGTGTCATGTCATACATACATAGTACGTTTAACATTTACTCATCAAAACGGATATGGCCATAATAAAAAAAGCGGCCAAGTGCGAGTCGGACTCGCGCATGAAGGGTTCCGTACAATTTAAGACGTATTAAAAAAAATCTTCTTACTAGATCTTGTTCAACATTTTACCACTTTGGACACACATTTTACCACTTTGGAAGTGTCTCTCGTGCAAACTATTCAGTTTAGAAAAAAATGATATTAGGAACCTAAATATCATTTTTGAAGACCTATCCATAGATACCCCACATGTATATGTTTGATGAAAAAATTTTTTTTTAAATTTTATGGCGTATTAAAAAAAAAACTACTCACTAGATCTCGTTCAAACCAATTTTCAGTGGAAGTTTGCATGGTAATGTATATCATATATTTTTTTTAGATTTTTCATTCTGTTATTTTAGAAGTTACAGGGGGGGGACACACTTTTTTTCACTTTGGAAGGTTCTCTCGCGCAAACTATTCAGTTTAGAAAAAAATGATATTAGAAACCTTAATATCATTTTTGGAGACCTATCCATAGATACCCCACACGTATGGGTATGATGAAAAAAAATTTTTTTTTTTAATTTCATGACGTATTAAAAAAAAACTACTTACTAGATCTCGTTCAAACCAATTTTCGCTGGAAGTTTACATGGCAATGTATATCATATATTTTTTTTAGATTTTTCATTCTGTTATTTTAGAAGTTACGGGGGGGGGGGGGGGACATACTTAACCTAGACTTTATGTATTGTTTGTATTGTTTTTCTTTGTATCATCATGTTTTGGCAATAAAGTGTTTTGATTTGATTTGATTTGATTTACCACTTTGGAAGTGTCTCTCGCGCAAACTATTCATTTTAGAAAAAAATGATATTAGAAACCTCAATATCATTTTTGAAGACCTATCCATAGATACCCCACACGTATGGGTTTGATGAAAAAAGATTTTTTGAGTTTCAGTTCTAAGTATGGGGAACCCCCAAAATTTATTGTTTTTTTTCTATATTTGTGTGAAAATCTTAATGCGGTTCATAGAATACACCCACTTACTAAGTTTGAACAGTACAGCTCTTATAGTTTCGGAAAAAAGTGGCTGTGACAGAATCGGACAGACAGACGGACATGACGAATCTATAAGGGTTCCGTTTTTTGCCATTTGGCTACGGAACCCTAAAAATGCTTTTATTTCATGATTACCACTATATTCAAAATATTTGTATAAATAGTAAATGTATGTGCCTAAATGATAAATTAGTTCAATATTTGCTAAATATAAAACTATAGGACTTTTTTATGGCTACACTGAAAAAAATGGATAGCCGAACTGGTTTTGTAACTTTACTAAATAACTAAACTACGGTTATAAGAAAATAAACTTTGCATAAATTTTTAGCGTTTGATAAGGTTAATCACAAAATCTTAATTCATAAGTTGCACAAGTTTGGCATTGCAGGTAGTTTACTTAGCTGGTGCCATACTTACCTTCAAGGCAGGCCTTCAACTGTGGTAATAGAAGGCACTCAGTCTGACTGTTATATTGCACTCTCCGGTGTACCACAGGGGTCTAATTTGGGGCCATTATTTTTTAACATATTTATTAACGACATCACCTATGAATTTAATAATTCGACTGTATCGCTGTTTGCGGATGATTTAAAATTGGTCCGGGTAGTAAAAAATCAATCTGACGTCCATCTGTTACAAGAGGATGTGGATGTGTTGGTAAAATGGTGTAAGTCTAACAAAATGGTGCTTAACCCCACTAAATGTTACCACATAAAATTTAGTCGGAAAAGAAACCCTATACCATCAGAGTACATTATTTTTAACGAAACTTTGCAAGAGGTCAATGAAATAAGAGATTTGGGTGTCATAATAGACAGCAGACTACGCTTTGTGCGTCACATAGACAAGACAATAAATGCTGCCTTTAAATCTCTAGGGTTTGTGTTAAGATGTGCTAGGGAGTTTAAAGAATGTTCTACAATGGTGACCCTTTTTAATTGTTTTGTGAGGAGTAAATTAGAATACTGTAGCGTTGTCTGGAATCCTACTTACAAAATACATATTGAAAGGATTGAACGATTGCAAAAAAGGTTTACTAGACATCTTGCTTATCGCTGTGGAACAGGCTGCCAAGCATATAACGCTAGACTTAAACAATTTAAACTAATTTCTCTTAGTAGTAGGCGTACTATGCTGGACCTAATGTTCTTGTACAAACTTCTAAACGACAAGATTGACTGCATGCATATTGTTAGTCAGATAGGGCTGAAAGTACCGTCTCGTTTACCACGTTATCCTTGTGCCTTACTCTATGTGCGTCGTAGTCGAACTAACCTATTGGCTCACTCCCCTCTGCCTCGCCTGGCTCGCCTATACAACAAGCATGCTAATAATGTCCCTTCTTTGGATGTGTTTCACGACAGTGAAGCCTCATTTAAAAACAAATTATTATCTGTTGACAACCTCAGCTAGCTCGGCTAACTTGGTTACTTTTGTGTGGAAAATTTATTGTTCGTATTAAGTAGACGTTTTGTTAATTAATATCATATTTATATTAAGGTCTTATTCTGAATCTTAACTTAAATAATGCATGCTGTGATTGCCTTTAAGTGGGGGATCAATTATAAATGTGCTCTTTTAGTATGTAAATTATAGTATGTGAATTGTATCTTCTGTTGGTGATCCTAATAAACAAATAAACAAATAAACAAATAAATAAACAAACTTATTTTGTAGTGTATACCCAGTACCTGAACACTGACATCCAAACACGGTTTTGTAACATATAACACATAGTTCGCAAGTCCCAATTTTTGTGTAAACAATAACCAAAATTTTGTTACAGTTATGAAAACCATTTCTTTCAGTGTAAACGTATTCTTTTTTTCGTAAATATTCATGCCCAGGTTCATGTAATTCAAGCATATCGTTTTAAAATGTGATCATAATTTCGATTATATAGGAATAGGGCTGCCATCCGTCCGGGTTTTCCAGGATTAGTCCTAGTTTGGAGGCCGTCCGGGGGCCGTCCGGGAGGGGTGTCAAGAAGTGTCCGGGGAAAACCCGTACACTTTTCATGTAAGGAAGCACATTAAAACTACATGTAAAATTAAAGGTCTTGTTTTTTAAAAATATTATTTTCGGACTCGTCCCGGGAAAAAATGCGATTTACGCCAAATGTTCGGGGTTTTTTAATCTTTGTCCGGGTTTGGCGAAATTCGAGATGGCAGCCCTATATAGGAGTGACATTTCGTGTGACTCTAAGGAGGAAATACCACCAATTTTAGGTAAATATCTTCGTCGTGCTGACGTGGGCTGCTCCTATAATTAGTGCTTACGACTATCCTATAACGACAACTGCAGCTCAGGCGAAAAATCCTGCGTAAAATACGTAGAAATCGAGGTTTCGTTTTCGCCATTTTCCTCATTCAAAACTTTACCAATCGTAACGAAATTTTGGGAACGGAATGAGAAAGATATCTGTGTCTGATTGTGTTGATTTTTGCGTTTTTTAGTCGATTTTATATGCTAGTCGTCTGTTTACGGCGCATTTATTTGGCCGTTTTTAGCACTTTTTAAAACAATCTAGTTTTTATAAAAACAATTATAACAAACAACATATAGGGCCAAAATCTGAGAGGAAAAAAAGATAAATAATAATAAATAATAAATAAATAAATATTATAGGACATTATTACGCAAATTGACTAAGTCCCACAGTAAGCTCAATAAGGCTTGTGTTGAGGGTACTTAGACAACGATATATATAATATATAAATATTTATAAATACTTAAATACATAGAAAACACCCATGACTCGGGAACAAATATCGATGCTCATCACACGAATAAATGCCCTTACCAGGATTTGAACCCGGAACCATCGGCTTCGTAGGCAGGGTCACTACCCACTAGGCCAGACTGGTCGTCAAAATGACCACTAATGTTAACTTAACTTAACATAAAAGGACAAAAACTACAAAGTGCCCTAAATTCACCTCATGTGTACAAATGACGGTTCCGATAACCGTCTTTCTGTCCGTCGGTCCTGCAACTTTCGAGATAACGGCCACCGTAACGAAACCTCACCTCGACTTCCTTAAGGAAACGAAGATTTTCCCATGAAGATACTAAGTCCTCTAAATTATTCTGATATCCCATTTTGAGCCCTGCACAAAACGCTCTAAGTCGTTTTTTACTTGTACTTTTTTAGCAAAATTAGACCAAGTTTAATCGACTTTAAGTTAAGGTATGAAGGTTCAGAATCGCACAGGTTTTCGATATCAAACTCACCCTTTAAAAGTTGGAAATACGGATGTCCTTTGATTATTGCATTTTATCTGAACTAGACGTTATCAATAGCAAGTTCGGGCCCTTTCCGGGCCGTAATAGGGCTATCTATTCATCTTGAAAAGTTGCCAACTAACAAGGAAGGAATTGTTGCTAGTGTTGGTAGCTCGTAGATAGGGCTTGTGCACAAATCACGCGAGGTTCGATAGGAGGGGAGGGGTCACGAAAAAATCACGACAGATCACGTTGGGGGAGGGGGGGTATACGGAGACCTCACGTGTATTTTTCTACAGTGAACGAAACTAAGAAAAAATATGAGTAGATTTCGTTCGGTTTCATTAAACATAAATCTCCACTTCGCACTTAAAAATAGCGAGTCTATTTTACAACATTTTGGAGCGCGTATAGTAAATATAATTCACATTGATAGCGCAAATAGAAAAAGACATGTGCAGGACGGGGGGGATCTCCAAGGGGGAGTCAAAAAGTAGCCGAAAAAACCTCGCGGGATTTGTACACAAGCCCATAGTAGGATCAACTAGATATGCTATAGGTATGTGCCTGTAAGGGACAGAACATACGTACGCTATGCGCCAAATTAAAAACGCGTTTTAACATTCCTGACACCATACCAAAAACAACCTACGTAATTTGGTCGGGTTATTTGTTGCTCACCATAAGCCACACTAAAATTTACGGTGGGGAAAAAAATGAAACTGTGACAAGGAGAAACAATCATAGCGCTTTCTCCGCTACTCCTACTGAAAGTTCCATACGAGCATCTCACTTCTATAGGTACTTATTGTACCTCTATGTGGTAACCTGAGGGATGGCACTGGCAGTAAAAAAAAATTTTTTAACGTCATATTGTGGCACAACGTTTGGCATTTAACCATCCAATATTAGTAGATTCGTAATTTGTTTTTAGATGTGTAAAAAAAAAAAACAATTTACTAATTATTATTATTTTTTCATTTCAAATTTGAAAAAACAAAAGCGAGAAACGTGTTTGACGGCCACATATCCTTACCGTCAATATCTACTTGGCCTGCAACCCTTCGTTTCCCGGCCTCTATTATATAGAAATATATATAGTAATGTCCTCTGGAGTTGCAGGCGAGACTGCTTACCATCAGGCAGGCCGTATGCTTGTTTGCCACCGAAGTAGTATTAAAGAAAAGTACTATAAACGGAATTACATCGAAAGGGTTCGAAACGTCGAGATGTATTTTTAATTCATTATACGCTATAAGGTAGAAGTACTAGTGCTCGACGCTGTACTAGTACTCGACATGGGCACTTTATGTCAAAGTGACAAGGATTAAGTTCGAATACAGAAAAATCTTCGTTGTTCAAATTTAACCTATATTTACATGAAATAAAGTGCCCATGTCGGTGACTAGTGCAGCGTCGAGCACTAGTACTTCTACCTGTATAAGGTAAGTTTTAGCAATATTATTGAGGAACTGAAACCCTTGAAACAGTCTATTTCTATTGATTGATTCTATTTCTATAACCTATATTTCCATGAAATAAAGTGCCCATGTCGGTGACTAGTGCAGCGTCGAGCACTAGTACTTCTACCTTATACGTTTAAAGTTTTTTTTTTATAAATAACTATCCCGGTAACCAGACACTATATTAAATCCAGTTCAGGTTTACATTGTAAGTTTTAGCAATATTATTGAGGAACTGAAACCCTTGAAACAGTCTATTTCTATTGATTGATTCTATTTCTATTTCTATAACCTATATTTCCATGAAATAAAGTGCCCATGTCGGTGACTAGTGCAGCGTCGAGCACTAGTACTTCTACCTTATACGTTTAAAGTTTTTTTTTTTATAAATAACTATCCCGGTAACCAGACACTATATTAAATCCATTTCAAGTTTACATTGTAAGTTTTAGCAATATTATTGAGGAACTGAAACCCTTGAAACAGTCTATTTCTATTGATTGATTCTATTTCTATTTCTATAACCTATATTTCCATGAAATAAAGTGCCCATGTCGGTGACTAGTGCAGCGTCGAGCACTAGTACTTCTACCTTATACGTTTAAAGTTTTTTTTTTATAAATAACTATCCCGGTAACCAGACACTATATTAAATCCAGTTCAAGTTTACATTGTAAGTTTTAGCAATATTATTGAGGAACTGAAACCCTTGAAACAGTCTAGAGAGAAAAGTTAATAAATAACAAGGTTGTAAATAAATACCGTTGTTGACAAAGTACAAGTCAGAGTACTGGGATAGTGATATACCGTTGAATAATAGAGGCTCTGTGAGATGTAAATCTCACGAGCATAACTTAAAACTGAAGAAATGTATGGCTCCGTCATTTTGTAAATTTTCCAAAAACTGAATCCACAAAAAATATACTTAATCAACGAACATGCTCACAAAATTTCACGAGAATCTGTTGAAAATTGCGACCTGTAGAGAAATTCCGGACATACGAAAGCATTTTTGCCTTAGCTGAAATGGCGTTTGCTAACGCGCGTGCAATATACGATTTAAAGGATATATAATAAAAATAGGGCAGAAAGGGAAGTCAAAAACTATTATATTATTTTATTTAATCGTATGGCATTCATATAGATTGAGGGTAGGCAAAGAAAACGAGTAACACATCATCTGTTTTTAATATTTTTATTTTTTACTAGAAAGTAATTATTTTAGCTAAAATTTTATGTTAATTTAATGTTTAGGTGATAAAAGCTACCTACCAGCAGTTCTCTTAGCTTTTCTCTCAAATCTGAACCAACTTAACCTTCACACCACTAAGGTCACTGTCACTGGCACAATGGAATCAATTAAGAAGTCAATGGCGGAAATGTCGGAGCAGTTCAACTCAAAGATGGTGGAGTTCCAGGGCCAGATTGACAAAGCCACTCCGGGTAGTCCCACTGTAGCATCGGTTGCTTCGCAATTTGAGGCCTTCCGAGCATTTATTTTGAAGTCACTGGAAGCCCTGCAGCATCAAGTGGAGTTCCTGGCTCAGCAAGTGGACGCCCTGGAGATGCGATCACGGCGGAAGATACTCCTTTTCCATGGCGTGGCTGAGGCTAGTGGAGAGGATACATCAGCACGGGTTGTCGAGTTGTTGAAGGAGCATCTTCAGTGTGACCTGGCTATAGAAGACATCGCGCGGAGTCATCGCATGGGTCGGCCTCGAGGCAACCAATCCAGATGCATATTGGTTAAGTTCCGTGAGTTATCTGATCGCAACAACATCTGGTTTGGCAAAACGAAATTGAAAGGCTCCGGTGTAGTAATGTCGGAGTTCTTAACAGCGCCTCGACATGAACTCTTTATGGCGGCTAGGGAGCGTTTCGGAGTCCGGAGCTGTTTTACGCGAGACGGCAACATCTACGTTTTGGGCAAAGATGGCAAACGCAGCTGCGTGTCTCGTCGTGCAGATTTCGACCTTGTACAGGCAGTGGCTTCGGCTCAGCCGGCTACCAAGGCAAATGATGTAGGTCCCCCAGGTCAATCTGCGAGTCAACGAGCCGGAAAGGTGAAACGGCAAGCCACTATAAAGCCTCGAGCTTGATTGATTATTTGTATCACGTTTCTTGTTGTAACTCTTTTTACGTCAGTACTTTTTAGTTCATTTCCAACCCACTCCTTTTCTTGTCCGTGTTATTTTGCTGTGTATTTCTACCTTCTTCTAGTTTGTTAAATCTGTACTGATATTATTGTATATTTAGTTTAGCCGGTTAACACTTGTTGAACCTTCTTGACAATGGCATGACAGATGACGTTGTATGCAATGTTGCCGTTTAACAAAAGCGTTTCGTTTTACGTCAAAATTATTGTTACCTTAAAATTAATATCATTTAAGTTGTTTTTTCTGTGATTCATACTGCTGGCGGGTACTCAGATTATTGAACAAATTAATAGTTTTAATTTAAAAAGTATTTAGTCTTATTTGCTCTTATTTAATTTATATATTTTTATATTTATTATTATATATTTATACACAAAGGCATATGTCACATTCAAGTAATTTAAGCATTAATAGTGATGGTGATGATTTTGTTTCCTTTTCTTCTGATTTAGATGACGAGAGTTTTCACAGCCTCCCTCCCCCTCTTCATGACGTACTTGACAGACAACTCGTTGACGTTCCCAAAAACCTTAATATAGTCCATATAAACGCGCAAAGCATACCCGCCCATTTTACTGACTTTTTGATGACCTTCGAAACTAGTAAAATAGATGCTATTCTCGTTTCAGAATCTTGGTTGAAACCCTGCTTACCCTCAACATCTTATTCCTTACCAGGTTTCCGTTTAGTAAGGAATGACCGGACGTGTCGTGGAGGTGGAGGGGTTGCGATATATATCCGTTCTCATATACCTTTCTCTATTCTTACCATGTCGCCTCAACCACTTTCTTCTGACACCGCAGAGTACTTGTTTCTTGAGCTGAGCTTCTCTCACTCAAAACTCCTTCTTGGCGTTTTCTATTCTCCCTCTCTTCGAGTTAACTACTTTGACTGTTTCGAAAAGCTTCTTGAAGATCTTCTACCATCTTACAATCACCATATTATTATGGGCGATTTTAATACATGCTTACTCAAAAATGACTTTCGCTCAAACTCTCTAAAATCTATTGTCGATGCTTGCAACATGACCATTTTACCTTCCGAACCTACACATCACTTTCCAAATTGTGCTCCATCGCTTCTGGATCTAACTCTGGTCTCCTCTATTGATCATGTTGCCAGATATAATCAGTACTCTGCGGACGCCTTTTCCTATCATCATCTTCTGTTTCTTTCATACAAAATCCGCCCCCCTAAGGTATCTCCTAAGGTTCTTCTGCAACGCAGTTTTGGTCGGATGAATGTTGACAAGCTTCGCGAAGATGCTCTTTCAGCTAATTGGAATGTGATCCTGGAGGCGGATACCGTAGATGAAAAAGTATCTCTGTTTAACTCCCTTCTTACTCAACTCTACGATGTTCATGCTCCGATACGCCCAATCAAAATCAAGCATGTTCCTGCTCCCTGGTTGACTGAGGATATTAAGTCACTGATATCTAAGAAAAATCTGGCTAAGTCGAAATATAAACGTAACCCGTCTGAAAAAAACAAATGCAGGTATCATGCATTACGAAATAGATGCAGTACTGTGTGTCGTGATGCCCAGAGGCGTCACATCCACAAGTCTGTCGAAAATGGTGATCCTACTAAGGTCTGGAGATTTCTTAGGTCATTGGGAGTTGGGAAATCTACACATAATTCCATTTGCACAGATATTGATTTTGATCTTCTGAATCAGCACTTCTCTACTTCTGCCACTTTTTCTGGGCCAGCAAAATCTGATACTCTCAACTACCTTTCTAACATCTCAACTCCTGAGCATCCCTCCTTCTCTTTCACTCAATTCACCGACAGTGATGTTAAGAAGAATATTTTAGCTATTTCCTCCAATGCCGTCGGGTCGGACAGCGTAAGTCGTAACATGATCCTTCCTCTTCTTGATCTCCTAGTACCTATTATTACCCACATCCTAAACCACTCGATTTCTTGTAACATTTTTCCTTCACTTTGGAAAGACGCTGACGTCATCCCCCTCCCTAAAAAGACAAATCCTACTTCTTTTTCTGACTATCGCCCAATTTGTATCCTCCCTTTCCTTTCCAAAGTCCTTGAGCGCCTAGTGCATCATCAATTAACATCTTTCTTAAATAGGCATGAGCTCCTAAATCCTTTTCAGTCCGGTTTCCGCTCGGGTCATGGTACGACTACCGCTCTTGTAAAAATCACCGACGACATTCGCGCTGGGATGGATAACAGAAAGGTCACCGTGTTAACGCTGTTGGATTTCAGTAACGCGTTTAACACTGTTGATTTTGACGTTCTGCTCGGTATTCTGCATTCTCTTAACATATCTCCTGCGGTGATTGATTGGTTTATTAGTTACTTAAAAGGTCGTCGACAACGCGTTAAGGTTGATTCTCTTCGTTCTTCGTGGTGCAGCACGCTGGCTGGCGTTCCGCAGGGTGGCGTGCTGTCTCCTCTTCTTTTCTCTATTTTCATAAATTCCATTACCAGTAGTATCTCTTCATCATACCACCTTTATGCCGACGACCTCCAAATTTATTCTCAAGGCATCATTAGCAATCTACCTATAATTATCAACTCCATAAATCGTGACTTGGATTGCATCTCAGACTGGAGTAGGCGATATGGGCTTAAGGTCAACCCAAGTAAAACCCAAGCGATAATTGTAGGTAGTTCTAAATTAATTCCTAGGATTGATTTTTCTCTGCTACCTGACGTAATGTTTGATGGTGTTCACATTCCCTTCTCACATCAAGTTAAAAACCTAGGAATCATAATAGACCGTACTTTATCTTGGATACCCCAGATTGGCGAGGTTAGCAGAAAGATGTTTGCTTCAATGGGTTCACTCCGCCGACTACGTAACTTCTTGCCATTAGCCACCAAAATTGCGCTTGCACAATCCCTTCTTATGCCTATACTAGACTATGCTGACATCAGTTATCTGGATCTTAATGAGGACCAGCTCAACAAACTTGAGCGCTTGCAAAATCTCTGTATTAGATTTATATTTGGACTTCGCAAATTTGACCATATTTCCAACTTCCGTGTCCAGCTCAAGTGGCTCCCTATACGTCTTCGTCGTAATTCTCATATTCTCAATCTTCTTTATAGCGTTCTTTTCAACCCCTCTACTCCCCCATATCTTAAAGAGCGTTTTACATATCTCTCCTCCGTCAGGCCTTCACGGAAATATCTACTTGTTCCCCCTCCATCATCTACAAAATATTATACTGACTCTTTCACTTTTCGAGCTGTTCGGCTGTGGAACAGCCTGCCCTTAGATATTAGGTGTGCGAAAACTCTTCAAAGCTTTAAAACCCTACTGAAAAATCATTACTTGTCTCTTTCTTAATGTGCCGCTGTGTTATATTATGTATGTATGTATATATATTTAGATATGTATCTAATATTTATTTATTATAATATAGGTATGTATTGTTATATTTATATGTTTATTTAAATTGTAAATGTACTGTATGTACTGTCTGCTTGATGTATGTGTAATTTTCCTATTCCTCTAATTCATTCGTGCACTACCTGTTCTAAAAACTTACTGTTCTTTATATCCTGCTACCCTAAGGTTGTCTGGAAGAGATCGCTTACAGCGATAAGACCGCCTGTTGCTACCTTTCTTTACATTGTAAATCTGTTTTTTTTTTTTAATTTGTCTTCTTTGTGGTGCAATAAAGAATATTTACTTACTTACTTACTTATTTACTTACATATCGTAAAAATAGAGACAATATAATTAATTAAATGTCTACACATAGACCAGTCAGCCACTTCATGGCTTCGTCGCTCAGGGTGATCAGGTCTTCGGGAGGACCGGCGACATAACGCGTTATAGGGCAATCTTGAATTATGTGCTGGATGGTTTGGGCTTCCGCACCGCAGCTGCAGGCCGGAGAATCCACCCACCCACAGCGGTGTTTGTAGTAGGCGCATCGACCATGACCAGTACGAAGTCTATTAAGTCTACACCAGTCTCTTCTAGGGAGGTCCGAACCCATTATATTATAAAAAAACGCGAGATCGATTCTTATCGGAAAATCCTTAAATATATTGATATACTTACATTGTCAAGGATGAAAACGATGCTATGATAATTGTACATGATCTAACTTAATTTGAGCGATACATAAAAATGTGTTGGATGAGATTAGCTCAGGACCGGGACAAGTGGCGTACTGGACGGGAGGATTATGCTCAGCAGTGGGCGATAAAGGGCTGATATGATGATGATAAAAATGTTCGACACTGAAATTATAGTTTGTTAATGCCTACAGCCTCAGGCCATTCGCTGTGCCTACCTACCTGCGTCCGAATTCAGACATTATCACTATTATCTTCTGCCAACAGTTAATAAACGTTAATATTGTACACACATTGTTATCAGTGTTGTAAATTCGGCCTCTTTGTAACCGAGGAGATCTTACCCAACAGTTATTTGGGCCATTTTTTTAAGTTGTACACGTTTTTTCAAATTTGTCAATTTTCGGAACGTAGTTGCTTTTCGCTCGCTACAAATGGGGGCTAGGCAAGTAAGTGTATGAATTTTCCGTCACGAGTTTCCGCCACGATGCTTTCTTAAATTCGTTCCATCTTAGTGTTCCATGAACATTAACATGGAAATGATTTCCTCAAAGACGTGAAAAGCAGTTTAAGCAGTATATGTCATATGATATCAAAATTATTTCCTTGGCGAATCCATGACATGACATGAATCCGTCACGACCCATTCTTTACTTCGTTCCAACCATGTGTTCCATGAACATAAATATGAAAATGATTTCCTCATATGTGATTGAAAATCAGTGTGTCACATGGTATCACAATTATTTTCTTGGATGTTTACACTTGAATCCATCACGACCCTTTCTTAACATCGTTCCAAGCAAGTGTTCCATGAACATGAAAATGATTTCCTCATATGAGATGTGAAAAGCAGTGTGTCACTTGGTAACAAAATTATTTCCTTGGATGTTTACACTTGAATCCATCACGACCCTTTCTTAACATCGTTCCAAGCAAGTGTTCCATGAACATGAAAATGATTACCTCGTATGAGATGTGAAAAGCAGTGTGTCACTTGGTAGCAAAATTATTTCCTTGGACGTTTACACTTGAATCCATCACGAGCCTTTCTAAACTTTGTTCCAACTGAGTGTTCCACTCACGCATTTTTTATGGTATTTCCTCAGAATCAAGAGCTCTGTCGATCCTGATAGAACAAAGTGTCCCAATTCTATGGGAGCGCGGCGGCATGAGATTGGTCAATCTCTTTTATAGTTGACTACAGCGTATCGAAAAGAATATTATAGTTGTGTTGGGAGCCCATACATGAAAAGTACGCAATTATAGTTTGGTATACGAAATCTTAATTGAACCATTACAGTCGATGATTAGAAAAAAATATATTTTAATGTTTACTCGACATAATCATTTTAAATCGTTTCACTCAAATGTAATCTTAGATCAAAGGGTTTTTTAATTTCGCCAAAATATCAGCACGGATTTATGAATCCAAAAGGTTTTTAATCATAAGGTTCTATTGATTCCGGGTCGTAATTATGATTACCGAAGCAAAGGTAAATTAAATTCCGGGTCCAGAAAATTTAAATCCGGAACAAATATTCCTGTATGAAAAACATTACCTTCCTTATTATAGTCGCCATCAGATACATCGAAGGGGTCAATATGTTCACAAATATCTGAACTAGACCTCCATTCTCAAGTTATTTATGAGCATCTTGGCCGCACCGATATATTTGATGGCGACTGTACATGTTAAGTATTACTCTACAATATCATTTTACGTTTTAAGTTCGAGCTTTAGATTACTGTATTAAGTAGAATATTGCATTTAAATATGTTATTATTTTTTGTCTCACAGCCAACTTTTATTGGGTTTGTTTAATGAGGCAATGGAATATAAGCCATTTTTTTTATTAGTCTAGTTTCCCACTGCTGGGCAGGCCCTCGTTTTCTCCACTCGACCCTGTCATCGTCTTAGACGTCATAGAATGCGTCCAATTCGTCCCGCCATCTCCTTTTCGGTCTGCCTGCGTCCCGTCCTGCACCATATGGTGCTCAGTAACCATTTTAGCCCATCTTTCCGCCAATATAAGCCAATAAAGGTAATAGTTTTTGTATGAAAATTGAAAATATAGTCCGTTTCTGTGCGTCGTATATAAAAGTTCACAAAACGTGACAATTCGGAAGTTATTTGTCTGAATAAGTACTAAGTACTTGATGTTTCATGTATAACAATTACTTCGTCGTATTTTTTTTACACATGATTCATGCATTCCTGGACACCTAGTTTTATCTTATTTGCCATTTATATTAACATCCTACGATAAGACTCCTTCATTCATACTGTTTATGTTTTATATCCTTAGATGAGTTCAAATAACGACACCAAAGTAATTTGATTTACTGCAGTTTTCTCTTTAGCTCGCAAATGGAGAAAAGCTGTCAAAATTCAAATAAATCTTAGGAAGTCTGAAAGGTAAAGTATACGTGCTTGGTAAAGTTACAAGATAGTACAGCATGATTCCCAATTAGTAAATTTCTTGTAAACCAAAAAACCTAAATGCGAAAACCTGTATGGCAAAGTGTGGCAAACCAAAATAATGTTTTAACTGACGTAATTTTAGTCACTCGCGCGACATGTTGTTTTGGCTTAAGTTAGCACGACTAACGACAGTCACCACCGTTTTAATGGAACACTGGTGTGGAACGCTAACAGCTGGCAGCGTCCTACTTGTCAGCGGCCAGCAGAAACGCCGGGGCGGCGGCCGATGCCCGAAAGCGTTTTAAAACTAATAAATATAGCTGTCTCGGCACCCACTACGAATTCGTAGCATTTGGCGTCGAGGCAGTTGGTCCGTGGGGCGTGTGGGCTCCACAGGGAGCTTGGAAAGCGTTTGAGGCAACGGGAGACCGTCGGCGTCGCGCAGGCAACTTTCTCTCGTAACTGCTTGCCATCGCGATACAGCGCGGGAATGCTGCCTGCGTTATTGGGACCTTGCCCTTGGGGTTTGTTTCAGGTATTTTTTTCTAGGTAGCTTTAGTTTTAGTAGTTTTATTTTATAAGTAGTCATAATTTCGTTTTATACCATTAATGTAACCGCATACTATATTTATCATCTTTTCAGTAAAGATTTGGTATGTTTAAATTCGATTGTAGCAATGTCATTAATGTTAAATTACTATGAAAATATGACATCTTTAATGACACTCCCTGACTTTGTTATATTCAAATGACTGATTCACAACACTATGAGTAGGGTCTTTGGCTGCGGTTTTCTGTAAGGTGGAGAAAAATGATAGTAAACGATCCATTAACATTCACTGACAATGAGTATGTTGGCTTAGCTCTGCTCACGTATCATGAATCATCCTGTATATGTGTAGCTATAACCTACAGCTAACTACAACATGACACTATCGAACTGTCAATATTTTTCACATGACACAAAGCACTTATTACGTTCTTCTAGTAAAGTAACCAGTTCCTACCGTGGTAATATTAGTAATAAAACGTCATAAGAGCCTGGATTTATTACGCTTCTCTGTCATTTTGGCAATAATACGTTTAGATTAGCGTTATCGAAATGCAAACGTCTCAAGGTCCCCAAACAATGCGTCGTTTTTAGTTAGCAGTTAATATTGGATCTTCTCTATTAACAATGTTTTTAACATCTGTCAGCCCAATAGTGGACCCATATCCTATAATAACTAAGTAGTATCGAATACTATGGGTACTAGGCGACGATATACACATACCTACTTATATAGATAAATACATACTTATACACCGTGTTTTTATTGGATTCCGTTAACTTCGGGGTATCGGTAAGTACGTTTAAGGAAACTAAATGGCATATAATTAAAAATAGTTAATTTTCAAAAAAAAATTAATATTTTTTTTATATTTTATTTTTTATAAAAAGTAATTTAATATTGCATATAGCGTTGTTGTAACACGGGCATTACATTTAATTCAACCAAACAATTGAAAACTGTGACATCGATCGTCCGAGATAGTATGTATGTTTAGTAGCAAATGTATTAACTCGTACTAAAAACTAATCAATATGTAAATAGGTGCTAAGGGAAGTGTACACGCTCGTGAGGGCCTTATAGGATAAAAATTAACTATTGATTATCTCCTAAATGGAGTTAATTAGAATACCGGTGTCTGAGAAAGTTACTTAATTTAAGCTCAGGGATGCACCCTTGAAATTAACGGAAATAAAAAAAAAACATGGTGTATACATATAGATCAGTTTCTAGGCGAGCTAACGACGCCGTAGAGGGGCTGGTCGCACAAGGAAAAGTAGGGACCTGATCGCGCGGCAGGTCACCTATGCGCTGTACTGACCAAATAAAATCCGCGGTTGGAAACCGCGTATCTGAGGGCTCCTCGACACGATGGTCCAGCGTAGGCCAGTCTAAGGGATGCAGCTATGCGGTGGAATAAGATAGCAATATCACTTGCTTCCTCTAACACATAAATGCGTCAGGAGGAGCCATGACAGTGCCAGACAGTCTACCAACAGGGAGACATGGCGGGTGATCGTGCGAAGAGCTGTGTCCACCTCTACTACGCGGGCGCCCCAACGTGACCACGACCGCTCTGCCAAGAGCGAAACGACAGAGAAGATCGAATCGAAACGTTTAGTTACTTTTTTCTACACCAGTACTATTATTTATTTATTTAAACTTTAATGCCCAATTCACAAAAAAGAGTACAAATGGCGGACTTAACACCTTGAGGCACTTACTTTTTTTAAGATAGTTTTTGAGTGTAAGTCAAAAACTGTCACGCCACAGACGTACACGTCCATATAAGGCCTATAGGCAGGGACCAGCACGGGAGCCCCCTATATATTAGCGCGAAGTGTAAATGTCAAGTTTAAACTACCAATTTAGCCTACAAGATAGTAGAACCTACAATGCATAGGAAAATGTACGCATACTGTAGAGGGCAGCAATTGCTTTGGCGTGAAGTGTCAATGTACAGTTTATGTTTCCGATTCATGCCACAAGATGGCAGACCTTCCACCGCGCACGGTCCCTATAAACGCTTATGCGTTTTTTTATTGCTGTTTTTCACCTATTTTCTTGATTAATAGAAAATTATATACACCGTGTTTTTATTGAATTTCGTTAACTTCGGGGTATCGGTAAGTACGTATAAGGAAACTAAATGGCAAAGTTAATTTAAAAAAAAATTTTTTTTTTAATACTATTTTTATTTTTATAAAAAGTAACTAAATGTTGCATATAGCGTTGTTGTAACACGGGCATTACATTTAACTCAACCAAACAATTGAAAACTGTGACATATCAATGTCATTTCGAACGTCGATCGTCCGAGATAGTACTACGTTTAGTAGCAAATGTATGAACTCGCACTAAACACTAATCAAAAAGTAAACAAGGCCCTAAGGCAAGTGTACACGCTCGTAAGGGCCTTATAAGATAAAAATTAATGATTGATTATCTCCGAAATGGAGTTAATTAGAATATCGGTGTCTTTGAGAAAGTTACTTAATTTAAGCTCAGGAATGCACCCTCGAAATTAACGCAAATCAAAAAAAAAACACGGTGTATATTAACTTATTAACGATTTACCTTTAAACTCAAAATACCTACATTTTATCATTGAGTTATTACTTCTACAAAGAAGCCATACCAAACAATGAAATTATCGCAATCGCAAATCGCAATCTGTACTACGCGACCAAAACGTCGTAAGCGCCGAAAAAAATCATGGCGCTTACGCGTTTAGGTCGCGAGATTTCACGCTCCGCTTCTATGGTTTGTTGTGAAAACAAGAACAACTCGTGACGCAATAGTTATCTGTACAACAAGAGAGCAAAGTTTGATATTTCTTCGAGTGCTATTTTATTCGAGTGAGATTCTAATTTAGAATCTTGAGCGTAGTAAGGGACTCAAAAGCGCACGAGATGTAAATAGTTTTGATCTCGTGTAGTACACAACATTTTTCACGTCGGCAGTGAGAACATATTTTGAAGGTAAAAATTCAACCTGAAAAAATGTAATCCGTCTTCATCACTATTTCACTCAAGTTTTCTGAAGGCATTCTAACAATTAAGTTTAATTACCGCAATAAAACAAAACGAAAGAAATTTCAATAAAATAATACGAAAATAATGAAATAACGAACAACGACTAACAGAGCAATCGACAACTTTTTTTTGCAAAAAAAAAAACTTTGTAAGATACGGCGGTCCGAATTGCGGACACTACTTTTGTTATCGTTAAAAGTAGAATTATTTACTTTGCATAACAATTGCGTAAATTTTTATAAGTTCATTGTTTTGATTGTATAATAAAATGCGTAAATTATGGTGTTTCTATTAAATTTTAAACTTTTATTACATTAATTAATTATTACGAATGAAGACTCGTAGGGTGCGGTCTGACTTATTTCGGGGGTCTATTATTAACCGTCAATATACTGTTGAATTACGTATGAACTTTTTGTGTCTCTTTCTTTTTGCTAATGTCGTGAAAGGGACAAAGACAATAGAATCCAAATATTTCGAACTTGTATTAGGCCCCGCACGATGACGTAAACATTCGAATATAAACTTGAATGTTATTTTGTCTCACTCAGTGAGAAAAATGCGATTTTGCTCACTGTTTTAAAGCAGAAAAATACCCTTGTTCGAGCTGCTGACGTGAAAAATACTTTTTCTCTGTACCGGTTTTATACGTAGTAATAATAGTTCAATGTCTTTTATATATGATTTTTTTATCGATAAGGTTACGAAATCTCTTAAACGCGCTTAAGAGCCCTTAATCCTTGGAGCGTTCTCCGATTTCACGAAATAACTCTCGATAGATGGCGTTGGCGCTCGGTACGCGAGCGCCGGCAACGCGACGCGCGTTTCAATGCAGACTAGAATAATCTTGATAGTTTTCAATATAATTTCAAGCAACATTAATTTTAGTGTCATATGATATCATATGGGCACTCTTTATTTTATTGTATATGCACAGTAGTTTTTTTTTATGTACACTACTACTAAGTGTACAGACTACAGAGTGTACTATAACCCTTGCTCTTTATTCTGTCTCTTTCACACCAATGGAAAATGAAGAAGTTACTAAATGACTGCAGGTATAAATAAAGTATATTAGTGCGATAGAGAGACAGATAGTGTTTCGTTGTCGTATCGTAAACGATTGGCATGTTGGCCACACACTTGCTTAGTGCCTAGCCAAAATACCAATCGTTTGCGTATATTAGTGCGATAGAGAGAGAGTAGTGTTTCGTTGTCGTATCGTAAACGATTGGCATGTTGGCTACGCACCCATGATACCTAGCCAAGAAGCCAATCGATTGCGCATATTAGTGCGATAGAGAGACAGTGTTTCCTTGTCGTATCGTAAACGTTTGGCATGTTGGCTACGCACCCATGCTGCCCAGCCAAGATGCCAATCGTTTGTGCATATTAGTACGAGAGAGAGACAGATAGTGTTTCGTTGTCGTATCGATTGGCATGGTGGCTACGCACCCATGCTGCGTAGTCAAGATGCCAATCGTTTGCGCACATTAGTGCTATAGAGTTTCAGTGTTATTTGAAATCACGTTAGGGTTTGTATTATTATTTTTGACCCGAATGAAGGTTCTTATGATGGAGTCAGGAGTTGGTCACCAGAACTCCTAATCTACTCAATTTAATTCCATCGTGCTTGGGCTCAAAAGATTTGCCCTGACGAACACCATCGATCTAGATGAGGTCCAGGGTCTCATGACGGAGTCAGGAGTTGGTCACCAGAACTCCCCAGAACTCCTAATCTACTCATCATAACTCCATCGAGTTTGGGCTCAATAGATTTACCCTGATGAGCACCATCAATCTAGATGAAGTCCAGGGTCTCATGATGGAGTCAGGAGTAGGTCACTAGAACTCCTAATCTACTCATTATAATTCCATCGTATTCGAGCTCAATAGATTTGCCCTGACGAGTACCATCGATCTAAATGAAGTCCAGGGTCTCATGATGGAGTCAGGAGTTGGTCACCAGAACTCCTAATCTACTCATTATAATTCCATCGTGTTTGGGCTCAAAAGATTTGCCCTGACGAGTACCATCGATCTAGATGAAGTCCAGGGTCTCATGATGGAGTCAGGAGTTGGTCACCATAATTCCTAATCTACTCATCATAACTCCATCGTGTTTGGGCTCAATAGATTTGCCCTCACGAGCAGCATCAATCTAGATGATGTTCAGTGTCTCATGATGGAGTCAGGAGTTGGTCACTAGAACTCCTAATCTACTCATTATAATTCTATAGTGTTTGGGCTCAAAAGATTTGCCCTGACAAGTACCATCGATCTAGATGAAGTCCAGGGTCTCATGATGGAGTCAGGAGTTGGTCACCATAATTCCTAATCTACTCATCATAACTCCATCGTGTTTGGGCTCAATAGATTTGCCCTCACGAGCACCATCAATCTAGATGATGTTCAGGGTCTCATGATGGAGTCAGGAGTTGGTCACTAGAACTCCTAATCTACTCATTATAATTCCATCGTGTTTGGGCTCAAAAGATTTGCCCTGACGAGTACCATCGATCTAGATGAAGTCCAGGGTCTCATGATGGAGTCAGGAGTTGGTCACCAGAACTCGTAATCTATTTATCATAACTCCATCGTGTTTGGGCTCAATACCCAACCCTTGACTTAATCTAGATCGATGGTACTCGTCAGGGCAAATCTTTTGAGCCCAAACACGATGGAGTTATGATGAATAGACTAGGAGTTCTGGTGATCAACTCCTGAGTCCATCATGAGACCCTGGACCTGATCTAGATTGATGGTGCTCGTCAGGGCAACTCTATTGAGCCCATACACGATGGAGTTATGATGAGTAGATTAGGAGTTCTGGTGACCAACTCCTGACTCCATCATGAGACCCTGGACCTCATCTAGAGCGATGGTGCTCATCAGGGCAAATCTTTTGAGCCCAAACACGTTGGAATTATAATGAGTAGATTAGGAGTTCTAGTGACCAACTCCTGACTCCATCATGAGACCCTGGACTTTATCTAGATTGATGATGCTCGTCAGGGCAAATCTATTGAGCCCAAACACGATGAGGTTATGATGAGTAGTTTAGGAGTTCTGGTGACCAACTCCTGACTCCATCATGAGACCCTGGACCTCATCTAGATAGATGGTGATCATCAGGGCAAATCTATTGAGCCCAAACACGATGGAGTTATGATGAGTAGATTAGGAGTTCTGGTGACCAACTCCTGACTCCATCATGAGACCCTGGACCTCATCTAGATCGATGGTGCTCATCAGGGCAAATCTTTTGAGCACAAACACGTTGGAATTATAATGAGTAGATTAGGAGTTCTAGTGACCAACTCCTGACTCCATCATGAGACCCTGGACTTTATCTAGATTGATGATGCTCGTCAGGGCAAATCTATTGAGCCCGAACACGATGAGGTTATGATGAGTAGTTTAGGAGTTCTGGTGACCAACTCCTGACTCCATCATGAGACCCTGGGCCTCATCTAGATCGATGGTGTTCATCAGGGCAAATCTATTGAGCCCAAACACGATGGAGTTATGATGAGTAGATTAGGAGTTCTGGTGACCAGCTCCTGACTCCATCATGAGACCCTGGACCTCATCTAGATTGATGGTGCTCGTCAGGGCAACTCTATTGAACCCAAACACGATGGAGTTATGATGAGTAGATTAGGAGTTCTGGTGACCAGCTCCTGACTCCATCATGAGACCCTGGACCTCATCTAGATTGAAGGTGCTCATCAGGGCAACTCTGTTGAGCCCAAACACGATGGAATTATAATGAGTAGATTAGGAGTTCTAGTGACCAACTCCTGACTCCATCATGAGACCCTGGACCTCATCTAGATCGATGGTGTTCGTCAGGGCAAATCTTTTGAGCCCAAACACGATGGGATTATAATTAGTAGATTAGGAGTTCTGGTGACCAACTCCTGACTCCATCATGAGAACTTGGACTTCATCCGGGTCAAAAATAATAATGCAAACCCTAACGTAATTTTAAGTGAATATGCGTTTTTCAGAAAATCGCAGCCAAATAACACTAGACCTTACTCATAGTGTTGTGTTCCTGCCGGTGAGTAAGGTTGCCAGAGCTCAACGAGGGGCGGGAGGGGGTTAGGGTCGGCAACGCGCATGTAACTCCTCCGCGCGTACATAT
The DNA here is from genome assembly GCF_033807575.1 of Cydia pomonella. Lineage (NCBI taxonomy): Eukaryota > Metazoa > Arthropoda > Insecta > Lepidoptera > Tortricidae > Cydia > Cydia pomonella. Next base: position 12,539,624 of record NC_084725.1, on the reverse strand, counting down.
GCGGGCCGTATGCTTGTTTGCCACCGACTTAGTATTAAAAAAAAAGTAACACTGAAAATCCATCAATAAGCGAGTCTGTTAGGCATACTGTAAAAATGAACTTTTATTAAGATTTTCTAATCGCAGTATATAGCACTTCTCGGAACTCCGTAGTTGATTACGATCGCAACGAATGCCTGACAATCGAGCACAGGTCCGTCCTCTAAGCGCGCTCCGCGCGGACTGAGAGCGGGGCGTCGCTGCTGCGTGATTTAACGTGTTTTAAAAAAATATAAATTTACGGCAATGTAGGTCCCATAGTTACGATTTTTTTTTATAGGTTAACATAAAGTTACAGTTTGCTATAATATTATTTTTAAAGCAAAATATGTGTACAATTTGCGGAAATAAAATATAATAAAACCCTGTTTTCGCCAAAAAAATTAAGAAAACTCGGAAGGTATTTTATCAGTTTTTTCAAATGGATCTTCGATTGTTAATCATTCCAGCCCCTCGTACGAGATATGTTGAATCAAATTGTAGTCATTCATGTACCAAATGATTCTTGTTTATAGCAAAATTGAGAACCGAAACGCCACATCTCACTGCAAAATTTGGAAAAGACTCCCAAAAAACCTCATTAAAAAAGAGGTTTAAAAGAGAAAATGAAAATTTGAACTATTGGAGCCCCTAGTTTAGGAAACGATTATTTAAGTACGTTATCAGTTTTTGAATAAATACTAATAGTTACGTCGTAATCTTGAATGAAAAAGGAAGCATTTTACAAAATACGCTCGTCTGTAGGAATAAGGACTCTTAACAGATTATCAAAAATACGTTTCTCAGTCTACGTATTTCTACTTATACTTTCTCATAGGTGTAAACTAGAGTTTCATAATGTATTACATCATGTAATCAGAGCTTACCCCTTATCAATCACCATCCCACAGATCGATTGCTTTCAACGGCATAAAATTGATGGATTTTTGCCACGACTGTACCAGCATTGAGTTCTACCATGCAAGAATCGCCTTTACACGATTCTGATAAAGCTTAAATTTGAATGTAGCTTGTAGGTTGGAGCTATATCGCCCACTAAAGGCCTCACTGAGGCGCCTCTAAGTCGCATCCTAGCAATAATTAAACTATGTAGGTCGCTCGCCCACCACTAAACTCCTAACCAGCGTTGCCAGACCTAACTAAACCCTACTTAATTAAAGAATTGCTCAAAGAACCCGCGAGGCGGGGGTCAACCGGCGCTGGTCGAGTGACCTCCGCACAAGTCGCACAACGCATCTGTTGTTCTTTATTCAATTTAGCTGCGTTTGAATTTGGAATAGAGGTTTTTGAAACAAAGCGGCGTTCATAAATACTGTTCCTATTCAAACGGCTTTTGTCCTGACACCGATATTTTCCGTCAATTATTTCAGTCAAGAAATGATCATATAGGGGAGCCTATTTGAAAGCATCCTACAATTATGATCATATACGCTTAATTTGGTAAAATAGTTCTAATAACACCATCAAAAGTTAATTTAATAACAACAATTTTAAGTAATATAGGTACATCTTCATTTCTATGATAGTATAATTGCGGCCTAAAATACACCGTGTTTTTATTGAATTCCGTTAACTTCGGGGTATCGGTAAGTACGTTTGAGGAAACTAAATGGCATAGTTAATTATCAAAAAAAAAATTTATTTTTATTTTTTTATTTTTGTAAAAAGTAATTAAGTGGCAAATTTATTAACTCATACTAAACACTAAACAATATGTAACGAGGCCCTACGCCAAGTATACACGCTCGTAAGGGCCTTATAAGAAAAAAAAAATTATTATCTCCGAAATGGAATTAATTAGAATGCCGGTGTCTTTGAGAAAGTTACTTAATTTAAGCTCAAGGATACACCCTTGAAATTAACGGAAATAAAAAAAAACACGGTGTATAGACGTGGATTTAAAATATTGTAGAGGCGAACAAAACGAACTCTGCGTGGCATTTGCAAAGTGTGGCAATGTCATCAAGTCATCATTCATGTCAAATTTCTTTGAAAACTTTGATTTATTCAAATCGATGCAAACTTAAACAGCTTATACGGACTCCATATCAGGTGGTTACATTTACATGAACTTTGATTTATTAACTCTTTAAATCGATAAAGTTAAATTTTGCTTATACGGACTCTCAGAAGGTTAAATTTACATGTGTACAATGTTCCGTACCTCTAGTGTAAATATTTTCGACAGCGAAACGTGACGTACGCGTTTGCGTTAAGTGTCATTTTGTATGAGATTTTTGACTTTCCAAAACGTCCCGCTTGGCGCGCTGTTCAAAAACCCATACAAAATGAGACTTAACGCAAACGCGTACGTCAAGTTTCGCTATCGACTAAAATTACACTAGGGGTACCGATTTGTCGCCTTCTTTACAAGCTTTTATTTACTTTCACCTGACCGTTGTCCGTTTGTAATCAAATCTTGCAAGTTAAATTTGACCCACTTCCCGATTTCCGATTGAGCTGAAAATTTGCATACATACGTAAGTCGGGTGATAATGCAATATTATGGTACCATCGAGCTGATCTGATGATGGAGACAAGAGGTGGACATAGTGATAAAACAACGCAACCTAATTGTGTTTGGGGTTTTTAGAATTGGCTCGATGAGTATTAGTTGCCTGTGGAAAGAAAAGTACAGTCAGCGATAAAAGCTTGTACCTAAAATGAAATTTTTGCCAAAAACTTATTCTAACATTAACGTTTTTTTTTCTTTGTTACTAATATAGTCTTGTTGACAAAAATATGGATACCTGGTTTCAGAAATAAATATTGTCATTTCATTTGTCATTGTAAATGTCATACAGTCAGCTTGGTCTGACTTTAATTCCCAATTAACATTTTTTTATTAAAAGTGTACTCTGAATGAATATCACGTGTTACATGACGTTACTAAATTACGACGTTCATAGCCATCAGCTCTAATTGAAAATAATTGAATTGAATACCTACCGCCATTTAGATGATTTGGATCAGACATTCATTCTTTTTCAATGTTGTCTCCATATACAGTACCGGGCTATATATCATCTCCATGTTTTTACGGTAGAACTTTTTTTAAATATTTGTAAGTGATTTCCACTTCACTACTTTAGGTAGTCTATAGTAGTTAGTAAAAGCAAAAACCGGCCAAACTTCATAACCGGTTTCGGTTATACCCGAAAAATAACCGGTTATTTTCGACAAAAATGATAAATTTACAATCAAGTAATTAAAAAAATACGACAATAAAGGTACAGTACCTGTTAGGAAATGTGACTATACGTCTTCGTTTTTTTATAACACAAAATACAGTAAAAGTGAAAATATGACCACGTGATACAGTCAAGTGTAAAAATATGGGTGTACACATCTTACTCAAAAATATGTCCCATAGCATCTTATTCCAGTGTAATAAGAGCGTAGTACCATATTTATGAGACAATTCTTTCGATACATATTTTTGCACTTGACTGTACAATATTTTATCAATTAAAATATTTTATAAATAAAGGAAATAAATTTCGTCTATTTTCGTTATTAAGTACACGAATGACAAAAAATATAGTCACAGCCGTCGAATCCAAAAAATATTATAAATATATTTATAATTATAAATAATAAATATTATAGGACATTATTACACAAATTAATGTCCCACAGTAAGCTCAATAAGGCTTGTGTTGAGGGTACTTAGACAACGATATATATAATATATAAATATTTATAAATACTTAAATACATAGACAACACCCATAACTCAGGAACAAATATCCATGCTAATCACACGAATAAATGCCCTTACCAAGATTTGAACCCGGGACCATCAGCTTCGTAGGCAGGGTCACTACCCACTAGGCCAAACCGGTCGTCAATATGTATTGTTTATCCTATACATCATACAAAAAAATACAAAGGTGATTTATATTATTGGCCGGTACCGGTATTGTAGCGATTAGGTACATAAGTAATTTGAAACGGCCAAAAAAAATATGCCAAGTGACATACGTAATTTTTTTTAAACTACGTCGGTAGCAAACAAGCGTACGGCCTGCCTGATGGTAAGCAGTCTCCGTAGCCTATGTACGCCTGCAACTCCAGAGGAGGAAGAGGAGAGGAGGTTTCTTACGTTTTGTGTTTTACAAGTCACACATAATCCAAAAACTGCACACATAAACTTAAAGTTACTATTGTTACATATTTTTTGCCCTTTGTTGTAACCTGGTTTCATGAGACTTACGATCAACGCCGACCTTGCTTATTGACAAAAAATTAAAAAAAGCTATATTCCCGAACGCTAGCATGCTATCAGAGCCCCTAGTGTACATTTATTCGATAGATTGTATGGGATTTTGAGTTTCCAAAACGTCCCACTTGGCGCGCTGTTTCTAAACGGTGGGGCGGGTTTAGGGTCAGCAACGCGCATGTAACTCCTCTGGAGTTGCAGGCGTACATAGGCTACGGAGACTGCTTACCATCAGGCAGGCCGTATGTTTGTTTGCTACCGACGTAGTTTAGAAAAAAATAACGTATGTCACTTGGCATATTTTTTTGGCCGTTTCAAATTACGTATGTACCTAATCGCTACAATACCGGTACCGGCCAATAATATAAATCACCTTTGTATTTTTTTGTATGATGTATAGGATAAACAATACATATTTTGACGACCGGTTTGGCCTAGTGGGGTTCAAATCCAGGTAAGGGCATTTATTCGTGTGATTAGCATGGATATTTGTTCCTGAGTTATGGGTGTTGTCTATGTATTTAAGCTTGCTTGCTTACCATCAGGCGGGCCGTATGCTTGTTTGCCACCGACGTAGTATTAAAAAAAACCCATACAAAATGAGACTTAACGTTAACGCGTACGTCACATTTCGCTATCGAATAAATTTACACTAGGGGTACAGACCATTTCACGTAGTGTTTTGAAAATGTAATTATTTTCTGTCTAGTTTAAGCCTAACTTGATAATACCAAGGTAGTTAGTTATGTATGTATATTGTAAGTCAAATTAGCACGAGGAAAACTCTTTTTTAATGCTAATGAGCTGTTATCACGATAAGGAGTGTTTTTATTCTTTATAGTTATTGAGCAACATTATTGTGCCTATTTCGTTGCTTAGTTAGGCAATTCTTGTTACTACAGACTAAAATATACTAAAGCCTTCAGCACAGGAAGTGTAAGCGTCGCGTACGCGTATCGTAAAAACGTTTCGAGTACGAGACACGTAGAGTTCTGTACCCCTAGTGTAAATAAATTCGATTTTGAAACGTGACGCACGCGTTTGCGTTTAGTCTCATTTTGTATTGGATTTAGAAAGAGCGCGCCAAGCGGGACGTTTTGGAAACTCAAAATCCTATACAAAATGAGACTTAACGCAAACGCGTTCGTCACGTTATGATGTCGATAAAATTTACACTAGGGGTACTGGGCACCAAGCGTCGCGTAAGCGTAAACGTTTTTTAACTGAAATCTAATTAGTTATGTAGTTGGGTATACAGTATGGGATTCTTCAAAAAAGGAGTGTACAGGTATTTAAAGGCTCAGCAATGCGTTTGTAACACCTCTGGAGTTGCAGGCGTCCATAGGCTACGGTGACTGCTTACCATCAGACATGACGTATGCTTGTTTGCCAGCGACGTGGTATAAAGTTGAAATCATGGTGTCGCTGGCGTCAGATGACTTCGGCGGATGTATTGACGATCTTACTTTCTCGTCAGATAAAGAAGATTTTTTATTGTTTGATTATGTCAGGAGTTTTGTTTTTTACGCCTGTATTACGCTACGCCTGTCGTAATGGCGACAGAAATCTCATACGCTATTACGCTACGGCAACGCGTCGTGTGCGGTGTTGTTTGAAGTTGTTCGTGCGCGGTCGTCCTACGCGCGTGTTACGATACGGTTTACTTGTCACTTACCCTTACGCTCTGTGTGCTGAGGGCCTAAGGTTTCTTTAGGTAGATGCAAATTTAATTTAAGCCGTTACTTGGAAATGAAAAGCAAAAAAGAGCATTCCGAGTATCTTGGATTGTTGCGTTACACAACACACTTAATGGGCACAAAAAATCTTTTTTGCATTACAAATCGCCAATATTATTAGTCATATTGATGACCTGTCTAGAGAATTTGAAATGACGGTGTATTGTCAAAGATAACTTTGTTGCCACGTAAATTTACTGCCATTTTTCGACACATGCTTAAAACTTTTAGAACGGTATTTGACTTTGATCCTTATTCTTTCACTGATATGTGTTAAATTGTTAAATATCAAAAAGTGGCGCCATCTTACCGGGCACAACCTAAAGGTTATAGCACCATCGCTGGCAACGATGTCTCTCGTATTGTTGCTACGAAGTTTTCTTTGACAATCCACGTCTATTTCAAATTCTCTTTGGTTGGTAGTAGTGAGCCTGCCTATGAAGCCGATGGTCCCGGATTCGAATCCTGGTAACGGCGTTTATTCGTGTGATGAACACTGTTATTTATTCCTGAGTCCACAAGCCTAGTTGACTTTACCGTGGAACATTATTATGTCCTATAATATTTATTTATCATATATAAAAGTTACGAATTGAAAAAACACAAATTTTATTCGCATGTTTGTGACGAAGCGGAAAAATATCTTATTAAACCATTTTGATCTTTAGTTTGAATTGCAATCAAATTACGATTAAAAATACAAAAAAAAAAATTAAGAAAATGCTTAAAACCTTCCCAAGCTGTGATTTGACTTTCTTAGTATAAATACAAAAGGCATTAAAGTTAGTTAAGACGTTTTCGAGCGAGGCACTGTCCCTTCACCGGTCCCCCATAATCTGGGTCAGCTGATCCGATCGGTCGACACGGTCTGAATGATTTCTTTTGTTTCGAATGAATCCTGTTCGTCACGCTTCAAATCATACATACATATATTTGCATCAAAAAGGGGTAGGCTAGTAAAACTTTTGCCGACTTAGATGGAACGGAAATGACGCGCTTTTTACTTGACTACGTAAAGCTTATAAAGGTTACGGCTTTAACAGTGTACGTGTGTGTGATATGACATTTAAATCGATTTGTTTTTTGTTTGAACTAGAAGACAAGTGATAGTCCAATGTGATGTCTAGTGCATGGCTCGGAAACCGGTTAATTTCCAAACCGTTATCATGTACTTGGCACAAAACCTTTGAATTTCGGTTTCGTTTGTAAAACGGTTATTTTAAATCGGGGTTTAGGAGAACATTTCCATAAAGTTCTTGTCATATTAACCGGTTTAGAACAATAAAAATCGGTTTCGTTTGTGAGTGTCTTTGTTTCCGCGGCACACCAGCGGGCCAGACGGCCGTCTTGTCGCTCGTCGAATAAACCGGTTTATTTAGGTTACAATAAAGTTCTTAAAACGTTCGCGTTCTTATGAAAGTTCGGAGTTAATCCAAAATAAACCGGTATTTATCGCTATTTTTAAAACCGGTTCCAAGCCTTGGTCTAGTGTCATAAGTATTGAATTCTGAAATAATACATGATTGCGTAAATTATTTGCGTAAAACTGTCAAAATTATAAATATATTATGTCTCTTTCTAACTAATCTAAATATCAAAGTGTCAGATAAGGGTAGAGGATAAATTATACGGCTTGTACAAAGTTTATGAATAACGGCTTTATTTAGTTTTACGTCGCTTTTCGTGTTTGAAACTTCCGTTCGAAATAATCATACTGTGACATGGAAGGGGAGCGAAGTGCCATTTTGTAACAATAATTAGTGCTGTTAGTTAAGCCAATTTGACATTTAAAAAGGCAACAGTTTGGCCTTTAGAAAGGTCAGATTGACTTTAGTCTATGCTCTATTTTACCGTACAGGTGTCGAAAGCGGTATGGGTCAGCGAATTTCTATAGGTGGGCTTAACGAAATATCAGCTGAGATCCTTATCAAATTTCAGAATTTAGGTGAATTTCTCGCGGGAGCGATAAGGACAACTGCAGCTTAGGCGAAAATTCAAATTTTCCTCCTCCAAAACTTAACCAATCGTAATGAAATTTTGGGAAAGGAATGATAAATAAATTTTTGGGATCGTTTTGAATTTTGCGTTCATCGTTGTGCGTAAAAAACGTACGGCGAATGCGCCGTAGTATGAATTTTTTTATGAGTTCAAATTACCAGGACTTGTACCGATTACAAATACATTTATTTGGCCGTTTTAAGCGCTGTTTGAAGTAACCTAGATTATATAGAAACAAGAATATGACAAAAAAAACATACAGACACAGGTATTGGTAATTTGAACTCATACAAAAAATATCCATCTAGAGCGATGCTCCATTTGGCTTGGAAGATCTATATTTGTTGGTTTATATAAATTATGGAAGCGTATTCTGATTTTTCAAATTTCCGATAAAGTTATCTGTCGGATATATATAGCACGCTCCCTTTCTTCCACATGTAAGAAGAAAAAGAGAGTGTCATATTTATCTCACAGACAACTTTATCCGATGATCGAAAAAAAAAACCTTAAAGGAGTAGGAAAAACACTTCGTATAAGAGGAAAATTGAATAAATGGTAGATTTCTAAACCTGCCGAAATCGAAACTTCAGTCGGACACTAACGGCCGAAACACATTTTTTATGCCGAAGCCTGCCGAAACCAAAGCTTCGGTAGGACTATAAACGTTACTTACTGGCTTTCTATCATACATATTTACAAGCTTTTATTTCGTTTCACCCGTCCCGTTGTCTGTCTGTCTGTAATCAAATCTTGAAAGTTAAATTTGACCCTTTTCCCAGTTTCCGGCTGTCAGCTGACAATTTGCATACATAAGTCACGTGACAATGCAATATTATGGTACCATCGAGCTGACCTGATGACGGAGACAGGAGGTAGCCATAGGAACTCTGTGATAAAACAACGCAATCTAATTGTGGTTGGAGTTGTTAGAATGTCTCGATGAGTATTAGTTGCCTGTGGAAAAAAAGTAGAGTCAGCGATAAAAGCTTGTGCCTAAAATTAAATTTTTGCCAAAAACTTATTAAACATGAAATTTAGTACAACTCTTTGCCCGAAAACTTACTAATATTACTATCCCAGTTAATACTTTGGAATGCACTAGTTTTAAACTAATGAATGTCTCTTTAACAAGGCTTACGGGCGATCCGTTACCACAATACAATAGACTGCAGATGTCACGTCTACTCGTCTTCTCATCGCCACATTTCTATTATCAGCTACATTGTAATTTCAACTCCATTCCCCAGGTAACAAGGTTGATTTTGAAAAGAGAACAGTGATGAAGATACGACAATTTGTAAAATGCTGAGAAAACGGGCCAGTCTTTCATCCTAATGACAAATGTTTCACTCGTCTGTCATTTGTCAGTTCTAGTCGAGAACGAGATTCATAATGTTCGTTGAAAATACGGTTTAACGCTTGTTTTTGAATGAATTGATGATGTCAAAAGTCGCAAACGTTAAAAATAATATTATTTCGCGAGATAGATCTACTTAATGACGTAAATTATATTTAATATGTTTTTTTTTGCATAATACAGTTAACAACCCTATTGGACTTACACCCTATTGACGCTGTTTGCGTGCTTGCGTGTTTTTTTCTGTTCGTTCGTTGCTGTAATGTTATTTTTGCGAAAATTAATGACTTTTAATTTTTTTAATTTCTAATACGTAAATTTTATTCGATAATATTTTCTGCAAATTGCAGAATGTCATAAAATGGCAAATACTTTAACGAAGGAGATTAATTCAGACCATTTTTCTCACGTCCCATCTTTGAATTTCGTCGGGATATCCTATAACTACTTACTTATTATGTACCTGAAGTTCTAAACGTTTAGTTTTCAACGGATTTGAAAAAAATATTTTTTCAGTCCCGAGCTAGTATCGATCTGAAACTTTACACAAATCTTCTTTGTAGACCCAAAAATCATAACAAAAATTATCAATTTCTTATAACTACTTACTACTTACGTCTAGAGGGCCGAATATTGACTTTGCCGAAAACGAATATACCGCCGAATGTTCGGTCCGATCTTGCGGAACCGAATATCTGGGGCAATATTTTCGGTTCATACATATCGTCCATCGATTCTTATACATTATAAATCATCCGGAAACGTCATAACTATAATCTCAGCTAGAAATAAACCGCTCCCCAGAAGCATTTAGGTTTCGTAAAAGATAAAGTACTCGCGAACAAATCTACAGTCGTCTAATGACCTTAAGAGGAAAGGGGCCGTTTCTCCATACAAACGTAGTCCCCATTTTCCTCCCTGGATATTGACATTATGGAAAATATTTTTACACAATTTGATGTATATTAACCATCGCTACGCTACGTTTGGCTTTTTTTTGATTTTTGATTATTGTAAGAATTAGGAGCGAAAAACAGATTTCATACAAATTTTTAAATGCTTCTAACTCTTAGAATAATTTAAAATTCGAAAAAAGTCTAAAGGGGCATAGCTGTGGTTGATATACAACAAATCGTGTCAATATATTTTCAATAATGTTCATATCCAGAGATGAAAATGAGGACAACGTTTGTATAAAAATGTGATTTCACGCGGGTCCTCCACTTTCGTCCTTTGGATAGGTAGGTAGGTCCTAGCATTGATTCAGACCCGGGTACGTCCTTAAACTACGTCCAAAAGAGAGATATGTGCATTGTGAATGTCATCTCGCTCTGTGTGGTAGGGCACAGCACAGCGGATGTCATTCCAGATCTAGAGCAGAGCCCAACTGGGGAACTACCTCCACCTTACAGAAAACCGCAGCCAAATAACACTAGACCCTACTCATAGTGTTGTGTTCCTGCAGGCGTACATAGGCTACGGAGACTGCCTACCATCACGCGGGCCATATAAATATAAATAAATATTATAGGACATTATTACACAAATTGACTAAGCCCCTCAGTAAGCTCAATAAGGCTTGTGTTGTAGGTACAGTCAGCGTCAAATACTTCGCAGCAGTCAAAGTGGCCAAATAGTTCGGTACACCATACTAAATATATGGTGTACCGAACTATTTGGCTACTTTGACTGCTACGAAGTATTTGACGCTGACTGTACCTAGACAACGATATATATAATGTATTATAATTATAAATACTTAAATACATATAAACACCCATGACTCAGAAACAAATATCCGTGTTCATCACACAAATATATGCTCTTACCAGGATTTGAACCCAGGACCATCGGCTTCATAGGCAGGGTCACTACCCACTAGGCCAGACCGGTCGTCGAATGCTTGTTTGCCACCGACGTAGTATAAAAAAAATCATAGGTACATTTTACAGTGTTAAATGTTAAATCTGTAGGTTGATACATTTTCATGTAAAATGTTGCCAAGGCGAGACCATATGGCTCGCACTGATAAAAAGTTATCTGATCTCATGTTTAGCCAAGCTTCTAACCAGGTCCAGATTGAGTCAGTATTATGGTACTTCCTATGGTATTATGGTGTCCTTTTGGACCCGGGTATGTCCTTAAACTACGTCCACAAGAGAGGTATGGGCATTGTGAATGTCATCTCGCTCTGTGTGGTAGGGCACAGCACAGCGAATGTCATTCCAGATCTAGAGCAGAGCCCAACTGGGGAAGTACCTCCACCTTACAGAAAATCGCAGCCAAATAACACTAGACCCTACTCATAGTGTTGTGTTCCTGCCGGTGAGTAAGGTTGCCAGAGCTCAACGAGGGTGGGAGGGGGTTAGGGTCGGCAACGCGCATGTAACTCCTCCTCCTCCTATGTACTAGGCTACGGATACTGCTTACCATCAGGCAGGCCGTATGCTTGTTTGCCACCGACGTAGTATAAAAAAAAAAAACTTAGGATTTAGAGGGCCCCTTCTCCATCTTCAAACCATTGCTAGGTTGCCTGGGCCCCATGGCCCGAGCCTTGTGAACCTAGGTGGAAATCCGGCCCTGCCTCTAACTATACCCTAACTCTACAAGCCCTAACTTTACAAACTCTAAATCTTAGTCAAAATTTGTGGCTTAGAAAAAATTCGGCTGAATACGAACATTTAAAAACTTGCCGAATATGCCGAATAGCTAATAATTACCGCATAGATATTTGGCCCATCTCTACTTGCGTCTGACAACCATACTAGTTCGATTATTTCAAGCGGGCTTATGAAATTAAGAAAATGCTGTTTAAAAATACATATTATCCCTATTGTACGCTTTTTTATTATTTTTCAAACACTGAACTTAGTTAAAAGTTCATCTGAAAGTAGAAGCTTTTAATTACCAAATTTACAAAAATACAATTGAATAGGTCTTACAAAATTCTCGACAAGATACCAATTCCAATTTACTTAATAAGGAACAGAAACGCTGATAAAACAACCGACGTAAAACTTAAAATATTATTTTCTGTAAGTAGGTACAAAAAAAAAGTATTTTCCTATTATTTTTATTGAATTTTATTATAAAACACGTAATAAAATGTCGGTATCCACTTTTTTGTACAGTTTTTTTGTAAGTAGACCGACGTAAAACTTAAAATATTATTTTCTGTAAGTAGGTACAAAAAAAAAAGTATTTTCCTATTATTTTTATTGAATTTTATTATAAAACACGTAATAAAATGTCGGTATCCACTTTTTTGTACAGTTTTTTTGTAAGTAGATTTTTCTAAGATTACTATTAGCTATTCTCCGCATAGACAAACTGTAGACCAATATGACAATAGGTCATAAAGCTGTTCCTAGATATGGTCATGTTTAGGTACTGAAATTAAACTTAAGATTTTATTTTATTTCTAGCCAATTGAACGGATGCAATTAATCATCTTGGCAGATTAACAGAGGAATCATTTTTTTCTTTTTTTTTTATAATTCGATTGTTTTCTCGGTGACCTCTATCTTATTATAAATTAAGAAACTAGTTACCTACATACGTTGTAAAATTAAAGACAAATTGTTAAAAATTCAACGTCGTTCTACTTATAGCGAATAATATCTAATAAGATTCCTATTAGAACATTTAATGATTCTCAGAGAACAAAGACACAAAAGCAGATTTTGCGTGATTTTCCCCCTCTTCGTAAATTGAATTATTTTACTTTCCCATCTAAATAAAATTCCGAAACAAAAGAAAGCCAAAATGTGTTTTTGTCTTTTCCGCGGCGCAACTGGCTGTTCCCATGACGGTTTTAATAAATTTACGATCGTAACAACGGTTTTTTTTTAAACTTACGCGATCCAATAAATTTTAACATTACAAAAGCTTTCGAACATCAAAATTAACGAAGTATATCGACCAAACTATAAAAATAAGAATTCAGTGCAAAAACAGCAATGAAAACTTCGCACAAAAAGCTCTAAGCCGATCGATTGTTTTAATCAAAACTTACGTCTCAAGCCGGATCCAGGTCCATCGGTCGTGGGGAAAAAACAAAAAAAAACACAAAACTGAAAATCACTGGTCGCGAACGGTTTTCGGGATAAAAATCATAGGAGTTTAAACAGACGTGCGTTCAATACGCTGCGGGTTGGCTACTGATCTAATTTCAAAACGACGAACGAACAGCTCTTGAAAGTGACGTAACGCGGCCGCCATGTTGCCCCGCACCCCGCCCCCGGCCGCGCCTAGCTTCCGATTTAAGCAAAAACTGCACTATTATTTTTAATCAATCTAGTTCCGTTCGTACTAAAATTCTCGTGTAGAATTGATACAAGGCGTTCGCCCTGAAAGCAATTACTTAGGGTAGTTTAGTATGTCGCTGTTTCAATTAAGTCGTTCGAATTAAGCAGTAAAACTAAGGTTGGTTGCGCTGTTGTTTAATTTAGTTAATGTACTACCTACGTGAGAATAGATAGAGAATTGTTGTTTAGCAATAAAATAACTATAAGTAATACGAAAAAATATTTGGGTTGGTAAATTCCATTTAACACAATTAATCTACTTATATATTTACGAATACGATTTTTTTTGGAATTTACAGAAAACCTAAATGATTTATGATTTCGTGTTTCTGATGATAATTTATGGCCCTTTTTTCGTACTAATTCGGGCTATAGGATTCAAGTACTTCAAGCTTTTAAACTTTTATAGAAGAAAAGCAAAGCTTTTTAGAAGTTTTATTTTTTCTTGCTCTAAGTAGGAGTGATAAAAAACTTTGCTCTCGAGTTTATCGCACGATTGGCTTTTTAGCTCTACAAAGCCGATCATTTTACTTTGTTTTGATGAAAATAACGTTTAGTGTTGACTATGTTAGGATAGGAGTATAGTTATTTTAAAGAGTGATAAAAAATTATTAGATTTGCCTGCCAATACTCATCAAAAACGTATATGGCATATTAAAAATGCTTTTATTTAATGATTACCACTATATTCAAAATATTTGTATAGGCACACATATATATATGTGCCTAAATGATAAACAGTTGATTATTTATAAAACATTCGAAAAATATTTTTTGTGGTCCGTACAAAACTTTGTTCACGGAGCACTAATGGGATCGGATCGGTCTTGCAAAACGGTTGTTTTTTTTTGCTTTTTTCGGTCTCCTGCAAACCAATGTAAGTGGCTTATGGCACAAACATATTCTCACCTGTCGTTTTGTTAATTTCTTTGCTCTACCTCTGAAAAAGTAAGATATGAAACGAGATTTGATATAAGTTAATTTCCTGTACGTCACGCTCATATAAATAAATGAAAAGTTAATACTTAATCGTGACGTTCCGGAAATAACAAAATAGGATATTTTTTAAATATCTAAATCGATAGTGTAGAGTGTAAATATTGTATATGTCAAAATTAAATATCCAGTCGATAGAAATTGAATCAATAGGTATTGAACCAGCGTGGGAACTACTTTATAAGTATATCAATAAATATTATAAGACATTACTACACAAATTGACTAAGTCCCACCGTAAGCTCAATAAGACTTGTGTTGTGAGTACTTAGACAACAATATATTTAATATATAAGTACTTAAATTCATAGAAAACGCCCAGGAACAAACATTCGTGCTCATCACACTTCCCTTACCAGGATTTGAACCCGGAACCATCGGCTTCTTAGGCAGGGTCACTACCCACTAGGCCAGACAGGTGATCACTTAACAACTTAAACGGTATAAAACAAGATGGATCGACGAATATCTATGGAAATTGAAATTATAAGATATACAATATAAAACCTGGCTTTATCTTCAGGAAAAGTCAATTTGTAGAATATCAACCTGATATTTAAATAACTATTCAAGACTTGCGCTCCATAAAGCAAACCCGTTTAATTCCGCCCTTCATCCCTCAGCGTTAATGAGATTATATCAACGGATTTCATATTATTTTTGCACCCGCACGGGCTTATTTTACACGAAACGGTTGCGTTACGGCAATCGTCTTAGTAACTTATGAACTCTTGATCGTGCCGCTCGACGCCAGGCGGCGCGAGCGGTGGTAAACGCGCACGATCAAAATGTATAGAAATGAATGAATCTGTTTTGGACGATAGCGGCGGACGCTTGCCGCGCCGCCCGCCGCTCCGCTCACCGCACCGCGCGCCGCGTGCATGCAGCCCTCGGCCTTAAAAATAAGTTTACAGTACATATGGTGCAACTTTCCCGCACGCGTGCGGAATGAGCACTTTCCGTGCATATGTCGAAACTTTAAAGAGTCATATGTACTGTAAAACGTTGTACGATACACGTGCGAATAGGTAATTCGCAACTCGTGTCGATTTAAAACACTCCCTTCGGTCGTGTTTTAATTTATTACCACTCGTTGCGAATTTCCTATTTTCTTCACTTTTATCGTAAATAACTATTTTCTACTCGTCGTCTGAGCAATTGTCGAATTAAGAATTCGTATACAAAACTATAATTATAGTTAAAAATCAACAACAAAATAAAAATCGGCCCAGACTCAAAACCAAGAAGATAAAATTATTTTTCTATTCGTCGACTGTCATGCTTGAATTATGATTTCGTATACGAGTACCAAACTATAATTGCGTGTGTCTGTTGCGCGATTATATCTTTTGTACTACATTTTTGGCAACTAATTATTTAGGTTTTATAATAAAAAAAAAAGTGTTATTTTTAGATGACTCGTAGAAAAAGTATTGTATACAATAGTGATATAATCAAGCTTTTCAATCTCGTACCTTACTTAGGCAACACAGCAAACTATGCTTGCACACGGTACTCGACTGAAAAGCTCATAATCATAGCAAACTTCACGCAATTACATTCCGTATTGGGCAGGCAAAACATCTTGTAGGCCAACTAGGGAACCACCACCATCACAATCCCCAACATAACGTTATCCAGTAAAGGATTTGTATAGGCAAGATGCAAGCACACTTTGCTCGTCCTTAGAGTTGGTCAAAGGCGCCTAGTCTTTCAAAGATAGCATACACCAGAGAATTTGGGGCGGGTACCGCCGTGGCCGGGACGTTAGCCGCGTAAGGTGAAGACGCTGGTCCAATTTCCGCGTCGGCCACCTGTGGACTTGGGAACTTTTTCTTTAGTGTATAATATCTATTTCGGTTTATAATCTTGTAAACCGAACCGATGTTGTTGATTATGATATTTTAGAACCGAAGTGCTGGTATTTATAATTTCTTTATTCTACCCCATTTCAAATATTGCGCAAGTCAAAGTTGTGTCCAATTAGTACAGTCATTATATCCAAAAAACCGACCGTACCCGTGAATAATCAGTTCTTGGATTTTTTTTTCGTAGGTCCCTCGGGGGGTCACTGTGATAGATAGATAGATAATCCGTTTATTTGTTTGCCACAATTTTTGTTTGTTTTGTTTGTTTGTTTGTGAGTGTAAATTCAAAAAGTAGACTGAATCAGGCTCCTGTTTATATTCGAAAAACGGTTTTTCTTGAATAACTCGGTCATTTATGATTTTACAGTAAAACCGTGAGGACAAAAATTGTAGGAAATTTGATTTTCTACAAGTTTGGTCCCACAATATTTCTTCTAAGATCGATATTTTGGAAATTAAACCTGAAAAACGCGACAAATTCAAAATATTATCATTATCTCCTATGTTCCACGTTTTACGGCATGAATGAAGAGAAACAAAGTTGTAGAGAATCAAATTATGAACAATTTTGGTTCCCACCTTTTTTCCCCCAAAATCGATATTTTGGAAATTAAACTTATTTTATGAATTACCCATTAATTAATTACAACTTATTAATTGCCCATTTCATGGCGTAAAACGTGGAACATAGGAGATAATGATAATATTTTGAATTTGTCGCGTTTTTCAGGTTTAATTTCCAAAATATCGATCCTAGAAGAAAAATTGTAAGGACCAAACTTGTAGAGAATCAAATCTCCTACA
This sequence comes from Cydia pomonella, assembly GCF_033807575.1. Classification (NCBI taxonomy): domain Eukaryota; kingdom Metazoa; phylum Arthropoda; class Insecta; order Lepidoptera; family Tortricidae; genus Cydia; species Cydia pomonella. Next base: position 12,522,294 of record NC_084725.1, on the reverse strand, counting down.
TTTTTTGTTCTCACGGTTTTACTGTAAAATCAAAAATGGCCGAGTTATTCAAGAAAAACCGTTTTTTTGGAAAAAACATTTTTCGAATATACACAGGAGCCTGATTCGGTCTACTTTTTGAAATTACACTCCCAGTGACCCCCCCCCCCCCCGAGGGACCTACGAAAGAAAAATCCAAGAACTGATTATTCACGGGTAGGGACTACTAAATTATTGTTTGAGAAAGTGAATGTTAATCTTAAATATTACACTAACGTCAAAAATATGCAACAGAGCGGAAAACCCCGTTTATATAAAAATATACATTCTCTTAGTTCATTTTATTATAAACATTGAATCATACGGTTATTTTAGATACGGTGTTAAAGCGGAAGAAACAAATAATTTCACGAATTTAGCTCAAGAGTTACGGAAATTTTATTAATAATTGCGTTATCGTCTTATCAAGTGGGTTTTTTGTGTTCCGGGAAGTATGGGTCAAATGATAAACTTAGAATATTATTAATGACTAACGAGCTTGGCATCGGATCAAAACTATAATCTTCTGATCTGACGTCCGGAAGTTATTTCAATAGAAAAATTTGATTTGTCTATGCGAAAATATATTTCCGTTTCGTCACAACACAGATTAGAAAGAAAGTCATATTTAAGCATTTTGAGACCCCAAAACAAATATAGTTTTTATTTAACAATTAATAACTGTACCTCTAGTGTAAATTTATTCGACAGAGAAACGTGACGTACGCGTTTGCGTTAAGTCTCATTTTGTATGGGATTTTGAGTTTCCAAAACGTCCCGCTTGGCGCGCTGTTTCTAAATCCCATACTAAATGAGACTTAACGCAAACACGTACGTCAGGTTTCGCTATCGAATAAATTTACACTGGGGTTATACTGGTGTCGTGAATACATGTTAGTATGTACATAAAGTACTTAAGGATAGGAGAGGAGAAAGAGCCCAAGGGACGCATTTATGCGTTAGAGGGAGCAAGTGATATTGCTATCTCATTCCACCGCATAGCTGCGTCCCTTGGACTGGCCTACGCTGGGCCATCTTGTAGAGGAGCCCATAGATTAATGTTCTTGCTAACTTCAATAATCAATCAAAATCAATTTAAGCATGTATTTTAAAAATGTGAGCGTAAATAGTTCAAATAATTTAAAAAAAATCGTTTACCGTAAAGTAGTCGTGTCGTACTGTCCCAAAACCCTCTAAAAGATCATTAGGACGATAGCCATTGTTCGGGTGACAGCAAATTGAACGCGAGACGAGCCGGGTTAACTCGGCTGAAAATCTGAATAAATCTGAATAAATGTCAAACGGTTTGCCGACGGAGTGATGGAAATGTGAAGCTTATTGAGAGATTTTCCATTATATTTGCAAAGAAATTGATTGCAGCTAATAGATGTTTTACATACAAAACTTCTAATTGCTATATTTTCTGTATATTAATAATTAATAGCTCAGGATATTTCTTATTAATTCATGGGAAAGTGCTAATTTAAGTGGTATAAGGGAGAAACGAAATTAAGGTGCAATTAAACCAAAAAAAAATGATGTCCTTGCTGAAAAATTTCGTCCGGACAGGGGGCCGATTTTTGAATTTAGAGTGCTCGATTTCGTGTAATTCCCTTCAATTTATCTCCACTACTAGGCATTTAAATTCTACTAATATAATTGAAAACGAGTGGTCAATACCACTAGATTCCCAATTTCTATTGCTCGTATTTCTAAAATATCAATTCGCCGTTTTCCACAGATTTTCAAATGACGAATTCGAGCGTTCGAAATTCAAAAATCAGGTCCAGGTCGTTTCAAAAACCTGCCACGAATGGAGTGAACGAAACTTTTACTGTATGAGTGACAGTCATGTGTAAACAGTCAGAGCCGCCATTTTATTGGTTGTAATACACACAGATATTTTCATTCAGTCATTCGTTCCAGTCATGCCAGCTCTTCTGAATGGACCTGTACATATTTCTGTAAAAACAGGCCAAGTGCGAATCACTCGCGCACGAAGGGTTCCGTACCATTATACGTACTTACGTACCATATATCTATAAAAACGGCAAAAAAATCACGTTACATTTTTTTTTTCTTTATATAACAACAAATACATAGTGGCAACAGCATCATCAATGAAAATTTCAACCGTCTAACTATCATGGTTCATGATATACAGACATGGTGGCAGACGGACGGATGGACGGACCGACAGCGGAGTTTCAGTAATAGGGTCTCGTTGTACAAAGCCCCCTTAGGCCCCCCTTAACCCCTTTAGGTACGGAGCCCTAAAAATCCACACTGTCATTTTAACCTGCACGATACTCTTCAAAACCCTTAAAATTGTGTCAAACGCTAGTTCCCGCTTAGGAAGTACAAATTTGCTTGCACTAAATAGTCCAGTATAACCTGATCCCCAGTTTAAAGGGGGTTACCACGGGAAAGGGACCAGGGTATTCTGGCGGAATGTAATGAGGATGTTGCAAGGATCTTGAGGTCACGTCGACAGCGGATGAAACAAGTGAAAAGTGCTGGAAAATGGAATTTGAATTTGGAGGAAAAAGTAACGGTCGATTTTATATTTAAGTACCTACTCAAAAGTAGGGTAGGTAGATGGTTACATAAGAAAGAACGTAGTTAGTTTTAAAGCAATTTTAATAGTACATTACGATACAATTGCGAAAAATAGGAAATTCGAAACGAGTGGCGATAAATTAAAACACGACCGAAGGGAGTGTTTTAAATCGACACGAGTTGCGAATTACCTATTCGCACATGTATCGTACAACGTTTTACAGTACATGTACATATGGCCCTTTAAATGTTCGACACAGTAACTTAATATGCGACCGAAGGGAGTGTTTTAAATCGGCACGAATTGCGAAATACCTTTTCGCATGTGTATTGTACACCGTTTTACAGTACATATGGCCCTTTAAAATTTCGGGCGGTAAATTACTGTCATATGTATTCAAAATATATTTACAGTACATCTGGTGCTACTTTACCGCCCAAGTGCAGTAACTAGCACTATACGGGCGTTGGTCGACATTTATTCAATTCAATTCAATTAAAAAAAAATATTTCAGACTAATGCCCATAAATAATCACAGAAAATAATAACATATTCAAATAAATAAATAAATAAATACAATACATTACAATAAAATTACACACTATGTCAAAAGCAAGAAAATTAAAAAGAAATACATAACATAATAGATTAAAATTACAATACATAACATTAAAATTACAATTATTATTTCTGTCTAAACAATTACAATCCAACCCATATCCTGTACGCTTTTTTCACAAAACATTTAACAAAAAATCACCGTATTTCTTCAAAGCTCAAACACACCGCAGCACTACAAAGTAGCAGTTCTAAATCGGTCGTTTCTTGGAACGCTAAAAAATCTTTACTACCCCGGCCACTGGCCTCGTAAACCACGTTTTGGACTAGTACCAATGCATTAGCTCTAGGCATAAACTAGTTTTAAAAATTATGTTTCTCTGAAAGAGGAAAATCTAAGGAAAAACTTCAAGATGGGTCAAAAACAGGCGGTAAGAAACATTATCAAAGTTAACGATTTAGGTCCATTTTTCTATGGCTTTAATCGTGCAAAGTTTAAGAATTGTCTCCTTGACAGTTTTTTTTTTAATAAAGTCAATCGATCTTGATTTTCCTCGAGGATCAAATGTCTATATAGGACTCATGGCATTTAAGCAACACAAAGGTCAGAAATGAGAGTTAAAGTCTGATGCTCGCACTCGACGATTGAAACGCCTCTAACAAGATGATATCGTAATGTGACATTACATTACATTAGTCTGTCCTAAATGTATGGAAGATCAAGAAATTTGCTATTTTGACCCTGAAATATTGCGTATATGTATATAGTTGTCTCACAATTTATTTTTCAATAAAATGCACAGAATCGAATGGTATCATTTTCTTTTTTAAAGTAAAAAAAAAATTAGTCTGGAGCCTTATATTTTTATAATCTCAATATGTCATTTTAAATTCCACTTTTTTTATAATGGATGGGTCATATTTTATCCATTTACCTAAATTTTGATATAATATTCAACATGTGTCAAATACCCAATTAGATGATTCAGGCCAGGTATGAAGAATAAAAAGGTGTAAAGGTATTTTTTTGATGTTTCTCGTAAATGACTCTTAGCAAAAATGTTCTTAGCCATACTTATGTCTAAGAACATTAATAATTAATACATAATTTTATGTATATTACTTAATATACATAAAATTATCTGCGAAGAAGATTGTGTACACTTTCGCAATTGGCCTATAGTTTTCGTTTTTTAAGTTTCACATAAAATTAAAAAAAGATCCAAATAGTTAAAAATATAAGTCTGTTTATTTAGTTCTGTACCCCTAGTGTAAATAAATTCGATTTCGAAACGTGACGTACGCGTTTGCGTTTAGTCTCATTTTGTATTGGATTTAGAAAGAGCGCGCCAAGCGGGACGTTTTGGAAACTCAAAATCCTATACAAAATGAGACTTAACGCAAACGCGTTCGTCACGTTATGATGTCGATCAAATTTACACTAGGGGTACTGATCACAATGCTGTCCTAAAACTACTGTCAGACCTTCTAGTGGGAATTGTCTTAGGATGTAGGTTATATGTACCATTTTGTGATCATGTCTGTAAAAGTTATAACCTTAATCTGTTTTTTTCCCAATAAAGAAAATAAAAAAAAAAGTGACGGGCATAGTGACAGGCGATAAAAAACCGGACAAGTGCGAGTCGGACTCGACAACCGAGGGTTCCGTACTTTTTAGTATTTGTTGTTATAGCGGCAACAGAAATACATCACCTGTGAAAATTTCAACTGTCTAGCTATCACGGTTCATGAGATACAGCCTAGTGATGGACGGACGGACAGCGGAGTCTTAATAAGAGGGTCCCGTTTTACCCTTTGGGTACAGAACCCTAAAAATGGAACCATACCACCGCGGGAAATGTCATAAATCACAGATTTGTCTTAGACCACCTATATCTTTCAATTCTGTGGTAAGCATTTTTAAACTTCATAAATCTATGTCCGAAATTTTGTTCGGGTGTAACTTAAGAAAGAAAATAGGTCTGCCAACGTGCTCCCGTTGAAGCTCCTCGTTACGGAGCGAAACAGTCGAGCAATCTTCGACTTTTACGAGACGTGAGTGACCCGTTTTAATACCGGTGTGTCACGAGGAACCCAAAATATTTTAATCACTCATTTCTGAGGTCAAAAGAAGAAACAAATGTTACCTTTTGCAAAAACAAAATTGTTTGATTTTTTTCGTTTTTTTTTTGTACCTACATAAAAATTCAATGTTATTAGTAAAACTGCCACTTAAAATGAATTTTTCTTTTTTTTTCGTAAAACCTAATTTTTGCAAAGTGTTTGTCATCACTTTTTTACATCTATCAATGTGTATATTTAGACTACGGTCCATAGGCGTGTTAAAAGCCGTTTAGCATTATAACAATAAAAATGTGGACCTTTTAGTATTCAAATATGATCAGAAATATACTATTAAAATTTTTCGGGTTCCTCGTGAAACACCGTGTATATTTAATAGGGCTAGGTCGAAGGTATTTGTGAGGAAATACAGACAGAAGCGAATGCCACTAGCAGTTCACATAAATGATAAGTATGACGACAACTGGAAGCATTTGCTGGTCGCTCCGGGACATCCGGTGACGGGAGGTGGATATGTCATTCCTGCATGCACATTCCAAAGTGAGGTAGATATCTCGTGTTCCCGTAAACTAAAATATGTGTGTCATCGTTTCATTCCACTGTCCATTCTAAAACGCTACACAGACGCTACTTCCCTAAATCATGGCTGAAATAGTACATTACGATACAAGTGCGAAAAATAGTAAATTCGAAACGAGTGGCGATAAATTAAAACACGACCGAAGGGAGTGTTTTAAATCGACACGAGTTGCGAATTACCTATTCGCACATGTATCGTACAACGTTTTACAGTACATATGGCCCTTTAAATGTTCGACACAGTAACGTAATATGCTACTTCTCGCACTAGTGCTATAAAGTAGCCCCATATGTACTGTAATAGTTATTTGTGCAACAAGAGAGGAAAGTTAGTTTTTCGCGAAGGACTCAAAAACACGAGATGTAAAATAACTTTGCTCTCGTGTGACATATACAACTTTACACCTCAGTAGTGAGAACGTATTAAAGGTTAAAAAAATTCAACATCAAGAATTTAAAGTTTTTATTCCTGTATTCATGGCCTTCACTATACCAACAATAATATTTATTGGTTAACCAATAAATATTAAAACTACCCGAAAATTTACAAATTGTTTGTTTACCTTTTTTTAAATACCTAAAGATACAGACTATAAATTAAAAAGTTACTTTGTCTCACTCCCTGGAGAGAGGAAAGTCGCACTTTCGACACTCCCTGGTACTTCATACAGGTACAAGGTGATGTTCGAGCTGCTGCGGCACTGTAGCGCCTCGTGTCATGTTCGCGAAGGGACGGATCGATAGCTTCCCGCGATCATCAGGCCGCGTAGCCAACGTGCATATCATTCACGCTCCGTGGCGAACGAAACGCAACTGTCACAGTCGCACTAATACGTAAGAGTGATAGAGAGAGATAGCTACGATACGCTATGGAGCGTGAACGATTGTAACGTTGGCTACGCGGTGTGGCTCGCTGCTGAGACGGGTGCGCGCCAGCTCGAATACCATCCTGTGCACGTTGGCCGACCGGTGGGACTCACCGTGGCTGAAACACTGGATGCAGCTACATCAGGGTTTCCCAATCTTTTTCAACCTGCGGCGCAGTTGCAAGTGTAGTATTTTGCAACGGCGCCCTTGTAAATTTAAAATCACGGTCGAATAAGAGTGACACGACGCTATATTATTTACCGATGCGAGCGCTCAAATAGGTACCCGCGAATATTTGTGGTTTCGGATAATGATAGAACTCACGGCGCCCCTCTTTACTTTCTACGGCGCACCAGGGCGCCGCGGCGCACACTTTGGGAACCCCTGAGCTACATATCCCATTATATTAAAAAATGTTTTAATGTTATGTTTGTACTAACCCTAGATTGAAGTATTACTATGTTACTAACATATTATGGATTTTTGTTGGAAATAAATGATTTTTCATCACACTTGCTCGAAAAAGTTCTTATTTCATGCAGGTGTACTGAAGGACAAAGGCCTATTTTGTTCCCGTGGGAGTTATGGATTGTGAACAAAAACTCTCTAGGGAGTTATAGCTTTTTTTTTAATGATGTTACTTATTCATACAAATCAAGTAGCATAAATGAGTTTTACTTTTAAAATACTGACGTTTGTCATTTAAGTAATATTTTTGTTTATGTTTTAAATCAAATTATTTGATTAATTTAACACTTTTAACAGCCATTTAAATATTTTTACTCGTACATCATTTTCAATCTTGGCTGAATGCTGAATAGGTCTGTGCTCTCGATGCTAACCTGTCAAGAAATTACAAAATGGCGGACGAATGTTTGATATGTCACCGAATTATTTCGTTTAAAATTTAGTTATTTCTTCGCAAGTGTGATGAAAAACTTTGTGTGTAACTCCGGGGGTAAGAATATTGCAAACTCGGGTCTTTAATTCCCTCTAGCCTGCGGCTGTCGGGAATTACCACCCCCGTATCCGAAATTTCACTAACCCCCTCGTTGCACAATATATTATTGATTGATTGATTTCGCCAAATAGCCACGAGGACACTCAACACAATAATTAATTAATACGTGCTCGAAAACGATCTTATTTCATGCAAGTGTACTGAAAGTCAAAGACCTATATTGATCCCGCGGGAGCTATAGATTGTGAAAAGAGCTTTAACTAATGAGTGAAAGTTAGTTCTTTCTCCGCAAGTGTAATGAAAAACATAGTGTGACTTTACACTTAACACCCCTCGTTTCCAATGTTTACTTGTGCACTTAACCCCCCCCCCCCCCTCCCCCCCTTCATTAGCACTTACACATTTTAGAACGCTACGTTTTGGAGTGTGTACTGTAGTTTCTGGAAATCGTTTAATTATCCAAGTTGCGATTGCTGCTATTGCAAATGCTTTCAGGAAAGGAAGTTATTGAGAAATAGTAAAAATTGTACATGACAGAAATTGCTACCTGGAAAAACCGATTTCCGGAAAATACAGTACTTTCTACTTTAACTTTACCTTTTAATCTTAAAATATAATATTAGTTCTAAATTAAATAACTTTCTTTTTTTATTTACAATAACAATATACATAATGGATATATACAGAGGATTAGTATAACTAGCTTAAATCTAAAATAGGCCCTTGAGGCATTGTACCAAGGATGCTGGCGGTAATATCTCGTTGGATCGCATGCATGTTGTGCGAGGAAGCCGCCAGCTCTTCGGTTACCAGTTACGTCAACCACACGCTTCGCGATTTCTGCAAAAAACTTGTACGCACTTGTACTAAACATGGGGTCCCACCCCATGGACATAACGTCTCAACGCCAAATGGTACAAAATGATACTCTCTAAGTCTCTACCCTATGGAGTTCTAGGTAAGATATGTGTTCCTATAAAAATAAACAGTTTAAAATTTAATTATTTTTTGCTGGTGGCCTAGCGGTAAAGAGCATGCGACTTGCAATCCGGACGTCGCGGCGAAACCCCGGCTCGTAACATTGAATTTTTCGTAACTTATATACGAAATATTATTTGATATTTACCAGTTGCTTCGGTGAAGGAAAACATCGTGAGGAAACCGGACTAATCCCAATAAGGCCTAGTTGACCCTCTGGGTTGGAAGGTCAGATGGCAGTCGCTTTCGTAACAATTCTAGGGATTAGTTGCCAAGCGGACCCCATGCTCCCATAAGCCGTGGCAGAAGACAACGCGAGGAAGGTGATGAAATCTTCCTTATATTTATTTATACCTACTTTTGCGCTTTTCTATTTCCTAACTAACAAACTTCAAGATTTATTCATGTTGTCACATAGGTATACAAATATACATGTTACATGGTTCCCTATTAGGGCATAGGAGACAATTATTAATCTTATTGTCTAGAACTTAAATAATACTTTATGACAGTAAATCAAATGAACTACTTCAGGGATTTATTGTCTTATAATTTATTATATTTTCAGCGGCTGCCAACGAAAACAAGCCTAATTAAAACAATTAAGCGCTCGTAATTCATTGTTATTGATTAATTGGCTTTATGATGGTACAAGTAATAAGATATGGCGAGAAATTACTCATTTCCTCTATTATTAATTTTGAATAAATTACCGCCAAAAACATTGTTACATAAAATGTTGTCAAGCGCTCACAAATTAATTAGGCAACCTTAAAAAAAAACATTGATGTCACCGGGGACTCGTTCCTCGCCCAACGATCAGGATAGCGATCCAAAGGGGGAACGCAGCCAGCCTTATGGGAACCCTACCGCAGGAATCGGACATGGGTGATCTATAAACATATTGGGCTAGGTCATCCATGGTTTTTTAGGTATTAGTTTTAGTTTTGTAGGTAGTTTTCATTTTAAGTTACATTTTATTCTAAGTTTGCTATTATTTAAGTATGTTTTTGGTTTTAATTGTATACTCACCAGATGGTCTCGCCATATGATTCGTACTGTCAAAAAGTAATCAGATCTCATGTCATCTAGAGCCAAGTTTCTAACTCTAACGCCCTAATCAAAGAGAATTTATTGTAATAGAGAAGTAAAGTAAGAAAAAAACATGCCTTTTTGATATCCAAAACAGGCGCTGTACTGCGCTATATGTTTTGCGCATGAATTGTCAAACGTCAACATTTGACTATCAGAGTTACCGCAAAATATATGGAGCTGTACAGCGCCATCTCGTTTACCTGTCAAATTCGAAGCACGAAATTGTCTTAGATATTACGCATTTTACTCCATCAATGTATCTTTGCCCTAACTTCACTTAACAAAATGACATTTTTATTAAGAAAAGTGATTTAAAAAATAAGTAATATAAGATTGCAATATAAATATGATGTGTGTACGGTTAGACCTTCTAGTTTTATACTAAGCAGGAGCACATATGCCACAGGAATAAAAATATTTAATCACTTGCCTGAATATATTAAGGCCCAAGATGGGATCAGATTTAAAAACACGCTCAAGAAATGGCTGTTAGTAAAAAGTTTCTATAATTTAAATGAATATTTTATGTACACAGAAAATTAATTGTTTTGATGTTATGTTATTGTTTTACGTTTGCATGAATTAGTTTAGTTTATTATTGTACGCCCGAAATGGGCAAGCTGATGGACATTTGTGATGTTTATAAGACCTATGTACAAACACAGCTTTGACAATAAAGTAATCTTATCTTATCTTCACATCATCCCACTTTATCCCACTTTGTCGCTTGGCATAAGGACGTCTTTGTCAGGTTATTCGTCAAATCTCGTCATGGCAAGCGACAAAGTGGGACGATTTGCCAGCAGCACCTTGGCTTGTCTGTTCTTGTTTGCTTGTCTGCCAGATATTTTAATCTCTCCGCCAACCTCTTCTCCCGAACACACAGTAAGCACATGTCAATTTACGGCGGCTTATTTCCGTCCCGATTAATGGACACTCACTGCCATAATAATAATTTACCACTAGGTAGGTGTAGTGGTTTCAGAAAGCAGAGTTTTCAAAAAATCGTCTTGTCTGAATCATAATACGGTTGCCATAAAATATGAAAAGCAATCTTGAGGCCTTTTTATAGTAGTTTTGTTTGTTTAATCAAGTTCAGTTCAGAACAAATATTGCTCGATAAAAATCAGGAATATATGTCTAAAACGCACCATTAACCAATTTTAAAAATGCTTCCAAGAATGCCTTATGTTATTTTGATGGAACTCATTTATTACTTCTGTTGTTAGTAAGTAAGTAAAATGTAATTAATAGATAACTGTTATAGGCCATCTGTTATGTAACCACTTATATGTAAAACTTTTATTGACGGCTGTTGTTGTCCTAAATATCAATAAAAAAAGAAATAATTCAATAACAATGATATCCGCGCACGCACGGCCGTCCGCTCAGTGCTCAACGACATAGTACAAAGAGTGGGGAAGTAAGTTTTCTTCATACAAACGCACCGCGCGCGGCTTGTATGTGTGCGCCATAGTATCTTTACGTCGCCGCATGCACACTCAAACAAAAGCCCCGACTGGCGCACTGAGAAACGGGTCGAGATTTTGTTTGAGTGTGCGTGCGGCGACGCATAGATACTATGGCGCACACATACAAACCGCGCGCGGTGCGTTTGTATGAAGACAACACTGAAAAAAATAGATAGCCGAACTGGTTTTGTAACTTTACTAAATAACTAAACTACGGTTATAAGAAAATAAACTTTGCATAAATTTACAAACTTATTTTGTAGTGTATACCCAGTACCTGAACACTGATAGCCAAACACGGTTTTGTAACATATAACACATAGTTCGCAAGTCCCAATTTTTGTGTAAACAGTAACCAAAATTTTGTTACAGTTATGCAAACATTTCTTTCAGTGAACCTACTTCCCCACTCTTTGTACTACGTCAACGAGCTGTGTTCGGAGAAGGACCTGGGCGCGTAACCAACATGCCAATCGTTTACGCTCGAAACGCAACTGTCACAAGCGTTTCGTTGTATGTTGTTCTGGGTGCCTAGCCAACGTGACAATTGTATTTTGACACCCTGAAGTTGTGTAATAGCTGCGGGCGGGATATATTTATGGAGAATGACGTGTCAGATGTCAGTCATGTGCACCGTTTTTCAAAAATGTACTAAAAGAGTCGTCTATATGGATTCCGTCGCTGATATATTCCACAAAAAAAAATATAAATCATATTACAGCACATTTATTTTCCATCAGTATTGAGTCTAACAATAAGGAGAAAGTACTTGAATCCAAAACCGTTTGACCTTAACCTACAAATGTACTGATACAATTTCTTCACCATTTTAGTAACATTTGAGAACGATGCTGCACAGCTCAAGTTGTTAAATAAAAATCAATCGACACTAGTTTGATTTAGAGTCTAAAATTGAATATTATGATCGCTGTACGGTTGATTTACTTTTTAGGGTTCCGTACTGAGACTGCTTATTGAAAATATTTGTATTTTAATTTTGTATCCAGAATTAATAAGAGAAATGCTGGTGTAAGTGAATTAATAAAATACACAGGTAAATGAAGGGTCATACGAACCCACCGCCAAAAAGCCGCTCGCATACAATCGTAGTTACGTTTTCATTTAAAAATTACCTGCTTAAAATAAATAAGAAAATGTAAAAGTGAAAAATACTTAGTTCGTGAACTTACAGTGGTCTTAAGCCCCCATTAGGCGTTATTGGCGCTCAAGTCCTTTGTGCCATTTTCCGCATTTTGAAAACATTCCAAAACATGATTCACAAAAAAAAATTGGACAAGTGCGAGTCGGACTCGCGCACGAAGGGTTCCGTACCATTATTGATCAATACGGCAAAAAAAAATGGTTGTTGTATGGGAGCCCCCCTTAAATATTTATTTTATTCTGTTTTTAGTATTTGTTGTTATAGCGTCAACAGAAATACATCATCTGTGAAAATGTCAACTGTCTAGCTATCACGGTTCATGAGATACAGCCTGGTGAGTTAAAACGGAAACCTTAGCTAACGCTGCGGTCAATTAAGTATTCCATTCCATTTCCATTTTTCATCAAATATAAAATACGACATAACATTAATAAACATATAATTTTTAACTAAATGTAATGTTTATTACTAGTTTTGTAAAAGTTGCTCAGTATAATCCCAAAACCTCCCTGGCAACGGGAATGCACATATTTTGTGGCCACCTTGTATAATAAGATGGCCGTTGTGCGAGAGTCCGACTCGCGCTTGTCCGTTTTTTCGAACGCTACCCGTATCTCGAACGCACCGGTTTGACATCAGAAAGCGCGGGAAGCCATTGTTGTTAAGCTATTGCATAGCTTCTATCGCGGGCCTTGAGCGCGGGGACCGAATCCAGAAATTCCGTAACGAAAAAACCTCACGCTCCCCACTTCGTCTAACGTCGTTTCAGTTCGGCAGTCTTCGACACGGCGTTGTGTGCGTGCGATTAGACGTATTGTACTACTCAGAGACTTGTCATACGCTTCGCTTGACAGACAGATGAAGTGTGCGAAAGGGAAGCCATCACGTATATGAACAAGCCACGAGTGTGAAAGAGGCAGACTACATATGAGAAAACGTAACCATTTTTTGAATTCGAAGGCGGCCGAGGCGGCCAAAATCATATTGCCGTATTTTTTAACGTTAAAAATATACGAGAATCAAAATCAAAAATAAATATTAAGTAAGTAATTTAGTGAAGATGGTGTCATGTTGTGTGCCGGATTGTTGTGTTTCAGGGCCAAAAAACCCAGGGAAATACTCATTTCACAGGTAATTATGATAATCGTAGCGAAATTTTCGTAACGATATTATATCAAATTAACAGCATAAAAAGTGTAAAAAGCCAATTTATACAGTTCATTATAAGTTTTTCTTCAATTGTGTGTTAATATTTCATGATATTAGTCAATAATTTAGAATATTTTGTGTAAAAACCTAAACTGTTACTTTACGCTAGGGCTTGACAAAATGTTCATATGACTGTATCGATAACTTGTCGGTATATTAGTAGGTATGGAATTAGTTGTTCACAAGACATCATTAAGATATTAACCTTTATAACCGACGTAAAATAATAACGATTGTTATAATACCTTTTTTGAAGATGCACATGTTCAGCGATAAATTTAAACTTCACTTTCCAACACATTACTTACATTTTAACCACTTTTCCACGGCTTTGCCGCTAACACAAGGAAACACAAGACAGCGTATACACACCCAACCCAACTTGTCAGGCGGAAAAGGCGCGAATTTCAAATTTTCTTTGGTAAGTCAACTATTTGCGCCTACTGTTAACACTTAGCATGTGTTTGTGTTAACGACATTGCACATGTTACACCACTCACACCCGCATACGACAGAAACCTGCTTTATCAACGCGAGTCACCTGCTTTACCGACAGCGCCGGGTTCCATAATGCTTGATCGGACTACGTTAGTAATTTAGTCAAGTAAAAACGAAAAAAGAGCGTACCTGGGTCGCCTAGCAGGACGTCCTATCGGACGCCCTAGGTATCGCTGGAGCGACATGGTGGAGGCGGATCTGCGCGAGCTTCGAGTCGACAATTGGCGAGAGGTCGCACAGGACCGAGAAAAGTGGCGCTGTCTTGTGTCGGAGGCCAAGTCTCATTTTGGGTCGCTGAGCCAACGGAGTAAGTAGTAAGTAAGTAAACGTCCCAGAACACCAAACCAGGTGAGAAAAATAAAAAATCGCAATGAGTGGCGATACGATTTTAAGTCGACACGAGTTTCGAATTAACTATTCGCAAATGTATTACAATACATATGGCCCTTAAAATGTTCGATATAGTTACGTAATGTGCTAATTATCGCACTAGTGCGGTAAAGTAGCTCCATATGTACTGTAAAATAAGTAACAATATATATTTGACCATTGTGACACATGTGTACCTATATATTTGACCATTTTGATGCTGACTGAAACGACTGTAACTGTAGCCTCGGTTATCACTATCAGTATTGTTATTTACTATGCGTCCGCTGTAAAAGAAAATTAAAGGTACTAAAGGCGCTAATAAGGTCTAATAGTAGTAATAATACTCATACCTATTACATTTTTTATAAAAACAAACACATTTGAAAAAGTAGTCGATAAAGCAGTTAAACATCGATAGATTATTAATATGTTGTAACATGACATCACTATTTTTGTTCGCACATAGACAATTTACGCACACACTTGCATTTCATTTTTGGTCACACTTTTGAAGTTTGACAGTCGTTCTATACTATCCTATTTCTATGGTACTACTCTACGAAACTCGCACGAATCGAGACGAGCTGCTCCGAAATCGGACAAATACATAAGCAGCTGTTTATAGTAATCTGTATGTATCATTGATGTACGTAATAGGGGTAGATGAGGTACCAGGCGGTCGATCGTGAGCCACAAAATATAGGTTCCGGGACCTATATTGAATTAGTCGTATGGGTGACGCTGAAGTGTCAACATTGTCATCAAATTCGATAAAATATTGCCAAAGAATGCCGTGTTGCGCCTTTTTCCAGTGCTTCAATAGCTCCAAGCACAAAAACAAAGCTCACGGTATCACTTTTCATTCGTAAGTACTATTATAACATTTGAAAACATATTTTTTCTAAATAAAATTAAAAATTTCCTTGTTATTGAGTGAGCGCGACAGCTAAATAATGCATTACCCATGTGAGAAACACGTTTATCCGAGTGTCAAGTAGGCATGCCCGCTTCATGCAGTGCATGCATGCCCGAGTCAGCAATTTTTTTTATAAATAATGCAACTTTTTAAATCATGTGCTCCTATTCCTTGAAACTATAGAATGTAACCGGTTTTTATTTTAATATAAGGTCACTGTGGGCAAGACCGTCTACAAGGCAAGTCCGTCAACACATTATAACTTTTGAATTAGAAAGCGTTTGCCGCTTTGGCGTCGAGTTTATAAGTCAGTTTTTCGTGCTAGTTCCCTCACTCTAAAACAGGCGAAGGCGCTTATTCCCATGACTTACAACTTGTCCAATATAAGTGAATCCGTATACGTATCGTAACTATGAATAAACAAGGTTCACACTTTTATATTAGTTATCTTGAGTCGTGCGCTCGGTGAACGATTGGAATATATAAATACCAGGAGTAACTACGAATTACCAGTGATTACATTATCTCTTGTCAAGCGTACTTGTCTTTTCCGAAAAACCATCAGAAGTGAAACCTCGAGATCCCTATCAACTGAGATCATATCGTTATACTGGTTTACTGGTGGTTGGTTATGGTGGTATTAATATCAAAGAAAAAGAAATACTGCATAAATAAAATAAATAAATAATTATAATTGCATAAGTTGATACAAAATGCTATGCAATAGCTTTACCGCGGCAGTCCCCGAGTGCCACACGTCTTTTATTTTTTTTTAGTTTTAATTTCATCGAGCTTAAACTGCGTGGCAAAAAATGGAATTAATGGTACTGTTTGTTTTAATGGAGATATTATGCTCGGATCTGTTAAGTTGCTTTTTGTTTTGTTGCTTATTTATTTATTTACGCATTAGAATGGAAACGGTTTATTTGTTTTGATAATTAAGAGGAATTCCTAGTTGCGATTTTTCCATACAAACGCTCTCGACTGATTCCTCCCTGGATTTTTAACCTAGAGCAGTGATTTTTTCAAATAAGATCAATATCATCAATATCTGTGCCGCTATGTTTTGCTTTTTTGGATTATTTTATTTTGAAGAAAGATACAGCGCCTCGAAAATCGCAAAAACGGCTAAATTGAATTGGCTGTAAAAAAAGGCACAGTATACAAATATGACAAAAAATATCCAAAAAAGCAAAACATAGCGGCATAGATTATTTCTTCCTCTTGCAATTTCCAAAATTTCATAATGATTAGTTGCGTTTTGGAGGAGGAAACAGTCGAGAGCGAAACCTCGATTTTTGAGTTTTTTGCGAGTGAATTTCGGTCCGAGCTGCAGTTGTCCTTATCGCACGAATTGGAGGCGGAGACAGTTTCTAAATATACGTACACAGAAGGAATAGTGATGGGCATAACATCCTTATTAGGGATTGCAGAACCGGTACTGTTTTAAAGAACCGGGATTTCCCGGTACTTTCGGAACTGGTCTAATTATTTCATTATTTTAAATAAAACGACAGCATTTTGCGATTTGACCACCTTTCGTATTATAATTTAATAATCACATTTTCTTTTATTACGTAGTAGGCAATTTAGAAATATAGTATTTTACATTGCTCGCACTTGTGCGTCACAAGTAAAAGATAACTACTTTGATGTTTGCCAATAGATAGCAAATTTAATGAAATTACATTGACGAGGGGATTTATATATAAGTATCGCAGTCGTATTGTATAATCCGCCGTATTACATTACGGCTAGCCGATATCAAAATAAGGGCCATTTTGAAATGCGGCGGTTCAACGATTAAGGTATGTTGGGTAAATACCGGACGCGGGTGAAGAACGTAGAACATTCATTTCCCCCTAATTTGGCTTTATTTTTTAATGTTGGCAACATTGTGTAAGACGCCATTTCATTGCGCCTCGACTGTCAGTGTCCCCGTGTCGCTCAGGGAGTCGGGCTTGTGCTATGTGCAATCACAGAGAGCAAGGTAAATTTCGCGAATTCTTCCTTCTATCCGATCTTCGCTCTGTCATTTATTTTGCGTATTGTGATGAAACTGTGTTTGTTTTTGTAATTGTGTTAACAGACCTAGCACTGCTGTAGACCGATATCAGATCTTGACCCTTCCAGGTAAAGATCGGACCAGAAACAATCAGATCTTTACCTATTTAAAAAACAGCAGTGATTATCAAACTTTAAATTTTCTTCAATTTACCTACTGACCTTAATTATCACATTTATTGTTTTCTTGATCACACTTTTGTACCATTATTTTTATCCAGTACCACTACCAGCGCGACGGTTACTGACAATGTAATTTTTTTAATTTCCGCAACCCAAAGGTTGCCTTTTAGCGATAAGACCGCATGTTGTTTACCTGTGCTTATGTGTATGTTTTCTTTTGTATTGTTTTCTTTTATTGAGGTTTGCAATAAAGAGTTTATATTGTATAGGGATGATGATACATGTTGAAATTTATAACAAAATCGAGTAAAATAGATAGCAAATGAGCAATTTTTCGCAATAAAGTACCTACACATACGGATGCATATGTAGATGTGCACGCATACATACATTGCTAGTTTCGGATAAAAAATAGAGATAGGGCTTCGAAATTAGTTTCCTTAAAATGCTTCAAGAGGGCTCTCTTTTCCTATATATTTACTTTACTCTTTACATACGATCCTTACATTTTATCAAAAAAAAAGATTGTATATCAACTATATATATATATATATAGGCACGATTATTTTTTATTTTGATTTTTGTCTCTCCTACTTAAGTACTTCATATCTTCCAGTACATTCCATTCAATAAACAACACATTTACACTTTCCCTAAACCTGTACAGTTCACGAAATCTTAAATTGTCAAAACTACGCAACGTATCTATTATTTTAGTGGTTTTTTTTATTAGTTCGGGTAAACCTTACAATATGAGGTTTCTTAGCACATTGTTTACTTATCGAATTGCCTTATGACATAGGTATCAAAGTTTGAGAGCCACAATTTTACCAATTTTTGTATCCGGGTTAAGATCGGATACAAAAGGGTAGACACCGGACCTATTTCTTTGTGATACCTTATTCTCTTTCCATTAGAAGCAAGTTTTTTTCACCATCCAATGTTCTCCCTTGATGGCAAAACACTCGTTACCCTAAAAAAAAGTATGTCTCATCTTTACACAGGTACAAAACTAAAACCGTTCTATATTGAAGATTACCAAAATTCAGGTCGAATCTACGGTTATTATTTAACGATTCGCTCCATACTTCAAGAATCTGTCACGTGTTGAGATCTCGAAAAAACATTTTTTCACGAGTTCTCTCAATTGGTCCCAAAATTGTCCGGCATTATCCCAACATACTTTACCCAGATTGTCATTGCGATACGTTCTTCAATAAGGCGGCCCAAGTTTAGCCCCATCGTACTACAAGTTAAATAGATTGTTGTTTAACCATAGGTATATTTATACCTACTTACAAAATTTCACAACACACCATGATCACTCCCAACTTACTGATACGGATAGGTACAGTCAAGTGTAAAAATATGGGTGTACACATCTTACTCAAAAATATGTCCCATAGCATCTTATTCCAGTGTAATAAGAGCGTAGTACCATATTTATGAGACGATTCTTTCGATACATATTTTTGCACTTGACGACACACAACCGAAGTTGAGACATCATTCTTTTTTGCAGTTTTTACCTATATGGTAATTAATATCAATCAATCAATCAATCATTTATTATTTCGTCATCATAGGTGTAAAATACATTTAGTACAGGTGATAGGGTGTTTGGTATTAGGGTGTAATAGATACAGTATAATATAAAAATGAAAAACAATATTACGTGGTAACAACAAAAACAACTTGCGTCGGGCAGCGCAGAATAAATTCCGTCTGGCTCGCGGACGATGTCAACGGAACGGCGCGCAATGAGCGAGCGCACGAGTCTCGCGTCTGTGTGCGCGCACTCACACTTAGATAGCTCCGGCTCCCGCCCACCGCAGCGCGACAGAAACATAGCTTCAAAAATTCGAGATTTGAAAAGTTGCTCAGCTAGGAATTGCTCTTAATATATGTCAGTCTATCTGATATTCATATTCATATTCTTTATTTGTATTGATCATAGGTACATTGTGGACTATTCGTTTTCGTCGTAACTTTCATATTCTGTCTCTCCTATATTCTATTATTTTCCTTCCAGCAACTCCCCGCTATCTCAAGGAGCGTTTTGCTTCTCTCCGTCCCATCTTCTACTACAAAATTTTACAACACTTCATTTACTTTTTTTTTTTGACGACCGGTCTGGCCTAGTGGGTAGTGGCCCTGCCTATGAAGCCGATGGTCCCGGGTTCAAATCCTGGTAAGGGCATTTATTCGTGTGATGTGCATGGATATTTGTTCCTGAGTCATGGATGTTTTCTATGTATTTAAGTATTTATAAATATGTATATATTATATATATCGTTGTCTAAGTACCCGCAACACAAGCCTTATTGAGCTTACCGTGGGACTTAGTCAATTTGTGTAATAATGTCCTATAATATTTATTTATTTATTTATTTTATTTATTACTTTTCAAGCTGTCCGACTCTGAAACTCTTTACCCGTTGGCATTAGACGCGCTCAATCTCTTGCTGTGTTAAAAAAATCACAAAAAAGAATGTGTGTTAAAATTTATCTCTCCCTTAGTGTTTATATCATTGAGGTATACTAGTCGGCATCTGTAACAAAATGCTTCCGCACCTCAATGAAGTGCCGGCACTTCCCCTACACTGAGCATGGCCCGAGATGCTCTTGACCGATTTTTTCTACAAAGCTGGCTTGCCAAAGTATATCTGGGGGCCTACCGCGAAAACCGAAATTCACAAATGCGGGGATCTTTCTCTTTTACTCTAACTAAGACGTAATTAGAGCGACAGAGAAAATGTATAAGTATTAGATCCGTAGTATCCGTACAGACTTCGAAGGTTAAACCAAGAAACTAAAACGAGATCGATATGTTTATTAGTCAGCTTCTGCATGGCGGAACTAAAACACGGAACTATGACGATAAATACGCAAACGAAATCCAACTTTAAACATATGAAATAAAGTTCAATTTTCAAACGCAGTTATAGCGACTGCAACCGATGACGTAGTTTTTTGTACGAATTAGATGTTTTTTATCGATGTTTTTGTGAGTTTGTGATTCAGACGTAATTCAATATCCGTACGCACTAATGGAGATCAAATGATCTATGTTAACGGCACCAATCATAGGACATTTAAGAGAAAAATTAGAGATTTTTTGTTATTTCACCGACATCTGTGAAATTTCTACAGCTTAACGCTTTAAAATTTGAATTTCCAATTCGTCCTTTATGTTTTCTATGTGTTTAAACACAAAGAAAGCTACTGCAATTGGTTTCAATATTATTAACCAATTAAAATTATTGTTTTTTGCTCCAGTCATGGGATGTGATGTAAGAGTACAGAGCCATTAATTTGCAAACTAACAAATATCAATGAAAAATTGACTCTTGTTCATGGTAAAATGTTGTCAGCGTTTAAAAAATTATAGTCAATACTTGTTTTACAGGATTTGTCTATACCATCAGGCAGGCCGTATGCTTGTTTGCCACCGACGTGGTATAAAAAAAAACCATCCCATTACTGGTGCCTGTTTTATTATAGGGGTGTTTACTATACACCGTGTTTTTATTGAATTCCGTTAACTTCGGGGTATCGATAAGTACGTTTAAGGAAACTAAATTGCATACTTAATTAAAAAAAAAAAATTGTTTCGTTTTTTTTTAAATACTTATTTTTATTTTTATAAAAAGTAACTAAATGTTGCATATAGCGTTGTTGTAACACGGACATTACATTTAACTCAACCAAACAATTGAAAACTGTGATATATAAATGTCATTTCGAATATCGATCGTCCGAGATAGTACTTACGTTTAGTAGCAAATGTATGAACTCGCACTAAACACTAATCAATAATTAAAACAAGAAATATTACTTTGCTTATCCGCGAAAAAATTACGTGTTAGTCAATCAGTGCTAACCCGTTATACTTACTTGCGTATTTTTACATGCAATTAATGTTCCCACCCTCCCACCGCAAAAATAAATACGCAAATAAATATAACAACCCACCACCAAAAGTACAAAACTCGACACGTGTTTCGCCTCTCTACGAGGCATCCTCAGGAGATGCTGGAGATGTTGACGGTCTGACACCCGACAACTGACTGAGCTGTCTAGAACGGTCGGCCATATTTATACCTTGACCAGTCCCCCTACTGTGCAAGTGTGAATGAGATGGAAAAATTCGTAATAACGGCGATGCCCCACATACACTTTATTACAATTATACACAAACAAACAGCAAACAACAAACAGCAAACAGGCCGTAATTTCACTACCAGGTATAAGGAGCATGTTGCGTCATACAGACACAACCATCCAGAAAAGTCAAATTTTGCGAAGCACTTGATAGACAGTGGCCATGCTTTACCTGAGAATCATTCTTTTGATATTTTACATGTTTGCGAGAAAGGATTGCGTTTAAGTGTTCTGGAACAGTTGGAAATAATTAGGTACAACAATAGGGGGATGATTCTTAACGAACAGTTGAATGTTGCGTCATCGCCGTTATTACGAATTTTTCCATCTCATTCACACTTGCACAGTAGGGGGACTGGTCAAGGTATAAATATGGCCGACCGTTCTAGACAGCTCAGTCAGTTGTCGGGTGTCAGACCGTCAACATCTCCAGCATCTCCTGAGGATGCCTCGTAGAGAGGCGAAACACGTGTCGAGTTTTGTACTTTTGGTGGTGGGTTGTTATATTTATTTGCGTATTTATTTTTGCGGTGGGAGGGTGGGAACATTAATTGCAT
This sequence comes from Cydia pomonella, assembly GCF_033807575.1. NCBI lineage: Eukaryota > Metazoa > Arthropoda > Insecta > Lepidoptera > Tortricidae > Cydia > Cydia pomonella. The sequence goes on along the minus strand of NC_084725.1, from coordinate 12,500,059 downwards.
GTAAAAATACGCAAGTAAGTATAACGGGTTAGCACTGATTGACTAACACGTAATTTTTTTCGCGGATAAGCAAAGTAATATTTCTTGTTTTAATAAGCATGGATTTCCGCAAAGTAACGCCTGATTCTATTAATTACTAATCAATAAGTAAACAGGCCCTAAGGCAAGTGTACGCGCTCGTAAGGGCCTTATAAGATAAAAATTAATGATTGATTATCTCCGAAATGGAGTTAATTAGAATATCAGTGTCTTTGAGAAAGTTACTTAATTTAAGCTCAGGAATGCACCCTCGAAATTAACGCAAATAAAAAAAAAACACGGTGTAAATAAAATAATATAAAGGCTGATGTACACATTGTACACAACATGCGTATGCAGCACGGTTCCTGCAGATTCAATGTCAAAAACCCGGGCAGTAACATCGATTTTGACATTAGCGACAGTAATCATCTCGCGTTGTCCCGGTATTTTGCCACGGCTCATGGGAGCCTGGGTCCGCTTGACAACGACTCCCCGGAATTGGCGTAGACACTACTTTTTACGAAAGCGACTGCCATCTGATCTTCCAACCCAGAGGGTAAACTAGGCCTTATTACGATTAGTCCAGTTTCCTCACGATGTTTTCCTTCACCGAAAAGCGACTGGTACACATCAAATGATATTTCGTACATAAGTTCCAAAAAACTCATTGGTACGAGCCGGGGATTGAACCCGCAACCTCCGGATTGAAAGTCGCACGCTCTTACCGCTACGCCACCAGCGCTTAGCAACAGTAATGTCGGCAGTAATGTCGCGCTCCAACATTGCAGCAGTGTTCAATTATATTTTATGACCTATATTGTATTTATATGTAATAATAAAGAATTAATAAGGCTGTTTTCTAACTGTACATACTACTGCTATTACTAAAAACAATTTAATAATACGTTAGTTTTGTCAACCTATATTTTCCCTACACTCAAATCTAAACCATAAATACACTGAGTTACGATTTATAATCCAAAATATCGCCGTAAAATATTACACGTCCGCTCCCGTTGACAACTAGTCTGCGTCTGACAGATGTCGGCCGCCATATTGAATTAGTGTTATTATAGGCGAGCGCTCAGCTCAATAGGACCAGTATAACGCGGTCCAAAGACCTGGAAATTAATCGCATGTGATGTATAAGATAATAGTGTTTTATACAATCGTGATATAATAGAGAGCTTTTCAGTCGAGTACCGTGTTTAGGCAAGGAAGCTTGCTGAGTTGCCTAAGTAAGGTACAAGATTGATAAGCTTGATTATATTACTATTATATACAATACTTTTTCTACCAGTCGTCTAAAATTTTAATATACTTGTTTTACTATAAAACCTAAATAATTAATGAAAATTGAAGTTGGTAAGGTTTTGGTAGGTAAGTATCTCAGTAGACAAAAATCTAGTCCTATATGAACGTCAAATGAAGCTACACCGGCTCAAACCCTACACCTGTGAGCCGAGAAGATTTAAATCCCCCTTAATTTGTGGGGAGGGGGGGTATATTTATGTGACCGAAACCGGGTTTGTTTTGGCCAAATCCGGATTTTTATGCCGAAACCTACCGAAACCTTTTTCATTCTTTCATTCATTTCATTCATTTACAAAGGCTCAGTACCGGTTTAAAAAAAAACCCGTAAATACCAGTTTATTTCGGTTTTCCTCCAAACGATTTTTTTTTATACTACGTCGGTGGCAAACAAGCATACGGCCTACCTGATGGTAAGCAGTCTCCGTAGCCTATGTACACCTGCAACTCCAGAACCCGAACGTTTAAGAAATTTATTGTAACATATGCCGGATTACTAGGCGAGCGACGAAACGACCGGCCGGCTTGGTGTTGTACCACGTAAACATAGACACCGACATAGGAAGATCCCGGTTTTTATTTCTCTAAACCGGTTAATTTCACAAGAACTGTTCTCATAAAAACCGTTTAAAAATTACAGTTTTTCGAGCGACACCGAAATTAAAGGTTTTGCGCCAAGTACATGATAACAGTTTGGAAATTTAACCGGTTTCCAAGCCATGCTCTCCACTGTTCTGAGCAGTAATTATAGTGAAGAGATCCTGTTTGGACTTCCATTTGAATTTCGAAATGGCGAAATCATCTCGAGAATATTTTTTTGTTTTTTGCTCAAGAACTCGGTAAGTTATATGAGAATACAGGACCTCTGGCGACGGGCACTAGACTAGGCATAGAAATTCGTGATCAAAAGGGAACGATATTAAATTGAATATGCTACATTCTATATTGAACCTTACGGAGATCAAATAAAGTTGAAAATAACAGCGAAATATTACTGCTTATAGTGCTTTATTGTTTTAGATTATTTCATGAATGAACGATATCTGCAAAACTGTGGACAGTAATATTTTTATTACGCGTTAATCTATTATTAGATTTTTCTATTCGTTGAGTGTAATGGTTTAATTAACATTTCGTAAACCAAACTATAACTGCGTACTTTTCATGTATGGGCTCCCAACTCAACTTTAAAAATTTCTTTCGATATATGCTGTATTCAACTATTTAAAAAAAAACAATCACGTGCCGCCCCACTCCCATAGAACGGGGGACGGGCGGGAGGCTCTCGTGTTTATGTTGTTTTTCATCACACTTGCTCGAAAAACATCTTATTTCATGCAGGCAGGTGTACTGAAGAACAAAGGGTTATTTTGTTCCCGCGGGAGTTATGAATTGTGAAAAAAAAAACTATAACTACCTGGGTAGTTATAGCATTTTTTATTTATTATGTCATTTATTCATACAAATTAAGTAGCATGAATGAGTTTTACTTTTAAAATAACGACGTTTATAATTTAATATTTTTGTTTATGTTTAAATTTGATTAATTTAACAGCCGTTTAAAATATGTTTTACATAATAATTTTCAATCATGGCTGAATGCCGGATAGGTCTGTGCCTTCGATGCCTAAACTGTCAAGAAATTACAATATGGCGGACGAATGTTTGATACGTCACTGTATATGTATTTAAGAATTATTTCGCTTAAAATTTAGTTTCTTCTTCGCAAGTGTGATGAAAAACATGTAACTCGGGGGTAAAACTTCACTTACCGAGGGGTAAGTTGCACAATGTACTATTGTCTACTTGGACACTTACCAATTTTAATTACTTATTTAGGTTCTATAGTAAAAATACTAGCGCGGGAAGTATAAAGATCAATCGTACCGATTTTGATACCTTTTACACCATTTGCAGCATTTTACTGATTTCCATGGTGTACCGCTAGGATTATTCAATTCAATTCAATTTATTTGCATTAGACATAATAATTCCATAGAAATGTTAGTAACAAACAAGACTTATTATCAGACATAGAAGTTTTGGTGGCAGAATAAAGTGATTGACAAAATGAAATATCGACATGTCCGTTATCGATGCTACTTTAATGTTATAGATATTTTAACATTGTATGAGAAGTTATCAAATGCGAAATACACTACCTGGCCATTCTTTGATATATTGGTATTTTGCTATTCTTTCAATAAATAATAAATAAATAAATACACAAAGACATCATTATACATCATTACACAAATTGACTAGTCCCACAGTAAGCTCAATAAGGCTTGTGTTGAGGGTACTTAGACAACGATATATATAATATATAAATATTTATAAATACTTAAAAACATAGAAAACACCCATGACTCAGGAACAAAATATCCATGCTCATCACAAGAATAAATGCCCTTACCAGTATTTGAACCAAACCACTAGGCCAAACCGGTCGTCGATAAATCTTTTGGCATTGCATACTATAGTTTACGTTTTTATTTTTTAGTGCTAAATATATGTAGATAATAAAAAAAATATGTACCGATTTGTAATTGATTTTCATTCTTGATATTTCTCGGTAATTTACAACAAGTTGAAGTTACACCTTTTAATTATTAATCCATGACTGACTTATCGATAACAGATTTATCGATGTTTCATTTTGTCAAACACTCGTTTGTGCCACAAAAACTTCTATATCTACTTATTATATACGATAGCTACTTACAGACTACTTAAAATACGTTATATACAATGCCTCCTGACTCCATGTGAATGGAATTCCAGTGCCTCCACCAGACTGCAGTCTGACACTGTGACACCAGAGGGCCTACCTCGAACCACGTTTAACGTGTTTCCTCTCTGTCGCACTAGTAAATTCGTACGTAAGTGTGACAGGGAGGCAACACGTCGAACGTGGTTCGCGGTAGGCCATCAGATTCAGGAGACTGTCTCGTACTCGCATATTAGTGCGAGCGAGATGTATAATAAGTTTTTGGCAAAAATTTCATTTTTGGTACAAGCTTTTATCACTGACTGTACTTTTCTTTCCACAGGCGACTAATAATCATCGAGCAAATTCTAAAAACCCCAAACACAATTAGGTTGCGTTGTTTTATCACAGAGTTCCTATGTCCACCTCTTGTCTCCATCATCAGATCAGTTCGATGGTACCATAATATTGCATTGTCACCCGACTTACATATGTATGCAAATTTTCAGCTCAATCAGAAAGCGGGAAGTGGATCAAATTTAACTTGCAAGATTTGATTACAAACAGACAAACGGTCAGGTGAAAGTAAATAAAAGCTTGTAAAAAGTAAGTTACGCAGTCGTTAGCGAATATATCAGTTGACACTGCGATGACAGTCGTAGTAAGGCTATAGATCTGTTATCGGTGTTTTGGTACTAACGTTTGACATTTAAACTGCCTTTAAACACTTTCATCTAATCTACTCCCAGACTAAGCTGAGACTAAATTTACCTTAAGCCGCTGGTGCTTTAAATGGCAATTTCAACATACAACGTAATACAGGGTGAGATAAACTACTAACCTATATTTAGGAAATTGGGAATTCTAAGCAAACTACCTGCCTGACTAAAAAAATTAAAGCAAGAAATATTACTTTGCTAATCCGCGAGAAAATAACGTGTTAGGCAATCAGTGCTAACCCGTTATACTTACTTGCGTATTTTTACATGCAATTAATGTTCCCACCCTCCCACCGCAAAAATAAATACGCAAATAAATATAACAACCCACCACCAAAAGTACAAAACTCGACACGTGTTTCGCCTCTCTACGAGGCATCCTCAGGAGACGCTGGAGATGTTGACGGTCCGACTCCCGACACCTGACCCTCAGTCACTGTCCTTCAGTTGTCGGGTGTCGGACCGTCAACATCTCCAGCGTCTCAGTCTCAGTTTCCGCAAAGTAACGCCTGATTCTATTAATTACCTGCCTGACATCGCACACCATAAATGCATTTTAGTCACCGATGACATATCAATTATAGGATCAAGTAATCAATCAGAAACTCAAGCCAACCACGAATTTGACATAAATAGTGCAATATAATCTATAGAAAAGTGGCTTGAAGCAAACAATCTCCAAGATAATTTGCAAAAAAAACAACGTATTTACGTTTTAATGAACCTATTAATAAATCTATAATTATAAGCTACAATGGACTTTAAATTTATTACAAGAACGTGACTTAATTAAATTTTAAGGAATGCATGTAGATCGAAAAACTGTCATGGCTGCTTATTACGGATATGTCGAATAAATTTTTAGATATAGACTCACAATCTTGGGTAATAAATGAAATAAATAAATAAAGTTTTATTTCAGGCAACACGTACAGTTGTACACCATATCAAAATACAATTTACATATTACAATGCCGAAATAATAATAAATAATAAAATAAAATAAAAGTTCAACAATTAAAATAGTATCACACTATTTTTTTGTTCCCGTTTTGGTGCACGGAAAGCCAGTACCTAAACATATTACAGGTAATGTTGCGATACACCGACATGAGGATGGTGTTTTGCGAGCGGCGCATCCCCTCCCAGAAGGAAGCAATGCGCGCGCATACCACTGCGAAGAAGTCAGGGATTCTGGCTTCTGCGAACATGGTGGAGGCACAGCAGGAACGCGGCAGCCCCATCAGTGTCCGGAATATATTATTATACTGCACACGGATGGCGCTGTACGATTTCGTGCTGTACGTAACCCATAGCTGACAAGTGTAGAAGGAGAGACAATATGCATTAAATAATGTACATTTGACCTGCTACACCTGGCAAACCTGCGGGCTATCATGTTGCCACGGACAGCCAGAGCCCTTCTCTCTCGTTCCATGTCACTGACGTCTGTCATGTCATCCGACAGTATATAGTCAATGGGGTAGATATTATATTTAAGAGTATTGCGATACAAAAAAAAGTATTCGTGCAACCTGTGGTATTTGTTCTCTCGATAGATAGATAGATATAATACTCTTTATTGGCACACCTCATTAAAAAGATACAAGAAAAATAAACAATTGTTTAAATGTAGAGGCAGACAACAGGCGGTCTTATCGCTAAAAAGCGATCTCTTCCAGACAACCCTTGGGCAGCGGAAATAGAGAAGTTAATTGAAAAAGTAGGTGTTGCTAAACCGTTATGAAGCCTACATTCACACACACAATTACAGTGAATCAACATACACATATAAGGAACGAGTCATGTAAAGCGATGTTTCTCAAGCTTAAAGTTCTGCCATTTCCTTGCCTGTATGTTTTTGAAGTAGCCAAATTTGTAAATAGACACCCTGAATTATTTATTGTGACATATACCCTATAAATTCCTTTAAAGGACTCGCTGAAGTGCGCAATATGTCAACCTTCAACCGGAAATGTCACTGTTGACACTGACAGAACAGTATCATATTAGATCTAGATCTAATAACTATAACCCGAATTGGCCTGATAATTTGACCAGATTTTGTGTAATTTCTATTGACCTATTTTGCGCTGCAGCCTGCAGCACCTTTCTCGACACTTTCCCACAGACCCCATTAGGAATTCACCCTGTATCTTGTAATTGGGGGCTGATTAGCCGGCCTGTCCCGCGGACTGTGATTAACGACCTCCCCTCTCCCCTGAGAAACCCCCCCTTGAGGGTAATTGCAAGGGCATTTTCAGTGTAATATTTATATGTTTGCGGTTCTGACGGCGGGCGAGGTTACAGTGAATAATTGCTTGCAGAAGGTATTTTAGCGTATAAACAAGTTTAAGTAAAAAAAAAAACGAAAGCTCCAATTTGAAACTTGAAGGTAAGAAACATACTACTCCTACTACATACTACTACTAGTAGAAAGTAAGAGGGTTGAGGGTTAAAGTAAGCATAGATAGCCTACTAATATTATAAATGATCTGTTCAAAATTGCCAGGTTAGGTTGGTTGAAGGCAGCACGTGACGACCGGCCGCTATGGAGATCATTGGGCCTTTGTCCAACAGTGGACGTCTTTCGGCTGATATGATGATGATGATGATATGATGATTATAAATGCAAAAGTAAGTCCGTCTGTTAGCCCTTCATGCTTAAACACCATGAAACATGAAAGTTAATTACTACACGGATAGTTATGATAGTTTTTATCATATTCTAAGCAGATGAACAGAGTTGGCCGAACGTTAATTGCAATTAACCATTATAAATTGAACCGTAACCGTAACGGACGGTTACAGTTTACGGTTCAATTTATAATGGTGAATGGCCAATAATTTTTAATTGCATTAACGTTTCGGCCAACACTGTATGCGAATATGTAAAGTGTACACACGCCCACCACTCACACTCACACACATACACAAACACACACACACACACGCACACGCACAACCAACGCACACACACACAGGAACACGAGTTAGAGACTTTATTTCACGTTTTACCTATATAACTTTGAGTCTGACTCGCGTCTTAATTAAACCGAAGCGGTAGGTCATGTATCATGTGACTAAATAAGGCTTTTATTCTCTACCCTCGTCAAAATGGTTTTAGCCAAAATTGCACGGACCTTAGTACGCTAGCGGTCGGTGTAAAAATCCTTTGAGACCTTGTGTCCACAATGTAACTAGACTAAAAATATGGCATGAATGGACTACCATTCATTCATTCAATATTTACTACAATGTTATCACTTTAATCTAGTGTTCATTTTGCTGCAAATAAAACGCCCGCAACTTCCAAGCTCACTCGTAATGACAAGGGCTACGTCAGGATGGCCGAGCTTTTAAAATTGCCGCGAACGTTTATATCTTTTCATCACACTTGCTCGAAAAAGTATTTATTACATGCAGGTGTACTGAAGGACAAAGGCCTATTTTGTTCCCTCGGGAGTTATTTATCGGGAGCTTTTTTTTTAATGATATCACTTATTCATACAAACCAAGTAGCATAAATGAGTTTTACTTTTAAAATACTGACGTTTTGATTCATTTAACAGCCGACACAGCCGTTTAAAATATTTTTACATAACTTTCAATTGTGGCTGAATGCCGAATAGGTCTGTGCCCTCGATGCTAACCTATCAAGAAATTACAAAATGGCGGACGAATATTTGATATGTCACCCTATTTAAGAATTGTTTCGTTTAAAATTTAGTTTTTTCTTCGCAAGTATGATGAAAAACATTGTGCGTAACTCCGGGGGTAAGAATATTGCAAACTCGGGTCTGTAATTCCCTCCAGCCTGCGGCTGTCAGGAATAATCACCCTCGTATCCAAAATTTCACTTACCCCCCTCGTTGCACAATGTACTATTTCCTACTCTTCTACTGTTACCTGTCATTTATACATTCATGAACACGAATATAAGAACCTACATAAAAGGTTTGAAGAAAAGTCTATATTGTCTATTCCTGATAACAGTACTTGTGCTTTAAAATCGCTATAACGATACTGTGACTAATGGCTACCAACCTAACAAAATCAAATTTAATATATATCAGTTTCAAACTAAGTGCATTGCTGCCAACTTACAAAATATTAATTTGGTTGCATAGTAGAAACAATTGCTTCATAAGTCAAAAACACTCATGTGACACCAGTAATATAACAAAACCCATAGACTACGAAGACCGCTTAGCGTCGCTTGTTAGTCTCCATAGGCTACTGGGGCCAAAAACGAGAAAAAAACACAGTCTAAAAATTTAATTTTGCAAAGAACAAGTACCAGGGCCTCATGACTTACGAGAAGGTGTCGCCGACCAGCCGGGCCGGGCGCGTAAGAATGTATGCTCGCCTCGCGTATCTTAGCTGTATACTTTTGGTTTGTTTGTTTACCAATATGATTCTACACTAGTTTAAAGTATTATTTTTGTTGACTCGTAGGAAAAGTATTGTATGCAACGTTGTATAAGTAGGTCAACAAATGCTCGTGGCGCATTCCTTTACAATGTTCGTCTACGCCTTCGGCTCCGGCTCACATTGCAACTCACGCCACTCGCCTTTTTTGACCCTGCTTATACAACTGTTGTATAATAGTAGTTTATGTCACTGCTACATAATAAAAGTCATTAAAATACACGAGTGGGGGTTTAAGAAACGAACGAAGTGAGTTTCTTAATAGGATCACACGAGTGTTTAAATGTCTAATTATGCACAGTTACATACACTATTTTATCTACACGCATATTATAAACTTTCTATGATATATTCACTAAGCCAAATTACAGGGCATCGTTGCTCTCTTGGCGGAACTCGCGGATATGTGGTGGCGTCACCGAAATATTTATATCGCTCATTTTACACGAATCTTTTGCTATAGTTACTTTAAAAACAACAAAACATATTCATTTAATAATTAAAACGAATTAAAAGATAAACTGTACGTAAAATGGCGGCAAATGAAAACTTTTTTCACACATGTCAAGCATTCGTAGTTTTTTTTTAATTCAGAGACAAACTATAGTCGGGGGCCTATTTCCGTATCATTCGATACAAACTAACATGCGAGATATGTCAAAATTGTATGCAGTTGACATTTCATTTCGAACAAAAAGGCATATCGACTGATATTAGAATAGAGGTCAAATGGAATTGCTTTTTTTTTCAGAGATATTCCAAATTTGAAATCATAACCAAATCGATTTTGATGTAGTTAAGAAACAATTACAACATCATCACAGATAAGAAATTTGTTGTAACAAAACAGTTTATCGTAATGTTGGCCATTATTTACGGATTTTGAAGGCATCATAGAGGGTTTATGATATGTGTGTAGATAAAATACTATTACAGTACATATGGTGCTACTTTACCGCACTAGTGCGTATATGAGCATATTACGTTACTGTGTCGAACATTTAAAGGGTCATATGTACTATAAAACGTTGTACGATACATGTGCGAATAGGTAATTCGCAACTCGTGTCGATTTAAAACACTCCCTTCGGTCGTGTTTTAATTTATCGCCACTCGTTTCGAATTTCCTATTTTTCGCACTTGTATCGTAATGTACTGTCTTTGTGTTGTATAAGTGTGGTCGAAAGATATCAATAATTAATAATTTATACAGAACATATTTAAACATATCAACTTTATTAGCGTAACCTAGTGTCTATTTCATTGGAAAAGCTATTCTCGTACATCCAAGCCCATATGGGCGTGCCGGGGCGCGGCGACGGCAGGACGGCCGAGTAATGGCCGCAAATTGTTATTGCTGCTCATGGGTTGCGCTGACCCACAGACAGCAATGTGCAAGTTATAGAAAATTCTCAAAATTTCCTAAATTTCTTGAATTTTTTATGAAAAAATTCTCATGCAAGTTTTCACTTAGAAAGCTCACGTTCAGATTAGGGATTATTACTCAATGTTCTTAACTGTAGACGACTGTTTCGTTTTAATATTTACGTCGCTCATCGGCGTCTATTTCAAGTGTCATAGATATTGAAAGTTGTATAACAATTGTTTTTTTTTATATACTACGTCGGTGGCAAACAAGCATACGGCCCGCCTGATGTGAAACAGTCTTCGTAGCTTATGTACGCCTGCAACTCCAGAGTTACATGCGCGTTGCAGGGCGGCTACCGGGAAAATCGAAATTCGTCATTTGCGGGCATTTTTCTCTGTCACTCTAATTACGTCTTAGTGAGAGTAAAAGAGAAAGATCCCCGCAATTTGCGAATTTCGGTTTTCGCGGTAGGCCCCCAGATCCTAACACTCCGCACCCTCTTTGAGCTCTGGCATCCTTACTCACCGGCAGGAACATGAGTAGGGTCTAGTGTTATTTGGCTGCGGTTTTCTGTAAGGAGGTACTTCCCCAGTTGGGCTCTGCTCTAGATATGGAATGACATGATAATGATGCGTAGCTTTTGTTACAATTTGTGATAAAATGTTATACAACAAACGTCATCATGTTATACACAACTTTATAACACCAATATGGGAGCACACTGAGAAAAAAACTATTTAAAACAAATAATGCTCCATATGGGCCTATCGAACAAAACAGTAAATTTTACTGTTCCAAAAAGAAAGTAAATACTGTTTTGAGTAGCTAAAAAGTAGCGATGTGTCGTTTATTTTTATCGTTTTTTCAATACTTAGAAATGTTAAAACAGTTAACGTTACTGTTTTGTATTTTACTGTTTTTCGAACATTTATGGTATTGTTAAAGCACAACTCTTAATAATACCTTTAGTGTTTGCTCGATAGTTCATATTTTTTCAGTGCACTTTAATTTTGCTCAGGAGCGCTTATGTGTGGTGACCTCGGTTGTCTTAAATGCGTCTAGTGGTTATGATGATCTGTGTGCTGACCTGACCTGCTCGGGCATTAGTTTAATTTGATATACGTTTTTTATTAAGTCTTGAAACGCGAAGGAAAGCGCTTTTCTTTTTTAGGAGGAGCGTTTTTAGACGTTTTATCTTGTCTCATTGCAATCGGGTTGTTGTTAAGGCTTAGTATCGCCTGGGGGCCTAGCCAATGACAATCGTAGATCGACAAATAATATTGCCATCGAAAATTTAGTAACATTATTTATTTCGATAGAAATAGTATTTTTATTTGTAAATAACATTATTTGAATTTTCTATCAACCATTGCCATCTTGTTAAGACCCCTGAGTATTTCTGTTCACGCAAGAAACCTGTAATTTGTCAAGTGCCTACATAATGAATAATTGAACTAAAAAACAAAGTATGGCAAACAAAACTTGGTTATGACATAAAGACGAACAGGACGAAATCATACTTATTGTCAATTTGCCTATGGAACCCTAAACTTTTTAACTTTGAGGCCTTGAGCAACACCGGGAAAAGAGTCGGCATTCGCACTATTTCCCCTCTGCCGGAGCACAAGCCCAACTGGACATAGCGCGGGCGTGTTGCGACTCATCCATACACAAAGAGATCGAGGTGTGCAAGATTTTCTTTTGAACTAGTAACGTTCGTAGTATGCCGTAGCGTCATACCTGACGCGTGTGTCATTTTATATGTATTTGAGTCGTCATTACAGATTGGATTTTGTATGTATTGAGTGAAAAATGCGACTGTGTGCACGTTTCCCCCTGCAAAAAGTTAAAGATTTGTACGGTAAGATATCGCTTGGGCTCCTCCCTTCCGACGTGTCGGAAGCCGGTGCTGCTTGAAGCTTTCAGGTCATAAAATCCCGGTTAGTTTTTGACTCGTAATTCTTGTAAAGTTAAAACCAAAGCCATTTTAAGTCTCATCAATGCACGCCGATGTAGTTACCAATGTTCCCATTAATTATCATGATATATGAGTATGAAACGCGGGTAGATTCTGGAAAATACCATGAAATGAAATATTTGCGTTAATAAATGTCAGCGACTACCCGATTATCGCGCATTCGCGCGAATTTAATTCACGCGAACGCGCGATCAAACATATTGAACTCAAATAGGTGTCCTAATTGACAACCGCGCGACCAATTAGGACACCCTATTAGAGTACAATATGTTTGATCGCGTGTTCGCGCGAGTAAAATTCATGCGAACTTGCGATAATCGCGTAGTCGCTTTGTATTAGGACGACCCCTTAGGCTTTAAATGAGCGCGACTTTCGGCCCGATTCGAAGAATGAGATACTATAACGATAAGTTCTGATTTAGATAAGTTCCCATTGAGATATTGTTTGTATATCGTACAATTAACAGAAGCAGCTCGATTCGGGCAACCAATGTCACTTTGACGTTAGAAATATCGTAGATAGATTTTATTGGTATCACAGCGGAATCGAAATAAACATCTATTTTGACATGTCGTTTAGTTATCGATCTTTTCAAGATGTGAATGAATGATCCTAAACGAGTCGTAATCATTTTTCGAATCGGGCCGTTTAATTTGAAATTAAGTTCCAAGGAGTTATCTCAGAGTGTGCCATCATCCATAATGATATGTGGGTAAGTGGACGACTGCTACTCCATGTAAAGGTAGTCCTCTTTCTGCTTGTAATACTTATACATATATTTCGAATCGTGTCTACTATTTTTATTCGTGTGATGAGCACGGATATTTGTACCTGAGTCATGGGTGTTTTCTATGGATTTATAAATATGTATATATAAAATAAATTATTTTTTTATTTACAATAACAATATACATAATGGATATATACAGAGATTACTATAACTAGCTTATATCTAAAATAGGCCCTTGAGGCATTGTACCAAGGATGCTGGCGGCATTTTTCTCGTTGTATAGCAATACTGATACGTTGTGCGAGGAAGCCGCCAGCTCTTCGGTAACCATTATACACATAATACATACATATTTATATATTATATGTATCGTCGTCTAATTAGCTTCAACACAAGACTTATTGAGCTTACTGTGGGACTTAGTCAATTTGTATAATAATAGCCTATAATAGTTATTTATTTACATCGAGCAATGTACAAAAGAAAATTTTCAGAAATTGTAAAGTTTTCATGATGTTGTCTGAGTACACACAACACAAGCCTTCTTGAGTTTACCGTGGGGCTTAGTCAATTTGTGTAAAAATGTCCTACAATATTTATTTATTTTTATTAGCCTAATTTTGTGTCCCACTGCTACGCAAAGACCTCCCCTCGCTTTCTCCACTAAACGCTGTATTTTGTAGTTTCTCGCCAATCCGAATAAAATACGTCCAAGTCATCTCCTTTTCGGCCATCAACACGAATCAGAAACACGGAACTACGCTCCAGAACTCGAGTTTTAGATGTAGGTGTCCGCTAAGCTTATGCGAGACTGAGCTGGACATGGCTGCCGTATGCACTCTGAAAGGTGGGCCAAAATGGTTACCGAGTAGGACCCACGGAACACCATAGATGGTGCTGGCCGGGATGCAGGCAGACCGAAAAGGAGATGGCAGAACCATATTTATTTATCATAAAAAAAAAAAACGCCAATGAATTCAATGAGTAATCTCTAATCTGAACGGGAAATTGCAATTGCATTGAGAAATTTCTTAAGAACGCACAATTTCTTATGCACATTTTCGCGAAAAGTTGGTTGGCAAGTGAAATTCGGCAATACAATTTTGCAACTTTACATAATCCAACCTAACCTAACCCAACCTAGTACGCAATTTTCATTTCCCAAATATGGGGTTGGGAAATGAAATGGTTGCGGAATAATTATTTGTTAAAAGTTGTTTGACAAGTGAAATTCGGTAATACAATATTCGGCGAAAAGGCAGAGAACCGGCATTGGTTGTAATCCAGTGGAGCGGAGAAGAGAACCATGCTATTATTTGGTTCCAGCACATATCCTCTCACCTATGCTAGTATCCCTCTCAGTGGAAAAGCAGCCTTGCTTAGTTTTCTTTCATCGGTAGTTCTGTAGTCAGTATAGCGTGTTGGCAACTCTGTTGTAGCCACAATTGATCGCTCACGGGTCGCGCCTACTTCCCGCCTCGCCCGCTTCCTACTGGGGCACGGCCGAAGGCAGACCATTCACAATATTACGCAGAGGCGACAATTCTATTGAAATACCTAAGAGTTTTTTTTTATGGAGGATAGGCAGGCGTTTGACCACTATCACACCTGATGGTAAGTGATTGTTACCAAGGGATGAAATTAAGCACCCGAGTGTTTAACTCTACTTTTCATTTAGAATACGAAGAAAGTAAAATATATGTGTTTTCTTTAAACATGACGAAGTATATAATTTTTATAGCATTTCTTGATGGTATTTTCAATTAACCATTTAGGTAAACGTATAGTTATTTATGGAATGGGGAAATATCAGAATCCATTTAAAACCAAATTTCAATAGCTTATCGTCAAAAGATGATAAAGTCCTACTTGGAAAGTGAAATGCTCTAGTGCAGAAACGTATCACTTTCTGCACAACAATGACACTATATTACAAAGCACGAGAAATGAAAATTATATTTTCTACCTAACGTTTAGGTCGAACACGTCACTAGGGCATCGAGCACCCCTGCATTGAATATAGACATTTAATATTGGATAAATGTAACAGCTGTCATACACAGCGTTTTAGTTTTTATGTTTAGTTCCAAAAATGGCCTTATGGCGCTAGTAGTACGATGGTGCACGTTCGGTCGCAAGCGTTGACTTACCGGTTAATTTCGACATAATATATGATCATGTACGAAAGTATTATTGTTTTTTTATTTCGTTAATTCCTCGTAGTTGCAGGTAACGATATAGGCGACGGTGACCGCTTACCGTCGGTGGGACGTATGCTTGTATGCCACTGAGCTAGCGAGCCGCATTCGGCTTTTTGAACCCGCAATTGCGGTTCTTCAAGGCGCCCAAAAAATTAACACTTAAATATAAGACTTATTACAGTGGCTTAGCGTGAACTACTCTAGCCGTGGACGAAACCACAAACATCTGCGAGGCCCTTTTAAATGTGCATCCCAAGGTACAAGGGGCCGCCACTGAGGACTTGAAACAGTCAGACCAACTACTGTTGATAAATCCTCTTTTCTCTTCAAAAGTTTGCTGAACTCTGGGCTAGATTACAACAGCTTTTACCAATGGTATCAGTTTTGTTTTTTATTAATATTTAGGACAACAACAGCCGTAAATAAAAGTTTTACATATGAGTGATTGCATAACAGATGGCCAATAACTGCTATCCACTAATTACATTTTACTTCGATTAACGTAAGTCCGTTTATCCGGTTTATTTTGAGGATCAAATGTCTAAGATGGAACATATTGCATTAAAGCAATATAAAAGTTCGAATGACAGTCAATATCTGACAATCATAAATATCATAATCTACGGACGAAACAGTACTTGAAACGGTAATTGATGTTACTTACGAGTATCTATGTCGCGGGGTCTCTGTTCGAGATGCCCACCACAAGGTGGTTGTATATGTAGTTGTGACGTGTTCGAATAGACAATACATGTTTAAAAGACACACACAAACAAAACAAATGTCTATTCGAACACGTCACAACTACATACAACAGGTGACTTACTTAAGTTTTTTACCTATACGCTAAGGTGTTCACAAATATCTGAACACGCTCTCTAGCGCCTTGACAATTGAGGCGTGTTCCGATGTGTGAGCACCTTGGCTGCTATACTACTATATCTGATGCTTGCTGTACAGATTATCGCGTCTGTATCAATTATTCTATGTCCGCAGACAGTCAGGGCGCGGCTGCCGTTAAAAAGTTCCGATTACGCTCCCACCTGTTTAGCGATATTGATATTGTCTATGAATGTTGTAAACGTCTTCATTTTATATAAGTAACACTGTCTTTGGTACAGTAAAATGTACCTAGTAGTTCCGGGGCACTTCATATACAATCATAGAATATCATACCAGATAATACTAGCCGTGTCTTATCCAACCTCGACATTGGCAGAATCATCAACACCTTGATGGAGCCATAACACGAAAAATTGATTGACCTAGTAGTTCCAAGATTTGCTCCAAAGCTTGAAATTTAATTTCAAATTCCCAGCGCGCACAAGTATTTTGCAGTAATCGCGAAGCATTGGTTGACGTAACTGGTGACCGAGGGCTTGATGAAAGTAGATATGAGCGTAAACGGGTTGACACGAGAGGACGCCCAGGATCGCGCAAAGTGGAGGAAAGCGGACCCTGGCAGAGGCATTTTTTTTTTTTTTGACGGAGTGGGAATGCATTTACGCACGGTGTGTGGGACTCGCCGCTCCTTTCCCCTCTCCTGGCAAGAGGGGGGGAGAATTTGGCCCTACCCACTAAACCCACTCCGGCGTTTCACCCACTTTGCCGTTTATGAGGGCGCACTGGGAAGAGGCATACAAAACACTTCACTGAAAGTGACTGCCGAACAACGTGCACACTTTTGAGGGCTCCTCTACACGATGGCCCAGCTTAGGCCAGTCCTAGGGACGCATTTATGCGTTAGAGGGAGCAAGTGATATTGCTATCTCATTTCACCGCATAGCTGCGTCCCTTGGACTGGCCTACGCTGGGCCATGGTGTAGAGGAGCCCTGACATTGGCGAACTCATCACATTTAATGTATTTTTTTTTGACGACCTGTCTGGCCTAGTGGGTAGTGACCCTGACCCCGATGGTCCCGAATTTGAATCCCGGTAAGGGCATTCATTTGTGTGGTGAATGAACACAGACATTTATTCTTGAGTCAGGGGTTAATTCTTCTCCCTTCCTCCTGCCCTTATCCCACGTTATGTGGGGTCGGCACAACATGTTCTTCTCTTCCATTCTCCTCTATCTTTCGTCACCTCAGCACTCACTCCTTTCTTTCTCATATCCTCTTTCACACAATCCATCCATCGATTTTTGGGTCTACCATCCGCTCTCCGTCCATCAACATTCATTCCTAACATTCTTTTTCCTATATGGCATTCATCCCTCCTCATTAAATGCCCATACCACGCTAACCTACCACTTATCTTCTCCGCTACCGGTGCTACTTTCAAACTTCCCCTTATATACTCATTCTTAATCCGATCCTTTCTCGTCACTCCACACATCCATCTCAACATTCTCATTTCCGCTGCGTGCACTCTTCTTTCATCCGTCACTTTCGTCGCCCAGCATTCTGATCCATACATTACAACAGGTCTCACGATCGTCCTGTAGATTTTCCCCTTAAGTTTAAGGGGCATTCGTGGATCGCAAATTGTTCCAGAACCTGTCGCCATTTCATCCATCCCGCATTTATTCTATTTTTCATTAATTGTAAGTATGTAAGTATTTATCTATATACGTATGTATATCGTCGCCTAAGTACAAGCTTTGCTTGGTTTGGGGCTAGGAATCTCTGAGTAAGATTGTCCCCAAATATGTATTATTATTACTTGTACCTGGACATTTTCTGCAATTTTAAGGGACTGTACACAGTGTAACCTATTGTATTAATTTGTCGGATTTGTCCCCGTCACTACATCTTATAAAACAAAGTCTCCCGTTTCGTCTGTATATCTATATGCTCGCGATAAACTCAACAACTACTAAACCGATTGTCATGCGGTTTTCACCTATCAATAGCTTGATTCTTGAGGAAGGTCTAGGTCTATAATTTGTTAAGGTTTTGTTACCTGTGCGTCGCTGGGGCGGAGGGCTAGTGAGATATACATCGCAAAGTTCACTCTGATTTTGCGGTTTTTTTAAGTTTAAGATCCCCTTTTATTATAACAGAAAATCACATTACACCAAACTGTTATACTGTACAACGATAACACATAAAAGGCAGAATCACACCCTAATGTTTATGTTTTCAAATAATTAACCTATAATAAAACAAAGTCTCGTATCGCCACCCTAAGTTTACTTTACTACCTTTCAAATAAACGTCAGAAATGAATTCATATTGTTAGGGAGTTATGTCGTTTTAGTTTTGTGCGTTTTCGTCAATTAATTAAATTGTTTTGGCTTTTACGGCCATTTTATGGGTCGGCCATTTTGATCAGCCGTGTTAAAATGGCGGATAGTGTCTTCTGGTTTACGGCTGATTTGATAATATAAGTCGTTAAGTTAGGGACAGGTAGAATAAACATAAAGTGTTTCAGTGGCGTGGCGTCCACTTACATCCCCTAACTTAATACAATTGAGTATTATTACAAGAGTAAAAGCAGGCTATATTAATCCGGCTTGCCCAATGAATGTGCTTGATGCATCGCCACTTAACTTATTTTTTTACATCACTAAGTACCCATAGGTACCCCATTTAGCCAAGGTAATGAGTAAGAAGGGTCTCTATTGTTTCCCATAAAGTTTTAAGTCATAATGTATTGTTTGTCCGCATTTTCGTTAGTCATAATTTGGTTTTTCTCAGAAACGCGTAACTTTTCAGGATTGCCATAAAACAAACCTAACCTAACCTAACCTATCTATAGGATAATCTAAGGAAATTCCTGAAAAGTTAACGGTTTCAGAGTTATGACTAATGATAATATGACTATCATTACATTATGACTTTCAATAATTATGTCAAACAAAGGGATCCGGAGTAAGAAATACTAAACTTTTACTAGGGGCAGTGGGGCGACTCTCCTCCCTTCGGGTATTCTCGGCTCCGTTCGGCTCAGCATTGCTCCGAGCAATAATTAGGGTTGGCACAACTTGACGTCCCTAACCCTATGCGTGCACGACCACAGATAAAATAATGACTGGAATTTTGACAACCCTAAATGGCCGATAGGGATAGTGCCATACATTAGAAAGGGACAGCATGTTTCGTCCCTGAATCGCTGTCAAACGGTACGGTAGTACTATTATTTATTCTGTGCTATATTGGATCCACTCGGAAATCATAAAAATATTGATATTTTCAATCTGGGTGTATTTTATGATTTCTCATAAATGATTTATTATAACTCAAGATAGGTTACAGGCGTTCTAAAATTGAAGCGATTATCTTGTGACAAATTGTACAAGTTGCCTTCAGTCGCACCTGGGAAAGCGAGAGATGTGCACGTGCTGACGAACTCCCGTTCAAAAGAAAGAGACAATAAGAGTGTTTAATAACGAGTATGACAAAGATGAATGGAATGCAAAAAAATAATCCAAAATAATATGTTCCTTCGTAGGTGTAGGTATAGATAAAATTTAAAAATGTAGATGTTTTCAACAGCCATAATATTGTTATAAAATTATTGAAGATTTTCTGGCACTGTTTATTAACACACCGTTTATGTTATAAACGATTCATATAGATAGATAACTCGTATATTTTAATAGTTAATATTTTAATGTTTAGGTTCACGTATTTTAATGAAGGAAACTGTAAGTCTAGAAACATAAGTAACTACTATTGTATTTAATATAACAATACAAGACTGTTTGTTTCTGAATAAATAAATAAAATAAAATAAATATGAAAGCATTTCTGTGCACTTTATGTAACAGTATAACCTATCTATGGGTTTATAATATCATTGGAGAAAGGTATATCTTTTGCAATTTAGACATTGGGAAAATATATTTGCAACATTTGGTAGGACATTGAAAAAGAAGAGAAACAGTAAGTATGTCTACGTTTCAGTATTAAACATTGCGTTAATAACGTACCATCAACATAACGACATGCAAATAAAAATGCACCAGAATCCTTTCCCTCCAATAATGGCGTCAACAAACGACGCCGCGTCGTCGTATATTATTGATGGGCTAGCTAAAAGCCGAACAAAATGGCGGACAGCCACATCATCCATCATTCGACGCAAAAAAAACAACATCATAGTCATTAACCGTAATTAAACGTTTTATATGCTGGCAGGCGATTGGCGGAAGAAAATAAAATTCCAAATTTAAATTCTTGGGCAGTTGACCAACGATAGTATCGATATGAACTAAGAATTTCTCATCACACTTGCTCGAAAAAGATCTTATATCATGCAGGCGTACTGAAGGACAAAGGCCTATATTATTCCTGCAGGAGTTATAGCTTTTTTTTAGTACTAATTTATTTTAAAAATATCTTATTTAATTCATTTAATACCTAGCCGTTTAAAATATATTTTATTATTATAAACTGTCAAAACATGCCAATATGGCGGACAAGTGTTTGAAATGTCACCGTATTTAAGAATTATTTCGCAAATGAAAAACATTGTGTGTAACTCCGGGGGTAAGAATATTGTTACTCGAGCCTTTAATTCATTCCAGGCTGCGGCTGTCGTGTCGAATTTATTCATCATTCTAACTATATGATCATTTATTTAAGTACACATTTGACGTAACAAAAACTATCCGAAGTCCTTGTAGGGACTCGAAAATCTCAAAATATGTACACACCAAATTGCATTCAAATCGCTAAACGTGACAGCAGTGCAAGTGAAGAGGTAACAGACGGATAGACAGACAGACACCGCTACTTTCGCCTTTACAATATTAGTAAGGATGCATTTTCAATTGAGTTCAATCTGATGAAAAACGTGACGTTTTCAGGCATTTGGCATCATACCATATATATAAAAATAATGATTATCAAATTCATTTTTAATGAAGTACGCCATGTTTATCTCAAAATAACAAGTCCATCAACAATATCTGTCAATGGTTTCGTCCCGTTGACAGATCACTCGTCGCCCCTGATTGGTCCAGGTTTCCCGCCAAAAGCAACTGACAGCTGTCAAATGCCGCCATAATTAGGTGACATGTTTCAAAACAAATGAGCGAATGGATTTCTTTGAATGGGTTTTGTTTGAGTGAATGAATGTAGAGTGAATGTGTTGATAGATAAAGCGTAAGAGCTGGTTAGCTCGTTAGATGTGTAAGATGCTCTTTTGTTTGTGATGTGATTTACACTTGGGAAAAGAAAAAAAAAATGTTTTTTAACTCCCTGTTTTGTAAGTATGTTAAACACCTACTAATATTGTAAATAAGAAATGTCTGTCTGTATTGAAACCTTTTTATGTTTAAACCGCTGTACCGATTGGAGTGAAATTTGGTTGGAAAACCTTAAATAAGTAATTGAATGCATAAATCTTTTTAGGATTTCATAGTCACCTAGAAACCCGTATATTTCGCCATGTCAGTCTGCCCGTCCGTCCACGGCTTTGCTCCGTGATCGTTAGTGCTAGAAAGCTGCAATTAGGCATGGATACATAAATCATGCATGGCGATGGTGAAAAAAACTAGAAAAATACTTTTTTTAGGTTACCTCCCATACAAAATGATTTTTTTTTGTTTTGACTCAATAGTGTGGGATATCGTTGGTTAGGTCTTTCAAAACGAATACGGGTCTATAAAACCCATTTTTTAATAAAGTTAATATTTTCGGGAAGAATCGCTCCGAAAGATAAAAAGTATGTCTCACCCCTGTAACTTCTGAACAATGGGTCCAAAAAATTTGAAAATAAATCGTGAAGCAAAAGCTTAATAAATACTATGAATGAAAACTCTAGCGAACGTGATCGGTCCAGCCGTTTTTGAGTTATTCCAAAAAATCTTAGTAAAAAGACGTACAAAGCGCTGCAAAGGTACTACTTATGCTTGTAATGTACATGATACTTACTAATAGCCCCTGTTTGGGCCATTTTGACAGAATGGTAATAAGAAACCCTACACTGAGCATGGCCCGACATACTCTTGATCGATTTTTTTGTAACGAAACGTACGGGAACGAACGAAACGTTTCTTTTAAACAAAATTAAATTACCACCACAATAAGCTATAAGATGTACCGTACTTACTTATTAATTAACTAGGCAATAAGCTAACCCATCTGTATTTAAGGGAGTTCCCTCTGCCAACAAACTGTCTTACAGTTTGGCAGAAGAAAATAAAATTGTAAAATCAGGGTTTTTTTTACCAGAATAAATGTTTTTTTTTTTTTTAACAATATTTTTATAATTCAACATTTGTTCAGACAATTTGAATAAGAATTTTCTCCGTATACTTTTAAAGTAAACTCGCTAAAGTAAGATGTATTTTTATCGTCTATCCTCTCGTGTCAAGCCTATCTCGCGCGTACGCATACTTGTCAGAAAATGACGTTGATAAGACAGTCGATTGACAAATAATTGGCAAAATTCATATTTTATACTACGTCGGTGGCAAACAAGCATACGGTGTTAGGGTCCTACTGGACGTAGAAATGATAATGCGGACTGTATAAAAATAGGCTGGTTTATTCCGCCTTAATTACAGCTAAATCCCGGCCAAACAATTATAAAAAACTATTACGGTATTCGTCCGTTGCCGGTGGAGTATGTGAAGCCGAGTGTGTGCCGCGCGGCGCTTGCGGCTTGCCGCGATGACGTCGCGCTCTGTCCGCCGCCCGCGCGTCTCCTCCCGTGCGTATGTCCAGTACCTAACATACGGCCTGCCTGATGGTAAGCAGTCTCCGTAGCCTATGTACACCTGCAACTCCAGAGGAGTTACATGCGCGATGCCGACCCTAACCCCACCCCCCCTCGTTGAGCTCTGGCAACCTTACTCACCGGCAGGAACACAACACTACGAGTAGGGTCAAGTGTTATTTGGCTGCGGTAAAACAAGAACATACTCAATATCATTGTGAATATAAATGACGTGGTTTAGTTTTATGTGTTTTGATTACATTTTGAATACTTACTACGAGTACGAACCACGACTGCCTTAGCAATGTCAAACCGACATACGGCCCGATTCGAAGAATGATTAAGACACATTTAAGATCTTGCAAAGATCTTTAAAAGATGATAAGATAACTAAACGACATGTCAAAATTGACGTTTATTTCTTTTCCGCTGTGATCCCAATAAGATCTATTGTACTTACTTTCTATATCTTCTTTTCTAATCTTTAATTTAACTGTCAAAATTACAGTAAAAAGTTAATTTAGACCTACATATATGTACTTATTTAATAGTTATTTGTTTTACAAGGGGGCAACGTTGTTGTTTAACCGCTCGTGCTAATATTGATAGCCGAGCGAGCGAACGACTTCAAAACCACGGGCGTAGCGAGTGGTTCGAAAAGTGGAATGTTGAGCGTTGCGAGACTTTGAAGGCACGAGGGTTTAATTTTTTTTGCCACCGAGTGAAACAAATTTTTCCACAACACCAATGTGAAGAAAATACTGTAAAATATCAAACAAAATCAAAACCAATTTTTTTTTTAATTCTACCAGCCAACCTAAGGAATCAACTCAAATTTTGCATCAGATTACTTTTCCACATGTGGATAAAATACAACTTTCTCATCAGTTATTGAACAATCAAAAGAGCCTTTACCAGTTGTGTGGTGAAATAGTACATTTCGATGTTAGTGTGGAAAGTATGGCATTACTTCACGAGTACCAAGTTATCTTGCCACGTTTTTTAATACAGTTGCGAAAAAATAAGAAAACCAACAAGTACTTTTTTTATGCATGTTCTATAAGACAGAAACAATTGTAGCTACAAAATATTATACTATTATTATCTAAGTATCGTTATTTACGATTATTTGTGTATATCGTTTATTTAAATTGTATGAAAACAATATCGAATGTTGCCGTTGGAAACTTAAAACATTCTTGCAGTAAGAATAAACGCCTCTGCTTTGACAGGCGTTTCGGCAGCTATTTCGTTCCATTCAGACAACTTATTAAGAACGGTTTTTCAATATTCAATATTTAAAAAAAACGTGTTATAATGATGAAGAGGTAAGTAATAAAATATGAAATATGCCTATATTTATAATTTTTACATAAACAGTAGGTTTTTATGATGATTACAACTTTTAAAAGAAACTAACATTAACACTCATCAATAAGTAGTCATGAATTGGAACAAGTGGAAAAGTAAAAAGCACTAGGTAGTTCGCGAAATCCAACTATCCGCACGCTAAACAGCTACGTAAAGTAGCACTTTTTGAGCAACTGTAAAGTTTTTAAAAAGTATTTTTCACATATCCGTAACTATTTTTTTAAGTCAGTCAAAAAAGAGCCACGTTTTTGTGTGATATAGTCTCGCCCGAAACAATGAGTTTTTTTAATTTTCCTTTATTTCACAGCATTATGGTATCGTTTGAAGACGTTTCTGCGTTTTACAAAATAGACATAAATCATACTAGACTCCAATTTCACAGAAATCATATCAGTCACTTTCATTTCACCCGGCTGACAGGAAATTTCTAAACAATAAGTTAATTTAGCCACAATGGCCGAAGAAATTGAAAGTAATAGAATGGCGTGACGCGCCTGCTGTTAGACAAATAGTCTATGACGTATTCCTGTGCCAAATTATTTTTGCGGGCGGGGAAAAGTAAAACTATCTCAAGTTCATAATAATTGTTAAAAATCTTGAGATAGTGCCGCTTAAGTCAACTGCAAATATAACTCTGTGACACAATTTAGCGGCAAACTTATTTTTTGCGTGTTATAAAATATCTTTTCTTGAGGTGGCTCAAAGAATTTGTAAAGGGACTGGTGATAGGTCGGCCATTTTGGATTGTAAAGTTATGTTTGTGTTGTAGTAATTCGTTTAACAAAAGGACAAGTTGTAATTAAAAATGGAATTGTCGCGTGAGTAATGCCCGGGTATAGTAGGTTATTTGTTTACTGTAAATGGGTTTGCGAAACGTTAAAATGCAGTTAGTGCTTTTTCTCAATCTTGTACTGAAATGCTGATATGACTTACTTCAAATTAGGTCCGGAAATACGACATATCAGGCGCGATGAGTGAAGATGATGTGTAAAGGAATTTCATACAGCCTTACACACCTAGGCCTGTAAGGCAACCTTCTTTTGTTTTTAAACGTCAAAGTATGGCACGTCTTGGCATTCAAACATAAAAAACCTATAAACAAAAAAAAGTTTAATGGCGTGCGTCGTAGCGGCAAAATAATTACATTTTTGTTCCCCTTCAATACCCCACGCACTGAATAACCTATCACATTAGGACAATCATCATCATCATCCTATTTTTTTTAATTTCATTGCACGTTTGAGCACTATACAAATCTCGGCGAGAAACGGGATTGCCGGCCACGTATCCCTATCCATTCTCGCTACGCTCGGCCGTCTATATCTGCAACCCTTCGTTTCCCGTCTTCTATAGTAATGTAGTAGTAGATATTTCCAAAGAAACAAAAATACATTAAAATAATCCGATGAATTCCCGATAATCGCAATCTAAATATCTCGCGAAAACAATGAGACAAACCAAAAATTAATGACCCAATTTTAGATCAATTTTCCATTCGACTAAATCGCATACAAGTATAATTGCTCAATCGGCATAACCCGTTCGAAAATGTATTCAAAACGAGCCGTGACTGATCTTATTATCGGGCAATAGGGTTTGAATTGTATTGTCACTGTATCCTTTGGTGGGGGCTGGTTAAATGATAGGCTGAAGCGGGTAAGAAATAGATATCTTAGTTTAGAAATTAGCAAAAACATGCAACTAGGTACTACCTTTCTACAAGTTTTTATTTCGTTTCACCTGTCCTTTTGTCTGTTGGTCTGTATCTGTAATCAAATCTTGCAAGTTAAATTTGACCCACTTCCCGGTTTCCAATGAAGCTGAAAATTTACATACATATGTAAGTCGGGTGACAATGCAATATTATGGTACCATCGAGCTGATCTGATGATGGAGACAGGAGGTAGCCACAGGAACTCTGTGATAAAACAACGCAACCTGCGTGTTTCGGGTTTCTAGAATTGTCTCGATGAGTATTAGTTGCCTGTGGTACAGTCAGCGATAAAAGCTTGTACCAAAAATGAAGTTTTTGCCTAAAACTTATATTGTATATATTTGCAACAACGACGTTTACTCTAATCTGTCGCCATTATGTGAATATCTATTAACGTTGTGTACGTTATATGTTTAGAGTGTACATCATAATGATATAATCGTCTGTTTAGTTATGTGAAATATCTCTTTCTTGTTCCTCGCGTTGTCCCGGCATTTTGCCATGGCTCATGGGAGCCTGGGGTCTGCTTGGCAACTGATCCCGAGAATTGGCGTAGGCACTAGAAAAGTAACTTGTAAATATCAGATGATATTTCGTACATAAGTTCCGAAAAACTCATTGGTACGAGCCGGGGTTTGAATCCGCGCCCTCCAAATTGTAAGTCGCACGCTCTTGCCGCTAGGCCACCAGCGCTTTGTTTATGGTAAATATGTACATTCAAATATACACTTTACACGTATATATTTCCCATTTCTCAATCAAATTGCCTCATCATCAAATCAGGCACTCTTGACCTGGACTCAATCAATCGGCATTTTAGCACATCCCCGGTGACATTAGATCCTTCCGTCAAGCATGCAACATTATCTTCTCTTGCCAATAACCTTCGCTCTGACTGTGACTCTACTTTTACTCTTGACAATATTTCTCCACAAGAGGTTGTTACAATCTTAAAAAATATTAAAACGAAGGCTGTCGGTGAGGATCACCTTAGCCTGGATATGCTTATGCTCGTGGCGGATATAATTGCCCCTATCTTATCCGAAATTATAAATTTCTCCTTTTCCTCTGGTACATTCCCTGCTATGTGGAAACTTGCTCATGTTATCCCTCTTCCTAAAACATCTAATCCCACATCCTTTTCTCAATATCGACCCATCTCCATTCTCCCAGTTTTGTCTAAAATCATCGAACATTTTGTTAATCGTCGCCTCCTTTCACATCTCCACAAGCATAATTTGTTGAATCGGTTTCAGTCTGGTTTCCGCCCCGGGCATAGCACTGTCACGGCTTTGGTGAAGGTCACTGATGACATTCGTTTTAATATTGAGAATAAAAAGCTCACGGTCCTGGTACTTTTAGACTTCAGTAGTGCCTTTAATGCGGTGGATTTTGATATTCTCCTTCATATCCTTCGTACGTTAAATGTTTCTCCTGCAGCTTTGTCTTGGTTCCGTAACTATCTCTTTGGGAGGCGCCAGCGTGTCAAGGTTGACGACAAGGTCTCGGAGTGGTGTGACCTTTCTGCTGGTGTCCCCCAAGGAGGGATACTCTCTCCTCTCCTTTTCTCGATCTTCATTAATGGCATTACTGAGTCCTTAAATTGTAACTTCCACCTTTACGCGGATGATTTACAGATTTACGCAGCGGCTAGCATTGATGATTTTTCATCTTTAGTTGATAGAATAAATGGCGACCTTGAGTCAATTCGTTGCTGGGCGAATAAGTTTGGTTTGAAAGTTAATACAAAAAAATCGCAGGCAATTGTCATTGGTGGTCCTTATTTTGTGTCCAAATTGTCAGAGATGGTGGTACCCAAAGTGCGTTTTGATGGAACAATTATCCCTTTTTCTTCTACAGTTAAGAACTTGGGTATAATCATTGATCAAACCTTGTCCTGGTCAGCTCATGTTTCTGACATTAGCAATAAACTTTTTGCGTCTCTCCACTCACTAAGGCGTCTTCAAAATTTCCTTCCTCTTCAAACCAAAATAACTCTCGCATGTTCACTTTTACTCCCGTTGTTAGATTACGCTGATACTGCTTTCTTGGACCTTAGTGAGGAGTTACTGGACAAACTCGAGCGATTGCAAAATATTTGTATTCGATACATTTTCGGTCTACGTAAGTTTGATCATGTATCCCAGTTTCGATCTCAGCTTGGCTGGCTTCCGATTCGTCGTCGACGAGATGTGCATGTCCTATCATTGCTTTTCAATGTTCTATTTAATCCTGCTTCGCCACCTTACCTTTCCGAAAGGTTATTTAGCTGCTGGTAGTGGTCATCGCCTTCGATCAAGCACCAATCTTTTACTCACGATTCCTTCCAATACGACGCGCACATACAAGAAATCCTTTACTGTCCATGCCGTCAAGTTATGGAACGAGATTCCGGTGTCCGTGAGGCAATCCCAATCTGTAGCATCACTCAAGGAGAAGCTTAAAAAATTGTGGCTTTCCGATACTTTGGTTACGACTTCCTAGTTCTTTGGAGTACTTCTACTTTTTTAATTTCCTTTACTTTTCTGGTTCGAATTCATATTTATTTATATTATATATTGAATATTTATTTATTTTTATTTATATATATATGTATGCATTATTTTATGGTTATTTTTCTATCTATGTATATTTGTATCAATGTGTATTCAAAACGTGCATTTCATTAATTTCAGTGATTGTACACTTTTGTTTGTGTTTGTCATTCATTCACCGTTACTTCTGTTTTACTCATTTCCTCAAAGGTTAACTGGAAGAGATCCCATACAGGGATAA
This sequence comes from Cydia pomonella, assembly GCF_033807575.1. NCBI lineage: Eukaryota > Metazoa > Arthropoda > Insecta > Lepidoptera > Tortricidae > Cydia > Cydia pomonella. The sequence goes on along the minus strand of NC_084725.1, from coordinate 12,471,117 downwards.
GTTCGCCTTTGTTGTATTTAATTTACTCTGTAACTGTGTTTTTCGTGTTTTTATTTCTATGTACAATAAAGTATATACATACATACATACATACATACAAATTGTAAAATTAGGCCTTGAGCCTGTTCGGTAGGTACTTGGCATGTATATTTACATAGTACAGTTGATGTCAAAGATATGTTAACATTTTTCACCTTGTTATAAAGGAGTAAGATGAAAAAGTGTAAACATAACGTGGAGGTCAACTGTACCATGCGACAGTCAGAACTAAGAACACCTCTGTAACGAATTATTCGTGAAAATTGTCGATGACTACTCGATTCCGCTCTGCCGGTCGGGCTCAACCTATAGGTATATAACCATAACCATACGAACTGTAATAAAAACCGGACGCATACACTTATAACGCGACCCACTCAAACGGTAACAAAAGCTTGACGCGGGCTATACCATCCGACACGCAATCACAACTCGTTGAATCGCCGACCGCTTCCGCTCCCGCTCCGCTTACCGTTTATCCTGTAACTTAGACCACACGAACGGTAACAAAAGCCGGACGCCGGCTGTACCATCAGACACGCAATCACAACTCGGAACAACTCTGACGAATTAATATTCGTCAAAATTGTTCGGTTTCTTGATTAGTGGCGGTGGCCATGGGTTTGTTCTGAGAGAGACTGGCCTATAAGGCTCGTTCTCAAATTATATGACTGCGGTCAGCCTCAACTACGTCAAAGTCGTCATACTCGTGAACGGGTGCTGTTTGTGGAGATCGGTCTGTTTAAGCTTACACGGGATACATGTTATGTTATAAGTATGTAACTTCACCGTATCGTGTGCGGGGCAGCAGCAACGGCCTTCTGAGGGAGTTGGCAGAGCGCCTCGACTCTCCTCTCACTCGCTACTGGGTGGAGGTGGCGATTGGCAGGGCCAAGTAGAGCAGGGTCTCTGCCCTGCTTGTCCCTGGCAATACTTGTAATATTCATACAAGTATCTTTTTTATTTTATTAATTTTTTTTATTTTTATTTTTTGATTTTTTGCTTTTGTTTTTGTACTGTGCTACTAACATAGTTATTAAGATACGCTGTAACTAACCATATATGGATCAATTTGGTCTGAAATAAATGTTTTATTATTATTATTATTTACTTTTGAGTGGAATTAACGTGAGATCATTCGGTTCTTGTCTGATTTAATTTTTTGTCTTTTAATTTTTTATATAATAATTCAAGCCTTGGAGACCCTCTACATCTCTAAGAATAATTTAATATCTTTTTTATATTTTATCTCTGACACTTAGAGACTTATACATCTCTAAAGAATTTTAGTATTTGTTTGGTTTTATTTTTTTATCATAGTTTTTTTTTGGGTAATTTGACATTTAGAGACAGTATACATCTCTAATAAAGTATTTATTATTTCATCGATTCCATATTTGTAATTGTTTTTTTGTAATTTTTATTGTTTGTAAAAATGGACATGTAAAAGTGCCCCTGTGGCCTATTTGCTGAATAAATGTTTGATATTTGAAAGTTCATACATTTAATATGATTGATGGAGTTTAGACGCAGGCACAATACTGAAAAATGACCCATTAGGAGATAAAGACAAACAAATTTTATCCATTAGATTTGTTTATCTTATATGTGACGATCGGTCTGGCCTAGTGTAGTGACCCTGATTATGAAGCCGACGGTTCCGGGTTCGAATCCCGGTAAGGGCATTTATTTGTATGATTTATTTGTTTGGATATTTGTTCCTGAGTTATGGGTGTTTTCTATGTATATAAGTATGTATTTATCTATTTAAGAATGTATGTCGTCGCCTAGCACCCATAGTACAAGCTTTTCTTAGTTTGGGGCTAGGGCGATGTGTGTAAGATTGTCCCCAATTATTTTTTTTATTTTTTTTAGTATGATTGTCAAATCTGGAGAGTGGCCCATTAATAGATATGCACAAACAAATTTATTCCATTAGATATGCTTGTCTTATGTAAGGGTTACGCAAAAAAAAAAACTTGGAAGTCTGTCCCAATTAGGTGTTGGCTAATTTTGTTTATTTCCAATGAATCATCACTTACACAAACAAATGGTAGACCACTTGACTTGTGAATGAATGTGATGTGAAGTGGCTTCCAGGTATTCCTGGATTGATGGCTCTTAAAGGTAATCCTTCTCATAGCAGCAGCTCAAATATCATCATTTTTTCATATTTATATTTATTCACTTAAATACAATGCAAGTTTACAGTATGTCATTACACCAAACCACTTACACGCTAAATTATTAATTATACATGAAGAGAAAATATGTCAGTGAGAGAAATAATACCAATACTAAATACATTCACAAAAAATAATAATAATACTAAATAAAGATAAAAAAAAAATACTAATAAAACAAATCATGATTCATTCAAATTATTTAGGAACTGTTTGGCAATACAACATAATTGCGCAAATTTTCCGGCAAACATGTCAGCCTCCTCGTACTGAGTGAGCATTAAGTGCAGTAAAGATATTGCGCGCACGGTAGGAGCGTGTCGAGCGTGGCACGTGCGAGCGGACACGCGCTGCAACAGGCCCGGCCGGCGGCGCGGCGCCACCGCCACGCAGTTCATATCCTGGGGGACTCTCACCGGAACCACCAATCTGATCCTCTCTAGCACAGCTGGGCAGTCCACTCTGTGGTGTACGATCGAAAGATAGTGGACTAACAACAACAACTTCCTCCTCATCCGAAGCGTGTCTAGCCCAACCATCCCAGAGACAAACAATGAAGGGTACAGGTATGGATAATACCCGTAGGCTTTGCGATACAACCAGCGGGCGAATTTACGCTGTACTCTTTCCACCATCAAGGAGTATTTAGCCTCGTAGGGATCCCAAATAACAGCCCCATATTCTAACCTACTACGGACATAGGCACTGTATAGAACCACAGCGACTCCGACATGGAACTGCTTCGACGCCCTCATGACGAAACCTAGGGTTTTACTAGCCTGCTTACAAATACCAGTTACGTATTTATGGAAATCCAGTTTAGTATCTAAGACTAAACCTAGGTCCCTAATTTCCTGAACTCTTTCCAAACCAACGTTCCCCAGGCTATAATCGGCTAAAAGTGGCGAGCGCTTACGTGAGAAGGTAATGACCTTGCATTTTGCTGTATTAAAAGGCAGCCGGTTTTCTACACTCCATTCAGCTGCTGCATTGATATCGCTCTGCAATGCAGCGCTATCCACCATACTACTGACGCCGAACAACAACTTTAGGTCGTCCGCAAAAAGCAAACAATCAGCTGAGCGAATTGTGTCAGGCAAATCGTTTATCATTAAAATAAACAATGTAGGCCCCAGAGTACTGCCCTGACTCACCCCAGAAAGCGTGTAGTAATCATTTGATTCGAAGCCACCTACCCTGACAAACTGCTGCCGTTCGCCCAAGTAACTGGCGAAGAAACTTAAAAGCTTTGGCGTGAAGCCCAGCAGTGCCAGCTTCCCCAGCAAGATGTCGCTGTCAACCAGGTCGAATGCTTTCCTAAAGTCGAAATACGCAGCGTCGACCTGGCGTCCAGCGTCCATCTCACTGCTGACGTAGTCAGCTAGAGCAACTAGGTTTGTGGTGGTAGATCTGGCTTTGCGGAAACCGTGCTGACTGGGGTGCAAACGATCGGATACCTGTTGACTTATGTGCCGGTTAAGAGTCATTTCAAATATTTTACCAAATACAGACAGTACGGCTATGAGTCTGAAAGAAGTGATGTCCATATCGGATCCTCCTTTGGGAACCGGCGTAACTCTGGATTTTTTCCAACGCCTAGGATAAATTGATTCTTTAAGCGAGAGGTTAAAAACGTACAACAAGGGAGTCACCAAGGCGGAAGCACAATCTTTAGCCAAAAACACGGGGATACCATCGGGCCCTCCAGAAGACCGCGGTTTAAGTTTTTGCGTTGCCGCTCTAAAGTCGGCCTCAGTAATGGAGGGGATCGAGACCGACCGAGAGTCACCAGAGGAGTGGGCTACGCGAGCCGCAGCTTCAGCGTCCAAGCGCGGCCTTTCCTGTTGGAACACCGAGCTGAAATATTTAGCGAAGGCGTCCGCCGCGTCCTGCCCGCTGATATCACGGCCCTCAAAAGTAAAAGATTTATCGCGGTGCTGCCTTTCACTTTTTTTATCTTTAATATATTCCCAGAATTTTACCGGGCAACTAATAATATTATTTTGCACAGCCTGTATATACAGTTTATTCAATTCAATTCAATTCATTTTTATTTATCAAGTAACATGACTCATACAATTTGTTAGTATACAATACAATATTAATTCTTATATCTAATGTTAGTATATAATTAATAAATTAAACATAATAAGGGCTGCAAGACACATGCATCTCACAGCAACGCCTCAAGTATGGACAGTCGAACCTGTCCGCAATTGAGCGCAGCTTATAAGCTCTACTGATCAGGTTTTTAACATGCGTTCTGTAATACTTAAACATATACCTATTGTAATCCTTCCATCATATGAACTTTTTACCCACTGCCGAGATTAGGCCTCTCTTCCAGTACGCCACTTATCCCGGTCCTGAGCCAATCTCATCCAGAAGTGACCCGCAATCTTCCGAATGTCGTCCACCCAACGAGCCAACGGACGCCAGGTACTCCTTTCGTCTGAAAGCGGCCACCATTCCGTTAACATTTTAGCCCATCTGCCATCACTCTGCCTGGCAACATGTCCCGCCTAGCTTCATTTTAATTTGGAAATGACGTGTAGTGGCTTCCAGGTATTCCTGGATTGATGGCTCTTAAAGGTACTTAATCCTTCTCATAGCAGCAGCTAACGTAACGTAACGATTTTTACCATATTTGTGTAAGTGTCAAAATGATATCTAAATTAGGTCAGCCGCCCGTGCATCGCGCTAACGCCAATATATGTACGGATAGGTACAAGCGATATGCAGGCGCGACAGAATTGATATGTTATTTAGATATCATTGGGATGTCATTATGTTAGTTTGAATTGGCCTCAAGCACAAATAAGCAGTAGTTCTCACGTCGGAATCTTTAAGCTTAAGAAAACAATATAAACAACAAAATTTTAACGTAATTTTGCTACAATAAAAAGAATTTTGACGGTCAAACGACCGCCGGGTAAAAATTCTCAAGCTTCGTGACCCGGCGGTCAAAATTCTTTTCGTTGTCTTGTTTCTGACCACTGTTACGCTTGTATCTATGTCTTCTATCAAAAAAGTCGATTGAAATTGTATGTATTTATTAGCTGTAGATTATATTTTACACGAGAAAACATGAAAACAAAATTTCATCCCATAAAAAAAGCTCCACTCCGTGACATTTTTTGGGGACAAAAAACGCTTTTTTCGGCGACGAAAATAATTTTGACTCATAGTCAAATCGTAAATATGGGTTTGGGGATATCCCATCTTACCTCGCATCATGGCGCCCTAGATGCACTGCTTCTTACCAAGATAGCTTAGCTTTTAATTACAACTCCGTCAAACGGGCCCTTAGCTTCTGCTTTTGCTTAATAACGACTGATTCTAATTACTGTGAGCGTCAAACAGCCCATGGACTTGTTCGATATCATGCATGGTCCAGGTACTGAGATGAGAGACTGTCCTACAATTTAGTCGCATCATGGTGACCCTACTTGCACTCCTCGTCTGGATCGCTTAGCTCCTAATTCCAGTAAATATTAAACTAGTGCTAATACAAATTGTTGAGACTATCCCAATTGTTGCATACTTCATAGTCACCCTACTTGCATCGCTTCGTGTCTAAATCGCTTAGCTTCTAATTACTGTGAGCGTGACAAGAACCCTTCACTAGGGGCCCTTGCGTGAACTGTCTAATTAAAATCAATACGAAAAGCCAATGGTACCACTGCGAGCCCCTATGCATATGTTTTCGTCTAGTCTGACCAATTTTTGAGGTTCTTCCGTTTTTACAATGGTAAATATGGTAGCTCCGATGAATATGTTTTCGTCTACATAAATAATAATTTAAGAAATCACAAATGTTTAAAGCTTATACTAATGTAGTTTAATTTTATATGGATATATACTACAAAAACGAAATCCAAAAAGAAATATCATTTTTATTAAAAGAAACAATTACAAGCTAGTAAAAAAGCGGCCAAGTGCGAGTCGGACTCGCCCATGAAGGGTTCCGTACCATTTATGACATATTAAAAAAAAACTACTTACTAGATTTCGTTCAAACCAATTTTCGGTGGAAGTGTGCATGGTAATGTACATCATATATTTTTTTTAGATTTATCATTCTCTTATTTTAGAAGTTACAGGGGGGGGACACATTTTACCACTTTGGAAGTGTCTCTCGCGCAAACTATTCAGTTTAGAAAAAAATTATATTAGAAACCTCAATATAATTTTATAAATAAATTAGAACTTGTCATTTTGTAGCGACTTTATGTTTGCAGGAATTTTATCAAATATTTGTATACACAGATAACTATTGTCAAATTTTGGAAGCTTTTGACCCACTTCCTGATTTCCGATTGATCTGAAATTTTGAAATAAATACATATGTAGGTAAATCGAATGACAATGCAATATTATGATGACATGGAGCTGATCTGATGATGGAGACAGGAGGTGGCCATGGGAACCCTGTGATAAAACAACGCAAACATTGTGTTCGAGGTTGTTAGATTTGTCTCGACGAGTATTAGTTGCCCGTGGAAAGAAAAGTACAGTCAGCGGTGAAACCTAGTAGCAAAAATGTTTTTTTTTTTTGCCCAATACTTAATATTTTTTGCGGTCACAAATATAATAAATGTAGAAAGGGCTAATACCAAAAAAAGCAACACGGTTCTGCTAATGACTGACAATTTTGCTTCGAGCCCATGCATGCAGAAATGTTGTAAGCAACGCGCATGTAACTCCTCTAGAGTTGCAGGCGTCCATAGGCTACGGAGACTGCTTACCATTAGGCGGACTGTATGCTTGCTTGCCACCGACGTAGTATAAAAAAACTCCCATTTTTACATCAGTTGAAAACTAAAACTCCCTGTTACTAAAACTTTATCCGTAATACGATCTGCAAAACTGCAAAAAACACTAAATTGCGTCCATTCAGACTGACATGCTGTCAGGTGGGAGTGGGACGGGGCTATGGGGTGCTGCTGCGGGGGAGGGGGTCAGAGGGGTCATCGCGAGTGTACTTGACCTGGGGTGAACCGGGGCGGGCGAATGTCGAAAATTCTGGCAAATATTAAGTTAGTAAGTAAAAATTTTGAAAATAAAAAACAATTGCTGAATTGGTAAATATCGAAATTAATAATAATAAATAAATATTATAGGACATTATTACACAAATTGACTAAGTCCCACAGTAAGCTCAATAAGGCACATTATTGTGCACTTAGGTAATGTACCTACCTAATAATGCAGTTGATTATAAATAATAACTTAGTAACAGTCAGAGTCCCTTTTAAGCTTTGAAATTATTATTTTTTGGTTTTTATTAATTTAAGTTAAGGATATTTCAATGTATTCCATAATTAGTTTGTTTAACGCGCAAGGTAGGGCAAGGCATTCTCCATACAAACCTTGTGCAAGTTTTATTCGTTAGTTTTGGATATACACAGAACTTGATGTAGAAATTTTTCTTTATTATAAAAAAAAATACAAAAAGAATAATTAAAAAATAATAATACCTACATCAAGCTCTAGCTAACAGAAAAATAATCATATTTACCAAAAACAATAGCTGTAGCGCAAACACAAACGAAGAAAAACACGCACAAAGTTTGTATGGAAAGAGCTTGCCCTACCCTTCGCCTTAACAAAGAAGTTGCTTTCAGTGACAGAAAACATCGAGAAGATACTTACCTCTTCACGCTTAAACCACTGAACCGATTGAAAGAAAGTGCGGTCACGTCTGAAAATATTGATACGGACATTTTGCCCAAAGACATGTATACACTAACTTAATATATGGGCAATAAGTTAGTGTATATATATTTTTGGCACTTTTTTCGTATATACATTTTCAGACGTGACTGTACGAGAGGAATGAAATGCGAGGACTTGTATGATAGAGTTTTATCGATAAAAAAGGCTACAATGAAGTTGTAAAAAAAAGAAAAAAAAACGCTAACCCATTCAAACGAATTTTTTTATGGAGATAGTTTGAAGCCCGAGAAAGAACATATACCCCCTTATTCATAAACGTGTACTAAAGTTACGATGCCGCTAATAATCGTTTGTCCTTTTCCATCATACTAATACGTCGGAAAGGGACAAACGATTATTAGCGTCGTTGTAACTTTAGTACACGTTTATGAACAAGGGGGATAGTGTTTATCAGTCAATCATCATCATTATCACACAAAATCGTGAGCTAATAGGCTAATAAAAATCCCAATTCGTCTATAAAATTTGCTTTTTTCGAAAATTCTTTCGAAAGCGCCGGTTAAGCCCCTATTTGATTGACATCGCCATGGTGTCATGTTACACAGTCTGAGTGGGATAGGATTATGCGCCGTCTGCTTCGTTAGAAAAGGATAGATGCGAAACGCTGCAATGTGACTGCGAGCTGCGGTTTTTGGTGCTGGATTTGACCGATTACGAAGGACTAGAAGTACCTATTAATACAAGTACTCGGGTGTATTAATAGCAACACACTTAAGTGGGAAGAACTGCTTCGCGATTCTAACGAAATAACGGTACTTTTCCTATGAAATTTTCATTTCTGGAGAAAACAGTTTCCAGTAACTAAATCTTAACAAATCACTTTGATTTTGATGTCGATCGCTTCAGCATAATATATTCTAGCTTTATAGGTTTCGCTTAAAAAAAATAGGATTGCGAATTTTGAAAAATGAATACCTATAATCGTTGTGTCAATAACATACTAAAACATCATGGAGAATGAAAAATATTTAGAAGTGGAAAAACGTTTTCTCTTTTTGTATGGACGATCACGTGACAACAACAACAACATTTGACATTTACAACAACATTTGACATTTACAACAACATTTGACATTTACAACAACATTTGACATTTACAACAACATTTGACATTTACAACAACATTTGACATTTAAGTTAGCGACAGCGTGAATTCAATCGCATTCCCTTTCTATCGCGTGCGAGTGAGACAACTGTACAAAGTGATTGAACGCAAAACGTTTAGATCATTTTGAACACCTCGTCCGTCTTCTTATGCTTCTAATAATACAACCAAACTACTCAGCATTCGCAGCATTTCGTACGAATACGAATGGCGTGTTATTATTCAGATGGAGTTTTTGTGTTACTGTAATGGTCCATTGCGACAGCTATATTCCATACCTATAAACTCAATTTACCATTTGTAAGCTTTATTGCAAAGGTATAGAGTCTACCAATGGTTAAGAAGGGAATTAGAAAGAAACAAAAGATATGACCCGCCCAGGACGTTACAAGCAATATAATTATTTTAAGCTTTTGTCGCTGACTGTACTCTTCCTACCACGAGCAACTCATACTCATCCAGATAATTCGAAAAACCTCAAACACAATTAGGTTGCTTTCGTCATAGTTCCTATGGTCACCTCCTGTCTCCAAGACATTTCAACCCTAATAATTGGCTACTTAACAGTTTTTTGTAAATAATGTGAATGGATCTTGATTTTCCTGAGGATCAAATGTCTATATAGGACTCATAGCATTTAAGCAACACAAAGGTCAGAAATGAGAGTTAAAGTCTGACGCTCGCACTCGACGATTGAAAACGCCTCTAACAAGTTTTTTTTTTATCTTTATTTAACGAGCTTAGTCTAAAAGACGATGCCGCTCAATAGTACACATCGAGAAGTGTTCTTACACTAAAACATTTAAAACCTAAACAGCTCATTATTTTCGTCTTCGGATGCCCACCATCACCATACTGAACAGAGCTGATATCGTAATGTGCCGTCACATTACATTAGTCAGTCCTGAATGTATGGAAGATCAAGCAAATTCCTATTTTGACCCTGAAATATTGCGTTTATGTATATAGTTGTCTTACAATCTATTTTTCAACAAAATGTAAGGAATCGAATGGTACCATTTTCTCATTTCTTTTTGAAAGATGAAAAAATTTTTTTTTCAAATTCCACTTTTTTATAATGGATGACTCATATCTTTCTACCCATTTAGGTAAAATTTTGTTATAATATTCAACATGTGTCAAGTACCCAATTGCTCGTAGTTCGTAGCAATGCTGAGCCGAACGGCCGAGCCGAGATTGCCCGAAAGGATCAGTGTCGCCCCCCTAAGTATGGAGGTAAGGAAAAATAGACTTGCCACCCGATAGCAAATACAGTTCAATGACGCTTTTATAAAAGAGAGCGAAGCGAGGCCGTTTAGTGACACGAAGCTGGCTATTAAAAATTCTATTTGTGTAATAATGTCCTATAATATTTATTTATTTTATTTATTTATTTTTATATACCTACATGACCAAATGTAAGTTTGTCCAAAATGTACCTACAACTAATTGTGACTGCGGTCGGCAAATAATATTGAAACCAATTGCAGTAGCTTTCATTAAATGCATAGAAAACATAAATGACGAATTGGATATTCAATTTTTAAAGCAATAAGCGATAGAAATTTTACGCAGATGTCGGTGAAATATCAAAACTACTCCAAATTTTCTCTTAAATGTCCTATGACGGTACCGTTAAATTACATCTACGGACGGGCCCTACGAGCAGGCAGGGCCACTAGGCCACCAAATGGCCCATAAACAAAATAGTGGCCCAGAAACGTAATAGCAATAGGATATTAACAAGTAGCTACCGCAGGAAGTTTTTCACACGAGTCACCGTGGAAGGAAGGCATTTAGGGAAACATTTCCGCTGACAGTTATGATGGATGTGGCTGGCAATGTAGGAGATATCGGATTATGTTATATAATAATAAATAATGTAATGCAAAAGCTTTTACTATTTAAAAAATAAGTATCGTCAAATAACACTCGTGATCTTTTTTTTTTTCATATCAAGAATAATATTTATTGACAATAACAATATACATAATGGATATATACAGATGATTACTATAACTAGCTTATATCTAAAATAGGCCCTTGAGGCATTGTACCAAGGATGCTGGCGGCATTTCCTCGTTGTATCGCAATACTGATACGTTGTGCAAGGAAGCCGCCAGCTCTTCGGTCACCGGTTACGTCAACCAGACGTTTCGCGATTTCTCCAAAAAACTTGTGCGCGCTGGGACCCCATGGACCGAGAGTTTCAACGCCAAAAGGTACAAAATGGTACTCTCTAACGAGGCTCTTATTAGGGTTCCGTAGCCAAATGGCAAAAAACGGAACCCTTATAGATTCGTCATGTCCGTCTGTCTGTCCGATTCTGTCACAGCCACTTTTTTCCGAAACTATAAAAGCTATACTGTTCAAACTTGGTAAGTAGATGTATTTTATGAACCGCATTATGATGTTTACACAAAAATAGAAAAAAAAACAATAAATTTTGGGGGTTCCCCATACTTAGAACTGAAACTCAAAAAATCTTTTTTCATCAAACCCATACGTGTGGGGTATCTATGGATAGGTCTTTAAAAATGATATTGAGGTTTCTAATATCATTTTTTTCTAAACTGAAAAGTTTGCGCGAGAGACACTTCCAAAGTGGTAAAAAGTGTGTCCCCCCCCCCCCGTAACTTCTAAAATAACAGAACGAAAAATCTGAAAAAAATATATGATATACATTGCCATGCAAACTTCCACCGAAAATTGGTTCGAACGAGATCTAGTAAGTAGTTTTTTTTTAATACGTCATAAAAATTAAAAAAAATTTTTTTTTTCATCAAACCCATACGTGTGGGGTATCTAGGGATAGGTCTTCAAAAATGATATTTAGGTTTCTAATATCATTTTTTTCTAAACTGAATAGTTTGCGCGAGAGACACTTCCAAAGTGAAAAAATGTGTGTCCCCCCCCCTGTAAGTTCTAAAATAACAGAATGAAAAATTTAAAAAAAATATATGATATACATTGCCATGCAAACTTCCACCGAAAATTGGTTCGAACGAGATCTAGTAAGTAGTTTTTTTTTAATACGTCATAAAAATTAAAAAAAAAAAATTTTTTCATCAAACCCATACGTGTGGGGTATCTAGGGATAGGTCTTCAAAAATGATATTTAGGTTTCTAATATCATTTTTTTCTAAACTGAATAGTTTGCGCGAGAGACACTTCCAAAGTGAAAAAATGTGTGTCCCCCCCCCTGTAACTTCTAAAATAACAGAATGAAAAATCTAAAAAAAATATATGATATACATTACCATGCAAACTTCCACCGAAAATTGGTTTGAACGAGATCTAGTGAGTAGTTTTTTTTTAATACGTCAATAAATTAAAAAAAAATTTTTTTTCATCAAACCCATACGTGTGGGGTATCTATGGATAGGTCTTCAAAAATGATATTTAGGTTCCTAACATCATTTTTTTCTAAACTGAATAGTTTGCGCGAGAGACAGTTCCAAAGTGGTAAAATGTGTGTCCAAAGTGGTAAAATGTTGAACAAGATCTAGCAAGTAGATTTTTTTTTAATACGTCTTAAATGGTACGGAACCCTTCATGCGCGAGTCCGACTCGCACTTGGCCGCTTTTTATTTATTACGTTTCAAAATTTCGGCGCTTTCCGCCGCTGCGCCCGCTTTTACATTGGTCCGTTGGAGGTGGGACGGTGCCAGTGTAATCTTATTGTATACACGATGGCCCATTTAGATCGGTCAGTATGGGAAGGTCTGACTTGGACTGCCTGTGCTATCAAAATCGTTGCAGAGTTGTCTTGGTCTGATTCTATTTTAATTTTTTACTTTTTTTAAGCTTACTGCAAATATTCGTCATTCTGAAAATTTACCAAAAAAACGAAACTACAGAAAAATTATATCTGACTACCGAACCTGCCCGCAAAATATCACGAGAATCGGTTGTGAAATGTATCATTAAGTGATATTTAAACTTTTTGAATAAACGTCTTTATTATAATTATGTCTTTCCCATCACGGAACAATGGTGTTCCGGACCTTTGGGAGGCGTGCGCGGAGCCGAAGCCAACACGTAGAGGCCCTTTTGACACTTTAATGAAATGTAAGGGGTACACCTAGCGGATGTTGCCCTTGCCCGTGTCATGGGACGCACGCAGAGGCAGCACCCGCCAGGGTGTAAGGACTATTTGAGAGTTGATGGAATCTAAAATGAACTGGGCTATTGGGTGAAAGCGATGGACTAAATACTGGGCTATGGGATAAAAAACCGGACGCCTGCCTAATAAAACGGTATTCAATTTTATTTCCAGCAGACGGTGACTCGCCCCCACAAGATGGGCCCCCACAAAAAGCGACATCTAGGATGGCTCAAGGGCAACACCGGTGTGAGCGGCTCAGGGGTGTCGAGAGGTGTACGCCGCTTTCTACCCAGTGGCTGCAAGCAGCCACTGTGCCAACTCGCGTCTTATGCAATTTTTCACTTCCACCCCTGGAGCTTATAGCTCTAACGACTCCACTCTGGGCGGCCGGCTAAGGCAAGCCAGCCTCCTTGCGGGTAACAGAACTCCCCAGGAGCACTCGGGTACGTGAGGTCGCTACTCCCCAACAGCTCGCCACAAGCTGCCCTACGGTGACTGATTGCACTGGTAAAACCAGCGGGCGATGGGGTCGTCACATCGCTACGCCTTTATTATTATTATATTTATATTTCTTTTGATATCAATGAAAATTCTTTAACCACAAATGCGACCTGCAGAGGAGAACATCCGGACATAAGAAAGCATTTTTGTCCAAGCGGGATCGGAGACCTTCGGATGTCCGAGCGTTAGGCCATAAAATTCACATGATTTTCTGCCCGTACAAAGTTTTACGTTCAATCAGATTCCGGCCCCTCCCGCCTATAAGTTGGTCCGTATTCGATTCGAATCGATTTCTCATCGAAGTTTCAAATGATGGAGCGGTTCCAAAACTTGTAGGCACGTTTATTGTAACGTGCCTAGTAATTGTACTTTAGTATAATCAGGGACTAGTATATTAAATTTAAGATTAACAACTGGCAGTTACCTCGCTCAACGCATCAGTCTGGCAGTTCAGCGGGGTAACGCAGCCAGCATCATCGGGACCTTGCCGCAGGGACCTTTTTTAGATTTAGTTTAGTTTAGTGTAGTTTTATTTTTGTATAGTCTGTATTTAGATTAATTGTAATTTTAAGTTTTTATTTATTGTTTCTGACATGTTTTTGTACCTTATTTAAACAAAAATCAACTAATGTGAGATTAACAACACCGTGTTTATCACGTAACTTTGGAAATATACCACGTGATCGATACAAAAAAAGAAAACATTTTTCCACTTCTAAACATTGCCATTCTCCATGTTTTTAGGGTTCCGTACCAAAAAGGTACAAAAGGCACCCTTATGGTGCGACTCTGTCCGTCCGTTCGTCTGTCTGTCACAACGCTAAATATCTTGAGAACTGCTTAAGCTATCGATTTATTACCATTAAGAGGCAAAGTATAACGTGACCGTAAATACAAAAAGAGAAAACGTTTTTCCACTTCTAACTATATTCCATCCTCCATGATTTTTAGTACGTTGTTGAAACAATGAAAAACTAGGTTTATAGGTTTTCCTTTTTAGGGTTCCGTAGCCAAATGGCAAAAAACGGAACCCTTATAGATTCGTCATGTCCGTCTGTCTGTCCGATTATGTCACAGCCACTTTTTTCCGAAACTATAAGAGCTATACTGTTCAAACTTGGTAAGTAGATGTATTCTATGAACCGCATTAAGATTTTTACACAAAAATAGAAAAAAGCAATAAATTTTGGGGGTTCCCCATACTTAGAACTGAAACTCAAAAAATCTTTTTTCATCAAACCCATACGTGTGGGGTAATATGGATAGGTCTTTAAAATGATATTGAGGTTTCTAATATCTTTTTTTACTCAACTGAATATTTTGCGCGAGAGACACTTCCGAAGTGAAAAAATGTGTCCCCCCCCCCCTGTAACATCTAAAATAACAGAATGAAAAAAAAAATATGATATACATTACCATGCAAACTACCACCGAAAATTGGATTGAACGAGATCTAGTAAGTAGTTTTTTTTAATACGTCATAAATGGTACGGAACCCTTCATGGGCGAGTCCGACTCGCACTTGGCCGCTTTTTTTCGAAGCTGCCAAAACAATTTTTTTAAGCGAAACCAGGATTTTTAGGATATATTATGCTAAAGCGATCGACATCAAAATCAAAGTGATTTGTTAAGATTTATTAGTGGTTTTTCTCCCAAAATGGAACTTCATAGAAAAAGTACCGTTATTTCGTTCGAAAAGCTATTCGTCCCTCATGCCGAAATGTCTGAAAGGCCTTGTCTGAAATATCTTTTATTTCAGGCCCTATTTTCTCTGCTTCTACAGCGCATGCGTTTTAATAACCTGCATTTGTAATTATAATCGTCTCTGTATTAACAATTTAGATTTGTTGTGGGGATGAAGTTTGAGGTAACCCAACATAGTTTGTGAACTTTGAGGCAGTTTTGAGTTAGAAATGAGGAATTATAAGATTTGTTGGCGTTCGCTTGGGAAGGAGGAATGGGTAAGTACACTACTTACATGCATGCCGGATTTAGATGTCTGGAGGCCTCGGGCAAAAAAGAAGTGGAGGCCCCCTGGCCCCAAATTTTTTCCAAATAAAATGGTAAATTTTCCGAATTTTCTCCCTTTTGTGGAGGCCCCGGGGCAGTGGCCCCGGTTGCCCTCCCTTTAATCCGTCCCTGCTTACATGGAAACGTTTCAAAATTGACGACCTATCTGGCCTAGTGGGTAATGATCCTGCCTAAATGAAACTGTTGGTCCCGGTTTCAAATCCTAAAGGCTGGTAAGGGCATTTATTTGTGTTATGAGCACGGATATTTTTTCTAGAGATATTTTTTCGGAATTAATCTTGAAACGCGTTTAACCACCATTTTGGAGTCAACGGCTGGTAATCCATGCTACTTGTAAAGTCCAGCTATCGCTTTACAAGAGTACTAGTATTATATGATCTGTGACAAGAGCTAATAAAATCACCGTAAGTACACTGTCTTGTACTAATTGTACAATTTTAATCGTATTTAAAGCTCCTAATACCTTGATACTGGCGAAATAGTCCCACTGGACTGATTCCATAATTCTAAACGAATGAATGAATGAACTTTGCGATATCTACAAGAAAAATGCTGACGAGATAACCATACAATACTCGTAAAATATGTATGACATTAATGTCAACGACCTTGGATTTCCCACAGATCCCATTAAAGATTCGATTCCGTAAAGAAATGTCGAGTATAGCGGTATAGCGCACTCCAATTCCCTTTGAGTGACTTTGAGCCTCCTTATAACACACCTTTTCGAGTTCCCTCGCAAAAAACTTCATCTTTTCATACCTGATTTTTTAATGATTTGAATGGAAGAGTTCTTAAGTAACATTTGGACACTAAAGATACCGTTTGGATTTAGAATACACAAGAATTACTGCTGCAGTAAGGCCAACAATTGCATTCCTGCGGAAAATGTCAAAATTGATATAAACCTCTCAAAAATTGGTCAAGAGCATTTCGGGTTCCGTGGTTGCCCAGTGAACTTACTTGATATATTGCTTTTATCAAAACACTTTTATCGACAGCCCCCCTACTGATAAAGACTCCCCCTGCGCGCTCGCCTCGCGCAGGAACCGACCACACCATACCAAATACATTATTAGATATTATAGCTAATATTATTTATAAATAAATAAATAATAAATAAATAAATATTATAGGACATTATTACACAAATTGACTAAGTCCCACAGTAAGCTCAATAAGGCTTGTATTGAGGGTACTTAGACAACGATATATATAATATATAAATATGTATAAATACTTAAATACATAGAAAACACCCATGACTCAGGAACAAATATCCATACTCATCACACGAATATTATATGCCCTTACCAGGATTTGAACCCGGGACCATCAGCTTCGTAGGCAGGGTCACTACCCACTAGGCAAAACCGGTCGTATTTAAAATAACATTATTATGAACTTTAAAAGAGATTATTTCTGAAACTATTCACTTTATGGAATAACAAGGAATACCTACGTTCACAGCGTTTCATACGTCTTTTACTAAGAAGGGAAGACTTTTTGCGATAACTCAACGCTTAATATAGTTTTCATTGAAAGTCCTTAGAGTCTGTTCGGAAAGAGAAGAGTCGTGGAATGTATTTGGCCCGATACATTCCACGACTCTTCTCTGTCCGCACACTCTATTAAGCTTTACTTTCATGATTTTTTTCATATTTTTTGGACCCATGGTTCAAAAGCTAGAGGGGGGTACGCATAGTTTTTTCTTTGGAAGCGATTATTTCTGAAAATAATCACTTTATCAAAAATTGTTTTTTGGAGACTCTTATTTATTTTGAAAGACCTATCCAACGATACTCCTCACAATTTAAATAAAACGAAAAAAATCCATTTTGTATGACGTACCCTAAGAAACAATTTATTTTTATATTTTATTATACGACTTTTTTGGATTGATTCATTTATTGTATAGCCAAATTTCAAATTTCTAGCGATCACTGAGCAAAGGCACGGATAGACAGACGGACATGGCGAAGCTATAAGGGTTCCTAGTTGACTACGGAACCCTAATAAAATAACCTTATTGACGTTTTTAGCAAGGCAGTCATTGATTCCATAGGTATTTTTAATTGTATTTATAATAGTAATTTTTGGTTTATTTTATAGCTAGAAAAAATTTATATTTAAAAGTTGCCCTTTGACCTATTTGCTGGATAAATGTTTGATGTAGTCGACAGCAGTACTGCAGCAGTATTGCAGCGCGACATTACTACCGACTACATTACTACCGCAAATGTCAATATCGGGACGGGACCTGACGGGAACTGGCGGGGACGCGGTACTTAAATATGGCGTCAGTCCCGTATATACGGGACATATCGTAAACCTAACTATAGGTATAATGCTAGGTACGAATACGTTAATATTATTCTAACTCTACAATATGATGATCCATCCGTCAACAATACACGCATAGCATAATAACGTCAAATGTCACGTATTAAGGGTAATTACACTATTAAAACACTAATTAGGTCACACATTAAGCAGGATATTTAATTCGTTTTTTAGAACACTCTTAAATGCACGTAAAAACGCCGTAAACTCAATGACAAATTCCCAAGGTCATGAAGTATGATGTCTAATTCTAATTAAGCAGGCTGAAAGCATTAGTACTAAGCGAAGCCACCCTATTTGCAATAGTGTGCGTTCTTCTATAAATCATATAACTACGTCCGCGCATCCAAAAACGGCTTCATTCTAAAATCAATTCTAACTTTAACGAACTAAGATTGCTTTTCAAATGAGCCTTTACTATAGATACGTTATATTCAAAGTTATAAATGCGTTAGTGTGAGTGGAACGCGCAACAGGTCACGTTATCGAACCAAATACGCTTGTGTGTGTACACAGTATACACCCTTCAACTTAAGTACATTTTGAACCCGATTTAGTACAGGGGTAGGACTAGTGTTGTGTGGAAGAGTGTACTTTCATATTACCCTAGATGTCAGTTGGATATGTGAGTTCGTAATATGAATACTTAAGAGTACTTTGGTCGGATTTTCCAAAGTTTGCAGTTGTTCTATTGACTGAGCGATGTACTTCGAGGAAATTGAATAAGTGTATTTTTTCTTTGGAATAGTATTACGATGGAATTCAGGATCGTGTTACGTAATTCACGATTTCAGGACAGTAACGCGAAGAAGTTCACTTTAGTATTTATTACCTACGTACTCTACGAATAGTGTAAGAGCATTTAAGTCACCCTAACCTAGCCGACATTTTTTTTTTTAATACTACGTCGGTGGCAAACAAGCATACGGCCTGCCTGATGGTAAGCAGTCTCCGTAGCCTATGTACACCTGCAACTCCAGAGAAGTTACATGCGCGTTGCCGACCCTAACCCCACCCCCCTCGTTGAGCTCTGGCAACCTTACTCACCGGCAGGAACACAACACTATGAGTAGGGTCAAGTGTTATTTGGCTGCGGTTTTCTGTAAGGTGGAGGTACTTCCCCAGTTGGGCTCTGCTCTAGATCTGGATGACATCCGCTGTGCTGTGCCCTACCACACAAGGCGAGATGACATTCACATTGCCCATACCTCTCTTTTGGACGTAGTTTAAGGACATACCCGGGTCCAAACATACAATCAATGTTACGCTCTCATGTGAAATAACACGAATTTTGACATGAACACTCAAGTAACATGTATATTGTATGTTACTATTTTTCATTGTATTACATTCAAAACTTCTACTTGCTCTATTTTCGTACATAATAACAACAATTCTTAGCAACGATAACTAGTAAGTATACCCACATAGATATACTTGCATGTAAATTTAGCAACCTTCGATAATTAACGGGGTGAATATACAAGGTGCCCGTGAGCATTGCGAGAAATTTTAACGATGCATTCCTGATGGCAACAGAAGCAAAAAATGTTATATAACTTTTTGTAAAATTTGCCAAAAAAAAATTTTTTTTTTTGTTTTTTTTTCCCCTTTTTTTGAACACTCCTCTACATAAAACGTAATTTTATTGATAAACACATAACCTAAATATTATATTTTGGTGACCCCGACGTGATCGACGTGATCGACGTGATCGACGTGATCGACGTGACGTTATTTGATCAAATACGCAATATTTGTATGAAGATTGCGCTGAGTTGAAATGAAGAGTATCCTTCGGAGAATATCCTAGTTTATCCAATAACGATTACCAGATGAGTTGTGAGTTTAAACCGGTGAGAGCACGGATGGCTATTGCTGGTACCCATCAACTATCAATCGCTATTTTATCGTAAGTAATTAATGGGTAATTCTACGAAGCGCGAGATTATTACTGTAAGTACCTCTATGTACCTAAATTTGCTTTAATGCGTATGCAAGTATAATTTACCAGTTTAAAATAATCTCGCACCCTCAAAATGGAGGAACTCAAACGTCAAAGAGGAAAAGTTCGGAGAGCTTTAACCCTATTCAAAAAATTCCTCACGCCGTTGTTAGATAAAAAGAATCTAACTCAAGTTCGATTTTTTAAAGGCTCTAGAGGCCTCAACATTCACATCTCAAAAAAACACCGTCAGAGCCAACCTACACCTACGTCATCTCAATCCATTGCCGTAACGACCCCCAATTCCCAGGTATCTAATCCGAATATACCATTTTGGAAAATCCTGAGCGACTTAAAAAATACACGCCCGGTTCTGAAACGCATACCACGTGGTGCGCGCGTGTCCGTCGCTAGATTTCTCAGTGATACTATCAAATCTATATTTACAACCAACTCCATTTGCAGCTGGGAGAATTTACTTACTTTTTCGTTCAGAGTACTCCACATAAAACCAGATCAGAGTGCTAAGTCACTCACAAAAATAATTAAAGATAACTGCTGCTGTGATGTTTCGCCTTACCCCGCCACGGATGGTTTTAGACACTTAAGCGACAATGTGTTTAAAAAAGTCGAATCTAAAATTTCCGATGGTGACGTCAAAGGTGCTGCCCGCCTATTGTTTTCTGACGATGCAGTGGCCCCGGCCAATTCGGAAACCCTTACAGCCCTTCATGCTAAACATCCACCC
The DNA here is from genome assembly GCF_033807575.1 of Cydia pomonella. Lineage (NCBI taxonomy): Eukaryota > Metazoa > Arthropoda > Insecta > Lepidoptera > Tortricidae > Cydia > Cydia pomonella. The sequence continues at coordinate 12,450,375 of NC_084725.1, read as the reverse complement.
TCGGATATGAACCACCGCCTTCCTGACGCCCCACAACCTCACGATCCCACTCTAGTCGCTTCCATCGAGGATGTTTTTGGTGCCATAATGTCATTCCCAAATGGCTCTGCAGGAGGCCTTGACGGCATGTCACCACAGCATCTTAAAGACCTTCTGTACTGCGGCTGCGGTGACACCAAAGAAATTCTCTTGAGGGACTTGACTGCCCTTGTAAACTACATGTTGGCTGGTCAAGTCCCTCATGAGATTACTGGCACGCTGTACGGGGCCAATCTTTGTGCCTTAACTAAAAAAGACGGTGGTATTCGGCCAATTGCAGTTGGCACCACCTTGCGCCGTCTTGCTGCAAAAATTGCCTGTCGTTCCATCCTTACAGAAGTTAGTTCGGAACTACAGCCTGTGCAGCTCGGTTTTGGTTCCAAAAGCGGCTGCGAAGCCGCTGTCCATGCCGTGCGAACGTACATCGAGCACCAAGCAGGAGAGGTTCTTCTGAAGGTGGATGTCTCCAATGCTTTTAATTCAGTAGACAGGGGTGCCTTGTTGACTCAAATAAAAGAAAAAATTCCGGCTACCTTTAACTTTCTTTGGCAGTGTTACAGTTCTCCTTCAAAATTATTATACCAATCTAACCTTTTGGCATCTTCCGTAGGTTGTCAACAAGGCGACCCCCTCGGTCCAGCAATTTTCAGCCTCGCTATTCAACCCGTAATCAAGAATCTAAATTCAAAATTAAATATTTGGTATCTAGACGATGGGACCCTTGGCGGTGAAGCGATTTCAGTTCTAAATGACTTAGAAAAATTAAGAACTGAATTCATAGCTATCGGCCTATCCCTCAACTTCTCGAAATGCGAACTCTTTGTAACAGAGTCCTGCCCAAACAAAGAACGCACATTGGAACAATTTAACCAACTTGCCCCCGGAATCAAAATTATTACAAAAGAAACGCTTCATCTTCTTGGCTGTCCCATCTTAGACCAATCTTTTGGAAATTTTATAAATACAAAAATTCAAAATTTCAAGGCATCTTCACATCGTTTGACTAAAATTAACATACATTCGGCTTATTGTATAATGAAACATTGTCTTTTTGTTCCAAAATTTACATACATACTTCGCGGATCACACTTTTGGAAACACCCCACTTTGATTTCAAATTTGGACAATTTAATTTTAGAAACTCTCACCACCGTCTTCAACATATCTTTTGGGGAAAGAACTTGGACCCAGGCTAGCCTGCCCGTTAGGTTGGGTGGCCTGGGCATCCGCAAAATTTCCAGCGTGGCGCTACCAGCTTTCTTGGCTTCGGTACACGGTGCTCAAAACCTTATCGGGAAAATTTTAGCCCCTTCTCTTGGGGTCCTGGAGGCTGCGCACTGTTCCGAGGCCAAGAACGTATGGTCACTAACATGCCCCAACACAGACCCACCTGTCAACCCATGCTCGCAAAGGCAGTGGGACGAGCCTCTCTGTCGTCTAACAAGGAACAGCCTCCTAGAGTCGGCACTAAGTCCAACAGATCGAGCTCGTCTCATTGCGACAGCGGAGTGGGAGTCGGGTCTGTGGTTGCAGGCACTTCCATCACCAACAATAGGAACTTTGCTGGACAACTCAACTTTCCGGTTGGCCACTTGCCTTAGAATAGGAGCATCAACAAACATGCCTCACCGATGCCAATGCGGCGTCATGGTAGACAACCTAGGCCACCACGGCCTCTCTTGCAGCCGAAGTGCTGGGAGGATACCTCGGCACGCCAGCATCAATGACGTCATTCGTAGGGCCTTTGTTAGTGCCAAGGTGCCGGCGGTCCTCGAGCCCAACGGCCTGGTCAGGGATGATGGTAAGAGGCCTGATGGAATGACGTTGGTGCCTTGGAGTATGGGACGGCCCCTTGTCTGGGATGCTACATGCGTAGATACCCTGGCACCGTCCCATATTCCAGGCACCAAAGTTGACGCTGGTGCGGCCGCATCCTCAGCCGAAAGCCTCAAGCGTCGCAAGTATGTCAACCTCGGCAGTAGTTACATATTTGCGGCGTTTGGGGTTGAAACCCTAGGGCCGTGGGGGCCTAGCGCGCGCCGCCTCTATAAGGAGTTAGCAAAACGCCTTATAGAGGCTTCGGGTGATCAGAGGGCTGGCCTGTACTTCGCCCAGCGGATAAGCATCGCTATCCAGAGGGGCAATGCAGCCAGCCTTCTGGGCACCCTGCCAAGCGGTCTCGATCTGGGACAAATTTTTTATTTATAAGTTTTTAATTTAAGTTTTTAATTGTTTTTCCACCTATTTGTAACCTAAATTAACTAAAAAGTTTTTTTTTTATTGGGGGGAAGCCTCTCGAATACATTTTTTTAATTTTTCGATGTCAATCAGTAGGTATGTCCAGACTAGACCTCAAAGTGGCAATACCGCAGTCAAAAATGTGTTTTGTACCGACTTATGGCGAAAGAATGATTTCGAAAAACATTTAATTATCTCTGAAACTAGACCTAATCCAGAAAATTTTATATGACATTTTAGTTTCTAAATATTACCAGGAATGCTTAGTTAAAATTTTTACTTTGAAATGGTGGTAGTACCTCCTCCATACTGAAAACCGCAGCCCAATAACACAAAACCCAGTCGGTAAGTAAGGTTTCCAGAGCTCAACGAGGGTGCGAAGTGATAGGGTCGGCAACGCGCACGTAACGGCAACAGTTGCAGCCAGCCAAAATGTATGCCAACGTAAATGTCCATGCCAAGATTCATGTAATTTAAGTATGTCATTTTGAAATGAGAGCGTAACTTCGATTGTATGGAAGCGGCTTTGGCAGCGGGTTCATGTGTATCTTAAGAGTTCTTATTACGGTCACAAACATTGAAAATGGGTACCCTAAATGTCTTCATGTGGCATACTTTATGTTTGAATAAATGAGTACGTTTTGTTACTTAATTAGTGCAGTACCAGATCTGAATACCGCATGTTGGACAGCATATTGGGCCCTTAAAAGCCTAATTACCGTACATCGGAGAGTCTGACGGCTCCTTAAGTCGTGGCAGGCATATAGGTCTGACTATTACATGTCGGAGAGCATAGGTGGCCCTTAAAAGTCTAATTACCGTATATCGGACAGTATGACGGGTCTTTAAGTCATTTCAGTCGTAGGCAGATCTGACTACCACACACCTCGATCAGCTTAGCACGTCCTTAAGGCCTGTTGTATAGGTCCGTTGTTCTCACCGGACAATTTTCCGTGTTAGGTGATGTCTTGTTTTCTTGAGTGTAGCTGTCGGTAGCCAGATAAAAAACTCGACGTGTCGATGTCGTAGTGGCGTACCACGGTCCATACAATATACTATATATTATGTATGTATGTATGTATATACTTTATTGTATGTATGTATGTATTATATACTATTGGATCTGTAGACCTCGTGAGCATAGCTTATAACTCAATAAATCTGTGGCTCCAGCATTGCCAAACATTTCCAAACCCTGACTTTCAAATTAAAAAAAAATACCTATGTAATCATCGAACCTGCTCACCAAATTTCCCGAGAATCGGTTTAGAATTGCGACCTGCAGATGAGAACATCCGGAAAGACGAAAGCATTTTTGCCTAAGCTGAAACGGACGCCCTAGAAATATTATAGGACATTATTAAGACAACGATATTTATAAATACTTAAATACATATAAAACACCAATGACTTAGGAACTAATATTTGTGATCATGACACAAATAAATGTTCTTACCAGGATTCGATCCCAGGACCATCGGCTTCATAGACAGGGTTACTAGGTACCTAGTAGGCCAGACCGGTAGGTCGAATGGACATATAAAAGCGGCCTAAAAGTCTACTTAGCTATGTCGGGTAGTCTGACGGGACCTTAAGCCGTGTCAGGCTTATGCCGACTTGATTATTAAATGTCGAACAGCATACTACTACTGGCCATAGCGTCTATTTCAGACGATCTATAGTGCAATGTCCGCAAAACATCTTTTTTGGTGACTGAATATACCGATGCGAGAGCGGCATACTCTGCCACAGAGCTGGCAAGGGAAATTTGCGACGGACTGTGACGTTTCGCTACGGTGCCTTTTTCCCCTTTTGTCTGCTAGTGCCGCAAACCAGGCCTCGTCGCAGAACTTGCGAACAGCATAGAGGGCTCTTAAAAGCGTAATCATTGTAAGTATATTGGGTAGTCTAACGGGTCCTTAAGTCGTGTCAGCCGTAGGCAGACTGATTACTGCTGTTAACATATTACGAGGCCGAGGGTCAATTAGTGTAGCGTGGGCATATGACTCACTAGATAAATACACTGCAGACATGATAACTAGGTGGTAAATGCATCTTTAAGGTCAGACCAGTGCTGAGTTGAAGAACCTTTGAAAATAGCCAAGCAAATAGATGTATGATGTAAGATAAAAATAGAATTTAGTCAAAGTCAGCTGTCATTGTAGCGGCTTGACTTTTATGTCAGATAATGGAGGTATGTCATATCGATAAACTATCGACTATAGAGGATAGAGGTAAGGAGAACAATCCCTTATAGAACTGTTGCTAAAGTGTCCAGCTGGCAGCTGTAAATAATAGTTCGAAAGCTCTCCGTTGGCGCTAGAGTAGCACAAGGACATGACATAAACTTAGACGTTATTGACGGAGTGAAGTATGCTGTCAGTGTTTTTTTTTTTATCAAAGTCAAAATTTGTTCGCGATTTATTGTGGCGCCATCTATTTAAGCTTATTTGATGGACACTTTTCATACACATAGATTGTTATTCTTACCTCTACCCTCCATACTATCGACATTTAATACAATTTAAAAATTAATTAAAAATGAGCCTTTTGCGGATATGGTATGTTTGGGACGAGGCATATTGCTGATTTGCATTTGTAGCCACCTGGCGAAGCCTGTGTTGCGGATTTCTTACATATAAACAAGATATTTTTTAGGATTTTGTTTTGGTCAGAGAATAAAAAACATGTTTGTTAAAAAAATACAATTTCAATAATACTTGAAAGGACTTGGTTGAAAAGTTAGAAGTACACATTTTTTTTGGAGCGATTATTTCCGAACATATCCACTTTATCATTTCAAAAGACCTATCCAACGCTATTCCACACCATTGGGTTAAAGCGAAAATAAAACACATTGCATGGGAGTACCCTAACAAAAAAAATATTCTAGTTTTTATTTGTTTTCTGCCATGCATGATTTATGTATCCATGCCAAATTGAAGCTTTCTAGCACTCACGATCACGGAGCAAAGCCTCGGACGGACGGACAAACAGACATAGCGAAACTATAAGGGATCCTAGTTGACTACTGAACCCTAAAAACATATCTCTAGTATAATTATGTCAAATCAAAAGAACAGTAAAAGTTGGAACCATTTAAAATCTGTGAGTTTATAACCTTATTTTACTGTGTATCACAATACGGAAATCTGTAGCCATAGCATAAGTACGAACCTACATATGGCAATGGGTACCAAGATTTTTCCAATTTAGATTCAGGTAGACAGAGATAAAGAGCTTACCAGACCTTGGCCTTTTTCCACATACGAAAAAAGAGAAAACCCAAATCGTCGTGTTCCTCCTTAATTGGCTCTCAGGAACAACACCCTTTGACGTTATTTTGAGAACAAAGAAAGCCTTTTTATTTAGGTCAGGTTTTAGCAACATTACTTGGGTATATGTGTGTGATATCTTTGTATTTTTTTAACATATAATTCAATATGCTAAAATTAAATTTACCAAAAAATTATTTGCAAATAGGTCTCAAGTAGCAACGTGCATGTTTGAAAACATTCCCAAAATTTCGGCATTTTCCGGATGAGAAAACTAAAAATCGTCCATTTTTTATAAAACCTATAAAAATGTGTTCATTAAGGCCTGAACTAACTACCCTTTGATTATGCGTTCGTATCAAAAATACACGCTGCAATTATACGAGTATAACGATGGATACTACTCGAACGCTAGTTTAGCAGAATGTTTGAAAACATTCCCAAAATTTCGGCATTTTCCGGATGAGAAAACTAAAAATCGTCAATTTTTTATAAAACCTATAAAAGTGTGTTCATTAAGGCCTGAACTACCTACCCTTTGATTATGCGTTCGTATCAAAAATACACGCTGCAATTATACGAGTATAACGATGGATACTACTCGAACGCTAGTTTAGCAGAATGTTTGAAAACATTCCCAAAATTTCGGCATTTTCCGGATGAAAAAACTAAAAATCGTCAATTTTTTATAAAACCTATAAAACTGTGTTCATTAAGGTCTGAACTAAATACCCTTTGATTATGCGTTCGTATCAAAAATACACGCTGCAAGTACATAATGATGGATACTACTAGCCACAGCAACTCGGTATTTGGAGTCGATCTCCATACCCTAATATTAGTGTTATTAGTCATTTATATAGTAGTTATACAATAATTTGTTATATTTATAAAGTTTATCTGTTCCGTATAGTGTTGTCTTGTTAAACTAAGTTCAATGTATAGTAACTTACATGATTGGTATATCTGTTAGTGTAAGTTAATAAATAAACAATAAAACTCGAACGCTAGTTCAGCAGATGCGTTGCTTATAGCGACCGCTTGAAAGCAAACTTACTCGGGGCTTGCCTTATGTCGAGAGGACGCGAGGGAATATATAAGAGTAACCCGTAAAAAAACGTTGATCACTAGCCTAACGACGGAGATCTTATGAGTATCGTGGAAGTAGCTGGAGGCCCGAGTATTTTTAGTGAGAGACACCTATCCTTATAATTATAATACTATATGCGCCTGTCGCCTGCGATATTTCCGAACCGTTATGACCTTTAAACCTTTAAGAACATAGCGTACTCCCATCTTAAATCCGGCAACGCACTTACAACTCCTCTGAAATTATGAAAAAAATTACATAATTTTTGTTGAGGTACGATTTTTTAGAACAAGAGAACTCTTATCTTTTCACCAAATTTTATCGAAATTTGTCGAAAAACCGTACAAGCGAGAGCCAGACTCGCTCACCGAGGGTTCCGTACACACTTAACAATTTTATTCACAATTTATGGTTTTGAGTTTTTTACCTGTATGTAGCTAGTGTAAGACGATATTACTTGTCAATTTTTATAGTTCTAGGTGGACGGAAAGTACCCTATAAATTTTGATTCCCTTGAGAGTGTCGAAATATACGTTGCGGCATACACGGCCGTATCTTTTATTTGCGCTAACTTAGAAGCTTGATGTTTTCACAGCTTCAAGTTAATTTGTTGTGTTGTCACATAGGCAGATGTAATTGGATCTTAATTTTATACATATAATTTCTAGATTAATTATGAGTAACTTAAGTGTGTAAAAATAATTGTAATTTAACCATGTCGTGGCAATAAATTATCTATCTATCTAGCTATCAAGGGATTGACCTGACTAGACCTGAGTATAATATGTGATTGTAATTTCAACACTTGACAGACAGACGGACGGACAAACGGACAACAAATTGACCTATAAGGGTTCCGTTTTTTTCCTTTTGAGGTACGGAACCCTAAAAATGACCGTAAAATAAAAATTGGTTCGTCTAGGTTATAATATGCTAGTCTCGTCGAAGTAAAATCTTATGAATAATGTGGAAATGGCCGCCGGAGGCCCGAGTATTTTTGTGCTATTTTCGTAGTCCGCCTTGCTGTGTACACTTATGTGTGTGAGTATGTACGGAACTCGTTACTATGTTAAGGGGTATATAAAGATGTTTTTTTGTAAAAAAAAAAATTTTGGTCCAAATTTTTATACCTAACGGTACTTTTCTTTCAACAGGCAACTTATAGTCATCGAGACAATTCTATCAAACCCGAACACATTGGTTAAGTTGTTTTATCACAGAGTTCCTATGGCCACCTGTCTCCATCATCAGATCAGCTCGATGATACCATAATATTGCATTGTCACCCAACTTACATATGTATGTGATGTTTCAATTGAATAATGGTAAATGACCCTAATTTCACTTGTAAGATTCTAGATGACCATACTCATACATACATACAAACGTTGCAAGTTAAATTAAATATATATATATATTTAATAGACTGCCTAGCTAAAGGAAATCAAAATGGATGGAATGGAAAAGTATAAGTAGTTCAAGATTCGTGCAATGGTTAAATTCAAAGAAAATATTCGTCGTTGAAGAAATCCTTTTTTTTACAGACTTCAGGATTTGTATAAGTTATTTAAGCAGTATACACGGTGTAACACGCGGAACCCGAAAATGTTTAACTACGCACTTCTGAGGCCAGAAGAAGGAAAAAATGTTATTTAAGTTTAAGTAAATTTCGGCACAATTTTTTTTTATAGTACATAAAAGGTTAATGTTATGGTAAAACTGGCACTGAAAATGATTTTTAAAGGTTTTTTTTTTGAAAAAACTCGTTTTTAAAAAGGTTACTTGTAATTTTTTGACATCTATCAATAAGGATATTTAGACTACGCCCCATAATGGCATCATTGCCATCAAAAAGGCGTTTTGCACTAAGTTACAATATGATGTTTTTTTTAAAATTGGTATTAACTCTGAAACTAGGCGAAATCCAAAAAAGTTTATATGACATTTTAATCTCTAAATGTGATCAGGAATACACTGTTACAATCTTTCGGTTTCGTGACGTGACAAAATATAGGTGGTATCCACTTTTCTTCAATGACAATATTTGTATTATTGTCTTAACAATATCCATAAAGTATCCATTTAATGCGTTCTACCATGTAACTTGCCCAATATAATTAAAAAATCACACTCCCCTTAATAAAAAACTCCCCACCCTTAACGCCCCAAAATAGCTGCGTTTGATCGCCAACAGGCGCACGCGTCGATCTACTATCGATCGATTGATTTATATATACTTCCGTCCCTCTCGCACTTAAACCACACAACTACCACACCGTTCACACAAGCCTCAACCTTACATTCCTACAAATAAGGTTCAATTTTAATCGGATGACAAGTGACTTAGTCTTATTAGAAGTATACTAAGATTTTTTCAGCTTCCAAACAGTCTTAAAACATAAAGTATTAATAACCTTAGTTTTATAGGCAGTTAGTACGTTTTTATACTGAGAACGTTCTTTATGGTGTGATTTAAAGGTTGAGAAATACGCCAGATGCCAGACTACGGGACTCCTGCGCAACGGACTTTAAATAGATACAGCTGGTACTTACTGTGCCCTATTTTATTGAAAGTATGTTTTTTATCAATTTCATCATGTACCTAATTTAGATTCTCCTACAGACCACCTAAGCTAAAGAAGAAGGACGCAAAATAATATAAACATAACTTTAGCTCTAACAAGTTTTCACAAAATTATCCACTATCTTCGTTTTCGGACATACAGAAGTAGTACAGTCCACATCAAAAATAACGGATCAAATAACGCTTCATAAGTAACTACCATTCTGTAACAGCTTAACAAAAAGTGATGTCTTAAATATATAACAACTAAGACTGTAAAAGTTGTGCTTTTTAATGTGAATTTTAGACATTTATCTATATTTGGAAAAGTTATCTGGGATGTCAGATACCTTTGGTGCGTTGTTTCATCCGCTACTATTGATGCTGACTGTACGAAGAAACTACCAAGGCTCCGAAAAACGCTCGTCATTTTCAAAATAGAACCATAATTTAGGACCCATTTATGAGTATAAAATGTTAAAAGTCTACGTTCACAGTCTACGGACGTCATTGGAGCATATTAAATCGTTGACATTGGTATAAAAAAGTCTCAGTTGTTGTTGTGTTGCTGTTGTTGTGTTGTTGTTGTTGTGTGTTGTATTACGGACGTTTTTCCGAGCATTGGATATTACATACAGTTTCGCGACGTTGTTCTTCTCGGTCGATCATAATTTTAAGGGAAATAATCCAATGCCCATGAAATTTACCGGATAAATTGACAGAAGTATAGACTTTAAACTTGACACTTGTAGAGACTTTTCACCTCAAAATCTTATTAGTATTAATACCCTGACATTGGGGACCTACATCCCCAGATTTAATGTATTTTTAGTCATAGAGACTATACATCTCTGTTGTATTGTAGTAATTATTTATTTTAAGATTATTATAATGTAATGTTTATGGACCCGGGTATGTCCTTAAACTACGTCCAAAAGAGAGGTATGGGCAATGTGAATGTCATCTCGCCTTGTGTGGTAGGGCACAGCACAGCAGATGTCATTCCAGATCTAGAGCAGAGCCCAAATAACACTTAACCCTACTCATGGTGTTGTGTTCCTGCCGGTGAGTAAGGTTGCCAGAGCTCAACGAGGGGGTGGGGTTAGGGTCGGCAACGCGCATGTAACTCCTCTGGAGTTGCAGGTGTACATAGGCTACGGAGACTGCTTACCATCAGGCAGGCCGTATGGTTGTTTGCCACCGACGTAGTATAAAAAAAAAACTCAGGTATTGGCTGTTGTATTTATATGTATTCTTCATGTCACTATATGATGTTACTATAAATGTTAGTTTTTGAATTTTTTTAAATTTAATTGATGTTAGATATACTTTATGTTTATTTATTTTTCTTTTTACATGTTCAAAACTTTGTCCAGATTTCATTCCGCATACGTTACAAGCACGGATGTACAATGTATACGATTATCAGTCAAATATCAAACGCTTACGTACTACATTATTTCTGGATATAATACTTCAATTGACACATTGATTACATTATTCCGATTTTGGTCACAATTTTGAATGCTTCAATTGACACTTAACATCATTCCGATTTTGGTCACTATTTTGATATTTGACTGGCAATATTAACATTGAAGATGTGTCATTTAGTAAGTGTGAAATAAGTTTTTGGCAAAAAAAATCATTTTTAGTACAAGCTTTTATCGCTGAATGTACTTTTCCTTCCACAGACAAATAATCGGGACAATTCTAAAAACTCCAAACATAATTAGGTTAAGTTGTTTTATCATGAGAGTTCCCATGGGCACCTCCTGTCTCCATCATCAGATCAGCTTGATGGTACCATCATAATGCATTGTCACCTGACTTGCATACGTATGCAAATTTTCAGCTTCATCGGAAACTGGGAAGTGGGACAAATTTACCTTGCAAGATTTGATTACAGACCGACACACAGACAACGGGACAGGAACTAAATAAAAGCTAAAAGTCGAAAGTCGACGAAGCTACTTTGCCGGTACAGCACAATGTTAGTTGTCAATAAAGCCGATTTCTTAATTTTTTGTAACAAAAAAAATATTTATTACCAAGAATAAGCGTAGGCACCCCAACTCATTGAAAACATCACATTTAGCATGATTCATATTTAACAATGTATGGTTTTGACACGACGTTAAAGATCGCTCACGCTGTCGTGCGTGAGATGCGCGTGAATCACCAAGACGGTCAAGGATTCAGGGTTGTGTCAGAGCCAGTCCAAAGTTCCAAACCCGTAAAAAGTTATTATCTGAATCAAGTACCAGCTCCTTGAAAACGGCACATTTATCCAGATCGAGAGAGTATGAATCTGACCTAGTTTCTAGAATAAGTCATAGCTAAAATGCTAGATTTTATATTACAAGCAGTTTATTCTGCAGATGCCGCATTGCGGCTTTAATGCGATCCGTCAATGCAGCGAGGATTTAAGACTACGTTTGGGCTAATAAATTTTTAGTCATATATTACATAAATACAAGCAACACTTGTTAAAACTTGTTATAGGTGTTTTAATCGCTCCCACACTGGTCAAAATGTTGTATAACACTGTCTAGCATATTAGTTCATGTGCGATTTCCGACGAGAGTCAACCACGGAAGAGGTCGACGGTTGTTTTGCCGATTTTCTGAGAGTGAACAGGGTGAATAGACAAGATGCCAATTGGTCACGCTCCGAAGCTAAGTCTCTATCACCCTTCCATACTAGAGAAAGTTGCGTTTAATTCGCTGCGGAGCTTTAACCATTGGCATCTTGTCTACGCAGCCAGTTCACAATTTGTAATTTTCTGATGTGTTCCGCAGGGTTTCAAACATGTCAATCAATTTAAAACACCGTGGTTACTCCAACGTTGTGTTACAGCATATTTTAGACGGTTTAAAGTCGGTACGGAAAGGCAGGAAATTAAAAGGGACGTGCCGTATAGGAAATTCGGAGCGAAAAACAGATTTCTTACAAATTTTTAAATGCTCCTAACTTTTACACCAGTTAAAGAATGAAATATAGGATCATAGCAGAGCTATCGTTGATATACAACAAGCAGTGTCAAATATTTATAAAAATGTTAATATCCAAAGGAAAATTAGGAGTACATTTGTATGAAAAGGTGGTTTCGGTGCGGCCGTGGCCTATCCTCTCAAACCCGCTTGGTTTCTGTCGGTTTTAGTCTACAAATTAAACCAACTTTCTCAACCGAAATAGCCCCAAGCGGCGATGTACAAAACTGTGGACTAACTTAGCTGCTATACCTTAGGGCTAAAACACTAAATCCAAAACGTAATAAGCGTATACTACGTCCATAGACGCTTACTCCTTCCCTTCGAGATCACTGCAAGCTAGAAAAGGTATAGCTCAGAAGCAAAACGTAACAAGTGTATATGAAAATGTTAGACGCTTAATACGTTCTTTTTTAAATGTTTCTAGAGTGGAATGCCCTACTAAACTTGATCCAGAGGAGTCGTGACCTGCGCTAGGTTACTTATATCTACAATCAATAACGACCGCACGAACTAAAATCAACTTTAAGACTACCGGATAAAGTCGTATTTTGAAGAGCTGACTGTAACCTTTCCGAAATGATTTAAGTTCATTCTATTTGACTCTTTATTTCTTTATATTTCGGTTGATATTTGACTGTACAGGTAAATCATGTAAGTACGTGTTCTTTTAAATGAAGATTAAAGCTTTCTTTGCTTAAATAAGATTGTTTCTTTAATAACAAAATATCGTTTCGATATTAGGGTTCTGCCATGACATTTTCGAACTAATTGTATGTACATAAAACTCATTTTCCTTTAGCGAGGGTTTGTAATGTATCATATAAAAGGCTCCGTTTGGCTTCCTTTTAGTTAGATTCAGGGGAATTGGAGATTTTCAAACGCCTTTATGAGTATAACTTACGTAATAGATACTCTGCCCTTGGGAGAAACTTTTCATTGTTATAAGTTATAACTTATAATAATTGTAAGTTATTGGCTTTATGCAATGCTGTGACTACTCGGTTAAGATTTCTTCATCACACTTACTCGAAAAAGATCTTATATCATGCAGGTATACTTAAAAGGCATGTATTGTACCCCCGGGATTTATGGATTGTGAAAAAAAAGCTATAACATCCTAGGGAGTTATAGATTTTTTTTAATTGTGTCAGTAATTCGTACGAACCAAGTATGTATACATGAGTTTTACTTTTAAAATACTGACGTTTATAATTTATTTTTATAGTTTACGTTAAACAATATTTCATTTAATTAATTGAATGGCCTTTTAAAATATTTTTACAGACTTTTACAAATTAAGTAGAAGAATTTTGTCAGCCTACTAATTGGAACTACTTATTGGATTGACATTATATACACTTTAATTAGAATTATTGACATGATGATAGAATGTCACTATCTTATCTTATCTTCTAATTTTCGGGGGCCCTTGCACTTCGACCCATAGGGATATTTTGTGTAGTTTTTTTTTATTTTTTTTATACCACGACGGTGGCAAGGAAGCATACGGCCCGCCTGATGGTAAGCAGTCACCGTAGCCTATGGACGCCTGCAACTCCAGAGGTGTTACATGCGCGTTGCCGACCCTTTAAAAATCTGTCTGTTGCCTCCTAAGGAAAGACCCATTAGCTACTCAAGAGCTTTTAAGACCATTTCCATGTGTCGGATGATGGAGCTTATGGGTAGCTTTTTGAATTCCTTTGGTTCCAGATAGCCTGCTCCAAAGTCCTGCATTCTTCTTGCACTCTGTAATTACACAAAAGATCCCTATGGGTCGAAGTGTATCCGCAAGGGCCCCCGAAAATCTTAAGATAAGCTAAGATAATACATATATAAAATGTTTATATAGTTTTCTCAATTTATTTTTAAAGTTAAATTGTTTTAGTGTAAAGTACCATCTCTTTCCACCAATATCGGTAACTAATTTGTTAGCACCTTGTATATGTATAAATAGAAAACATCCATAAATCAGGAACAATTTTTTTTAATACTACGTCGGTGGTAAACAAGCTTACGGCCCGTCTGATGGTAAGCAGTCTCCGCAGCCTATGTACGCCTGCAACTCCAGAGGAGTTACATGCGCGTTGCCGACCCTAAACCCGCTCCCTCGTTGAGCTCTGGCAACCTTACTCACCGACAGGAATACAACACTATGAGTAGTTGATTAAATGCCCTTACCAGGAGTCGAACCCGGGACCTCCTGCTCTGTAATCAGTGTCACTACCGGAATGTTATGAGGAGAACGAGACAAAATAAACTATCCTAAAAATGTTCTAATTAAATTATACACCAGTCAATCGTCTCTCGTGTTGAACCGCCATTTCGCAGGCCTAACTAGGATGGCCGAATTACCATACAGTATAGATCACTGAACATTAGATGAAATGAACTGTCGCCCGCGTTATTTCCGGACCGACACTGTTCAAACCAGTTTTGGGCAAACTTTCTTCATGCCCTCAAAAAGTTTAAGAAATTTAAGAGGGCCAGAATTGCAGCAAAAATGTTGATTTGCTATTATCGTGGGCCAATGTCGTATACATTAGTATATGACATTGGCATTTTATTAATTATAATAACAATAAATAAATAAATATTATAGGAGATTATTACACAAATTGACTAAGTCTCACAGTAAGCTCAATAAGGCTTGTCTAAGTACCCACTACTTAGACAACGATATATATAATATATAAGTATTTATAAATACTTAAATACATAGAAAAACACCCAATGACTCAGGAACAAATATCCGTGCTCATCACACAAAAAAATGCCCTTAACAGGATTTGAACCCGGGACCATCGGCTTCATAAGCAGGGTCACTATCCACTAGGCTAGACAGGTCGTCAGAATTATTTTATAGGACTAAGGAGGATAAAATACTTTCGCGGCCCGGAGCTGGCCCGCGGGCCGTACTTTGCCCACCACTAGTTCAAACCTTCAAAAAAGGAACCAGGTACTCTCATCTTAAATTCAGGCAACGCACTTGTAACACCTCTGGTGTGGCGGGTGTCCATGGGCGACGGCAATTGCCATCATCAGGCGATTCGTTTGCTCGTTTGCCTCCTATAATCTGAACAATATATTTAGATTCGGTTCTTAATAGGCCCAGGTCTCAAATAACCCCAGTTAATGGTATTTGTAGAATTATTAACCTTCACCTTTTATTTGTTTCTTTATTTAAACTTTATTGCACAATACATAAAGAGTACAAATGACGGACTTAATGTCAGAAGGCATTCTCTACCAGTCAACCATGAGCCAAACCGAAAGATCCTAATTGGTGCAGGGTCAGAATACAGAGTAAAATGAAAACAAAATATCACAAAATTATATAAAATTATACGTACATAAATAATATGATATATAAATATACATACATACATACATACATACATACATACATATATACCCATTGTGAAACGTCATGAGGACGACCTTTGAACCTTGTCAAACAGATGCTTGCGCAACATGCGCTTGAAGGAGAATTTGTTCTGGGCTTGTCTCATAGAGAGAGGAAGATCATTCCACAGCCGTCATATATACAAGTCATGTTTAGCTTAGGACACGGTCGATCTATGCCTCCTAAAATATACGAGTATATTAACTTACACACTTTTATTTAGCTCCCCTGCCTATGAAGCCGATGGTTTCGGGTTCGAATCCGGGTAAGGGCATTTATTTGTGTGATGCACTGTTGAACACAGACATTTGTTCCTGAGTCATAGTTGTTTTCTATGTACATAATGATGTATTTATCTATATCCGTATGTATATTGTCGGTTAGTACCCATAGTACCAGCGTTGCTTAGTTTGGGGTGAAAAATAACAAGTGCGAGTCGAACTCGCGCACGAAGGGTTCCGTACCATTATTTATATAAAAAACCGGCCAAGTGCCAGTTGGACTCGCTCACGAAGGGTTCCGTACCATTATTTATAAAAACGGCAAAAAAAATATGTTTGTTGTATGGGAGTCCCCCTTAAATATTTATTTTATTCTGTTTTTAGTATTTGTTGTTATAGCGGCAACAGAAATACATAATCTGTAGAAATTTCAACTGGCTAACTATCACGGTTCATGAGATACAGCCTGGTGACAGACATCCGGACGGACGGACAGCGAAGTCTCAGTAATAGGGTCCCGTTTGACCCTTTGGGTACGGAACCCTAAAAAATGTGTGTTTCAGACGTTATTTTAACTTAAGTGGTTCTAACCACTTCCCGGGGTAAAATACAAAGACATGGATTAGGCGCATTAGAAACGCCACGAGAATCAAAATAAAATAGAAGAAGTACGTTCAGCAATAAAAGTCAGTCACATTTTTTTTTACAGTTAACTGTCTTCTAATACAAACTCTATTGGAGGTAATCTCCGGCATAGAGTAAAACAATAGCGGCCAGCGACCCCTGACCCGGCCGTTGACCTGCTCTAATTCCATCCGTAGATAGCGTTTTTTACGGCCTTAAGGCTTCCGGTCCGGTTTTAAGTTCTTTGTTGTGGGTGTGACGGATTTGGTCAAAGTGGAAGTTCCTGGAAAAAAAGTCTGACCAGGACTACACGTGGCATTTGCAATGACAAAGTGTCGCAATGTCATTGATGTGAAATTTTTATGAAAATATGTATGTCGTTTATAATGGCATCCGCACACATTGTTCTGGACAAGTAAGTGCAAAGTTAACTTAGGCGGACTCTATACCTAAACGTTTATTGCCAAGTGTACTTTTAGGCGTCATTCATTTATTACGTAAGACGATTTTTGACAGATGATGACCCCTATCCCCTATATACGAAAAAATACGAAAATTCAAAAATATATTCTGTAAGTAGGCCTCACGGGCTCTCACAAGTCAATACAACATTCATAGTGACATCATACAGTGACATGAAATAGTATTGTTCTACTCGTCGACTGTAACGATTGAATTAAGATTTCGTATACCAAACCCACTCAACTATAAGATTCCTTTCGATACGTTGTAGTCAACTATAAAAAATCACGTCCCACTGCGCTCGCAACGTTAATATGTTAACGTTATATATATGTCGCAGTCAGATCGTATAATCCGCCGTATTACATTATGGCTAGCCGTTATCAAAAATTGGGCCATTTTGAAATGTGGCGGTTCAACGATTAGCGAAAAGGATTGAATGCGGCTGAATGAAAATCCGCCGGGATGTATTCGGCACCAAACGTTATTCAACACGGCTAGCCGTAATGTAATGCAGCGGGTCATTAGCCGCCTCTTTGAGAGTTTTTAGTTTCCATTTTTAACACTTGTGACGCTGCCTGACATAACATTTTTTTATTTAGTATATGTATAGTAACTATGATAATTCTTGATTGGCAAGGAATATCGTTAGTAGAAATCTGTTTGATTTTCTTATTCAAATTGATTTTCATTTAAACATTGTTTTATTTTTTAAGTATGGTCACCGCACAATCTTAATAGTAGTACGATGCAGCTAAACGTGGGCCTCCTTATTGACGAACGTATGACAATGACAATCTGGCTAATCTTTAAACCGCCGCATTAATAAACGGCCCTATTTTTGATAACAGCTAGCCGTAATGTAATACGGCGGATTATACAATCCGACTGCGACATATACGTCAACGTTATAGTGGAGTTGGAAGCCCATTGTATATTTTAGGAGCCATACCAAAAATTTTAGTAAGAAAAGATGAATTCACGAATTGGATGTAAATTTTTTCGCATCTGCGATCACCTTTAAACGTTGAAAACTGAGGGCCTACCGCGAACCACGTTCGACGTGCTGCCTCCCTGTCATACTTACGTACGAAATTATAAGTGCGACAGAGAGGCAACACGTCGAACGTGGTTCGCGGTAGGCCCTCTGATACATGTTTTTGATGTAAAGCGCCGGTCTCACATATCAATAACGCGCATAATTATGTTTACAGTACATATGGTGCCACTTTACCGCACTAGTGCGAAAATTAGCATATTATTTTACTGTGTCCGAACATTTAAAGGGCCATATGTACTGTAAAACGTTGTACGATACATGTGCGAATAGGTAATTCGCAACTCGTGTCGATTTAAAACACTCCCTTCGGTCGTGTTTTAATTTATCGCCACTCGTTTCGAATATCCTATTTTTCGCACTTGTACTAATGTACTATTCTATAAAAGCAAGTAAGTACATACTATGAATAACCGGATCCCTTTGTTTGAAATATCACATAATTATTCAGAGTCATAATGTAATGATAGTCAGATTATCATTTGTCATAATTCTAAACCATTAACTTTTCAGGATTTTCGTAAGGTTATCCTATAGATAGGTTAGGTTAGGTTAGGTTGGCAACGAAAATGCGAACACAATACATTATGACCAGTGATCGGTTTTTTGGATTCTCCCTCGCGGGATATCAAGCAGAAAAGTTAATATAGATACGACAGTTTACCGCGATACCGAACAAACCGTACAAAAATAAAACAATTTAAATTATCTCTAAGGAATTTTTTACTCTTACATGGCAACCAGTTGAGACAAAAAACTTCTATTCTTTTCCTAATCTCAACATTTTATTTAAAGCAAAATATATTAAAACCTCCACAAAGTATTAAAGCATATATATTATATTTTTTCCATCATGACAGATATATAAGCATATATCTGTCATGATGGAAAAAATACTTCAAAATCTTGACATTGACATTTCATTATTTTCTCTGGATTTCAGTTCTAATTATTTTTGGTGAGCAATAAAACCATTTGACATTGTGGACATTGTTTTTCTCAAACTACCTCTCAGTTGAAAGAAGTGTAATTCACTTTTTGATAACGAACTCATTTATTCAAACAATTAACCCTTAGTAACCATATATTAGCTGATAGACACGCGTACTTACTCGCCGAACTTTTATCCAAACGGTACAAAATGTGCCGCTTTGGAGGTAGCAAATGAGCTGTCAGTGTAAACACTTGTGCTCATTTGTTCGATTTAGACAATAGAACGGTGAGTAAGTACTCGTCTATCAGCTACTTAGATGTTTTAAAGTGTAATAAAATAAACACATTGTATTTTTTTGCCTTTTCTAATAACATAAAGCCCGGATTCCCGGGGCATATCCATACTAACATAATGATTGAGGTCATTCACCCCATGTCGAATCCAAAAAACCGATCACTGATTATGACTTAAAACCTTATGGGAAACAATAGAGACCGATGAATAACAATATGATTGTGGTTTTCCATCAAAGAAGGGTCCTTGGAAAGCCACATTTGTGTATTAAAACCCTAGAGTGTGTGCTGAATTCATTTCACTTGCACACAAAAAACATAACCCTCTTTCTGCCAGTCAGATGAACAGTAAAATGGGTCAGACACTGACATGACGTCAATCAGGACCCCCCTATAATTCCCCCCTCGGCATAGTTAAGTTTGTTGCGAAGCGGTGGTGGCCGAGTGCATTTGACGTTCAACTTTCAATCTGGAGGTCGCGGGTTCAAGTCCTGGCTGTACCAATGAGTATTTCGGAACTTATGTACAGAATAAATATTTGGGGACATTTCTCTGTGCAGAAAGTGATACATGCACTAGAGCATTTTACATTCCACGTTTTTTGAAGTGAAAACTTCTTTAGCGGCGCTGTGCACTTTTTCTAATGGGGAAAAAATTTTAAACTCGCGACAGGTCACGTGACCGACAGATTCGACTGATTGAAAATTCGTAAGACGGACACTTGACCAGTACCCCTAGTGTAAATAAATTCGATTTCCAAACGTGACGTACGCGTTTGCGTTTAGTCTCATTTTGTATTGGATTTCGAAAGAGCGCGCCAAGCGGGACGTTTTGGAAACTCAAAATCCTATACAAAATGAGACTTAACGCAAACGCGTTCGTCACGTTATGATGTCGATCAAAGTTACACTAGGGGTACTGATCGAAAAACTGTTACAATGTCATTGAAGCCAGTACTTAAATTTTTAATGCAATATAAATTGTCATGTTTGTGTACGATAGCGCAATAAATGATAGTACTTTTATACTGAGAATTAAAGCAATACGTGCAAAATTATTCCCTAACCATTCCAAAATATCAAAAATGCACAACGTTAATATTCAAGTTTTCACTTCTGCGGGCACTCCCGGAGTGCAGCCCGTTGTTTTTTTTTACGATAAGCAATTTTGGTTTTAAATGGATTTGGTGTACAATTTCCATACTTAGATTTCTCCTATTACTCTAATCCTTAAGGGGTAGAATGGATCAATCCGAGTTTGAAATTAAGCGACTCATAATATATCTGCGAAGAAATTCAAAGGTGTATGTGAAGTAGGGATGTCCCGAATATTCAACGAATATTCGCATCATTTGGAACATCCGCATCGACATTCGCATTCGTGTCAAATGACGCGAATGTTTTGCGAATGCGAATGAGCGCTGTTCGTGTCCTGTCTCGTCGACTCGCGTATGGGCAGTGCGCGCAAACTGTTTTCAAATAATGCATCTTGATCAGTAGACAGCATTTCTTAACACTTTATAACATCCCGTCCTAAGCTTACATATGTTTTATGTACCTACTAATAAGTATTTTTCTAAATAGGAATGATAATAACAACTACATATTCTCTAACAGTCGTATTCGCATTCGGACATTTGCATCCTGGTCATTCATATTCGCATTCGAACATTCGCATACTGGTCAGTCGTATTCGCATTCGGACATTCGCATCCTGGTCATTCGTATTCGCATTCGGACATTCGCATCCTGGTCATTCGTATTCGCATTCGCATTCGGACATTCGCATCCTGGTCATTCGGATTCGCGAACGTGAAGAATGCGACATTCGTGACATCTCTGATGTGAAGTCTCCCGCATTGAAAGAAAGATAGAAAATACATTTATTTAACGTCACAACACATTACATTTCGTAAAAGAAGAACATACAGAGAAAAAAATTGGGCCAGCATTTAACAGTTCCTTTAAATTTCCCAATGAACACAAAGTTTTTATTACGACACAAATGAGTTACTATAAACCGCAAAAGGACGCGGATAACTCCGGCCGAAAACTTCGCAACAATAATATCGCCTTTGAAATTCAAATTAATTTTCAGATCTACCTCAAATCCGCTTATAAAGTTTTCTAGATTATACCACCAACTGTTATTTCGACTGGTTTGTATAATTTCATAATCATAACTATCTGATCTATATTCTATATACAGTAGAATCCTCTTAATACGATCACGTTTAGGTGATTCGATTTTAGTTCGTAATACGCCAAATTCAGGAAAATAATAGTTGAGGGTCCCGGCGCGCACCAGTTTTTTGCAGAAATCGCAACGCGTTTGTTTCCGCGAATCTGCCAGCTTCCTCGCGCAACATATCATTACGATACAACGAGGAAATGCCGCCAACATCCTTGGTACAATGCCTAACACAAGGGCCTATTTTAGAAGGTTGTATCGTTATGAAAATAACGCAGGCGACAGTTCATTCTACAGTTTAGCTGTGCGAGGCAGGAAGTTTCTGGAGAAACGCACAGTTGAGGACTGCCAACCATCTAAGTGATGAAGATGGTAATGTTGTCGCATAGAGCGATGGCGAAAAGAAGCGGCAGAAATTAATCCGAACAATTCCTCGGAGCACTCCCTTTATACTTGCGATAGAAAATACAGATCTTGGTTTGTAATAAAGTTTCCCAGAGTTTCAATTCATGCATTTAAGCTAATAGATTGCGGTCCAGCGGAAATGTGTAGAAACAGAAATAGCTGCAGTTCGATTCAGACTCGATCGGTAACATAGATATAGACGTCTAGACGCGTCTTCGCTCCTTAGGGCGATTACAATACTGGTTGCTGGTTGTGACGACAGGTCTGGCCTAGTGGGTAGTGACCCTGCCTATGTAGCCGATGGTCCTGGGTTCGAATCCCGGTAAGGGCATTTATTTGTTGTAATGAGCAGCGGCGTAGCGTATGTGTTTGTTGCCCGGGGCCGATCAGAAATTTTCCGCCCCAATTTATGTTATGATCAACATCACTTAGTCAGGTCATAAGTTCTGTCACAAAGATTTTTACTGATAAAGAAGTTATAGATACAGTTTTGCATTAAGTGTTCAACATTTTTCTTATGCTACGTCGGTGGCAAACAAGCATACGGCCCGCCTAATGGTAAGCAGTCTCCGTAGCCTATGTACGCCTGCAACTCTAGAGGAGTTATATGCGCGTTGCCGACCCTGACCCTCCGCAGCCTCATTGAGCTCTGCCAACCTTACTTACCGGCAACACTTTGAGTAGGGTCTAGTGTTATTTGGCTGCGGTTTTCTGTAAGGTGGAGGTACTTCCCCAGTTGGGCTCTGCTCTAGATCTGGAATGACAACCGCTGTTCTGTGCCCTACCACACAAAGCGAGATGACTTTCACAATGCCCATACCTCTCTTTTGGAAGTTGTTTAAAGACGGATCCGGCTTCAAACATATGTAAATATTCGAAAAAAAAGTTATATATATATTTTTTTTTTATGTCGCGTGTATTCGCGTCTGACGACAATCCCAAAGTAAACAAGTAGTAAATAAAGACGAGCTTTACATTTTAAAATAATTATATTACATTTTATCAGTATAAAACAAGCTTTCAAATCATGGAAAACTTTTTTTATTAAAAGCGTTGTATAACATTTTATTTGTAATACTTGTGACCTGACTAAGTAGTTAATAAACAAGACAAAGTTAGTTGGAAAAGGTAAAATACAAAAAAATTCTTCAAAAACTAAAACTCGACTACTGAAAATTTGGCTCATAAACTTATGAAAAAAGAAAAAGAAATCATCTGAAATAATCACATAGAAAATATTGTATATCTTCTTCTTTTCAATAAAGAAATACAATGTAACATAATTTACTTAATTACGTTCATACACTGTATACAATTACACTGTATGAACGAGAAACCCGTCAGATGTTAACCACGTATTCCTGTCTTAAGAAGCAAAAAAAAATTATTTGTATTTTGATCAAATTCGGCAAAAAAGTGTGTGTATGTGTTTTCTGCACACGACACGTTATTTATTTTTACATGTTGGCAATAAAAACTTTACAACGAATAAATAGTTTTTTTTTAATATATTTGTAGATAAATTTTGCGAGTTTCCTTTAAAACTTTAATGCCTCTTAGTAAGGCCACATAGTGCTTGCGTCGTCGCAGCCATAGAGGCGTTTTTCACTGAGTTATTACAAAAACGAATTTTCACAAGAATTCTCATTATCTTTATAACAAGACCGATTTTAGAAAACTTTGTATGACATTTTAGTTTCTAAACATGTGTTCAAAAATACACTTTTAACATCTGTCGGATTCCCATTGTGTATATTCAATATTGATCGTCCATACAAAAAGAGAAAACGTTTTTCCACTTGTAAATATTCTCCATGATTTTTTAGTATGTTATTGACACAATGAAAAAACTAAATTATAGGTTTTCCTTAAATAATTCTTAAAAAAAGCGAATCCTATAAACCTATAATAAACTATGCTGAAGCGATGGACATCAAAATCAAAGTGATTTGTTAAGATTTAGTTAGTGGAAAACGTTTTCTCCCGAAATGTAATTTCATAGAAAAAATACCGTTATTTTGCAAGGATCGCAAAGCTATTCTTCCCTTTTCAGGTAAAGGTAAATGATTATTTCAGGTAAGAATGTTTTCTTATTTCATACGTTTTATAGTGCGATTTTCAGTAGTCGGCCTTACATTTAATAATTAATTATGGGGTTATAATCCTCCCGCTGCGCTAAACGAAGTTGCCGCTTTCCGCCTCCGTCGAGAAGTTCGTTTAGCGCAAGCGAGAGAAAAGTTGACGCTTTCCGCCCGGAGGGCAGAAAATAACTATTAAAGTCATTTTACATTATTTTTGTGGCAGGGCAAAGCGCCCAATGCATTAGGTTACGCCCGATGCTTTTGCATGAGGGCGCCGAAAGCGCCCGTTATTCAATCGCCCGCAGCGCGACACGTACGTCGAGCTACGCCCGACTCTTTCAATATGAGGGCACCAAAGGCGCCCGACATTGAATCGCGCGTATCGCGCCACGTTTATCGGCGGGTTGCGCCCAACTATTTTTGAACGAATGATGGCGCCGAGGGCGCCCGGCTGTAGATCGTGCGCAGCAGGCGCCGTGTTAAAATTGATGTGACGTCATATAGGGTTATAGGCGTGTTATAGGTTATACCTATAACCAGCGGACAAGCGTGTAAGCTCGGCGGTGGTTTGGAACGCCGCACTCCGGTAGCGATTGACCGCCCCCGCACACCCGCCGTTCGCTCTCGCGGTGCGTTAGTTCATTTCGTGGCTTGATTTGAAAATATTGATTTCTTAATTTTATATTTTTTTAAATACCGTTTTTGCCGCCCCCTCTTATGTGCCGCCCGGGGCCATGGCCCCCCTAGCCCCCCCCCCCTCGCTACGCCTCTGGTGATGAGCACAGATATTTGTTCCTGAGTCATGGGTGTTTTCTATCTATGTAAGTATTATGTATATCGTTGTCTGAGTACCGACAACACAAGCCTTCTTGACCTTACTATGGGGCTTAATAGTCAATTTGTGTAAGGATGTCCGTTGATATGTATTTATTTATTTATTGACATTTCCAGTAATCATAGTCTCGCTGTCGATCGTGCGAATTCATCATAATTCTATATTTAACTCGCGTCAGCTGCCAACGTTAATTTCGGATTTACGGGCAGTAAAAACAAAAGGGCGGCCATCTTGCGCGAGTAGCAACAGAACTTTGGAAGCATGTAGAGTTATTGCCGATTTTATTTTATCACACTATCAACCGACTTCACTGGATTTTACGTAGATTATCAATTTTATTGTGTTTTTTGTCATCAATTTCATTTATAATACAAGCTTTTATCGCTGACTGTCCATGTTTTTTCAACAAGCAACTAGTACTCATCTAAACAATTGTAATAAACCCAAACACAGTTGGATGCGTTGTTTTATTACGAATTGGAAAAGAGGAGGGAAGCGTTCGCCCAGCCGTGGGACACAGTGGGCTGTGAATAGTAATAATAGTGTTTTTATCACAGAGTTCCTATGGCCACCTCCCGTCTCAGATCAGCTCGATGGTTCTATAATATTGCATTTTCATCTAATGTACACATGCGTGCAAAATTTCAGCTCAATCGGAAACCGGGAAGTCGGTCAATTTCAACCTGCAAGATTTAACCCGACTTAGGGCAAACCTGGGCTTTGTGAGTTTTATTGTCTTTTAGCCGAGTTGCCCTGTAATTTTATTGCTTAAAACGATGTCTAAGAAATAGCACGAATGTGGCTAATGTGGTGTAGTATGGTTCCAAGTCATAAAATTACCAGGTAACTTGGCTAAAAGACAATAAATATAAATATTATACTAAATATTATACGACATTATTACACAAATTGACTAAGTCCCACAGTAAGCTCAATAAGGCTTGTGTTGAGGGTAAATACATAGAAAACACCCATGACTCAGGAACAAATATCCATGCTCATCACATGAATAAATGCCCTTACCAGGATTTGAACCCGGGACCATCAGCTTCGTAGGCAGGGTCACTACCCACTAGGCCAAACCGGTCGTCAACAGTAAAACTGACTATCACCGAATAACTATGTATCTCCAAATAGCCAAGGTTTGCCCTACATATTATTATAGACAAACAGATAACAGGACAGGTGAAACTAAAAAATTGCTTGTAAAAAGGGTGTTTTAATTTTAAATCAACTAAAATGTCTGCAGGTTAAAAACCGGTCTGGGCTCGAGGGTAGTGACCCTGCCTATGAAGCCGATGGTCCCGGGTTCAAATCCTGGTAAGGGCATTTATTCGTGTGATGAACATGGATATTTGTTCCTGAGTCATGTGTGTTTTCTATGTTTTTAAGTATTTATAAATATTTATATATTATATATATCGTTGTCTAAGTACCCTCAACACAAGCCTTATTGAGCTTACTGTGGGACTTAGTCAATTTGTGTAATAATGTCCTATAATATTTATTTATATATATTATTATTATTATTTATTAAAAAGGTCCCTTTTGTGTCTTCGTTTTCACATCACTTACGTAGTTTTACTAAGAAGGGCACTTCAAGCTTAAATAAGCCTTTGATGCCAAAACTGCTTTATCACATCTTGATCTAAATGGTTCTCATGGCAAGTATTTATTAAGGAATTTTCATGGTTTTTGGGTCTTCGGCTACGGCACAAAAGTTAGTCAAGTAGTTAAACTCGAAAAATGTACACACGAGTGAGAATGTAGGTATAGTTTGTGCCATTCACGGAGACACGCCCACTCTTCTCCCTAGTGGTAAGTGTAGAAGTTCTACCTACACACATTAAAGGATGACTCCAGGTCCGGACCGAGTAACCAGGGCTATAACCGCGAAAATTGAAATTCGTCAATTGCGGGCATTTTTCTCTGTCACTCTAATTACGTCTTAGTGAGAGTAAAAGAGAAAGATCCCCGCAATTTGCGAATTTCGATTTTCGCGGTAGGCCCCCAGTTCACCAAACGATACTTTCATGTGTTTTGTAATTACTGAGATAAATCAAGATATCTGCCGCTAACATTTACAATGCGTCGTCTTAATGTAGATAATTTAACTTCACGAATAATCTTGTCTTCCCTGACGTCAATGTTAAATCCCTAGTAAAGTAGAACCTAGTCCAGTTTCGACGGTGCGTTTACGAAGGCATTGTTGTGCAAGTATGCCACCGGCGGGTTTTGAACCCGTGACCTCGGGGTCAAGCGTGACGGGCGATCGCCGCTGTCCCACTCGCCTGCCGAGCGCTCGTGGGTCAACTAGTGTTATATGACCTCTAACCTCTGATGATTAATAATATGCATCAGAAGTGGGATAAGTACCGTTCTATCAGAATTACTGTTGGCATTTCAAATAAAAAGGACCGCAATTCAAAATTCAAAAATGTATTCTGCAAGTATGTCTCAAAGGCTCTTTTACAAGTCAATACAACAATTACAGTAACATCATACAGTGAGATGAAAATACATAACAACGTTTATAAATACAACAGCCAATACCTGCGTAAACATTA
The DNA here is from genome assembly GCF_033807575.1 of Cydia pomonella. Taxonomy (NCBI): domain Eukaryota; kingdom Metazoa; phylum Arthropoda; class Insecta; order Lepidoptera; family Tortricidae; genus Cydia; species Cydia pomonella. The sequence goes on along the minus strand of NC_084725.1, from coordinate 12,423,102 downwards.
GTCATTACATTATAATAATCTTATAATAAATAATTACTACAATACAACAGAGATGAGATCTCTATGGTAAAAATACATTAAAATCTGGAGATGTAAAAGGTCCCCAATGTCAGAGTACATACTAATAAGATTTGGAGGTATAAAGTCTCTCCAATGTCAATATGAAATTTATACCACGTGATCGTCTAAACAAAAAAAAACGTTTTTCCACTTCTAAATATTTTCCATTCTCTATGATTTTTTAGTATATTATTGACTCAATGCAAAACTAGGTTTATAGGTCTTCCTTTTTTTTTTAAATTTGCATAATATTTTTTTTAAAGGCGAAACCTATAAACCTAGAATCTATTATGCTGAAGCGATCGACATCAAAATCAAAGTGATAGAGAAATACGTTTTAGGGGTTTGTAGAGGACTACACGATGGCCCAGCGTAGGCCAGTCTAAGGTACGCACCTATGCGGTGGAATGAGATAGCAATATGATATTCAAAATGATATTTATATTTTAAGATTTTTATTATTGTATGTATGTTAGTCTCTAAGGTATGTATATATGGGCCATAGTTGCCTGAAAATAAATGATATTTTATATATATATTTTTTTAAATATCACTTGCTCCCTTTAACGCATATATGCGTCCCTTGGACTGGCCTACGCTGGGCCATCGTGTAGTGGAGCCCTTAAATGAATGAATTAATATCTTTATTTCAGGCAACTAGTGGCCCATAAATACTTTAAAACTAACATTATTATTCACACACATCACATATTATTATAGTTTTCTCCCGAAATGGAATTTCATAGAAAAAGTACCGTTATTCCGCTAGGATCGCAAAGCTATTCTTCCCTCTTAACCAGAGGCGATAAGCTTGAAAGTGTTATTAATTACAATTCTGTCCTACCGTTCTAAACCAAAAAGCACTATAGCATTAGAAATCCTTGATACGTTTTAAGGCTTAGCTTACTGTACCCCTAGTGTAAATTTATTCGATAGCGAGACGTGACGTACGCGTTTAAGTCTCGTTTTGTATGGGATTTTGAGTTTCTCGCCTTCATTCTCGATAGATCCAACCAGTAGATCCAAGATGGATCTAGTGAGAATTTTTTTGTTCGTTAGATCCAACTTCCGGCCGATGGATCTAACGAGAACTTCTTTTAGTAATAGATCCAGTTTAAATGACAAATGGATCTAGTGGGAATTCTTTTTATCCCAAGATCCAATCTTGTATCAATCAAAAAATCTGTACCTTGTTAATTCTACTTGAATTAAACGATAGATCCAATATCATTGTGAGCGCTGGTGGCTTAGCATTTTCGCGTCCGGTGACGAAACTGGAGGTTCCTTCGGGATGCAACCCTCGGGTTCCTTTAATTCGGTATTTTTTGGGAAGCAACCGCCAACTTAAAATGAAACCGCCAATCGCTAAGATGAGGAGTAGATCCATAATTATTTTGAAAACGCCGAAATTTTGAAACGTAATAAATATAAGAGCCTCGGTAGAGAGTACCATTTTGTATCATTTGGCGTTGAAACTCTCGGTCCATGGGGTCCCAGCGCGCACAAGTTTTTTTTGGAGAAATTGCGAAACGTCTGGTTGACGTAACTGGTGACCGAAGAGCTGGCAGCTTCCTCGCACAACGTATCAGTATTGCGATACAACGAGGAAATGCCGCCAGCATCCTTGGTACAATGCCTCAAGGGCCTATTTTAGATATAAGCTAGTTATAGTAATCATCTGTATATAGCAATATGTATATACTAATTGTAAATAAATAATAAATTATTATTTTTAATACGAATAAATAATAGTTTATGTTTTTATACTACGTTGGTGCAATCAAGCATATGTCCCGTTAACTTAATACTCTCGTTGAGCTCTGGCAACCTTACTCACCGGCAGGAACACAACACTATGAGTAGGTTCTAGTTATTTGTGTGCGGTTTTCTGTAAGTTGGAGGCACTTTCCCAGTTGGGCTCTGTTCTAGATCTGGAATGACATCCCTATCCTACCACACAAAGCGAGATGACATTCACGGTGCCCTTACCTCTCTTTTCTTTCCTCCATACCCGGTCCAAAATCTGAAAGTTTGTTGATTGTATCTACATAAAAGAGAACATGCACTTTTGTATGAAAAATGTCTGTCTCCTTTACAGGTCGTAATTCTCAACTGGTTCTCGTGAAGTTTTAAGCTTGTCACAAAGGCTGTCTACAGCAGCTCACAGAACCACTAGTTGTAAAATTATTTTAGCCGAGCTGAATTCCAGCTGCAAAGATACATTTTACTAGATTGCTTGTTGTAACGCATTTCTAGGTCCTTTAGCTAAAGTAGCTATTTATAAAAAGATGCGTATATGCAGTTCTTTACTTGGACAATATTTTTATTTATTTATTTTAAAATGTGATTAAGGCTAAAGGCCCATATTATAAATACCTTATAGACTTACATACATATGGGACATGGACAATGGGCAGTCGATGGGCAGGTCGCTTATAAGCTATTAATCTTAGTTTTATTTTAATGTATGGCACTAACCTTAGACAACTTGCAGGGACAGAGCTATACAAAAAAAAAGAAGTCGCGCATATAAGCAGTTATATTTCCTTAAACGCGAGATATAATAAGTTGTAACGTATTTTATTAGACAGAATATAAAATATACTTTATTCTTCTTGTATCAACACCAATGGTAAAGTATTTAAAGAGACACAATTTACAGTAAAAAAAAACGATATTCTAAAAATTATTATACAAATGCCATGTATATCACGTGAAAAGTATTTGTATAAGCTATTTTTCGTATAATATAGCTGATATCAAACGGTTGCAGGAATCGAAATAAAAACATTAAATGAGTTAATTAATTGTAGTTAATTACGCTTTAACTTTTCTACTCAACGCTAGATGTCGCTCTAGAGCAAAATTCTACTTGACGTAAAACATTTATAAATTGCGCTAATCTCGTCAGTCTTACTCCATCATTTTAAAAAGTATAGACAGATGACCATTGTTTATGGATTTCTAAAGTAATGTCAAGATGACTCTTAATGTAACATTGTCAACTGTTTGTCAACATTAATTGTCAAAACACGCAATTTAAAATATTCAACATGGTAATTACAAAATAGCGTATTTGTAATGCGTTAGAATTGTGTCCAATCGAAAGACTCTCCATTCCATTGATCTCAGCGAGTATGCTCTTGATGACCTTCACTATTCATTGGGTAGGTCAGAAAAATCTATTATTTTTTCTCGTATAGCTGCTATAGCGTTCGACTCCATGGAAAATAAAGGCTCCAAATTAAATTAAAAATGAAGCATATATACAAAGTGCAATTTAGATAGTATTCCAGAAAAAATGCGCCAATGTAAATGCTTAGGTACCTATATCGTATTGTCGAACAAATTCATATCTACTTCTGATCTACGCGACCTTGAAGTGGACTGTCCTACTTAACCATTTTTCTAAATTATTACAATTTATTTATATTTTAATGTACTCGGGTAATGTTGCAGTTGCACCAGCACCAAATATATGCTGTGAACCAGGTATCCAAGTGTTTTCAAGTGACGGTTAACGTTTCCAAAGCAATTTTTCAGCAGTTTTTAAGTTGTTCTTAGGACACTGAGGCTATTGAAGGTTTGGACCTTCAAGAAAACACTCCAACTTGGGCTGGCGGCATCAAAATGGAGTACGTACTGTTTCAAAGAACTGGGTGTAAGTAAGTACATTTGATGAAGTGGAACTGCTGATGTTGAGTAAGTTCTTAGGGTACATTTGTGTCAAAGTCCTGTTCTGATGACTGATTTCATGAAGAATCGAAGGAATTCCTAAATTCTTATAGATATAGCTGAGTCATTTTTGGATTTTCATCAACTCACAAACATTTGACGAAGTGCAACTGCTGATGTTGATCAGAATGAGATTTGCCAACTCGCGCCCGTTTTGGTTTATTTATTAATTTTGTAGCAAGTAAAGTTCTTAAGAGACATTTGTGTCATAAGGTAGAGTTCCATGAGGTGGATGAGTTCCATGAGAAATCGAAAGAATACCTCAAATCTTATAGGCATATAATACTTTAACTAGATTGGAACTTTTCTACGCACGCGATTCTTCTTTGTTAAGTTTGTAGCAAGTAAGTTCTTAAGAAACATTTATGTCAAGGTCCACTTCTGATGATGGATACTATGAGGAATCGAGGGAACACCGGAGCACCTCAAATATTATAGGAATACGTATAGTAATTTTACATATAGTTATTTAGGTAAGTTTCGATTCGATCTTCCCGTCTAGACTGGCCTTAAGGTATAATGATTGTCTATGACTTGGGTATAAGAAAAAAAATGACATTTGTCATATTCGATTCGATGTCATTTACAAAAAGCAATTTTATTCAAATTAAATATCTAGAATCTATTTACAATAACTGTAAATTATATTTAAAAAACATATAAGTAGAGCTAAGTTTCCCGTTATATAAATCTAGGTAGTGTTGCGGTTTCGAATCCATACACAAGATATATATGAATGCGACGTTTGTACTTGAAAAAAAATGTTATAGTCCAGATATATGATTGTGGTGCAGGCAGGCACTGCATGTTACTCCAGAAGTTATATGTAAGCGACTACAGACAACAGCGGCGGGCTGCTCTAAGCAGGAGATCGATGTGCTTCACCACCAATAGTGTATCCAGAGGGTTGCGTTTTAAGGTCAGTAACCTGTAATCGCTGTATGTCTCCGCTTTGCCCTAGGAACGTAGCTCTACATTACAAGTAGATTAAGACACTCAGAATGTTGGTTTGGTGATTTGGGATCCGTAGTCAAAGTGGCAAAAATGGAAACCTTTCTAAATGCCTAAATGCCTAAATGGAAACCTTTGGCGTTATATGCGTAAATTTTAATGGTTTATGTGTGTGTGTGTGTGTGTGTGTCTGTGTGTAATTTTATATTGCTGTTACCTGCATAGAGATAGGTTGCTTTATTTAAAACACTTATACCTATTTCCCTACTAATATTTTAAATGGTATGTCTATGTGTCTGTCTGTCTGTCTGCCCGTCCGTCTGTCCATCCGTCCGTCCGTCAGTCCGTCCGTCAGTTCGTCTGTCCGTCTGTCCATCCATCCGTCCGTCCATGTGTCTGTATGTTAGTCCGTCTGTCTATCTGCCCGTCCGTCCATCCGTCCGTTTGTCCGTTAGCTTTTCAAGCTTAAATCACTTAACCGATTTAGCTAAAACATGTTGCGGAAATGCTTTGAGTCCCAGGCAAGGACAAAGTAATTTTTTGTATCATCGAACTTGTCCCTGAAGGTTAGATTATACCTGTATATAGATACCTGCCACTTTACTTATCTATTTATAGTATTAGAATATTTTATATAAAATGTAAGAACATATATATAGTTGATAAAATGACCATGACAAGTTTTATTTTGACCTCACGATTTCTACCATACTATTCTGATTAGTTAAATATCATGTAGCGTGGACAGAGCCTCACAATTTGGAAGAATACTAACTTTCAAGTACATGGAGGCTTAACGTGATCACGGATTTGTTGACTATAATCAGTATTGGTTCCACACAGTCCTCACTGCATCACGAATACTTTAGATTAAAACTGAGACTAGGACGACAGTCCTAGCCTATTGGTTATGATTCGGTTTGAGAAGTTACTGGACCTGGGTTCGAGCCCCGGTGAGAGCACTTTATTGATTGGTTGGCTTATTGGTATTGATTGATTGATTGATTTACTTGTTGTACTTTAGTGGGATCCGGGTTCGAATCCTGGTAATTGTCTGATTAGTGCTACCGAATAGTTTTTGGTGCAATGCAATAAAATAGGGTAAAGGAACTTATTAGCTTATTAGCTTGATTTTTTACCTATGATTATTATTGTGATGTGAACTAATCAAGCGGCTCCAGGTTCGAATCCTGGTAAGAAAAGGTGCTCGATCCATTGTTGCATCAACAGAGCCTGCGCTGCCTTGTACTATATAAAAAAGAGTAACAAAATTAAGACTAAGGTTCGGTATTCAATTAAATTAAATTGAATCATTTTTGTTTCGACCAACTTATTGGATCATAAATTATAACAATCGATACTAATATTATATATATAATATTAGCCTATTGGTGGTGACTTCGACTGAGAAAATTTGTCCTGGGTTCGAGGCCCAGTGAAGAAACTTAAGTGGTTGTTGCATTTACTTGGTTTACCGGCGTTGCCGGTTTACCCGCGTTGCCTATTACAGACATGCATTGCGTAAATTTGGACTAGGCCGATGGGTTCAGTTTGTTGATATTATAGTTGTATAAGAAGTAACGGGTTCGAATCCTGGAACTTATTTGATTAGTACTACCTAATGGCTCCCCAAGTGCACTGCAATATTTATTAGATTTTGTTTAGTTTTATATTAATTATGATTTCTAAAACAATTCTTTGAAATTCTGATATTTTTGTGATTTTTCCTTACAAGGTACTTCTACTCGTATTTCCATGTAAACATGTGTCTTTTTTGACTCTTGTGTAACACAGTTTATTGAAAAATATATGTTTTTGATTGTACTTAATACGAATAAATTAAGCGGCTCCAGGTTAGAACCCTGCTAAGAAAACGCATTTGATTGTTTTTAACAAATAACTTAGAAATATTTTTTCCATTTCTCAATAAATAGAGATAACCAAGTTATGGACAGTTCTAAAGTAAAATCAATTTATTATTCACAATTACTTAAAACTTTCCCTTAATGTGTTTAAATGTTTTTCTTTTCATTGGCGAGACGAAGTTTACTACCTCCAGCTCCGTTGCTAGCCAAATATCATTGAAGCGGCGGCGGCGTCACCGGCGTCGTTACCGAATCGAGAAATGCCTAGCGCAAGAACGAACACGAACCATGCCACGCTCACGCCAACACATACGGTGTTAGTATTGACAAGACTAGTAAATATAGTTAGAAGACTGACAGCCCCCATACAACGCCGCGAGATTGTCAATGTTGTAGATTAGATTAAGGTTTATTTTTAAATTTTAGTTATTTGCATGTGTCAACTGCTACCCCGCTGCTATTTATAATTTCTAAACATTAAAATTGGACGTGACTGACCGCTGTTATAGTCTCTAAATTAGGTAGGTAGATTCAAACATAAAGAAAGCATTTTGATCCCTTAGAAAAGGTTCAATAATCTTAAAACTAGAAGGTGCCCTGAAATATGTGTCATGATTTATTTATGTTTACATTTAAGATAGCAGTTAAATAATAATTATACCGTGACAACATTATTATGTTACCCCGATTAATACAGGGGTAGTTGGGAAAATAACATTATACTGAACACGATTTAACATTATGTCAAAACACGGTAGTTTTAGCAGGTGGTGGGGACACGGTAAATGTTGGACAGGCTCACTTGGGTTGAGGCTGTCAAAGAGGAAGCATCGTAATGAACTGGTTAGGTCAGAGTACCTGCAAGTATCCCGATTGCTGTAGTAGTAATAGTTTAGGGTAACCATGCAATAAGAAGCACTATAAATCAGAAGTGTTAACGTACCACTAACCCACATTGGGATTTTGAGATTTATTTTGATTCCTAAGTTTTATGAAACGTAAGTTATAGAAATAAAAAGTATTTTATTTCATGAGTTTAGGACGATTTACATGCTTCAGATATATGTTTTTGGCGACTGCTTGTAAGTAACTATTATATGTATTAGCAATTTAAAAAAATGCATGATGAAGTTGCAGGTAGCTTTAAAACTCGTGAGTAAAAATAGTCATTAAGAAGTATATCTTACCACTTCTTTGCAAGCAACTGAAAACAATAAATTGGCTGGTAATTTATTATGATAGATAATGAATTTAAGATAATTTAGACAGATAATATTAAATGATTGTTGTAAATCATATGATGGCCCAAGAAAGTTAATTAAATATATATTATGATAATAAAAGTTCCTTTAAGACATCAGTATATGAGGCATCATGACCAGAAATAAATTAGTTTTGTCATTTTTACACATGGAATAGGTTATGCTTTCCTATATATTTTTTTCTTTGATAAGAATTTTTAAAAGCATTTATGTATTTCATTGTTGTACACGTCATGATTTATGTTCAATGCAGCAGTTTTAGTTAAATCTATACGAAATCAGTGAATTGGTAGTAGTAAAATAGAATACCTCGTTGGACGGCACTAAAATGCGAAATAATAAGTACCTATTTATAGACATATTTTTGTCGAAATAAATACCTACGTTTAATGGTGGCAGTGACAGTGTTATACAGATGACAGTGTTACACATGTTATCTGTAAATTTTACTCCAATTTAGCTAAAATTGTATGAGACTCATAGTTTATTTATGCTAATGAAAGCCTTACAGTTGAAAGCGGGCTAGCATAAAAATATAAGTAAATACAGATACTTATTTAAAGTAAGCTAGTGTACAACAACGTAAACAAGCGTTTTGTGTAGTATATACTTATGTAGTTTTAATAACATGAGTAATATTAAGAGGGTAATATTAAGAGTTTGGACGTGAAAGATGAGATAAATAGAATAGCAGATTCATAATGTGAGCGTACATTATGGTAAATTTACATGAGCGAATGTAAATTAGATGATAGTACTTCATAATGTGAGCGTACATTATGGTAAATTTACATGAGCGTATGTAAATTAGATGATAGTACTTCATAATGTGAGCGTACATTACGGTAAATTTACATGAGCGTATGTAAATTAGATGATAGTACTTCATAATGTGAGCGTACATTACGGTAAATTTACATGAGCGTATGTAAATTGGATGATGATAGTTTTTCATAATGTGAGCGTACATTATGGTAAATTTACATGAGCGTATGTAAATTAGATGATGATAGTTTTTCATAATGTGAGCGTACATTATGTAAATTTACTTGAGTGTAAGTAAATTAGATGATGATAGTTCTTCATAATGTGAGCGTACATTATGGTAAATTTACATGAGCGTATGTAAATTAGAAGATGATAGTTTGACATAACGTTCTGACGTTGCATTATCTTATACCTTTGAACGAGCAATTCTTGTATATATACATAGTTTTCTGTGGTCTCGGAAACGGCTCTGGCGATTTCGCTGAAATTTGGTATATGGGGGTTTTTGGGGGTGTACAGTCGGTCTAGATTAGTCTTGTGTTTGAGAAGGCGCGTGTTTTCGAGTTTTCATGCGTTTTTCTTTCGACGCAGAATGTGGTCGCTGATTTCGTGTTGCTGGCCACTGTCCGTCTGGTCCGGCGGGTTGGGACGCGGACGGCTAGAAACGAGTGTTACGGGTTCGAATCTCGCCCGGTGACTAACCTTTGTTTTTTTTTATATGTTCAAGTTTATATATAATTTTTAATTTTTATTGCTTTGGACAGGTTTGGTTTGGTAAAAAAATGAGCTATGTAATAAGAGAAATTGGCAATAGATGGCGTTACTCTGTGACAAGTGCTGTAAGGTTGAATTCGATTGTAAATAATAATAATTGTCAGTTCACATTTTACTTTTTAAGTTTATGTAGATTATCACCTATTATACGCCACCATATTGCAATGGATAGTTGTAGCCGAGCGGAGCTCGGTCGCCCAGGTACTAGTAATTTTAAATGAGTGTATCTAAGAGATCTTAATGAAACATAAAGAGATTTGTTATGGGCTAGAAGCCTGAAATAGACAATCCTTTTTTTATTTTTTATTAATGAGATAATTTAATTGGGTTAAATGACACTATACTTATGTATAATGTGACAATGGATTTTGACAGTGTGTAAATTTAAATGCATTGATTCTAAATCACTTATTTAGTATTAAACGACAATATAGAACTTGGAAAGAAGTTATGATAATTAAACTCATGCAGAGTCTGTGTAAAATTGCTGGTCAATCATATGGTCTACTAGTATGATTTAAAGTTACGCAGGTACACGATATATAATAACAATGTGAGAGAGCATTATGGTAGCTTAACATAAGCGAAGGTAACTTAAGAGAAGTTAACTCAAGTTTTTGTATGACAATAATAAATAATATATTTATTAGCATGAGAGTGAGTATTGAGAGTTTGTTGTATACAGAACTATTCAGTGTCAGTGCCAGATGATAGTTTTGTTAAAGACAACAAAGAGCGAAAGAAATATAATTTATAAAGAATTTGTTTGTTTCACTGATGAAAATATTTTATCACGTCAGCAGCTCGAACAAGGGTAATTTGCTGCTTAAAAACAGTGAGCAAAATCACATTTTGCTCACCGAGTGAGACAAAATAACATTCAAGTGACCTTTAGAGTCGAATGTCATTTCAACGAGCGGGGCCTAATACAAGTTCGGAATATTTGAACAAAAAAAAAGTGCATACGTAATTCAACGGTATATTGACGGTTTATAATAGACCCCCGAAATAAGTCAGACCGCATCGTTCCAAAACACCCTACGAGTCTTCATTCGTAATAATTAATTAATGAAATAAAAGATTAAAATTTAATAAAAACACCATATTTTACGTATTTTATTATACAATCAAAACAAGCACTCGAAGAAATATCAAACTTTGCTTTCTTGTTGTACAAATAACTATTGTTCAATCAAGTTATTTAACTTTTGTTGGACGTGAGAGTGCGTCTAAAACTTGATTATCGATTGACGTGAGCATGCGTCATGGAAGTAGGAAATTTTTTTGACGTGAGAGTTCGTCTGAAATATGATTTGTGCTTGACGTGAGTGTGCGTCAAGGAAGTTGAAAATTATTTGACGAGAGAGTGCGTCTTAAATTTGATTTTTATTTGATGTGAGCGTGCGTTTTAAATTTGATTTTTGTTTATCGTGAGAGCACGTCAAGGAAATTGTTTTTTATTTGACATGAGCATACGTCAAGGTAGTTAGAAGTCATTTGACGTGAGAGTACATCTGAAATTCGATTTTTGTGTGAAGTGAGCGTGCGTCAAGGAAAGTAAACATTAAAGTACGTGAGAGTACATCTTAATATTTTATTTTTGTTTGACGTGAGGGTTCGTCACGGATGTTGAGAATTAGATGATTGTTTGTTTTTTGACGGAAGTGTACACATTGAAATTGCGAATTATAAAATGCGAATGTGCGAATGGTGAATTCTGTATGACTAGTTGCTAAAGATTTGACTATGGTGGTCGCGAGAACGAGACGGATGTTTTTTTTTAGTCCAAATAAGATGACTAATCTTTTCTTTGATTGTTCATAAATTATATTCTAACGTGACATTGCAAGTAATATTTACAGTATTTAGTACGATGACGAGAATGGAACTGGTTATTGATGGAATGATAATAAAAAAAAGTAATTTGTAGCTTATATTGATTTTTAATTCCAACAAGCATACGTATGTATTGATTAAACGGAGATACAGAATCACAATAGTGACTTGTGAGAGCTGTAAGTGAAATATAAAAAAAACGGAACGTTTGTAGCGAACGTTCGTTCTCTTGAAATGGTTCATATATTTTTTTTATTTTATATATGGTTGAAATTAAAATAACCCTGAGCATACGCCTCAAATTTTGGAGAGATGAATCAAACGAAGGATGAATTAGTGAAATTACACTCTTATGAAGATAAGAATTATAGATTTTTATCGACGCTGGCAGTTTCACGACTGTCGTGTGTGGAGATATACTTACGCGATTTTTTTAGATATAGAATTTACAGTGGCCTTGTGAGAAGAGAATATAAAGTGTAAGTGGGTAAAATGTAAGACAGCGTCTTGATTACAAGTTAGATCGAAATTAAGTTTGATCTCCGTTAAATTCTATAATACAGAGTATCAAATATTTTATTTTATGAAATGAAGTAAAAAAAAAAAAAGTATAACAAAACCTAATGGTTTACATCTACCTAATGATAGATGGTAAAATGAAAAGAGAGATAAGTTATACATAGAAAACATATTGTATGTGTGTGAGCATTGTCCGATTGAAATGGTTAATACTATTAATAGATGCTAAAATGAAAAGAGAGACAAGTTGTACATAGAGAACAGATACTGTATGTCTGTGACTATTGTTCGATTGAAATGTGTGTTACAATTAATATTTTTTACAAAAAAAATTGTTAGAATTTGGGGAAGTTTTTTTTTTTTCTAGGAAAAAAACAGTTGTTTGAATTTCGGGTGTTGAGCCAGATGAAGAACGTAATTGAACATGAATGCGTTTAATGCTTGAGCATTGATTAAGGCTCTTGAGTTTGATATAGTGATCCAAAACTGAACTGCAGAAATTTAAACCGTCGTGAGTAATGATACAGTAGCAAGTACGTAAAGTGACTGAGTTCTAACACAGATTGAGGTTTTCTTTCTTTCTTTCGAGTAAAGAGATTTGCCTTTAAGCAGGAAATTGAAAAGTATCGAGGTACTTAGGTAGGTAAGCAGAAGCCGGTATACTAGAGAAAAAGATATTGAGTTTTACGAGAGAGAAGTTTATACGAGATTGATAAATATAACAGAAATTAATTGTCATTTGACGGGATAAAGAGACTTATAATGGATAGACCAGAGCAGTATGAGTAATCTTTTTGAGAGGTGGACAAAATGCATAGTTAAAATAGAATAGAAATATTTTATTGACAAACTGTGTACAGGTGATGTCATTACAGACTAAAGTATCAAGTTACCCAGTTTGAACATGAAATTAACTACAAGCTAGTAGTATTTTCATAAATGAATTCTGGGTTTTCTTAATGCAACCAATAATTAAGACACGAAACAGTATTGCAAAAGTTTGCTGTAGTTTGTTAGCTTACTTATAGTAGAACAATTCGTGATCTCTTGTGAGTCGATAGTGAAATGAGAAACAGAAACGTAAATAATGACCCAAACAGTTAAAAAAAAAGAGAGGCGACAAGATAGAGGTATAATAGAAGATTTGAAAATATGATGCCTGAAAAAATTTTACGCATATGTTCGAACAATAGGATAACTAATAAATAAGTGTTGAACGTAGTAAAAGAAAGGAATTATTAAAATTATTGAAAAAAGACAAAAACAATAGAGCAGAGAGATTGGGTATGTTATAACATACAGCTGTTTCTTTATAATTGATATCGAGAGGAATATGGAACAAAATAGGAGTATAGAAAGATGATTGTATCCTATCAAATACTTAAAAGACATGACACGATTGACTGATTCGAGTTAGCTGATGATCAGGAGTTTATCAAATGAAGTGGATGCTAATAAACCTATCCATGTTTAGTTGAGCTTTTGTAAATATTATAGTATACACGTCGCTTTATCGATGTAAAAATAAACTTTTGTTCAATTTAATCCACTCAGAACAACATAGTTGACTAAATGACTACTTATACGCAGTCTTGAGGAAAGATACATGTGTTAGAGTTGTAGCTCCTTTTTAGTATCCAACAAGCTAAATATGATAGTATTAAAAATAGTAAAATGAAATTGTGATAACATTTGACATCTTATATTGGCTATGGATGTTTAGTGTTTTTGACTGAATTTTTGAGTCGCAAACTCTTGTGACAGCGAGTTCGTGAAATTGATTAAACTTTTGGGATAATTAACTCGATGTTGTTGATGATCAGTATTAGAAGAAATATCTTTATATATATATGTGAAAGTTTAAATAATTGTTAATTATTTTCATGTTTCGATAGATTAGACGATATTCATATTGCATTTTGAGATATTGTACAGACATTAGACAATAGAGACATTGTTGTATGAGTATATTTTATGCACACGAAGTTCTAACTATCATAATTTTGAAGTAACTTTAATTATTATTCGAATAAAAAGGTGTTAAATGTATAGAAATGCATTAAATAAGAGATCAGAGGTAATTATCATGGATTAAACGAGATATTCCGTTAAATAAAACTAATTATTATTAATAAAACTAATGAATGCAGATGGACGCATAATGTTGAAGTGATAAGTGCTAACAAATAAACAGTAACAGGATAGTGCCTATATAAGCATATGTATACCTACCTATGGAGATTACCAAAATACCAAATGTTATAGTATAATAAATATGTTTTACTGTACGACTTAAATATAGAACAAATATAGTATAGAGTAGACTTCAGACAGTACAAAAGTATCTCAGGTAAACAGATTTTGAGTAGTCGAGATTGTAAAGTAAACAACAGATCGGACATATTGCAAACGATTTGTTGTATCCATGGGATTTGTGACAAAGGCTAACAAGTGAAAAAAAGTAGGCACTTGAGTGTAGATGATGATAATTGCCTTAAATATAGATTACGTAGGGAAACAGGGAAGATAAAGAAACAATTATTCAGAAAGATCAATAGAGAGACGAATCTTTTGTTTGCAGATTGAATGGTGATTATCTAGAATTGGTTGGAAGTTATATTTACATAACTAACGTTTGAAACTTAGCAAACGCGGTGTTCAGTTCGAACGATTCAATATAATTTGTACTTGTAGTACCTATGGGAGTATGCGTTGTAACAGCATCAGTTAGTAGCGATGTTAAAGTTAGATAATTACGACGGGACAGATAAGATAATTGAGTTGAACGCAAATGTACATGGTCATATTTCGCAAGTTGAAAGTATAAAAATATGATACAGATATCCAGAAAACGTTTTAAACTGCTACGTAGTTCCTGAAATTCAAAAGTGGAAGTAGTAAAAAACGATGTATAATTTATAAAAAAAACGAATGAAAAAGAGATGTGTGAGAAAAGAGTGCATAGACGATAGAGATTTGACGTATCTGTAGAGTTATTAGTAGCGTTACAAGGTAAATACGCAATAAATTGTATGTAATAAGCTTAATGAGGATAGTTAGTTAATATAGTATTTACCTGACGATAATAACAAGTAACGCCCAAATAAGCTATAGATATAGGTTTGACAGAACAGTTATTTATTTAATCTTTATTGCACAAAAGAAAACCTTATTTATTAAAAGGCGGACTTAATGCCATGAGGCACATTTGGGGTTATTGTCCTTTTAGTAAAGATATATCTGTTATGGTTTGCTAATTATCATAATTTATATTGTTTACAAAAGTAATACAAGATATTGGAAGAAAAAAAAAAGCTCGTAGAGGTTTAAGGCAAGATAATATTAATAAAAATGTGAACTTCGATCAATGACATGAACAATATATTATGGCATAGATGTAGTCCTAGAAAAAAATATATATATAAAGAAAAAAAAATGGATTTTATTGGATATGACAATAATTTGATTTGGTAGTTTCAATCATTGTTTAAATTAAATGAACTTGAGTTTTTAGTATTGACACTTGTCATTTTATATTGATGTCAAAGGCGTATCTAGCAGTGCTTTAGTCACCTTAAAAGCAGTATACGGGAATCTTATGTTAATGTATAAATACAACCAATTATTGAAACTGAAACTTTTGCAAAATGTTTGGCATCCTTTGAAATTTCAAGACACAAAATTTAATTACCTCAAGGACACTTTAGTATCACCCCTAGCAGAGTTGTATAATAGCCTCTGAAAGCGATGTTATTCAAGGTGGCATTTGAATAAAGAAATTGTCGTGTGTTATTGTCATACGAACACCCATTATGAAATGAGTAGTATTATTAACAATCAGAGCAACCTTTTAAATAAAAAAGTACAAAAACTTGAACATTGTTATAGGTATTGTTACCTATAACAATCCAATTATACGTTTATATAAGTTTGACACTTCACGTGCAGATATGGATCCAGAGACATAATATTGTAAATGTGTAAAATTTCAACTGAACTTAATAGTTTTGAGCTGAACACAGGACTAATGACTATAAAGATTGTCACGTCGACTTCAGAGTTAAAGCCATTTAGGGGTTAAATATTATCTCTAACCTATTGCTACGTTACGTAACGATTAATACATGAATGGAGTAAGATGAAGTCTACATTAACGCAATGTAGTATAATACAATATTGGGTCAAGAAAGGTTTGATTGTTAAATGTAGAACTGAAACAGATAGTGCTGAAGTCGAACCACTTTTGCCTGTAAAACAACGGGTATTGAATTAAATCAAAGACAAGTTTTAACGGACAGAAGTAATGTGTGGTTTTTTGAGAAAACAAAACAAACTTTATACATAATAAACGTTCCGCTTGGCGCGCTCTTTCTAAATCCAATACAAAATGAGACTTAACGCAAACGCGTACGTCACGTTACGCTATCGAATAAATTTACACTAGGTGTTCTGGTGTCCTAGTACTAGTCAGAGAGTCAGACGTGGGCCACCGCCGAAGGCCTCGCAGTCCGAGGGGCCTCGCGCCTTAAAAAAAGGGGGCCTACTGATTATCAGTTCGCCTGACGATATCGGGCTGTCAGCTATTTGCTAAAGCTGACAATGGCGAATAAATGAGTGGGCCCCTTCAGTATATCTCGGACACAACATAAATATGTTCATTATTTCTTGCACCACCAGAGGGCCTCGCTAAATCTACGTTGCCCACATAAAATGTTGGTCTTGCCCCGCCACTGGTGCTAGTCTACACAACAGAGGGCCTACCACGAAAATCGAAATTCGTCAATTGCGGGCATTTTTCTCTGTCACTCTAATTACGTCTTAGTGAGAGTAAAAGAGAAAGATCCCAGCAATTTGCGAATTTCGGTTTTCGCGGTAAGCCATCTGAAAGCATTAATTAGTAAAGGATTAAGTTTTTAAATATTTACTCGGTTGAAATTAAATTAGAATGAAAAGATTAGTTTCGATACTTAGCTTTTATCGCTGACCGTACTTTTCTTTCAACAGGCAAATATTACATTTAAAATTTTGAACATAAAGTTTACGGTAAATAAAGCATACGGTCCGCCTAACGGTAAGCAGTCTCCGTAGCCTATTGACGCTCGCAACTACAGATGTGTTACATGCGCGTTGCCAATCCTTACCCTCCGCACATGCACACGTTGAGCTCTGGTAGCCTTACTCTTCTTCTTCCTAGCGTTTGTCCCGGCTTATTGCCACGCTTCATGGGAGCCTGGGGTCCGCTTTGGCAACTAATCCCGAGAATCGGCGTAGGCACTAATTTTTACGAAACCAACTACCATCTGATCTTTCAACCCACAGAGGAATCTAGGCCTTATTGGGATAAGTCCAGTTTCCTCACGATGTTTTCCGTCCTCTTGCAACCTTACTCACCAGCAGGAACACAAGACTACACACACACACACACACACACACACATATATATATTTACACTTATGCATTAAATGAATCGTTAGTCTTGTCTTTGCAGTTTCGTCAAAATCATACCCATATATAAAACGTCAATGCTTCCAAATTCCCTATTATCTTCCAAAAGGATTCCCTAGAGGCCCTAACAAAAGCCCTTTATGCTAAAATACGCGATAATAAATAGCTCAGAAAACAATAAGAAGGGTGGTCGGTGGACCAAAGCGACATTTCGGCGTTTTTGACATTTAGCCGCCATCTTGATTTTAATGTCAAGGGGAAGTGAATAGAGCTGGCATTTTGAAAAATGTTCGGGTTAATTTGTTTAGGGCTGAAAATGTTAAGTGTGCCGATTTATGTCATAAATGTCAGATTTATAACAATGTAGGTACGGAAGGTGGAGGTAAGGAAATAAATCTCCATGTACCAAAAAGTGTCATCAAAAAACCTTAAATAGGTAGCGCTACAATACCTAGAATACTTGAACAAAAAATCAAATCATAGACAGCGCACTTCACTCTGTCAATAGCGCCTAGGTTCTTAGCTACCCTAGCGCTACTCTGGAAAGATTTGGAACTATTATTTGTAGCTGACAGCTGGACATCCTCGTAATTCCGCACTCCATAAATGCAGGTGACCTTCGCAAAGTTAAAGGAAGAGTACATTTAGATACTTAAGCTTTTATTTAACTTGCCCTGTTAGTATGTATGGGACAAATCTTGCAAATTAAATTTGACCCAACTCCCCGGTTTCCGACGAAGCTGAAAATGTGCATACATATGTAAGTCGGTGACAATGCAATATTATGGTACCATCAAGCTGATCTGATGATGGAGATAGGAGGTAGCCATAGGAACTCTGTGATAAACAACGCAACCTAATTGTGATTGGGGTTTTTAGAATTGTCTCGATGAGTATTAGTTGCCTGTGGAAAAAAGTACAGTCAGCTATAAAAACTTTTACCAAAAATGAAATTTTTGCCGAAAACTTATTTTATTTTTGCGGTGGGGGGTGGGAACATTAATTGCATGTAAAAATAACCAAGTAAGTATAACGGCTTAGCACTGATTGACTAGCACGTTACCTTTTCGCGGATTAGCAAAGTAATCAAATATCAAACATTTATTCAGCAAATAGGCCACAGGGGCACATGTCCATTTTTACAAACAATAAAAATTACAAAAAACAATTGCAAATATGGAATCGATGAAATAATAAATACTTTATTAGATATGTATACTGTCTCTAAATGTCAAATTATTATATATTCAAAAAATATATATATATTTTTTTTGTTTTCAGTACGCCGTTTTCAGTAGTTTTGTTTCAGGTTTAGCCGAGTGGGTAGTGACCCTGCCTACGAAGCCGATGGTCCCGGGTTCAAATCCTGGTAAGGGCATTTATTCGCGTGGTGAGCATGGTGGTTCCTGAGTCATGGCTGTTTTCTTTGTATTTAATTATTAATAAATATTTATATATTATATATATCGTTGTCTAAGTACCCTCAATACAAGTTTTATTGAGCTTACTGTGGGACTCAGTCAATTTGTGTAATAATGTCCCATATTATTTATTTATTTAAGTAAATTTTTCAGCATTGCGCTCAAATGAGACAAATTGGATATATAAAGTGCTGACAAATTACCTACCAATATTTTTACAGCTGATGTACCTACGTACTCGGCTCTTGGAGTATATTTAGGTATGAAACTTTATAGGTTTTAAGTATGATGTTTTTTTGAAGAAAATTGGGCTTCACGTTGACAATGTCATTTAAAACAAACAATTGTGGCGTTTTTAACCAAACGGGTACTTATTGTCGGTAAAGACGCTATTTCCATAAAGCTTCAAAATTAAATCAACCTAATCGACAACCCACAATGTGGTACCTTTTATTGAACACGTCACAATTGTTGACATGACAGAAAGTGTAAAACGTCTTGTCAGTTTAATAGACATGATGATTATTTTTAGATAAAATTATAATTTATTTATTTTGTTCGGTAAATTAATACAAAAAATATATGAATTTTTTTCTTAATTTCTAAAATGATGAAAATATGTTAACACAATTTCATTTGTTTTAATCATAGCTATGACCGTTTGTTGTTATTTTCGATTTTTTGAAGTGAAAACTTCTTTAGCGGCGCTGTGCACTTTTTGTGACGGGGAAAAACTGTTAAACTCGCGACAGGTCACGTGACCGACAGATTCGTCAGATTGAAAATTCGTAAGACGCGTGATCTGCTCGAAAAACAATTACAATTAACTAATTGTAAATTATGAAGTGTTAAATTTTTAATGTAATATAAATTGTCATGTTTGTGTACGATAGCGCAATAACTTTAATTAAAAAAATAATAATTACAACATAAACGACAGTAGGTACTTTCATACTGATAATTAAAGCAATTCGTGCAAAATTATTCCCTAACCATTCCAAAATATCATAAATGCACGACGTCAATATTCAAGTTTTCACTTCTGCCGGCACTCCCGGAGTGCAACCCGTTGTACTTTTTTAATAATATAAGAGCTAGAAGCATTTAAAAATTTCTATGAAATCTGTTTAGCCCTCCTAAATTTTATAATAATTTAAAAAATAAAAATAATCAAACGGCCCGACCGTAGCTATGACTAAAATACATAAAATTCTGCAAAAAAAAAAATTATTAAAATATAGATTTTATTTTTTTTATTGGAAAAAAAAACAGACATAGGCAGATGATATTGCGGTAATTGAGGTATTGCGGTAATATAAGATCAATATCTAGTATAATGTCAATATCCAGGGAGGAAAATGAGGACTACGTTTGTATGGAGAATCGATCGTCCCCTTTCCTCTTAAAGGTACTGCCGTATAAAAATAAAGTCCAAAGAGTTCCCTGTTAAAGTATGGTTTTAGATTTCGGGTAGCCAAAACGACCCAAGCCTATATTGTTGTACAACATAAAATAACGATTCTGCAAAGTCCCTCGTGCCTGATTAGCATATAGAACATATAAACATACATACATACACATACATACACATTCATCAGCATAATAAACGGGCCGGTGAATAAATGTATAATTTCTGCACCTTTCTTTTGTTATCGACCGCATTTATTTTCGTCCCTAATCATACATTTTGACCGTTGAACTCTAAACTGTATCCCAATATAGTTAAAGTCGTTTTTTGCTTGTATTTTATTTAAGGCTTTGGTGTTTAGGATTGCTGCTGGTATTGGGAAAAAGGAAATTTGTGTAGGAAAATAAATTATGTGGATTTTTTAAGCGCATGCGTTTGAATAACGTCTGAATTTGAAAAAAGAACACGCATAATTTTACTTATATGTACGATTTAGACGATGGCACCTGTCTGTGGCAGTTGAAAATTGAACAAAAATTAAAGTACAATTTAAGCAATTAAGGTTATCGCGAAAAGATCGCTTTTTATCGGTAAGGCTGCCTATTTTATTTTACAAGCTTTTATTTAGTTTCACCCGTCCCGTTGTCTGCCTGTAACATTTGACCCACTTCCCGGTTTCCGATGAAGATGAAAATTTGCATACATATGTAAGTCGGGTGTCAATGCAATATTATGGTACCATCAAGCTGATCTGATGATGGAAACAGGAGGTGACCATAGGAACTCCGTGATAAAACAACGCAACATGTTTGGGGTTCTTAGAAGTGTCTCGATGAGTATTAGTTGCCTATGGAAAGAAAAGTACAGTCAACTATACTCATACTCATACTCATACTCATTTATTGGTAAAATATACAATTTTACATGTCAGCAATAAAATACACAGTTGAAATTAAATTAAATTAAATTAAATTGATCTACTTTCGATTAAAATAAAAGGATACAAATACAAATAAATAAAAATGACAAGTTAAAATTATTAAGTTATTCGGATAAATTAAAATCATACTTTAATATTATTTAAGCTACATTATGTTATTACATTTAAAATTAAGAAATATATATATTTATATTTATATTTATATATATATTTATATTTTTTTTGTCTTAAACCTATTTCAAATCCTGGCTGGTTTTTCGGAACTTATGTACGAAATATCATTTGATATTTACCACTAGCTTTTCGGTGAAGGAAAACATCGTGAGGAAACCTGCATAAATCTGCAAAGAAATTCAAAGGTGTATGTGAAGTCCCCAATCCGCATTGGGCTAGCGTTGGGACTATAGCCCGAGCCCTCTCGCACATGAGTGGGACGTATATAGGCTGAATTATTTATTTTTTATTATTATATAAACCTACTTCCTCTTTTACGAATTGTACCTACTTCGTGTCTTTATTTTATGAAGTGTAAGGGTGTGTAGTAAAGAGCATCAAACACAAATAGGTATTAAAAGACAAAACACCGACTCTGCATGTTTTCCTTTCATGATTAATTTTTAACGTGTGAACCAAATAATTAATGGTACACCAAGAACAAGCGGGCATCTCGCTCGTTTCTTCCTAGAACGTGCGGAATGTGGAATGAGTTGCCTCCTGAGGTATTTCCTTTGCGCTACGACATGGGATTCTTCAAGAAGCTTGTATTTAGGGTTCTCAAGGGTCCTCCTGCTGATTAACGGAAGAGATAGCAACAGAGAAGGAAAACTTGAATCAAACCCGGCTCGGTGCCAGCCTTTATGCACCTGCAGCCGATCCGACTCCGCGCGTATTGACTTGTCTTTCCCGCGGATCTAGTTGGTGAGGTCGAGAGAGAGTCACAGGTCTTGTGCAACTCTGTGTCTCTTCGTTTGTGTCCCAGGCGATGCAGTGTCTGTGGAGAGCTCACTTCACCCACGATGGCTTTGCCGCGTGGAATACAACACGGGGAGTGGCAGTGTGTCGTGTTTGCCGCTCCCGTATTGGCTCACACAGCCATGAAAAACGGTGTCGCCCTACCTGACACTGCTTGTGTAGTCTGTAATAGACTTAAAGGCCAAGGGTCAGCAACGCTTAAGTGGCTCCTATGATGTTGCTTATGTCCATGGGCGACGATGACCGCTTACCGCTTCCCATCAGGCGGCTCGTCTGCTCGTTTGCTGACTGTACCAACATAAAAAAAATTGCGATAGTTGTATGTGAAAACCGAATATAAATATTTGCTTTACGAATATCTCTTATAAATATCGAATCATAATCGGAGTTCGCAATAATGTCCTCCGTTTTTACGCCTAACATCGTACTTGGCACTCGCTAGAAATTATTATTACGATGCTTATCAGCTTCCTGGCTCTTTGACACGGCTCATTAAAGCCTGGGGTCCGTTTGGCAACTAATCCCAAGATTTGGCGTAGGCACTAGTTATTACGAAAGCGACTGCCATCTGACCTCAAGCGGACCCCAGGGAATTAGGGAATGCAAACCGGTTTTAACCGAAACCGAAAAAAACGGTTAAAACCGGTTTTTTGACGGAAACCCAAAACCGGGTTTTTAGAATTTGAAAAAACCGGTTTCAGTTTTATTCGGTTTTTTTTTATTTACCTAAGTTGCATGTTTTATTCATTATAAGGGTATAAATCGGTCCTAAACCGGTTGAATCGACATCAAATCAAATAATGTGGTGTTGTGTTAGTTTGATCATTTGTAACGCTAAATGAATTTTTACGATACAAAATACAAAAATACGAAAGATTTATATAATATAAAGTACTGGCAGTGGCAGGACATCCGTGCTGGTGTACGAATTGGTATAAAAGGTCGTACTTATAATTTTATTATGCGATGTGCTGTAGAAAAAATCGACTTAATCAATTATATCAATGGCAGCTTTAGAGTCTTTTATTGGTTCAGTGATAATGACTTACCGACAACCTTTTTTGTCTCTTTCGCACTAATAGGAAAGGGTAGTTCAAACCCTAAAGAATGGAATTACTTGACTACCTGTGTTTGCCCAGTTTAAGCTAACACCATCAGTTTCTAATCGACTTTTCGAGAAGAAACACGTGACGAGAATTGTTGTATTAGCTTATTTCATTTATTTCCTACTTTACAAATCCATAATAACTTAGCAAATATTTTATAAAGGAAGGTAATAACAGTAAACGAATTAACTACTTGAATATTTATTATAAGACAGCGAAAAACTTAGAGCAAGATTTTGGATTGGGCCATATGATTTAAGATAAATAACATTAAATTATAAATTGATATTGTCATATATTAAAAAATATATATAATTTAATAAAATTGTTTTGTTCCTATTCCTAGTTACAAATAACATTAAGTTATTTGACAATTCCCATACAATACAATAAAATAGTCAGATATCCTGCCTTTAATTTCGTGATAAAATCGTGTATGTACTATACTAGCATTCGTTTTTACACGTGAAGCAATCTTTTCTTAATTCCATGGCGATGAATTTAAGAATTTTTGATTCTAAAAACCGAAACCGGTTTCAACCGGTTTCGGTTTTTTTTTTTGGTAAAACCGAAGATAAAACCGGTTTTGAAAAACCTCCGGTTTTTGCATTCCCTAGTGGCATTATGCCGGGACAACGCTAGGAAGAAGAAGAAGAAGATTAATACTGTTCGAGAAACGGGCCCCAGCTCGTAGACTAACAATATTAGTCTAAGACCGTTCGGGAAATGGGCCCCAGGCCGTACTTATAACTCAGTAAGTTATTGCAATAACAGACTAGTGACTAAGGTCCAACAGGTGTTCAGCAGATGTATTGCGTTGTAGCGTCCGCAAAAACGAACAGTCGTAAACAGAGTCTACTCATTTTTATAACTATTATTTCATTTATTTCTTGCTTTGTGTGTGTACAAAAGGTCTTATGTATTAATCATTACATGTCTCAGCACAACCCGGTGAGGGTATTAACTACAATACATTTAAGAGCTAAGTAATAACATTTAATATTTAAAATTAATAAGTTCTTCATTCGAATACAATTTAAATTAATTTAAAGGATGATAAAATATAATTTAGATATTACTTAGATAATGGTTAGGTTAGCTATAATTTCCATTGATTGATAATTAGTTATAAATAATACGGTGTTATTTAGAGAGGTGACAATCTGACAATATCTACTTATGACCATTTTAATATCTTGGCTCATCATTCTGTAGATATTCCGCGACGGAATAAAAGGTTTTTTCCACAAGAAATTGTTTTAAAATACGTATAAATTTGTTATAGTCAAGTTCAGTTTTTAAATCCTCCGTTAATTTGTTAAAAATCCTTATCGACGTGGGATAAGGTCCATTTTTATGTCGAAATAAGATTCATAAGCTTAAAAAAAGTAAAAACAAAAATATTTCGTTGAGTCATTATCACACTCACAATTGTCCTAAGTGCCGTAAACCTTAATGGCACTTAAAGACCTTTATGCCAATTTCCACCATTTTCTAAAAAATTAAACGATAGAAAAATTATATCGAACCTGCTCACAAAATTACACGAGAATCAGTTGAGAATTGCGACCTGTAGAGAACAAATTGCCCGAGTCAAAACGAACACCTTCACTAACACTTCAGTTTAATTCACGTATTTTTAATTACTCGCGCGACATGTTTCGGAAAGCTTAAGTCTTCATTTTCAACTACTAACCAAACACCCAAACCACCACCAAACAAAAAAAAAACAGAAAAAAAGATGGAAATGTTGTTGTGTACAACAATAGCAGAAAGAAGCGGCAGGGGTTAATCAGGTCCATGGGTTAATCTGAACAATTCCTCGGATCACTCATGCAATGTGTTATACATATTTTACACTGTGGTTGGTTTTTCTTTCCAAAAGATACCATACAAGTATTCAATGTAGCCTAGCTCTACTAGGTGTCCTTTTTTTGGCGGTGGTGGCCGAGTGGATATGACGTTCGACTTTCAATCCGGAGGTCGTGGGTTCAAATCCTGGCTCGAACCAATGAGTTTATCCGAACTTATGTACGAAATGTCATTTGATATTTACCACTAGCTTTTCGGTGAAGGAAAACATCGTGAGGAAACCTGCATACATCTGCGAGGAAATTCAAAGGTGTATGTGAAGTCCCCAATCCGCATTGGGCTAGCGTGGGGACTATAGCCCGAGCCCTCTCGCGCATGAGAGGAGGCCTGTGCTCAGTAGTGGGACGTATATAGGCTGGATTATTATTATTATTATTTCTTCTATCTTTTTACTGAGGTGTGCCAATAAAGAGTATTCTATTCTATCACTCTCTCAACTCTGCTTTATCAACCTATATCATGCTGACATTAATAAGCGTAACGCATGCAATATAATTATTGAAATTTAGAATAAGCTTCCTAATAATATCAAATTATTGTATGATTTAAGACAAAATTAACGAGATGTCTTCAGGAACATTGTTTCCGCTCTGTTAAGGAGTATCTGAACATGTAAATAATTTTAATGCTGTCGATACTTGTTCCTAAAATTTGCATGCCAAATGGCTGAATATTGTTACTCACTATTTATAAGGACACCTTTGTACATACATATTCTTGCGAATAAATTATTCTATTCTATCCTTTTTTGCAGACAGTACAGTGCAATATATGCACAATAGGGCAGATTAGACAGACAAGCTGCACTCCTGATTAGAAAGGCCTTGAGGCTTGTGTGTCACAATTAACTCTTTGTTCGGATTTTTATAGTTTTGTCCAGTCTTGTTGATCGAGCGCCAGCGAAGGTCTCCGAATCAATTTCAACTTGGACAAAAATATCGTATGTCCGGATTTTCTCCTGTACAGTACCCCTAGTGTAAATTTTATCGACATCATAACGTGACGAACGCGTTTGCGTTAAGTCTCATTTCGTATAGGATTTTGAGTTTCCAAAACGTCCCGCTTGGCGCGCTCTTTCTAAATCCAATACAAAATGAGACTAAACGCAAACGCGTACGTCACGTTTCAAAATCGAATTTATTTACACTAGGGGTACAGGTCGCAATTCCCAACCGATTCTCGTGAAATTTTCTGAGCAGGTTCGATGATTAAACAGATTTTTTTGCCGATCCAGTTTATAATTTTTTTTATGCGGAAATTAGAATCAAGGACTTACTTAATCACCAATAGGATGTATGGTGCTTAAGACCATTGTGAGTTAACTCTGATGACGACTCAATGAACTATATACTTAAGTAAGTAAGTAAGTAAATATTCTTTATTGCACCAACAATTATACATTTTACATACATGTAAAACTACAAAAGAATTTTAAAGGAAAATAGAACCAGGTAACAACAGGCGGTCTTATCGCTAAAAAGCGATCTCTTCCAGACAACCTTTAGGTGGCAGGAAATTTCGAACTCAGTTTAGTTTAGTTTAGTTCAGGTTATACTTAGTTTTTTTTTCTCTTTTTTTATTTTCTAAGCTTAACGCGAGGTTGTAGACCTCGCAGTACCATATCCTATATTAAAAAAAAAATTTTATATACTTAGGTCGGCTACTGAGAGTAGATATGTAACATTTGATTTTATAATCCCGTTATTAATTCTTTCTGACACTACGTTAAAAAAATTACGATTGGATCACTTTTCCTGAGGTACTTTTTGTATGAAAGTTTGGGCCCTCAGTGATTTTGTTTGCAGATTGTGGAGTATAGTATCTATTTAGATTCATATTGTCTGACGTATACATGTGCTTATAGGATTTTTATTTAACTAATTTGGATTCCTAAGGTTGTCTGAATTTACTAACATGCAACTTTTTTGTTGCTTTAAATGATTATTAATATTTATTAAGCACACAGCTGCGATTTTAGTTTGAAGAGTCTATATTGAAAGAATTCCTTATAGATTATCATCTGTAAGATTAATATGAAAGCAACTAAATGTATAATAATCAAAAACAGACGCACAAGAACTCGGCTTAATTATAAGATAATATTCAAAGCTTGATATAAAGGTATTGTCGACTGAGGCACATTGAAATTCGTAAAGAAATCGCAAATATTTCTCTAGTTAAAATTCCGAAAACGCTCGACATACTCGTACAATTTTTAAACTGCCAGCATTCCTAAAACATACATCACACCCAAATAAATTATACTTCAAACAATTTATAAAGAATTATAATTACAAACAATACATGTTTTATATTTAACATCGTGAGGAAACCGGACTAATCCTAACAAGGCCTAGTTTACCCTCTGGGTTGGAAGGTCAGATGGCAGTCGCTTTCGTAAAAATTAGTGCCTACGCCAAATCTTGGGATTTGTTGTCAAGCCGACCCCAGGCTCCCATGAGCCGTGGCAAAATGCCGGGACAACGCGAGGAAGAAGAAAGACATGTTTTATATTTCACTACGCCAAAGTAGCTAACAAACTTACAGTATTGTGGTATGTCTATCGTAGGAGTAAAGGTCTGTATTGGAGGTTATATAGGTACTGTTTAGATAACCTAGACTAGCCTTTTTAAATTGGATATTGTGGGCAGTGTGGGCAGACGAGGACAGGTGACGTAATCTGCACAAACGCTATCATTAGCCAACGGGGGATTAACATTTTATTTATAATCACAATGTACTTAAGGGATATACAGAGGATTACTATAACAAGCATAAATCTAAAACAGGGCCTTGAGGCACTGTACCAAGGATGCTGGCGGCATTTCCCCGTTGTATCGCAATGCTGAACCGTCGTGCGAGGAAGCCGCTCTTCGGTCACCAGAGGGCCTACCGCGAACCACGTTCGACGTGTTGCCTCTCTGTCGCACTTGTAAATACGTACGTAAGTGTGACAGGGAGGCAACTCGTCGAACGTGGTTCGCGGTAGGCCCGCAGAAGTCAAACAGACGCTTCGCGATTTCTGCAAAAAAACTTGTGCGCGCTGGGACCGCATGGATCAACTAGATAAGGTAGGTGAGGCATATAAGGTCCGGTGGGTAGCAAGGCCCAGCATTAAAAAATAACAGATGCACCAGTATTATAGCTTATTTTACTCGTTAAATATCAAGTCTTTATTAAATTGTTACATAAAACCTTAAAAATGATCCAGTTTGTAAATAAAATATCCATAACGTAAGCTTCGTCAGGTGGCCACAATGCAAATCAGAAATTTACATCTTTATCTAAAAGAGGTTCTTTAAATTTGGGCACTGGATCAACATTATTGAATGAATGAATTGAATGAATGAATTTATTTCATAAACATCAATTTACATGGATTTCCTTAAATTAGAAACTCTGCTTCCTAAATAGGTGTACATTACAGATGTAACAGATGGTACAGCCAAGGAATTCGATTTCTGCGCTGCTTTGTAGTACGAAAAGACTTTTGTTTATCTAGCAGATATGTCTCATATATGAAATTAAACGAAAACTGGACAAAAACGGCCCGCTTCCGAAAAAACTAATTGCCTGAAGAAGTTTATGGTTTGGGGTAGTGTCCTAGCCGAAATGGTAAATGATTTATGTTTTAAAAAATACATATTAATTGCTAAATTAAAAAAAAAACTTAGAATTGTCTTAACTAGTGAGACTCTTTTTTATCACACTATACGCTCTCATATCCATGAACCCAATGCACGCCGCCGAGAACCTCCAGAGGTCCCTTGACGCCCTCCCCGACTGGCTCTACAGGTGGTCAGTAAACGTTGGCAAAACGCAGGCGCTGCTCACTGGCCACACCAACAAGCCACAACGGAGAAGAAATCAAATGGATGCCTTAGATCTAGTACCTGGGCGTAACACCGCCAACCCAAAGAAGGGCACTGAAAGGACCCACCGGTAACGGGCGGCGATTAGATACCGCCTAAAACCAGGAAAGGTTGGGAAGGTATCCTCATACCTTCAGAAGGGAGTGTATAAATGTAGCAACGAGTGCAAGTGAGTGCTGCTCAAATCACTTGTGAACCCGACGCCACGCTGCACGCTACGCTGCACGCCACGCTACACGCCACGCTGCACGCCCCACTGAACGCTCCGCTTCGAGCGTCCACTCAAGCTGTTAGGAACAGAATGGAGAAAGAACCTTATCAGTAAGATATAGTTACTTGGGTTTCCCTCGCGGAGCGGGCCCGCTGTAACTTTTAGGTTCTTCTTGTCTTCTTTCTCACAAATTAAAGTTAGTCAGTGTCCACTCACAACAAAAATGCACAAGGCACGAAGTCCAACGGAATTGGTATTTTAACTTTAAAAGAAATTAAGTGCAGCCACGTTGTATCGGCCATGATTCGTTCTTGTCAAGTAGTATTTTATTAAATCTAAAAAATGACTGAATGCAGTTTCGAATGGTGGATATCCGGTAGAATGAAAGAACGTAAATTTGACGTATAATGTTGCTAGATGAAATAATATATTCCTAAACACAGGCCTTACACTCAGACACGGAATAGGTACAGCAAACTGTATACCTAAGCATTAATTGAGTGATGAGTGTACATTGTGCCGGGTTCAGAGCCGGCACAATCGCGGGCTTTGTTTATAGTACCGCTCCAAGCAGGGGCCACAAACATTTTATTTGTAACTTCTTCTTTAAAAAAACCGATATATATATTTTACAAATTTAAAGTTTTGAGATTATTCCATGTAATACTTGTAGTGTAAGACGATATTATTTGCCAAATTTTATAGTTTTATGTAAACGGGAAGTACCCTATCAATTTAGATTCGCTTGAGTGTTGATATATACGTTTTTTGCGGCATAAACAGCCGTATCTTTTTTTACGTAAACATAGAAATTTGATTTTTTTACAGCTTCAAGGGACTGTAGACTTGAGTATATTGTTTAAATTTCAACTCGAAACCTCCACGCGTTCCCGAGATAAAGGGTCTTGACGACAAACAGACGGACGGACGGACAACACAGTGATCCTACTACAAGGGTTTCGTTTTTCCCTTTTGAGGTACGGAACCCTAAAAATGGCGACCGTCAAATTTATGATGATTTCACCGAGGTCAAAGGTGAGCTAGTCGAGCATATTCCTTTGGTAGTTGCTTTTAGTAAAGTGATAGCTGGACTTTACGAATAACGATGATGGATTGCAGAGTGTTGACTAAAAAACAGTTAAGCGCATTTAAAGACTAATTCTTGATTTGCTTAGTACACTTCCATGACAATTCACTGCATATTAAGCTATCAATATTATAACAACATTGATGAGCATAAACCAAAAAAATGCTCTCGAGCTGCCT
The DNA here is from genome assembly GCF_033807575.1 of Cydia pomonella. Classification (NCBI taxonomy): domain Eukaryota; kingdom Metazoa; phylum Arthropoda; class Insecta; order Lepidoptera; family Tortricidae; genus Cydia; species Cydia pomonella. The sequence goes on along the minus strand of NC_084725.1, from coordinate 12,392,819 downwards.
TTGCCTCTTTGAAGTTCAAGCAGAAATCCAATTCATGACACACAATTCTTCAGTTCCATTTTACTAAAAATGTGCCTAACAATAGCAACTGGTTAAAAAAGTTCAAAAAAACGGGCGACTTTTCTTTGAGTAATTTATACATTTGGAAGTTGGACATTTCGAAATATTGTAGTCAGTCAAATGGCTTATTAGATAATAACTAAATCTAGATAAACATCTAAGCTAAAAATAATAAAAGACATGCGTCGCTTAATGACATAATCCGTCGGTCTCTTGCCACCATCAATGTGCCTGCTCTTCTTGAGCTGACTGGCATTATCAGGGATGATTGCAAGAGGCCTGGTGTGGTGTCCTTAGTTCCAAGTTGAGACTTGAGACGGATGTTAGTCTGGGATGCTACCAGCGTAGACATACTGACACTGTCCTACCTCCAACGGACTAAGGTAAAAGCGGGCGCAGCGGCGGAAAGCGCCGAAATTTTGAAACGTAATAAATTTAAGAGTCTCTGTAAAGAGTACCATTTTGTACCATTCGGCGTTGAAATTCTAGGTCCATGGGGTCCTGGCGCACACAAGTTTTTTGCAGAAAACGCGAAGCGTCTGGTTAACATAACTGCTGACCGAATAGCTGGCGGCTTCCTCACACAACGTATCTGTATTGCGATACAACGAGGAAATGCCGCCAACATCCTTGGTACTATGCCACAAGGGCTTATTTTAGATTTAAGCTAGTTATAGTAATCCTGTGAATACATCCATTATTATTATTGTTTGTATGTCTCTTACAAATTCTCGGGACCATGGGGTCCCGGACATTATGAAGGCGTGCGTGGGGCCGAAGCCAACACGTAGAGGCCCCTTGTAATAAGACTATTTACTCTAAAAGTAATGTGACACCAACCGACGATTATCCCTGTTTAGACTATATTATTATTATTTGTATGTCTCTTACAAATTCTCGGGACCATGGGGTCCCGGGCATTTGGAAGGCGTGCGTGGGGCCGAAGCCAACACGTAGAGGCCCCTTGTAAGACAATTTACTCTAAAAGTAATGTGACACCAACCGACGATTTATCCCTGTTCACACTATAGCAGTGCACCCACGGACAAGCCCCGGTTAGTGTAGGACTATTGTAAGAAAAAGGTACAAAAAGAAACCGGGCTATTGGGTTGAGTTGCTAGTGGACTGGTAACCGAGACTATGGAGGTGACTATGGCACCTGCCCTGATCCTATGTTAAAAAACACGAAAAATGGACAGGAAATGGTTATTATTATTCTTATTATATTGTTATTGTAAATAAATAATTTAAGGATATCCCTTATCGTAGAGATTGAAGGACAAAAAACCTCATACTTTGGAATCTTCGTCTAAATTCAAAGCCAGTCAAACAAAGGGGAAGTGCATGTTGCCGACCCCTGCCCGCTGTTTACACTCGGCAGATGCGTCGCACGTGGCACGCATCTACATTGTGTTAATCTAATTAACCGACTATGTCCGCTATTTGTGGAATCCCGCCGTAATACGGCCATTTTTTGTTGAACAACATCTAGGTATAGGTACGGACTAAGAGGGGTAGGGTATGTTCGAATTTATTTTTGTATGAAACTGGCTGTAACCAAAAAATGTGTTAAGTACTTTCAACTTTTTAATCTTGATCTAGTTTTTTTTTAAGTAGGTACTTAAATAATATAATAATAATAGTAATTGAGGCGTAGGGTTGTGACGACCATACCAAATAAATCTTTGATTCAGAGAAAACCGTATTTGGTTTTTTTACGTGGTGTAGAAACACAACTATATTCCATTAATTGTATATCTGTGTCCAACTATTTATAAGTAAAACAAGGGTAGTTAAACAAAGGCCGTTTTGTAGCTCTTAACTTAACGAATTAAGGTCCATATTTGAGTAGCAATCATGTAATTATTAACACAGTGCGTTTTTGTACTAATTAAATGTGTTGATGTGTTGTTCCTTAATGGGTTCTAGCGTTCAAAGAATAATAGACTTTATACTCTTTACGATAGAGTTCGAAATGAAATGAAATAGAAAATGCGTATCAACTACATGGTATTTGGTTAATTTTATAATTATTTCCTTCAACACAACTATGATTATCTTGATGAAAATTACACATTTTGTAAATACAATACTCGCGCATATAAAAAACTAATTATGTTATGTTCGACTGATGTTATCACTCTGGATTCTGGATATTGACATTTCGTAATAGTTCAGTTACGATACAAGTGCGAAAAGTAGGAAATTCCCAATGAGTGGCGATAAACTAAGACACGACCGTAGCGATTGTTTTAAATCGACACGAGTTGCGAATAACCTTTCCGCACCTGTATTGGTATAACGTTTTACAGTACATATGGCCCTTTCAATTTTCGACATACGCACGTATAGTCTAGTTAGCGCACTAGGGCGGGAAAGTAGCACCATATGTACTGTAAAATGTATGTTATAGCCCGTTCCATGCATTTCTCTAGAAGCTTTGCAGGTGTCCATGGCCAACGGTAATTGCTTACTAGCAAGCGATTCGTGTAAACGTTTGCCTCCTATATATTAAAAGAAAAATAAAATTTACATATTCAGTCAATTAATTACAATATTTAGAACATATAAAAGAGTAAAATAATTAATTACAATAATTCGAATTTAGAAAGTGTCTAGCAGTATTGCATATAGGTACGCTAAACATGTCGGCATCTGCGTACTGAGCGAGCATGGTATTGTATGTCTATCATCCATCATCTCACAAAACCTTATGGCTCCTCTACATGATGGCCCAGCGTAGGCCAGTCCTAGGGACGCATTTATGCGTTAGAGGGAGCAAGTGATATTGCTATCTCATTTCACCGCATAGCTGCGTCCCTTGGACTGGCCTACGCTGGGCCATCGTGTAGAGGAGCCCTTAGACACTCTCGACACACATTCGCCCATCTCCACCCAAATGTGCAAACAAGTCAGAATCTGGTGCTGATGTCAGGAGTGCATTGAGTAGCGATAACGCGCGGAGGAGTGGTGAGTTTCTGTGCATTGTGCGCGCCGCCGGCACGGCCAGCCCTAAGGGCCTACCGCGAACCACGTTCGACGTGTTGCCTCTCTGTCGCACTTGTAAATTCGTGCGTAAGTGTGATAGGGAGGCAACACGTCGAACGTGGTTCGCGGTAGGCCCTCTGATCTGCAACAAACGCGTCCGGCGTGACGCTGTACGCGACGTACGAATGCTTACTATGAAAATGCACTATGGTCTCTCTCACACGCCAGACGCCGTGCGCCGCGTCTCGCGCAGGGTCCACGGTGGACACGTTCGCGGCCTCAAACAGACTCGAGTAATATCCTTATGAATCACCCTGTATAGATCTTGGATGCCACTTGGATGTTTCAATAATACATAATGGGTAAAATCGATGATAGCGCCACGGCATCAATAATTCAAGACCGAGTGCTCGCAAGGCCGGTAGCTATAGGTGTTGCCTTCCCATTTGGAACATATATGTGTCCCATTTGGAATATAATGTGTCCCATTTGGAACATTCTATAACAGTCTGAGAATACTGGCATAAAACTAAGCATTTCTTTAAGTTATATATTCAGAAGGTAGCTAGGTATTCAGCTTAGCAAATTACATCTTGAAGAGGCAGATTTATTTTTGGCAGTAATATTTCAGGAATGCTTGGCCAGACAGAATTCCCTGGAATTCGCCCACAAGATTTTCATTAGCCTGGCAAGATTGTTACAAGAAAATCTTAAAAATATTGATAGTCCCGATACAGACAAATAATATTAAGGTTTATTGCTAAGACGCAATGGCAAGTGTGCGTATGAAAGAGCACCCACGAGATGGTGTGATGCTGAGAAGAGGGTGGTTGGCGGCAACATGCAGTGCGTGTGCCATATGGCTTATGACCACACCATATGGAGACGGAGCATACATGGTCGCGATCCTGAGCAATGAGGGACCGAGGAAGAAGAAGAAGAAACAAAATATGTTTATTTTGTTTCTTCTTCTTCTTCCTCGGTTCCTCATTGGACCCTTGTTTTGGTCAGTAATGTCATATTATTATTATTATTATTGTAGTTTGTGGGCCTTTGAATGCCACGTCGACCAGGCATTGGTCTATTGTGACAGCCCTTTAAAGTTCATTACTGATGCCCGTTGAATCCAGGAAATTCCAGATTCTTTGGGCCGTAATGTTCTGTACCTCATAGGGTTGCAATACGTGCCGCCCTAAGTGGGTACTTCTTTTTGACATTAGTGGTCCACAGGAGCAGAGAATGTGCATTGCAGTCTCCTCTGACTCATGGCAGAACCTGCATGTCGCGTCTTGTTTCTTTCCGATTTGAAACATGTGTTTGTTCAATTTACAGTGTCCAGTCAAAATTCTGGTCACCGCGCAGGCTTTGTGTCTTTTGAGCCCTAGAAGCTCCCTAGCAGTTTTGCTGTTGAACCCTTTGATTAGAGCTTTCGAGTGTTCTTGTCCTGTAATGTCATAACGGCTCGGCTGTACGAATTTGGAAGAAAAGTTCTATAGACCCTAAAATAACCTGTATTTTGGAGTCCATTTTACGGACTCTTCTGACTGATGGTACTCGCGGAAGTCTTTTTTTAACGCGGATCAAACCGCGGGCATAAACCTGATTTTAGGTATATTAATAGTTTTCTCGAGATACTACAGTATGGGGTTCTTCAAAAAAGAAGTTTCGACAACACGCATGTAACACCCCTAGAGTTGCAGGCGTCCAGGTGACCGCTTACCATCTAGCAGGCCGTATGCTTGTTTGCCACCAACATGGTATAAAGAAAAATGTCTTTAATCATGCCTTCTATTATTTTTATAGCAGATTGTAACGCAAACTCCGAACGAAAACAATTTGGCTACCAACTATTTCCACTTAAATCAATTATGGTTGTCTTACACGAAATGAGTTTTAGAAATGCTCATACCAAGGGGAGGGCATTCCTGAGAGGGTGGGGTGGGATAATAGACTACCTCCATTAGATAAATCAAGCATTTAGATACCCCGACAAGATCTTTTTCGATCTTCGCCATGTTGCAGATTTTAGGTGGTACTAATTTATTTCTCACCAAACCAGCTGGTAACTCTGCAACAACGCGGCTCTCTTGATTGTTCAAAAACTGATCAGAAAGTTGCATTTTGTCCACATGTGGGGCAAAGTAATCAAATGCAACTTTTGAGTAGTTTCTTTATGTTGGCTGGTAAAATTGACTTTTAAATAATGATTACTTTGAATTGATTTGCTTTCATTTTGTTTGATGTTATACAGTTAATAAGTGGTGAAAAATGTTGTGTTTCACTCAGTGGCAAATTTGTTTAACACTCGTGCCTTGAAACCCTCGCAACGCTCAAGATTCCAGTTTTCAAACCACTCTCTACTCGCGTGGTTCAATTTTGGAATCTTTCGCTTGCCCTATCAATATTAGCAAGAGAGGTTAAACAACAACTTTGCCCCCTTGTAAAACAAATAACTTTTACTGGAAAGGAGAGTCTTTGACAACAGACGTTGAAAGTAATGTAATACTCGTATATGTCACCGATGTATACAAGAAGAAAAGATTTTCTAATTATAAACAATTTTACCACACCAATGACAAAAAAGATTGTCGAAGACGCAAGAAAAGTACGCCATGAACTACAAATACTCTGCATCCTTCACCACTTTATACTATTCGTACAAAATGTTAGAGTTTATTCAGGGGATTTGGAGCGGAGATTTAGTAATTCACTCTAAGTCACATATAACAAAAAAAATATTTTAATGCAAAAATATCACCGTATGGCAGCAGCCAATGGGTAATATTATTTATATATTATAGCCAGTGAATAATATTGGTTATAGGGACCTGTCAACAGCGCTCTCTTCTGGGCAACTATTTTTTGAGAAACGTACACGTAGAAAAGATGACAATTTATAGAATGTCACTGTATAGGTAACTAGGGCATAATAAGAAACGAGTATCTAACCAACATATTATGTTATTATGACTTGAAACAAAAACAAACTTGTGAGCCGACCGCAGAACCGTCGTATAGTCGATGTAATGTGTGAGTGAGAAAAAATGTATGAGTACAGTGATATTTTATCTTGTATACACCATTTATTGGGAAGCAATCTGTGGGGTGGAATCAATTACGGTGGTCGTATCGTATGTAGGTTACGTATGTGAGGCATTTATTTTTTAATCTATGCTTTAAATGAGGGTCGTATTTCGAGAATTAGGTGGGGAATATAAGAAATGGGGCGTCTTTGTTTTGGGTAAATCGGTGTTCTTTTGTTTCTATTGCTGGGTGTTTTTTATTTATTTTCTTTTTTTTTTGGAAAGGTTGGTAATCCGTAAATTGGTGACCTGCAAAATAAAACATTGTGTGTTAAGGGCGGTAAAAAAAATTGCGAACGAGTGTGAATTGAAAACCGAAGCCAAAGGCGAGTGTTTAATTAACACTAAATCTTAATTCCTATACGCGCCGTGGCACACAATGTTTTTCATCACACTTGTGAGGAAAAGGGAAAATAAATAAAACTTCTGCCTAATTTTGTAAGTACAGTACAGCCCCAGGTCGCAATTTAGGAATTACAGACCGCATCGCCTAGCAAGTGTGATGAAATAGTACATTACGATACAAGTGCAAAAAATAGAAAATTCGAGGGGGGATTAATAAAAACACGACCGAAGGGTGTTTTAAATCGACACGAGTTCTGAATTGCCTATGCGCACATGTATCGTATAACATTTTACTTTAAAAAAATGTAATGTGCTAATTGTCGTACTAGTTTGGTAAAGTAACACCATATGGTACATTGTGCAATGAGGAGGGTAAGTGAAATCTTCGATACGAGGGTGGTAATACCCGATAGCCGCAGGCTGGAGGGAATTAAAGACCCGAGTTTACAATATTCTTACCCCCGGAGTTACACACAATGTTTTTCATCACACTTGTAAAGCAAAAACTAAATTTTAAGCTAAATAATTCTTAAATACGGTGACATATCAAACATTCGTCCGCCATTTTGTAATTTTTTGGCAGTTGAGGCATCGAAGGCACAGACCTATTCGGCATTCAGCCACGATTGAAAATTATGTAAAAAATATTTTTATCGGCTGTTAAATTAATCAAATTAAATAATTGTAAACATAAACAAAAATATTAAATTATAAACGTCAGTATTTTAAAAGTAAAACTCATTTATGCTACTTGCCCTACGGAGTTATAGCTTTTTTTTCACTATCCATAACTCCCACGGGAACAAAATAGGCCTTTGTCCTTCAGCATACCTGCATGAAATAGGATCTTTTTCGAGCAAGTGTGATGAAAACAATATTATTATATAAAATCTTTTCCACACAAATAAACTGTTCATTCATTCATTCATTCTTAGACTTTGGTCTCGTTTTTTTAAGAGTATCGAACCTAGAGCCGCCGCCATAGATCTATATCAAAATTGTTGCAGATTTATCTTGGTCTAACTCTAAAATTCTATCTTCTGAGGCCGCCGCCGCCGCCATACAATCGAAGTTACGCTGATTTGTGTGGGATTCCGTAGGACTGGATTTCTGGAAATAATGTAAAATAAAATAATAATAAAAGCATTAAGAATCTAAAATATAATCAGATAAATTTATTTTGTATTACTCAGAAACGTCTGCAAATGATACCATAATGCTTAGAAATAAAGGAAATTTACTTTTTTATTTAGGATTATAATTAGATAGCTTAGAGGAAGGCCAGACGAGATGGCGAGACGACCTGGACTCATTTCGTAGCGACTGGCGGGAGCATGCACAGGGCCGTGACGAGTGGCGGAGGGCAGGGGAGGCCTTTGCCCAGCAGTGGGACACAATATAGGCTATTAAAAAAAAAAATTAGATAGCTTATTAATATATGTACAATCACGTTTAATAAGACAACCCGCGTAATACGCCATTTTACACGTAGGTCCCTGAAACTTTGTTGCTATACATTATCTTACGGTTAACCCTTTTCCAGGCATAGTACGATTTATCGACCACATACGCGCCATTAGAATTTCAACTTTAGCATTCAGATTTAAGGTTCAAATTAGATTACACTTTCAGGAAATGTTACTTGTCTTCAAATGAATCATCAAAGCTGGATTAATTGGAATAAGTATATTTGGATTTTTTGGGAAAACCTTGTAGATTGGTGCGGCCTGGAAAAGGGTTAAAACGCTTTCCCGCTTATGACGCCCTTTTGGTGTGTTCCCTTTAGTATCTTCTGCGGATTTCACTGTAGTTATTACGTAAATAACTATTTCGGCCTATAATTCTCGTCACAGCACTAGCAGCCTAGTTAATGAACAATGCTCTGTTTGTTCCGCCACTGGGCCGAGCTTGTACACCCATAGCACACTTTAGCTATGCTCGCGGATTCACTTGTTTAGTTTCCTTCGATTTTTAGAAGTGTTAATATCATCCTTTTTTCGCCCACTGCACATAAGGCCTCTCTTCGAGTACTCCTCTTGTCCTGGTCCTGAGCTAATCTCATCCAGATGTGCCCGTGTTCCGTCGAATTTCGAAATAGTGTAGTCCATAGTCAGGGCCTAAGCTTTCTAAAGACTCAAAAAACCCGCGCGTTAGACAAATTTTGCAAGTTTTGCGCGGCGCGCCATACTTTTGTCCCTTTCTAATTTCCTGGATTTACGCCTCCTGTATTTTTGTTAATAAACTATTATTACACTAATTGACAAAGTCCTACGGTAAGCTCAATAAGGCTTGTCTGGAGAGTATTTAGACAAAGATGTATATGTAATATATAAATATATAAAATACTTAAATATATAGAAAACACCCATGACTCAGGAACAAATATCCGTGCTGAACACACGATGCCCTTACGAGTATTTGAACCCGGGATCATCGGCTTCATAGGCAGGGAAATGTCAATTATTTAATCCGCTCGGCCGTTTGTCCCCCAACCCAACTAACAATGCTACTAGCCGAATGTTTTCGGCCTAGTTTTCGGCGAAGGTGCCCATCGCTGGTCGACTGGAAGACAAAATGCAGTGTCCGCTCGACCGTTTGTCCCTCAACTAACAATGCTACTAGCCGAATGTTTTCGGCCTAGTTCTCGGCGAAGGTGCCCATCACTGGTCGACTGGAAGACAAAAGGCAGCGTCCGCTCGACCGTTTGTTCGTCAACTAACTGGATCGATGCGTTAGTGGAACTTCAGTCATGGAGTTACTAAATACAGTGCGCTAGATTTATACTGCGTGTTTATTTAGTCACCTGCAATAATTTACGGGGTGAATATATAGGTCATACATAGCAACTTTTACTATAGGACCAACCCCGCAATAGCGAAAAAAAATTGGCTGTTTTATATATTTTGTATGACCAAGGTCACATTTTCTATGGAAGCGTATATAATTTTTTTAGCGATTTCACGTTTGGGCCTACAGTAAAAGTTGCCGAGTATGACATATACACCGTGTTTTTATTGAATTCCGTTAACTTCAGGGTATCGGTAAGTACGTTTAAGGAAACTAAATGCCATAGTTAATTAAAAAAAAAAATTAGATATTTATAAAAAGTCATTAAATGTTGCATATAGCGTTGTTGTAACACGGGCATTACATTTAACTCAACCAAATAATTGAAAACTGTGACATATCAATGTCATTTCGAACATCAATCGTCCGAGATAGTACTTACGTTTAGTAGCAAATGTATTATCTCGTACTAAACACTAATCAATATGTAAACAGGCAGGCAGGTAAGTGTATGTAGGCAGGCAGGCGCTTGTATGGGTCTTATAAGATAAAAAATAATTTTTGATTATTTCCGTAATGGAGTTAATTAGGATACCGGTGTCTTTGAGAAAATTACTTAATTTAAGCTCATGGATGCACCCTTGAAATTAACGGTAATAAAAAACAGAAAAAAGAACACGGTGTACATTCCGTAAATTTTTGCAGGTCACTAAATAAACACCCAGTATTTTACCCCCAACGCAAAAAGAGGGATTTAGGTATATGTTTGACGCCAATGTCTGTCTGTCTGTCTGTGGCATTGTAGGATTGTAGCTCTCCAACAAATGGACCGATACCAATAGGTTTTTTTAAAGTGAAATCGAGTTTCCTTGCGATGGTTCTTAGCTATGTTTCATAGAAACCGATCAAGCAGTTGGAACAGTAGCAGCTCTTTTCCAAAATGATTTAAGGCATTTTTGGCATAAAAGGGATTTTTTTGGCAGAATATGGGTTTTTTAAATAGCCTAGGCCTAGTGGGTAGTGACCCTGCCTATGAAGCCGATGGTCCCGGGTTCAAATCCTGGTAAGGGCATTTATTCGTGTGATGAGCATGGAGCATTTGTTCTTGAGTCATGGGTGTTTTCTATGTATTTAAGTATTTATAAATATTTATATATTATATATATCGTTGTCTAAGTACCCTCAACACAAGCCTTATTGAGCTTACTGTGGGACTTAGTCAATTTGTGTAATAATGTCCTATAATATTTATTTATTTATATATAGTCTACATGAAACTGTGGTGAATAAGTGCAACCCAGAGAACGTGGGTTCGAGTCCCCATTATTTCTTGTAATGTTTATTTATTTAGGAAGCAAACGAGTAGACGAATAGTCTGTAAGCAAATGCCGTCGTCCATGGACACCTGCAACCAAAGGGGTTGAAAGTGCGTTGCCGGAATTTAAGATGGGAGTATAACGCTCTTTTCCTTAAGGTTTCTATCCTCAAAGGGCACAATTTAACCACCGACCAACCGTATAAGGCCGACTTATGTCTTTAAAGGATCTTTTCCAGTTAGCCTTTGAGTAGTTGAGAAACTATTAGAGATGTCAGACACATGAGAGAGAATATTAAAATAGCGTGCAAAATGCCGCGTTTGATAGCCATATCGGACTATATATTTAACCGACTTCAAAAAGAGGAGATTATTAATTCGTACGTTACGTTTTTTTGTGTTTGTTACTTTAGAACTCCGTCATGTGTGAAACGTTTTGATTTTTTTTCTTTCTAAAGTAGGTACCTATGTATTATACAGTTCCAAGTTCCTCCCATTTTCATCAAATCCAAACTCAGTTGACGCCAAGCCGATGATACAATACCGTTCAATAATACCCCCAAACAATTTTTTTTAAAGCTTTCTTTTTCGTCCCTATCGAACCACACTAGGGTCGGCATTCGGTCCGATAGTGCGTTGACGCTTTTAAGATTTGCCTTGGCACCGACTTCAAACATATCAGTTTCTTAGCTCATATAAAAGACAGGAAAGTGGACGGGGAGGTAGGAATTTTATTTTATCCTTTTGACGTCAGATTTTTTAACCAGGTTAATTCTTCATTATTAGTAGTGACTGAAATGTGTGTAGGTGTGTACCTACATCCTCGATCAACTTATTGCTGACACCTGCATTGCTGTCAATAATACGCCCGGAAATAAGCCAAGATCCTAACAAACGGCCATTTTTATCCAGAGGCCATGTGTTACTCGCATCAAAGAACAAAAGAACCACGCAATCAGCGGGTAAAAATAAAACACAATACAGGCTGATGCCTCTAATAGCAGGACAACAAATAATAAAAATTTAATCAAATTCAAAAAATGTACACCTTCAACAGATTTTTTTTTGGTATACATACGGGCAAACCTTTAAACAGTGGATAGAATAGAGAAAAATAAGAAAATACATTTATTTAACGCCACAACAAGGAACATAAAATTTGCATAAACATAAAAAAACGTTTGGACGCTAAAATAGAATCCCCACTCAGCATAATGGCGTAATCCGTGGCGCTGGTTTTCTGTGGAAACCTGACTTAATCTAGAGTTAATGGCGATACTTACGCCAATGACACAAATAGATAGATAGAATACTCTTTATTGGCACACCTCAGTAAAAGATACAGCTTAAAGAAAAACAATTGATTAGTGATAGAGGCAGACAACAGGCGGTCTTATCGCTAAAGAGCGATCTGTTCCAGAAAACCTTTGGGTAGCGGAAACAAAAACAATTAATCAAAAAGAGTAGGTGTTGCAAAAAAAACGTTATGAAGCCTACTTTCATATACACAATTAAATTAACATTCAAACATCAAACATTAATTTTGCTATAAAAACTAAATATAGAATATTAAAAACCAGAAAAAAAGAACATACACATGACCATTACAATATTGACTAAGTACCGTCTTAATAGGACCTAAGAATGATATTGAGATAACTTTTACTTGTTATGTCATGGTGTCTCTTTGCAGTACATTGCTGGACGGTAAATTTTCAAAAAATAATTATTGGGTGTAACAGTGTAACTTAAAAAAAACTTCTTATTACACGGGTAAATTCTATGTCTGATTTGATTTATTGCCCGTATTGGATTTACACACTGCTCAACCTGATGATGTCATATAACCTTATTGGCAGATTTCTAATAACTTAAAAATTAACGTATGTTAATTCAGACAGATTTCTTAGACTACACATTTTTAGAATTTTCTTCTGCGAACGCTCCTGCTGGGGTATAAGCTATGTCGAGGATTGCCAGACTACAATATAGGGATACTAGAGAAAAGTAATATACCTACAAGATTTAAAGGATACTTATAAAGGATACTATGGATACCCATAGGCTACTCTAACCGCTTTCTATCAGGCGGGCCTATCAGGTGTGTCACCGTTAAAAAAATCCTAAATATTTTATTAAGAGGAATGACCAGCTGAGCCCCTTCTGAGATTTGAGAATTTTAGGTAAATATCTCCGTCGCGCTGACGGGGGCGGCTCCTAAAATGAGTGCGATAAGGACAACTGGCTTCAGGTTAGGCGAAACATCTCAGAAATTGAGGTTTCGTTCTCGACATTAACCTCCTTTAAAACTTCACTTTGAAATGAAATTTTGAGAAAGGAATGAAAAACTAATTGCCTGTGTCTGCCCGTTTTCATTTTTGCGTTTCTTGTTGTCGATTTTGTATGCTAGGCCTCTATTTAGTATTTACGACGCATTTTTCGCCTTTTTTTGCGCTATTTGAAGTTCCCTAATTCTTATAAAAAACATAATATCAAAAAAAGCAAAACGTACAGAAACAATACTCGTATAAAAAAATAATCATCAAGGGCCAAAATACAGAGAGGAAAATGTCGAGAACGTTTATGTGGAAAAATTACCACAATATTTCCTCTTAAGCTACAATTATGAGCATCCTGTATATGTCGGGCTTTAATAAAGGCACGCGCCGCTAACATGTGCGCGCGCGCAAGCTCATTCATCGGCGTACACAGACTACTTGCTGGACTCCGCATCAGGAACCGCTTTAAATAGTCTCGTATGTGTAAGATCCAAACACATTTGTATCTGAGTGGGAGCATTTAATTTTACCCGCCGTTGTATTTTTGCGTTAACTAAGCTCAGTTATTTTATAATTTAAATGTGTATATTACACAATGATAACAATAAAAAGATATCGTTGATAAACAGAATATTTTCATTTCCATCCATAAGTATGGCTTCGTTTGACGGTGTGTAGTTCAGCCAGGCTAGCAGATGATTGGCGCGACAGCAATGACAGCATCTCGCGGCGAGATAGACTACCCATCCCTCTTTAATTAACATAGTTAGAAAAAGACGGGTAGTCTATCTCGCCGCGAGATACTGTCGCGCCAATCATGTGCTGCTCGCGTGTGACTTTCTATTTTCAATTTTGGCCTCTTTTACAAACTTTTATTTAATTTGCAATTTATGTGTGTAATAATAATAAAGTTAATATGTAGTGTATGTATGTAGTTAAGCTTGTACCCATTTCCCGGTTTACGATGAAGGTGATGAAGCTGAAATTTTGCTTACATAATGATGTAAGTCGGGTGATAATGCAACATTATGGTACCATCGAGCTGATCTGATGATGGAGACAGGAGGTGGCTATAGGAACTCTGTAATAAATCAACGCAACTTAATTGTATTTGGGGTTGTTGGAACTGTTTCGAGGAGTATTAGTTGTCTGTGAAAAGAACACAGGCCAAAAGTATGGAAACAATATTTCCATACGATGGATTTTATACTACTCATTCGTCAATTAGAAAATAATAGTATCTCACTGACAGTCATTCAATCGACAAACAAGAGTGCTGGGGTAGAAAAAATAGTAAAAAATAATAACAGAACATTGTAAAAGGAAATATAGAATATTGTATAAGTGAACTCAACTTATGGTTACGATAATTGCCAGTTCGACCATTTGTAAGGCAATTAAATAAAACGATACGTAACTTTATCAAAAAAAAAAACTTTTTTTTAAATCTTTTTTTACGATGTATCCTGATACAAACCTTAGGTATACATCCTGATCCTTAGGGTTTATTTTTAATTTATTGCGGTTGCCTAATGTTGCCACTGTTTTTGGCTACCAATATACAATAATAATAATAGAAACATGATATATTAAATAAAACAACTTTGTTGCTGACTGGGAAAACCTCGGTAGGCAGTTTATTCCGCAGCCGGAGCGTTCGCGGAAGGAAATTATAAAAATAGTGTAACAAATTTGTATACATTAAATATACGTGATTCTCAAATGATTTGAAATATCTGCCAATAAGGTACATACCTATTAATTCTAAACTGAAATATATATGGAGCTCGGCCACTGGGGACTTTTTCCTTATTTATTTAATCTTTATTACACAATACATGAAGGTACAAATGGCGGACTTAATGCCTTAAGGCATTCTCTACCAGTCAACTAAAGGTTCTTTGGTACGTATATGATATCTGTTTCAGTTTACAGTTGAGTGTGAGTTTTAAGTTTATGTGGTTCATCTGGTATGTAAGTGATCCGTTGTCTTCACAAGAAAGAAGCCGAGCGAGCTTCACCCGCTCTTTATTGGTTTAGTTTTTTTCGTATCGAATGATATAAGATATAATGCATGCTAGCCAGTGTAAGGTTTGTATGTTAAAAATAACCTCATCATAACAATAGAGATACATTACTAACCTGTCTACCTACCTAACCCGGTCCCGGGTCCAAATACTGGTAGGTAAGGTTATTTGTGTGTTAAAATATCACAAATATTTGTTCCCAAGTTATGGATGAATTCAATGATACATATATTACATATATCGTCGTACAGTACCCACAACAAAAGAATTATTGAGCTTGGCATTACCTCCTATCTTCTTGTAACGTTTCGGTGAGTTACAACTCACTATAATTTTCTTTTTTATGTGAGATGAATTCATTTAATTTTTTTCTTTGACTTGCTTTACTTATCAATAACAGGTTTGTCGATGTTTTATTTTGTCAAGGACTCGTGTTTGCTAGTAAAAGTTTGTACAGGAAACAGAACATTAAGTGTGCATCACGAAATGGACACAACGTTAAAAAGATAGACGCACGACAAAAGAATGACGTCACCGCCCGTCATTATAATCGCGCCGCTGTAGGTGGGTTATCTATAACAAACAGACGTCCCCCTTTTTAAAGCTGCGCCGAGCGCGGCCGCCCTGCCGTACAATTGGCTTCTTGGCAGTTTTTTGTAAATAATGTCAAGAAGCCGATTGTATGGCAGAGCGGAATGTCAAAGGATCTTGATTTTCCTGAGGATCAATAGTACATTGTGCACCGAGGAGGTAAGTGAAATTTTGGATACGAGTAATTAAAGGCCCTAGTTTGCAATATTCATACCCCTGGAGAATATTATAATATTGCAAACCCGAGTTTGCAATATTCTTGCACACAATGTTTTTCATCACACTTGCGAAGAAATAACTAAAATTTAAGCGAAATAATTCTTAAATACGGTGACATATCAAACATTCGTCCGCCATTTTGTAATTTTTTGACAGGTAAGGCCAAAGAGTAAAGTAAGTATATGGTTAGGCATCGAAGGCATAGACCTATCCGGCATTCAGCCACGATTGAAAATTATGTAAAAATATTTTAAACGGCTGTTAAAATAATCAAATTAAATAATTTTAAACATAAACAAATATATTAAATTATAAACGTCATTATTTTAAAAGTAAAACTTATTTATGCTACTTGGTTTGTATGAATAAGTGACACAATTTTTCATAATCCATGACCCCCCTGGAACAATATAGGCCTTTGTTCTTCAGTACACCTGCATAAAATAAGATCTTTTTCGAGCAAGTGTGATGAAAATATATATACAGGACTCATGGCATTTAAGCAACACAAAGGTCAGAAATGAGAGTTAAAGTCCGCCGCGGGACTTAATCGCGTATTGAGTTTTAAATTTACCTCCGATATTTCGAGGACGGCGTTGTCCCCGTGGACCGCAATAACTGGAACTCAATACGCAATTAAGTCCCATTTCTAAAAAGATCAAATATGTGTAAAAACCGTGAAAGTTTAAAGCAGTGATTATAAATAATTAGCAACATCATTAGGCTCATCTTTGAATTGCGTATGATGTCTTGTCCTCTTGCTCCACAATCCCGAAATCATATATATATTTATGTACCTATACATGTATGTAAACACTTTATTATACATAAAACAGGTTATGATACAATAAAACATAATGTTGGCAATGTACAAAGGCGAACTTATCCCTATTTAATTTGTTTGTGTGGTAGTCGGTCTTACCTCCTTATACAAATGAATATTCAGTATTCGTTCCGTCTCACGGCTCGGACACTGAAGCTCGGGGGAATAATACCGACCAATTTAGGATTAAGATGCCATTGTTACATCCCTTTGGCGTTTTGTTGGAATTATATTTAAATATCTTTTTGTTTTAGATTGTAACTTTTTATAAATACAAATGAAAGAAATTACATTTTTAATTTAAATTACTAGAATAACATGCTGATTTGCGCAGCGACAAAAACAAAGGAAATAGTTTATTATACAAAAAATAAATTTATAATTACTTAATATAATTTTTGACAATAACTTCATTAAATAATTTTAATTTACCCAGTCACATATCAATTCAGAATTCAATACTTCCAATGACACTTAAAATCATTCCGATTTTGGTAGCAGTTTTGATATTTGACAGGAATCACAGTACATTCTAGACCTGTGACTAGGATTGAACAATTAATAAAAAGAATAGAGATAGACGTTAAAGTAAGCACTTTAAGCCCGTAAGCTCATACCAAGTCAATATGTCCGTTATAAAATGTAACTCTATTGACAGCTATTAAAGTTCAAATTTAAACAAATGATTTTATATGATATGCACGTATAATATATTTTTATAATATATAATTTTATAATATATATATATAATATATAATTTTATACATATTTAGTTTATATTTAAGTTCTGATATATTTAGGTTTATTTTTATGCTTAGATATATTTTAGTATGTATCTTCTTTGTTTTTGTTATATTATGTAATTTGTCTTGTTTTTGTTTACGAATAGTTGAATAAACGTTTATATTAAGAAAAATGATATGCACTAAAGGGTTAATTCAGAAAGGGTCTGACCTCCCAAGACGGCACAGGTGCAACCTGAACAAACTTCGCACTGGTCATGGTCGCTTTGTTACTACAAACACCGCTGTGGATGGGTGCAGTCCCCGGCTTGCAATTGTGGCGAGGCTGCACAAACAATTCAGCACATTATCGAGGATTACCCCATAACGCGCTACGCCGATGGAACTCCTGAAGACCTGATCATCCTTAGCGACGAGGCCATAAAATGGCTGATTGGATCAATCTGTATTTATAACTGTTTGTTTTCTGTTTATTATAATATAACATACGATTAAATATATTCAGATTTTTTATTATGTGCGGCTGTTTTAATAACGGACAGATAATTTTACACATTAATATAAATAATAAATAAATAACCAAGAGTCATACAGCTGCTTAATTGACGTTTATCTCTGTTTGTTTTAAAATAAATGGCGCCATTGCCTATGACTGGATAAAATTCATAGTATTTTTAATTTGTTGATTATGCTAAACCCAATTGCGGTATATTTCATTAACACGAAAGTTGGGGACCCGCGCGAAATCACCTTTTCATACAAACGTAGTCCTCATTTTCCTCTCTGAATAGAGAAAAATTTTATTGGAAATATTTTGACATAATTTGTTGTATATTTTATTTATTTAATCGTATGGCTAGATATTTGTCAAGGTCATTTGTTGTATATCAGCCACAGCTATGCCACTCCGTTTGAATTTTTTCCAATTTTTCATTATTTTAAGAGTTAGGAGTATGAAATCGGTTTTTCACTTCTAATTTTTACAATAATCAAAAAATCGAAAAAAGTCATGTCACGTAGGGGGCATAGCCATGGTTAATATACATCAAATTATGTAAAAATATTTTCCATAATGTCAATATTCTGAAAGGAAAATGGGGACTACGTTTGTATGGAGAAACGGCCATCCTCTTTCCTCTTAAACACGTCGATACGAATAGGTCATTCAACTTTTATCACGCAAAGCGGTAGACATTTTACTGGTAAGGTAGAAGTACTAGTGCTCGACGCTGCACTAGTACTCGACATGGGCACTTTATGTCAAAGTGACAAGGATTAAGTTCGAATACAGAAAATTGTTCGTTGTTCAAATTTAACCTATATTTCCATGAAATAAAGTGCCCATGTCGGTGACTAGTGCAGGTTATCGGTGATATATCAAGAATACTCAAATTTTTCTGGATTGGTTGGTGCCGTTATAGGTACTTTGCTTGAGATAAATATTTACCTAACCTAAATATGAATCATCACCGTTAAAACTATACTCCTGCCTGTCTGTCAGTCAGAGTGAGTCAGATTAGACCTCGTCAAGTGATCTAACGAGTGACTTCATATACGTTTAAAGTAGTTTGAAGAATTTATTATATAAACATCTCTATTATAAACAGTTTTTCAATTATGGTAAAGGAAACGAGTTAATAGACAGACTGGAAAGTCTCTCAAATAAGTTTGTATTTCAATATATTTCACCGTAATAATAAAAACCTGGAGCATTTCTCCAGGGGTGGAAAAAATTGCATAAGTCGCAAGTTGGCACAGTGGCTGTTATCAGCCACTGCGGCGTACACCTCTCGACACCCTTGAGCCGCTCACACCGGTGTTGCTCCTGGTCGTCTTCACGACAGCAGTTTCAGGGCAGGGGCCCATCTAGTGGGCGACGAGTCACCGCCTGCCTCGATAACTAGTGAATAGTTGCAATAACCCGGTCTCCTTGTCCACCCAAACTTCAATCCATAGATCGTTCACTTTTTCTACAATAGTCCCAATGCCGTTGACTTTTCTAACGCGTTTAATACCATTGACCATGACATTCTCCTTGCCTTGCTCAAACATATGAGTGACTCTGAAATAGCCATTAACTGGTTTGCTGCCTACTTGCGAGATCGCCAGCAGGCAGTCCGAGTTGACCGGTCTTTGTCTGACTGGTGTGATCTGGCGACTGGCGTGCCTCAAAGAGGTATCTTATCTCCACTTCTTTTTTCTACCTAATTTTATCACACCTGACCTTTGCTGTTCCTACCATCTGTATGCTGATGACTTGCAACTCTACGTGCTCCGTGACTGACGTTCCAAGTTGCATTGGTAAACTAAACCTGGACCTTTTACATATCCAGCAGTGGTCCGAGAGGTTTGACCTCTTTGTAAATCCGTCTAAATGGCAAGCTAATGTTATAGGTAGTTCCAAACAGCTTACTAAACTAGACTTGGACGCACTTGCACCAGTAAACTTTAACGGCTCCCCAATAATATTTAAATAAATAAATAAATATTATAGGACATTATTACACAAATTGACTAAGTCCCACAGCTTACTGTGGGACTTAGTCAATTAGTGGGGCTTACCCAATAAGGCTTGTGTTGAGGGTACTTACACAACGATATATATAATATATAAATATAATAATAATCTGCTTAGCCTTAAGGTTGACTGGTAGAGAATGCCTCGCGGCATTAAGTCCGCCTTTTGTACTATAAGATTTTTTCTTTTGTGCAATAAAGTTTAAATAAATAAATGCCTGCTGCGACCAGTTCATGGGTGTCTATTGTTGTGCCTGTGAACGGGTTCCAGCAGGCGTTCTACATGACATTAAAGCTCTACATGACATTAAGCCTCTACGTGTTGGATCTGTATCGCCACACAAGCCTATCAAAAGACCGAGATTTATAGGCCCGTGGAAACCAAGGAGATAAAATACTTAACTATACATAATTTGTAGACCACATTTAGAGCAAGTTGTTTTAAAGTCGTTCGTAGTTTTGACTAGCCTAGTTTGTGTTTTTTTTATACCACGTCGGTGGCAAACAAGCATACGGCCCGCCTGATGGTAAGCAGTCACCGTTGCCTATGGACGCCTGCAACTCCAAAGGTGTTACAAGCGCGTTGCCGACCCTTTAAAAACCTGTACACTCCTTTTTTGAAGAACCCCATACTGTATACCTTCGGGAAAACCTCAGCAGGGAGCTTATTCCACAGCCGGAGCGTCCGCGGGAGGAAATTCCTCTTAAACCGCACAGTGCGCGACCATTTAGGCTCTAGGGTATGAGGATGAACACCCTGCCGACGGCGAGCGGTGCGGTGATAGAAAGTGGCCGCTGGCATCATTTCAAACAATTCTTCAGAGCACAGCCCATTGTACAAGCGGTAGAACACACACAAGGTGTCCCATTGTTGGGCAAATCCTCCCCTTTTTTCCGCCACTCATCACGGCTAGGCAGGCAGTTCATTTAGTTTATGTTTGATTAATGTTAATGTGCGTGTTAAAATCAGATTGAAATGAAAACATTATTCATTATTCATGATAATGGCTAATCAGAGTAATCAGCTAATATCCGGGGTTCGATTTGAATTGATTCATTTAACTGATTACTGGTGAAATGATTTGTGTGATAACACGTACTGTTTTAGTTAAATAATGTAAAACTTCATTGTTTTCCAATTATTAATTACCTATGTTAACAGTTTAAATATTTGTAAGGGGCAGGGTCTTTACCGTTACTGCGAAAGTTTTTTAACTTGTTAGCAAAGTTAATTTGAAATAGAGGTGTATTGTCAAAGAAAACTTTTTAGCCAGAGTAGCCACGTTAATTTACTGCCATCTTTCGAAACATGATTAAACTTTTAGAACGCCATTTGATCCTTATTTTTTCACCGATATGTGTTAAAGTTAAATATCAAAAAGTGGCGCCATCTTACCGGGCACAACATAAAGGTTCGTTTCGAGCGACGGCGCCATACCTTTGGCCTTTGTTCTATTAGATGGCGCCACTTTTTGATATTTAACCAATTTAATACATATCAGTGAAATAATAAGGATCAAAGTCAAATGGCGTTCTAAAAGTTTTATTCATGTGTCTAAAGATGGCAGTAAATTTATTGTGGCTATAAAACTTTCATTGACAATCCTCCTCTATTTCAAATTCTCTTTGCTTGTTAGAGACTTGTCTTATGGTAAAATACTTAACTGCAACGATAAAGACACGTATCTAAACATAACCCATGGGTTCGACAATTATGAAATACCAACATAGTTAAGTGAGTAAAAGCGTGAATCACATCAGCCCCACATGCAGCTCCAGGCTGTCGGATTGACTCATATAACTTGGATTGAATGTGGAGAGTTGAACAAAACAGCCGTATTCCCTAAAAAGTAACTCATTCATACATTTTAACTTGTATCTTCAGTCTCCATGACACAATCCTGGGCACGTGCTCGCAATCCATACAAATAAAGCCAGCCACGTCTACCACAATTTATTACATACACAATATTACGTATCCGCTCGTATCATGTGTGTATTATGTTGTAAATACGGGGCATAAATTGCAAAGACCTGTTCAACACACTTGCTCGTGACGTGGAAATTATTGAACCGTTTTTTTAAGTATTTAGGTTTTATTTTAAGTGTGCAGCAAGCATACGTGTTAGAACCCAACAATTACATAGTTCTTATTCAGGCCACGAAACGCAACAAGTGTGGGACAAGCCGACTATAGTGAACCAAAGGATGCATTTTGTTTTAAAGTACATTTATTTATTTAAAAAAAAACCATCCTATGCAACCCAAACTTTTTTTATGGTGATATGTGGCTTTCCATCACAGAAGCGTCCTTATGTTTCAAGTGCAATATGGACGTTTTCATCTAAAATACCAACAGAAATTCGTCTTTATTGCAGATGAAGCATAAGGACCTTTTAGGCATGGAATGCCACATATAAGCTTAAATAAATAAATAAATATTACAGAACATTATTACACAAATTGAATAAGCCCCACTGTAAACTCAAGAAGGCATGTGTTGTGGGTACTCAGACAACGATACCTATATATAATATATAAATAATTAAATACACAGAAAATACCCAAAACGCAAGAACAAATATCCGTGCTCATCACATAAATAAATGTCCTTACCAGGGTTTTAACCCGGGACCATCGGCTTCATAGCCTTCATAGGCAGGGTCACTATCCACTAGGTCAGACCGATCGTCAAAAAAGCTTGATTCCATGCTTTTGACCTGGGATGTAACATATGCCCTTTATGCCCTCAAGCGTTTTTCTTGTGAATCCCCAAAGTTTCTGATTTCAGTGGCAATATACAAATCAAACTTGACATGTTCTGACCCATTTTAACCCAAACAAGAATTCTTTGTTTCTAAGAACAAAGAGCGTCAAGTGACTAGGCGTATTGCGTAGTTTTATTTCAGCTACCGAAAAAGGATCGATTTAATTTTACAAGCCTTTATTATAACTTGTTTTGTTACATATATTTTTGACGACCGGTTTGGCTTAGTCGGTAGTGACTCTGCCTACGAAGCTGATGGTCCCGGGTTCAAATCCTGGTAAGGGCATTTATTCGTGTGATGAGCATGGATATTTGTTCCTGAGTCATGGGTGTTTTCTATGTATTTAAGTATTTATATATTATATATATCGTTGTCTAAGTACCCTCAACACAAGCCTTATTGAGCTTGCTGTGGGACTTAGTCAATTTGTGTAATAATGTCCTATAATATTTATTTATTATTATTTATATATGTACCTATGTTGGTTTGTTAGTTTGGGTCAAACTTGGAAGCTTAAATTTGACCCACTTCCCGAATTCCAATAGAGCTGAAATTTTGCATACATATGTAAATTGGATGACGGTGCAATAGAAGATTTCGATTCATTTATTTCATAATATGTACATATGTTTCATAGTAGTCAATATAGATACTTATATTTAGGTAATGATCGTCAAATTAAATTAAAGTAGGTACAACACAAAATAATAATAAAAATAAAAATATTATGATGACTGGGAGCTGATCTGATGATGAAGACAGGAAGGAGGTGGCCATAGGAATATGAACTCTGTGATAAAACAACGCAAGCTAATTGTGTTTGGGGTTTTCAGAATTGTTTTCAGTTATCAAACTTTGTACCAAAAATGAATTTTTTCTAAAAACTTTTTTATGGCCTAGGAGGCAAACGAGCAGACGAACAACCTAATGGTTAACAATTACCGTAACTTATGGACACCTGCAATACCAGGGTTGCAAGTACGTTGCCGGCTTTCAATATGGGAGTACGTTCCTTTTCTTGAAGAGTTGAAGGTCGTATCGGTCCGGTCCAGAAATACCGCGGGCGGGTTCAATACACATTCATAAAATATGTAGTTTAAAAATAGACGTTAATAAATAAATATAAATTCTCGGGTAAATTGAACATTGTAGACAATAATTTAAATACAATAGAAGATCTATGAAACGGTCAATCCAAACCTAAACTAAACCTAAACCAAGGCGTCTCTTCTTCCTCGCGTTGTCCCGGCATTTGCTACGGCTCATGGGAGCCTGGGGTCCGCTTGACAACTAATCCCAAGATTTGGCGTAGGCACTAGTTTTTACGAAAGCGACTGCCATCAGACCTTCCAACCCAGAGGATGAACTAGGCCTTGTTGGGATTAGTCCGGTTTCCTCACGATGTTTTCCTTCACCGAAAAGCGACTGGTAAATATCAAATGATATTTCGTACATAAGTTCCGAAAAACTCATTGGTACGAGCCGGGGTTTGAACCCGCGACCTCCAACCTAAACCAAGGCGTAAAGTTAGTAAAGTCAGGCCTTAGGGTTTCAGCTTTTGTTGAGGTCTGGTAACTTTTTTTACAGTAGGTACATATGGTGCTACTTTTCCGCACTAGTGCGTAAATTAGCACATTATGTAACTATGTCGAAAATATAAGGGTCACATATGACCCTACAAGGATGTATCGTACATGGTTTACAGTACATATACTGTAAACCTTGTACGATACATGTGCGAATAGGTAAACCGCAACTCGTGTCGATTTAAAACACTCCCTTCGGACGTGATTTAATTTATCGCCACTTGTTCCGAATTTACTATTTTTCGCACTTGTATCGTAATGTACTATTACAGTACAAGCTATAATATAATTTTATAGTGAATCTTGGTTTCCAATTTAACATGAAATATTTTTGGTGGGATAATGTGAATGAGTGTTCTTTTTGCCACTTTTTCATGTGACCTTTTTTGCCACTTTTGTGTTATTTCTAGTCAGGATCGCGAACCCTTTTCATCCTTATACGAGAAATAAAGTGTCTCAAAAATCAAACCCTCATACCTAAATATACAATAATTATACATTATACATTAAGATACAAGTGCGAAAATAGAAAATTCGCAACGAGTGGCGATAAATTTTAAACGCGACTGAAGGGAATGTTTTAAATCGACACGAGTTGCGAAATACATTGTACAACGTGTTACAGTACATATGGGTCTTTAAATTTTCGACATAGTTACATAATGTGCTAATTCTCGCACTAGTACGGTAAACTAGCGCCATATATGCTGTAAACTGAATTAGTTTGTGAAATTTAACATGGGTCAACATTCTTATTATGTTATCACATTAAGTATAACGACATTATTTATTTCATTTAATTAGCAGGGCATATGACGTCATTAGTGACGTCACGGCGGGATGAGCCCGTCTGAATTGGGACGTGCGGGCCCGACGGGCCGGTGGCACTGTGGAATAAACGTGAAGTTGCGTTAAAGTTACGTAAAGGTTTTCCACTTTTTCTTTATCTAAGCATTATGGTATTCATACGTTTCTGCGGTATGGGCAAGAATATAGAGGTGTATTGTCAAAGAAAACTTTGTAGCGACGTAAATTTACTGCCATCTTTCGACACATCATTAAAACTTTTAGAACGCCATTTGACTTTGATCCTTATTTTTTCACTGATATGTGTTCAATTGATGAACTAATATTGTTAAATATCTAAAAGTGGCACCATCTTACCGGACACTACCTAAAAGCTAGGATACTGCTATACCTTTGGCCTTTCATCTATTAGATGGCGCAACTTTTTTTTTTGTTAGATAACGAAAATTTTTTTAGGTATCGTTTTTCGCGTTAAACACTCTGAATTCGGATATGCGTAGCTATGGGACCGGGGGAACTGTGACATGAAATTAAGAAAGGGCTAAAGCAGTAACAAAAAACTGTCAACACTTAAACCTAGTTTAACAAAACACCATCGGGCCTAGAATCCGCCCCAGATGAACGGGGAAATGCCATTTGTGTGCGTAATCCCGTATACGTGTACGATTACCTGTCGTTGTGTGCGTGTACGGGGACGGCTGTACAAGGTATACGGATTAAACGGCAGTTTCCAAGTGTGTGTGGATGAATATAAGACAGATAGATAAGAAAACCGAAAAACTTACCGAGCAAATTTGACCGATCATAACGTGTTTGAGATCTGGGGTTGGCGCCAGCTTTTACAATTATCTCGGATAGATAGATAGGATTTTATTGGTATTAATCATACACTGTCAGTTACATTATAATAAATAATAACAAAATGATGATAAAAATTAGATTAAAATGTCCATAAATCATTTAAATGCACTTAACTATAAATTAATAATGTCAACAAATTACATAAATAAATTAAAAACAATAACAAAGATATTAATTCAAATTACAATTACAGAAACGACTTATAATTTAAAAAAAAATATAGTTACAATTCCATTAATGCAGATGTTTTATATAATACCATGGGAGGAACTCATTTACCATGTTTGTGCAATAAATTTTGAGCTTGCGAACAAAGGCACAATCTGTCGTAACGGTTTTGATCGACTCAGGTATTTTATTATAAATTTTAGCACCCATTACGCCAAGAGCCTTACCGGTTTTCTGAAGCCTATGCGCGGGGATAGCCAGCCCTGGTTTTGTCCTTGCAAAATGACTCTTTGCAGTCGGGAACATAGCAATGCGTATGTACTAATCAGTGCTTGCTGGAAGAGCTACGTATAAAACGCCAGTTGTCAACGATATGCTAAGACGTTATATACTTCGGACACCTCTCACGTCGCTACCCTGATAGGCTGGAGAGCCATAATGACGGGCAAACTTGAAGGCACGAGACCTCAGAACCATCCTCCTACTAGATGGTCTGCTCAAATTAAATATTTGAGACCATGCACTTAGCGAGGAACAGCCTATGAAATAACCTGGTCTTCAATATGAGGGCATACTGTCACGATCCTCAGCATCGAAAAAACGACTGAAGCAGAAAAGGATGAGAGAACTGACCAGCGGCTTAGCGGCGGAGGTCAACCTTATACTTGTCTTACCAAACGGCTAGATATATATTCCGTCCAATATGATCTTTCCCAGCAGTGGTTTTTCGCTGTCTTATCTACATTTTTAGTACATCTGCAGCAATGCAGATAGATGCGAGATTCGAATTTCGACTGCTGTGTTCGTAAGACTCAGAGATGGGAGAAAAATACGAGTATTTCGAATAAGAATAAAAGTAATTAATCATAAGTGGTACAGCGATATGTCAACTTGCTTGAATCTGTAACAGCGCAACTGTGGATACTTCCCACTAGGTACTCCTCCACCTTACAGAAGATCACAGCCAGTAGTAGTGATAACTACTATTTATTTTTCATCACACTTGCTCCTGAATAGTGTTATTGTACGTTTGAACGTTTCTAATTTAATATTATTGTTTATGTTTATAAATATTTAATTTGATTATTTTCATGTTAGGGATAGGTATTTTTGTGTCAATTCAGTTTTGTTTTTTTTTTTAATGGCGGGGTTCACGACGTCTACAGCTCACAGAGCAACATCGCTTAATGTAGAAGAATAATTTTATTCACGAATAATCTAGTAACGAATTTATTCGAATAATATCCGCCTCTGTACCGGCTGGCCCGCTATATTTGCAAGCCGCTTACGTAGAAAGTGACCCCGTGTAGAAATACCCTTTTAAGGCGAGCTATTTTAGACCCGAATTTCTATCGAGCAAACTTTATAAGTATACGCCATCCTTAAGTTAGGGAATAAATGGAACAGTCTGTTTTGATACGAATATTTTTCGATTACAAATTGAAATAAATTTCATATACTAAAGAAAAAGGGACCAAGCCATCCGACTTATTTATATTTTGTGCGACTACTTAAAACACACAAATAAAAAATATAGGTTTTAAAATATATAATAATTGTATAATAATAGTAATAGTTATTTGTTACTGTTAAGAGGACAAAGTTGTTGTTTAACCGCTCGTGCTAATATTGATACCCGAGCAAGCGAGTAGCGAGTGGTTCGAGAAGTAGAATCTTGAGCGATGTGAGGGTTTCGAGGCACGAGAGTTAAACAAACTTTGTCTCCGAGTGAAACATAAAGTTTTTCACCACACCAACATAGTGGATCGAAATGACTAAACAATGAGGACCGACCGAGATCTCGGTCTCGGTCTCGGCATTCTCGGACAAAAATCGAGCCGAGAACTCAGTCCGGCTGTCGGCCAATATGGGCCGACATATTTTTGTCATTTTGATAAAAATAAAAACAATTTTGTACAAGAAAATAGCTAAGAATTACGACGTAAAAAGAAGTGTTATAAGTTTAACATAGGTGTGTGTGTGTGTGTCTGTTCATGGCTCCTAAACTAACTTTAATTAAAATTAAATAATCAACTTAACTGCCTAAAACAATTGCAATGTGTATTGGAAATAAATCACACGTAAATTGACGTTTAAGCCAATTAAAATACACATCATTAATCTATCCAGATCGAACTCCATTATAATGGTGTTGATACACATCACACCTGAGTCAACAGAGGGGGTGGCTATCAGTGGCGGATCGTTCAAAGAACTCGATTCCCACCGGCTTGTCTAATTTCAGCCCGTTGAGTACTGTCACAATCGGTTCATGGAAAAAAGGAAAGCAAAATTAGCTCCGGGTTCCCTACGAATATTTGTGACGCGCCGCCACTGGTGGCTATACAGCTATGTATGTGCATCGTTCATCGTAAATGCATCGGTATTGCGAATGTGTGGGATTTGCATTGGTTGAATACTAACTAATTTATTTTATTTTTATTATAGAACATTCTAACACAAATTGAAGAAGTCCCACAGTAAGCTCAATAAGGCTTGTGTTGAGGGTACTTAGACAACGATATATACAATTTGTTTGTCTACGTATAGTCGAGCCGTTAACCACGTATAATATGATGAATTTTATCGACAAATCACTATGTTTTTTCTCAACCATATTAAAACTGCACCCCTTCAAAGTTTTATACTCCCAAACACGACTGCACTTGGTTAATGTACCATTATCTGTCCATTTACCTTCGTACAGAAAAAAAATAAACATCATTCGATAGCTTATGAATTAGGGCATTAATTTTAAGCATAAATGTTACAGAAAATTTTCAAGAACAAAGATAAAATTGTCTTCAAAAATGTACTTTTTTTACATTTTATCTTTTTTTTTAAAACGAGGTCGTGGACATATACTTTTTAATTGTTAAATGGTAGTACAAGATATCAGCTAAAAGTTGACGTCAAAATGATAGCCCTAGTTAAAATACTTCACAAGTTACACTAATCCAAATAAGACCTTCTGTAATGTGCGTCGAACTAAGTTGCTTTAGTTCCAAATGATAATTCGGGCGGCGGGCGATGTTTCTTTGGAACTGCCAAATCATCATAGATATTTTAAATATTTAAAGATAGTTTAAAAGAAGAAGAAGAACCCCCCACGCGAAAATAGGGGTGTTACTTATACGTTTGACGCCAATTTATTTACTTATTTTATTTAATAAGACACGGTATATCTTAAATAAAATCGTAGCCCCACAAAAATATGTATCGAAAGAATCGTCTCATAAGTATGGTACTACGCTCTTATTACACTGGAATAAGAGTTTGAATTAAGAGGACATATTTTTGAGTAAGATGTGTACACCCATATTTTTACACTTGACTTTACCATGGTATTCTATTTCCTACGGAAGGTGGAGGTAAGGAAATAAATCTCCATGTACCAAAAAGTGTCATCAAAAAACCTTAAATAGGTGGCGCTACAATACCTAGAGTACTTGACCAAAAAATCAAATCATAGACAGCGCACTTCACTCCGTCAATAACGCCTAGGTTCTTAGCTACTCTAGCGCTACTCTGGAAGTATTTGGAACTATTATTTATATCTGACAGCTGGACACTTTTGCAACAGTTCTACCATAAGAGATGCCTCTCCTCTTAATTCCACACTCCATACTATTTCCTTTGCTTGTGTCATAATCCCAAAAAAATGGATCAGTTCTGATGAATTCATTTCACATGAATAGAAACTTATTTTGAACATCACAATAACCCCTATATACTTACTTTACTCTTTGCAATAACCTTTATCCCGAAACACGTCGGCCGCGGCACAAAGACGGGTCAAGTGCCGGTACCAATTATATGGGTGACGACACGTCCCTTTGAAGCGTCGTCTACATTCACACAACACAGCTGTGTTGACATATATACATTACATGGTACTTATAATACTTACATCAAATTGTCATTTTTGGGGTTTGTTTATATTAACTATTAGTTCGCCCCGAACTGAGAACTCGCGGTTCGCCAAGAACACAGCCAAAAAGATAGATCGATTGAATGCTAGGTGCTTAGTCGGCAAAGGATTGAAAACCGGGTGCGATTTATTGCAAGATATGTGGAGCCCTTAATTGATAGATTTAAGTCACCATAGATATCAAAATCAACTGTATGGTAGGCCGTTATCTTTCTTGTCAAATGTCAAATATCTACATTATGTTAATTTTATTTCATTTTATCTTGCAAATTAATTTAAAATCGTAAATTAAAAAACCAATAGGTACCTATTATAAATGTGTAAACCGATCACTTACATTTGATATCAAACTCGACCATACTTTCTTGGAAATCAAGTTCGATAAGAACTTCGCTTCGCTCGCTCGTTCGAATATACAGATAATAAAGTAAATAAAGCATCTTCTATTGTATTATCATAATATTGAAGACGGGTCAATTCGGAAATTCGGGAAGACGGGGATTGTTTCCCATAAAATGTTAAGTCATAATGTATTGCTTGTCCGCATTTTCGTTACTCATAATTTGTTTTTTTCTCAGAAACGCGTAACTTTTCAGGATTGCTATAAAACTAACCTAACCTATCTATAGGATAGCCTTACGAAAATTCTGAGAAGTTAACGGTCTCAAAATTAACCTAACCTATCTATAGGATAACCTTACGAAAATTCTGAGAAGTTAACGGTTTCAGAAGACTAATGATAATCTGACAATCATTACATTATGACTTTCAATAATTATGTCAAGCAAAGTCATCTGCACTCCCTTTTAGGGGTAGGAGGGTGAAAGCTACAGTATTCTTAATTTTTCTGTTCTTTGTATGTAAATCCTAGACTATGCCAAATTTCAGCTTTCTAGGACCTCGGGAAGTATCCTCGATTTTGTGTCAGCGAGTGAGCGGCGAAATCGTCGTTCTTTAGGTACAGTCAGCATCAAAAGTAGCGGATCAAACAAGGTTTCAAAAGTATCTACCATTCTGAAACAACTCAACAAAATGTGGTGGTTCTATATGTACAACATTTAAGTCGGTAAAAGATATACTTTTGAATGTAAATTTTAGAGATTTATCTATATTTAGAGAAGTTATCCGGAATATCAGATACTTTTGGCGCGTTGTTTAATCCGCTACTATTGATGCTGACTGTACCTATTCATAAAATCTAAAGTATGAGCTAGATTGACGTAACACCAGAAAACTAAAATTAATTTCATCAACTAGAATTTGAAATAGAGGTGAATCGTCAAAGAAAACTTTGTAGCCACAGTAAATTTACTGCCATCTTCCGACAAATGATTAAAACTTTTAGAACGCCATTTGACTTTGATCCTTATTCTTTCACTGATATGTGTTAAAGGAGAATGGGCAATTTGTCCCATGGATGTATACTGTTGAGACATATCTCGTTTGAAAGGGTTTACTCTTAGCATTATTTTATTGTATGACACCAACTTTGGATAACGTGCAGGGACTGAGCAATTTAAAAAAAAGAGTGGCGAATATAAACTGTTGTTTTACAAAGTACTTGTTATGTAGCCGGTTGTTAGGTGTTTTGTATGAAAGAATATGAGAAATTCTAGATTTCTGTTTACCACTACTTACGTTTAAGTACGTACAGGGCTGGAATTAGTTGATATAACATATGCTTGAATTAAAAATACTGCTATTAAACACTGAAACTTGCTTGTATACTCAAGCCATATATCTCATTTAAAAGACATTTTTATAAGGTATTTTAATATATATATACTTGCACTCAAATGCTTGCAGGGGCGGTAATAAAACGAGTTTTTTCGTTAATTAATTGTGGTAAATGCCGCTTTGTTTGTTCTACCTGGCACTAGATGGAGCCTTGGTAGCAGTTTGGGTAATTTTTACTATTGGTATATACAATTGAGTCATATCCTATTTGGAAGGTCTTCAATTAAGCATTAATTACTTATATGACACCAAAGACCGAAAGTGTCCAGGGAAGATGATATTAATAATTTTGATCATGCGCTGCGGCGTAAACTGGAACTAAAAAATGTCATTCATATAGAGTTACTTTTGTAACCATTTACATCACTTTGCATGCCTGAAATATAATGAAAAAGTAATTTATATATATTTTTAAATTATTACCGCTCAATAAATGGCACTAAACTACTTAATTATGATTTTTCAAATCCTCTCTAGTACTGACATCTTGCGTGCAATAGGAGAACCGAATGAGCGGCAAATGCTGGATCCGTATAGTCGCTTATTAACGCTAAAAATGTCACCGAAGAATAAGTTTGTTTAATTCGGAACTTTGACAATAAAACGAGTGGTTACCTTGAACTAGTAAGTTTCGTCTATTTATCTCTCTTGCTCTTACATTTTCGAGTGATAAAGGTAGAAAAAGCATTACATTTTTTAAAGTTCGCGTTATGTCCCGCTAAAAACGTTATATAAACTTATTATTAAACATGAAATAAGATTCCTAAGCAATAAGTAGGTAAGTAAATGTATTTATGGAGTAGTTGGAGTACCATAATTAGCAGCAAGAAAATAAATCTAAGTTTATATGTTACGATAAAATAAATCGTAAAAAGGTACTATGTACATACTTGTTTTGTTTCTCTGCAGGAAAATTGTGTAAAAGTGAAACATTTGAGATTGCGTCGCGGTTCAAAGCAACGTTCCTTTCGTTTGCCATATGAAGCAGGATTAAATTGTGTAGTTTTAAGTTCTCATGTATTTAAGTGAATTGTCAAATTCTTAGTCAGAATAAAGAATCTTAAACCTAAAATTAACGCAGTGAATACATTACAAGCATCAGCGACTCTTAACTGCTTGCCAAGCTAAGATAGTAGCTGTATTTTGTTCCATTATATATACATATGAAATAAAAACTTTTGAATACATTTAACACCTTTATTTCATATAAATTGAAAAATAACTGACGGCATACATTTTCTTCAAGGTCGCACAAATATTAGCAGGATGAGTCGACAAGTTAATTTAAAGCAAGCATTGGTGAATAGGTGCATCCAGATCCAGATAAGAGAATGCATGGTTATTGCGCCAATCTCGGACCATTTGCGATTGGTTTGCTAAGGGCACCGCTAGCTGGTGGGGATGCACAGAGCACTTATACATACCTTATTAAATAAAAACTTTTGAATACATTTAACATCTTTATTTCATATAAATTGAAAAATAAGTGACGGCATAGATTTTCTTCACGGTCGCACAAATATTATCAGGACGAGTCGACAAGTTACTTTAAAGCAAGCATTGGTGAATAGGTGCATCCAGATCCAGATAAGGGAATGCATGGCCAATCTCAGACCATTTGCGATTAGTTTGCTAGCTGGAGCGGGTTAACGAAAAACAGTAACTGGCGACGCTAACTGGCGCGGACGCATGCGACGAATTTTACCTACAAAGGCACCCGCGCGCGTGCACCCGCTCCGTGCACTCGCGCCAGCTAGCAAACGCCCTTAACCCTTTACCAGGCCAAGGGATATATTTCACCCACATCTTATATCGGTTACCGTAGTCAGGTTTTAACTCCAAACCACCTACAAAATATTTTGTCAATCCCTGAAAATATTATTTTATGATCTTCATTCACAACACGCTTCTAAATTGCGTAATATATCTTTGGCAGCTGTTTAAATTCACTTGAACGCTAATTTCAGTAAACTACGGATAAATTCGAACACTTTTCATAATTTCTATGAAACAGAAGTACATAGGTCGAACAATTTTTTGATATTTTGTAGATTTTGAGTGTTGAAAGCTAATGTAATCGGAAACATTGCTAAATATTCATGCATTATTGTGTATGACCAGAATTAGGATGTGGGTTGACATTATCCCAGGGCTTTATTAGAGTTTAACTGTGTGGGAGCTATATTTCCCATGGCCCGGTAAATTGTCTTGTCATGTCATAAAAACTCACGTAAGTGATTTTTTTTCAGTGATTGATATAATGTTTCGTAGGAGATTTGGAGTTAAACCTTGACTATTATAACCGATATAAGATGTGGGCGGAATATATCCCTTGGCCTGATCAAGAATATAATAAGACAAAATCTAGTATGACAGTTCATTACTTAGACAGGCGATGGGATAACCTTAACCCACATTTTTATTTCTGGTTTAAAGGAAGATCTCCGACGTTCATAAATACATTTTTTACAAGGCGTTCAATACGGTTGCAACAGCATATAAAGTACGTATTAAGACACGCTGGTTCTTCGGGGCCTGGTAAAGGGTTAACCTTTTGAACGCCAAGAATACCTTAAGGCGTCGTAACTAGCTATGCTCAAAGCGTCATAAATACATTATAGCTGATATAGCCGCTGTCAGAGTAACCTTCACACTTTCAAGTAAGGTTTAGGGCATAGGTCGTCCGCAACGTCGCGCGTGTGCATGGAGCGGGCGTGCGGCTTACAGTATGAGCAACGCTAACTGGCGCGGACGCGTGCGACTGATTTTACTTACAAAGGCACCTGTGCGTGTTTGCCCGCTCCGTGCACTAGCGCCAGCTAGCAAACGCCCTTAACCTTTTGAACGTCAAGAACACCTAAAGGCGCCGTCACTAGACATGATTTAAGGACCATGAACACGTTAATGATTATAGCTGTTATAATCGCTGTCAAAGTCCCTAATGTAATACTCATGCACTTTCAAGCTCACTTGCGCCCGTGACCTTGGCATGTGAGTAACGTTTTTGTTATGGCGTTCAAAGGGTAAAGTATCAATGTCGTAATGCGTCGCTAGCGCGTTATTTTCGAATCGCACCCGTGCTCCCGTGTTGGACTGCACACGCGGTGTACACTTCTTGTTATTGTAACCGTTTGTGCGCCTCATAGATATAAGAAGTAAGGAGATTTATAACGAAGCATAATTTCAACGAGTCTCGCTGTCTCCAACTGTCCCCCACCACATCATTAAAGGCGTGGCCAGACAACCAACTCACGCGCTGTGATTGGCCAAACCGCGCGGTGTAGGAGCCTAGAGCGGCGGCACTAGAGTGAGGACAATTCGATAGAGCTATCGATATTTTACATGTTCTGAACATGACCTTAGAGTTTTGTCATTTTTGTTTTAAGTAATAATTGCCATAGATTTAATTTATATTCCTTTAAATTTTTGACCTTATTTACGAGCTAAGAATTTTAAGGTACGTGTAAGGTATATTAGTTAATCCATAAGTTCTCTCACAAAGGTTTTTACTGATAAAATGTAATACAAAGCTTTTAATTAAAAAAAAAACATGTACCATGATGCGAAAGCTTGTTTATGCTTAACTAATCAAATTGGTTTAAATTTTAGTCATTATTTGATGTAATGTTTGTTTAAATTGTTTACTTTGCAGCATGTTACATAGAGTTATGAAGAACTGCGAAAGCAAGTTATAGTAAATTATATTGTAAGTATAATGCACCATTAAATAAGCTTTTAAATCATATGTACGAATAATAAGGAAAGAGTAATCATACTGTAAAACGTTTGGAATAAAGAGCTTTAATAATAATAATAATAATCATAATTATCAGTAAAAATCTTTCTGATAGAACTTTTGGATCGACTAAGTATACAATATACTATTATTTTAAACATATTTATATTCTATCGTTATATAGATGGGGCGAAGTGTAACTGGAAACATTTTTCTTGAAAATGATCCGAACAAATAACACTTTTCTCGCTCGTAAACCAGTTAGGGCCCTCTACCTGTAGCATCTATCCATTTTTCTTTAATACTGGGATTTTTCGGGAAACTGAAAAAAATTGCAATCATGAACATATATTTGATTATACCTAGTGCAGTTATTCGAATCGTTGCTAGAACCTGAATAAAATATACTTATAGGTATAAACTATAATGTTATAAATAAATTGTACTTAATTAAATCAGTTTATTTTTTGGCTTACCTATTCGATTTTTAATCCAAATTAATAAGTATTAAATTAAACATTAGGTGCATATAAAATAATTGTAAAATTTTACTTGAAAAATAATTACTTTCATACACACTATATACAAACATTTTTATCGATAACGCTCAAAGATCAATTATATGCACGAGCACCACTCTACTTCGCGGCGTCAATGAAGGGAGCGGTTGGCGGTCGTACCAAGAAACAATAATGCCCCTGTGAATATCGTTAGCGGTTTAATGCATTGCGCCGTTGCTAAGGACACTACAAATAGTTTTCCATGCCAAAGCGTCAATGTAGGATGCATAGACAAATTGCCACGCGTTTGTATGACAACATGGTCTGACTCAGAAAAATCATATGTCACTGGATTTATTTGTTAAAATATGTGGTTTTATTGACTAATACGTGAAAAAAAATGTACTCACATGTGGTATGTAATGTATAGTTTTTGGATGCACTCCTATTTCAACACAAAATAAGGGTATAATTCAGCATTTCAATAAAATAGACGCGCACATTGTTCAATGACAGCTAATTTGCTACTGTCTTATGGCGGGCCAGTATGGCCACGATGTGGCCATGTCGCGGCGACACGCGCCACGCCTCCGTCAGCCATCTAGTACTTTCTATGATCTGAGGTGCGCCTAGATAACACAAGTACACATACACAACTCGCAAAATGCTCGCGTGCTCTTGTTTATATGTAAAGTACGTCTTCTAGGGCCGCGGATTGGACCCACGCGACCGGCGGGGCGGTGAGCGGCATACAATGGTCGCAATGCAAGCTGTAAAGCTAGTGCAGTGCATGAGGGACGCGCGGCTTTCTCTCACCACATCTTTAGGTGTTCTTGCCGTTCAAAAGGCTAAAAGCACCTAATGAGGGGGCTTTACATTAGCTAGATGCCGGCCCACACGCCGATCCGGTGTGCAGGCTAAGGAAATCGCTATGTAGGCCAATTCGAAAGTGCAACTGACATTAAACCAATTTTAGAATAATATTGGAATGATACCAGTTAGCTGTCATTCGTGCGTTCATTTCGCACTTATACGCATGTATTTGTGCGAGCGAGACGCCCGCAACTAACTGATATGATTCCAATATTACTCTAATATCGGTGTGCACGCCCCTTTTTATTCATAAGCAAGGTAAGATTGAACCACTATAGAAGGCAGCGAAGAGGCCGGCAATGGAACTGGTAGCGTTTGATGGAGACAATCAGTTTTCTGTCAAATGCAAGTTCAAATTGGCCTGACTGTCTCACTCGCACACCGGAGTAGCGTTTCATATAAGCGTACTTTGTTATATCCAATCGACCCGCTCTATTCGGTAGGTTTTATTATCTCGATCCATCAGTTAAGTAACAATCTCTTCAATCTGGTGGATCGAGATGGTGGATCCTACTGGACAGATGGAACCTATGGATAGGAAAACGTTATGCTCAACAATTTGGTAGCAGAAGCGATGTGATTTTTTAAAATCGCGACTGTGTCATTGACATAATATATCTGAGGACGGGCCTTACGGGCAATAAGAATGGGGCCAGTACAGCGGTGTTACGCACACGAGTTTGAGCCAAACGTGCAGTCTAACGTCACAAGTACCACAACGTGATTGGTTGATGAGTTCGCATTACGCACGCGATTGATCGCATCTAGTTGCGTTAGACAGCACGATTGGCTCGAATTTGTGAATGACACAACTGAACTAGCACTATCCTTATTGCCCCTAAGGTCGGTCCTTAGATATATGGTAAGCGTCAGGATGGCGGTGGACCTCAGCGAATTTCAAAGAAATATTTATAAACATATTGTACAGTCAGCGTCAAATACTTTGTAGCAGTCAAAGTGGCCAAATAGTTCGGTACACCATACTAAATATATGGTGTACCGAACTATTTGGTTACTTTGGTTGCTACAAAGTATTTGACGTTGACTGTACCTTCTGTGTACCTCAGTGTACCTTTAATAGAAACCAGTGTACCTTTCCCCAAAAGGAGATATTTTACAAAACGGTCCACCCGCCAACCTGGCGGCAGGATGGCGGGTGGACCTATGAAATCTTGCATTATACCGCACTAAAAGTATGCAGCTATATTGTGCATGAGCTTAGCCTACCTTGTTTTGGGGAGAGGTACACCGGTTTCTATTTCTATTTACAGAGGTACACTGAAGGTACAGTCACCATCATATATATCGGAGCGGCCAAGGTACCCACGAATATCTGAACATGCCTCTACTGTCAAGAGGTTAGAGTGCGTGTTTAGAGATCTTTGAGCACCTCGGCCACTCCGATATATCTGGTGGCG
Organism: Cydia pomonella; assembly: GCF_033807575.1. Lineage (NCBI taxonomy): Eukaryota > Metazoa > Arthropoda > Insecta > Lepidoptera > Tortricidae > Cydia > Cydia pomonella. The sequence goes on along the minus strand of NC_084725.1, from coordinate 12,354,657 downwards.
ACTGTACCATATAACTGCATACTTTTAGTGCGGTATAATGCAAGATTTCATAGGTCCAACCGCAATCCTGACGTCAGAATGGCGGGTGGACTTTTTCTTAAATATCTCGTTTTGGGTTAGGTACACAGAAGGTACAGTATGTTTATAAATACTTACTTACTGCTATGGCGCAGCGACCCGAAGTGGATCTTGGCCTCCGACACCAAAGACCGCCACGCTTCTCTGTCCCAAACCGTTTCCATCTAGTCGACGGCGCCGAGTTCGCTAAGGTCTTTTTGCATTTCGTCTCTCCAGCGGGACCTACCTAGGACGTCTAGACGGTCTTCGGCCATTTGGAACTTCAGAGTACGCCCTCCAGGCTGCACGATCCTCACCCATCTGGACTACGTGCCCGAGTCTGGCAGCGCGAAAAATCCTAAGACTCACACGTGGAGAGGATGGAACCTGGAGACTCCACAGGAATCAGGAGATTGAAGATCTGGTGTCCGAGCCGAACGTCATTGGATGTTTATAAATATTTCTTTGAAATTCGCTGAGGTCCACCCGCCATCTAGACGCCAGATGTCAATGCCGAGTGCGACCGCCCTTAAAGCGGTGTATTATCTCTAGTCTCTCCAATATGTTCTCCTGGTGGGTCCACGGGGTTTATTTTAAGTGTTATCATTATCATAAACAGTGTTCACCAGCGGGTCTACGGGTACCTAATTATTTTTACCATATTTTTCATGGTCGATGAACACGATTCTATTTTGAAAACGTTGCCCGCGTAGCTACTTCAGTCTTAGGCGGTATATACTCTACACCACGTTCACAAAAGATTGATATTTTAGGTAAAAACTCACATTTCGCAATATTTGTCCATAGTAAATACTAATTCAAAAACTACTGTAGGACCTAAAATCTTCTGTGATAGTGATGTAGAAATAAATACTGTTGACAGGCGGTCAACGGTATTTAGTACAATAATTACACTAAAACAATTCGTATAGAATACAGAACCTATGAATAATATATATCTAGAGAATCTAACTTTAATGCAATAATATAATTGAACAAAAGAAATACATTAGTTCGAGTAGTACGATCAACCTATATGTCTATTATTAATAGTCTTAATGTTCGTGTATCGGTTCTGTATTCTATGGCCATTAATTATGCTTTATTTTTCAACTTTCTTTGACTACACACAAGTACACATTATATTTGCTTTTTTCTTGAACTTTATCTTGCCCATGTTCGATTCTTCTTATGTCGATGCATCCTCATTATTTCCGTATGGTTTCTGAAAATACAATAACAGTTTTTGTATTGTTTTCTAATACCTATGTTTGAAGTAGGTTTCCTATTTTTAAGAGAAGTTTTTTTTTCATGTAAGTACCGTCAAGTGGGGTAAATTAGAACAGATGGGATACCTATCGACAATTATGTCAATAAACAGTTTTACGTTCCATCAAGAATTGAGAGGTTGCCTCAATTCCTCATGGAAACCATGATGTAAGCTAGACCTTTACACAAATATTCTTTAAACCTCGTTAAGCAAGTAGCTTCTTTACAAACATAACAAAGAAGACAAATCGTCTAGCGTGAAATATCCATCGTTAAAGAGTTCTTTTCTGGTCCTGATCAGAAGTTCCACTTCTTCAAATAGCACTTTTTTGAATGGCAATACCTGGTCTGTTGATGAAACTAAAAAACGCCTATGAGATTTGGGAAGTTCCCTTAATTCCTCGTGGTTTTGTCAAAAGGACCATCTTGGAACTATATACCCACTTTCAAACAATAACTAATTTTCAACATTGGTTCAGAAATGACGAAGATCTTACTTAACATATATACAAAAAAAAAGTTTTTGAAGTCGGTTAAAAAGTAGTATCTTTACAATACTTCCGTCCGTTTACTAAGAAGGGATGACTACTACAATTTGCTTACTAAGTAAGTACTTACTTACTATTAGTATCAGATTGGAGTCGACTCGAGAGTCGATAAAATGGGCGTCGCTACCCTTTCCGGGTGGGGGGGATTTCACCGCATGAAAAAGAGACACATATAGTGAGTTTTTACTGTTCTACCAAACTACATATATAAAGTAGTCGTACTTTTTGAGTCAAATTAGTTTCATTCTAAAGGTGCGACGTAATGGCCTGAAGCCCGCTCTTAGCATACCTAGTTATACTATTTGATGGATATTGGTGTCAATTTATAATACGTTTAATTATTCATTGTCTTTACCTAATTATCTTAACCTATACATTTATAACAATAACTTTTGCAAGACGATAAGATTTTTATTCACGATAACTTGTCCGTATTCGAACTGTCTGGCTACCCGGCTAGCCGTGGCTGTGTACCCGGATTTTATACTCTGAAACTGGAACTAGTGACAGATAAGAGTCGATTGATGTTTTTTTAAAGATACTTATACTTAAATAGAATTACTTACCTATGTTTAATTAAAAGAAAGACTACTTATACATAATAATCCTTACAGTTTTAACCTATTTAACCTACCTACCTACCTACTTTTAATAGTAGCAGTTCGGTTCACTTAGTAGAAATACCTGTTCTAAGAATAATGAAAAAGAAAGGAGAGTAATAAAAATAAAGAATCTGGAAGTTGTTGAGGTGTTCCGTTCTTCATCAGCAATTCTACTTCATCAAATGTCACTTTATTGAGTAAAAATGCTTGTAATATTGATGAAAATCCTAAAATGACTATATGTATGCCTATCCTATACAATATGAGAAGCTCCTTCGGTTTCTCGTAGAACCTATCATCAGAACTGGACCTTGACACAAATGTTCCTTAAAAGCCTTACATGCTATAAACGAAATAAAATAAAAAAAAACGCCTAAGGTAAAATACTTGTCGTTGAAGAGTTCCATTTTGCTCAATATCAGCAGTTTCACTTCATCAAATGTCACTTGTTCAAATAAAAAAACTTGATATGTTGACGAAAATCCTCAATTCCTCCCAATTGAGAATTCAAATCGATTTAAAATCCTCAATTCCTCATTGAATCCATCATCATAACTGGACCTTGAACCTATGTTATGTTGTTATGTTTCCTAAGAACCTAGCTTGCTACAAACTTAACAAAGAATAAGAATCGCGCGCGTTGAAGAGTTCCGTTCTGGTCAATATCACTAACTTGTTTAAATAAAAATGCTTGATATGTTGACGAGAATCCAAACATTACTGTATGTATTGTATGCCTATAAGATTTGAGGAATTTCTTCGATTTCTCATGGAACCCATCCTCAGAACTAGACCTTATGACACAAAGGTCTTCAAGAACTTTACTTGCTACAAAATAAACAAATAAAACATATCGCGCGCGAATTGGCGAGTTCCATTTTGGCCAGCATCAGCTGTTGCATTTCGTCAAATGTCACTTTTTAATAAAAATGCTTGATATGTAAATAAAAATCCAGAAATTATAAGATGTCAGGTATTCCCTCGGTTATTTATGAAACCCATCATCAGAACTGAACATTGATATAAATACACCTTAAGAACGTTACTCGCTACAAGCTTAATAAAGAATACTAAACGCGTGCGTTGAAAAGTTCCGTTCTGGACAACATCAGCAGTTCCACTTGATCAAATATAACTTTTTTTTTAATAAAACACCTAGAGATATTGATGAAAAAAAAGACTATATGTATTTTTATAAGGTTTGAGGTGTCCATCATCAGACCTAGACACTAGACACTGGTGTCTAGCACAGATATTTCTTAAGAACCTTACTTTCTACAAACTTAAAAGTTCCGAGGAATTGTTCGGATTAATCTCTGCCGCCTCTTTCCGTCACCGCTTTACGCTACATCATTTATATCTTCACCACTTAGATGGTTGGCAATCCTCAACTGTGCATTTCTCTAGAAACTTCCTGCCTCATACAGCTAAACTATGAAATGATCTGTCGCATGCGGTATTTCCGGCCCAATACGATCTTTAAAACTTTAAGGAAAGAGCGTATTCCTATCTTAAATGCCGGCACCGCACTTACAATCCCTATGGTGTAACAGATGTCCATGGCCAGCGGTAATTGCTTACCATCAGTTGATTCGTCTGCTAGTTTGCCTCTTATATCACAACAAACAAAAAAAGAAAAAATCTCACGCGTTGAAGAGTTCCATTTTAGTCAACATCACTAGTTCCACTTCATCAAATGCCACTAATGTGAATGAAAAAAGCTAAAGATATTGATGAAAATCCAAAATGACTATATGCCTATAAGAATTGAGGAGAATGAGGAGTTCCCTCGCTTTCTCATGAAACACATCATCAGAACTGTACTTCGACAAAAATGTTTCTTGAGAACCTTACTCGCTACAAACTTAACAACGAAGAAAAATTGCGCGCGTTGGAGTTCCGTTTTGGTCAACATCAGTAGTTCCACATCATCAAATGTCACTTTTGTGAATAAAACTTGATAATATGTATAACATTTAAGAAATTCCCTCGATTCTTCATGGGACCCATCATCAGACCTTTACCTTGACACAAATGTTTCTAAAAACCTTAGTACTTAAAACTTACTTGCTACAAACTTAACTAATAAAACAAATCGCGCGCGAGTTGGCGAGTTCCATTCTGGTCAACATCAGCTGTTACTTTTAGTCAAATGACACTTTTTTTAATAATAATGCTTGATATGTAAATAAAATCCCAGAAATAATTACATGTATGCCTATAAGATTTTAGGAATTCCCTCGATTGTTTATGAAACCCATCATCAGAACTGTACTTTGACAAAAATGTTTCTTAAGAACCTTACTTGCTACAAACTTAACGAAGAAAAATTGCACGCGTTGGAGTTCCGTTCTGGACAACATCAGTAGTTCCACATCATCAAATGTCACTTTTGTGAATAAAACTTGATAATATGTATAACATTTAAGAAATTCCCTCGATTCTTCATGGGACCCATCATCAGACCTTTACCTTGACACAAATGTTCCTAAAAACCTTAGTACTTAAAACTTACTTGCTACAAACTTAACTAATAAAACAAATCGCGCGCGAGTTGGCGAGTTCCATTCTGGCCAACATCAGCTGTTACACTTAGTCAAATGACAATTTTTTAATAAAATGCTTGATATGTAAATAAAATCCCAGAAATTATTACATGTATGCCTATAAGATTTTAGGAATTCCCTCGATTGTTCATGAAACCCATCATCAGAACTGTACTTTGGCAAAAATGTTTCTTAAGAACCTTACTTGCTACAAACTTAACGAAGAAAAATTGCACGCGTTGGAGTTCCGTTCTGGTCAACATCAGTAGTTCCACATCATCAAATGTCACTTTTGTGAATAAAACTTGATAATATGTTGATGAAAATCCAATAAGTACTACATATATGCCTATAGCATTTAAGAAATTCCCTCGATTCTTCATGGGACCCATCATCAGACCTTTACCTTGACACAAACGTTCCTAAAAACCTTAATACTTAAAACTTACTAATAAAACAAATCACGCGCGAGTTGGCGAGTTCCATTCTGGTCAACATCAGCTGTTACTTTTAGTCAAATGACACTTTTTTTAATAATAATGCTTGATATGTAAATAAAATCCCAGAAATTATTACATGTATGCCTAAAAGATTTTAGGAATTCCCTCGATTCTTCATGAAACCCATCATCAGAACTGTACTTTGACAAAAATGTTTCTTAAGAACCTTACTTGCTACAAACTTAACGAAGAAAAATTGCACGCTTTGGAGTTCCGTTCTGGTCAACATCAGTAGTTCCACATCATCAAATGTCACTTTTGTGAATAAAAGTTGATAATATATTGATGAAAATCCAATAAGTACTACATATATGCCTATAGCATTTAAGAAATTCCCTCGATTCTTCATGGGACCCATCATCAGACCTTTACCTTGACACAAATGTTCCTAAAAACCTTAATACTTAAAACTTACTTGCTACAAACTTAACTAATAAAACAAATCGCGCGCGAGTTGGCGAGTTTCATTCTGGTCAACATCAGCTGTTACTTCTAGTCAAATGACACTTTATTTAATAATAATGCTTGATATGTAAATAAAATCCCAGAAATTATTACATGTATGCCTAAAAGATTTTAGGAATTCTCTCGATTCTTCATGAAACCCATCATCAGAACTGGACATTGATGTATTAAGTACACCTTAAGAACCTTACTCACTACAAGCTTAATAAAGAATACAAAACGTGTGCGTTGAAAAGTTCCGTTCTGGAACACATCAGCAGTTTCACTTGATTAAATCTAGCTTTTTTTTAAATAAAACGCCTAAGGATATTGATGTAAATCCAAAAAAAACTATATGTATTTCTATAAGGTTTGAGGTATCTATGAGACCTGGATCTAGACACAGATGTTTCTTAACAACCTTACTTTCTACAAACTTATCAGGACAAATCTATTACGGCGAGTGTTCCATCGAATTGCTCGGATTAATCCTTGCCGCCTCTTTTCGTCATCGCTCTACGCTACATTTTTATTTTCACCACTTAGATGGTTGGCAGTCCTCAACTGTGCATTTCTCTAGAAACTTCCTGCCTCATACAGCTAAACTATGAAATGATCTGTCGCCTGCGGTATTTCCGGACCAATACGACATTTAAAACTTTAAGAAAACAGCGTATTCCAATCTTAAAGGCCAGCACTGAACTTACAACCCCTATGGTTTAGCAGGTGTCCATGGGCGGAGGTAATCGCTTACCATCAGGTGTGACGTCTGCTCGTTTGCCTCTTATATCATAAAAAAAAAGAAGAAAAATCTCGCGCGTTCAAGAGTTCCGTTTTGGTCACCATCAGTAGTTCCACTTCATTAAATGCCACTAGTGGGAATGAAAAAGCTTAAGGTATTGATGAAAATCCAAAATGACTATATGCCTATAAGATTTGAGGTGTTCCCTCGCTTCCTCATGGAACCCATCGTCAGACTATTACCTTGACACAAAGGTTCCTAAAAACCTTGGTACTTGAAACTTACTCGCTACAAACTTAACAAAGAAGACAAATCACGCGCGTGGAAGAGTTCCGTTTCTGATCAACATCAGCAGTTCCACTTCACCAAATGTATTTACTTACCACCCATTTATTTGAAACAGTACCTAGGTACTCCATTTTGATGCCGCCAGCTTGAAACTTCAATGGCCTCAGTGTCCGATGAACAACTTAAAAATGCTGAAAGTAATAACAATTATAATAAGTTGGGAAGTAGCGACCTTACACACCCGAGTGCTCCTGGGGAGTTCTGTTACCGGACATACAATAATAATAACAATAAATAAATATTATAGGGACATTCTTACACAAATTGACTGAGTCCCACGGCAAGCCGAGAAGGCTTGTTTTGTGGGTACTCATACAACGACATAATAATATATAATATACAAATACTTAAATACATAGAAAACATCCATGGCTCAGGAACAAATATCTGTGCTCATCACACAAATAAATGCCCGTACCGGGATTCAAACCCAGGATCATCGACTTACTAGGCCAAACCGGTCGTGAAAAAAAGAGCAAAAAAAAAAGAAAAAAGAAAGATATGTCAAAAGAAAATGCGATTTGGAAACGTTATTCGCCACTTAAAACACTTTATATATCTGGTTCACAGCATTTATTTGGTGCTGATATAATGCCTGCAATATTACCCAAGTACATTAAAATATGAATGAATTATCATAAATTCAAAAGATGGTCCCTATAACAGTTCATTTTTACATGGAAAAATGGCTTTCATGTAAAATGTTTGTCAGACATATTTTTGGAAGTATAGTACAATCATTAACTTAGAAATATAGGTAACATTTCACGAATAAAAATACGGTAACACTTATTTTTTTATTTTTTTTTAACTTATCCTACGCAAAATAGAATTGGAGAAACTGACATAGGGACTATCATTCGACACGACACGTATAGTAAAGTATGAATCCGCTCTAAGTCCCCTTACATAGACAGTGGGAAGTAAAATAATTCTTGTTCTGAAAACAATAAAATGTAAAATGATTAGGTAGGACAATCCAAACTTAAGATCAGAAGATCAGAAGATATGAATTTGTTCGACAATACGATAGGAAACTTTTCAGCATTTACATTGGCGCATTTTTTTCTGGAATACTATCTAAATTGCACTTTGTATATATGCTACATTTTTTATATAATTTGGAGCCTTTATTTTCCATGGAGTCGAACGCTACATAGCAGCTATACGAGAAAAAATAATACTTTTATCTAACCTACCCCATGAATAGTGAAGATCATCAAGGAGCATACTCTCTGAGATCAATGGAATGGAGTGCCTTTCGATTGGAGAAAATTATAGCGTATTAGAAATATACTATTTTGTAATTACAATGTTGAATATTTTAAATTGCGTGTTTTGACAATTATTGTTGACAATATTACATTCAGAGTCATCTTGACATAACTTTAGAAATCCATAAACTAGTCTATACTTTTTAAAATGATGGAGTAAGACTGACGAGATTACCGCTATGTATAAATGTTTTACGTCAAGTAGAATTTTGCTTTAGAGCGACATCTGGCGTTGAGTAGAAAAGTTACGGCGTAATTAACTACAATTAATTAACTCATTAAATGGTTTTATTTTGGTCCCTGCAACGATTTGACCCCAGTTATATTATACGAAAAATAGCTTATAAAAATACTTTTCACATGATATACATGGCATTTGTATACACTCTTATTTCGCTGTGTATGAAGTAATTTTTAGAATGACGATTTTTTAAAACTGTACATTGTGTCCCTTTAAATACTTTATCATTGGTGTTGATACAAAAAACATAAAGCATTTTGTATATTCTTTCGAATAAAATACGCTAAAACTTTTTATATCCCGCGTATAAGGAAATATAACTGCTTATATGCGCAACTTCTTTTTTTATATAGCTCGGTCCCTGCAAGTGGTCCAAGGTTGGTGCCATACAATAAAATAATACTACGATTAAGAGCTTTAAAACGACATATGTCTCAACAGTATACATCCATGGGACACTCCCCATACAAAAGTGCCCATTGTCCTTTGTTAAATATCAAAAGGTGGCGCCATCTTACCGGGCACTACCTAAAGGTTATGGCGCCATCGCTCGAAACGATTTCAATTTAGGGCACATTGGATGTCAAAATGAAACAGTAGCAATTATTTTAAACCAACTTTATTTTTAGCTAAAATATAATAATTCATACATCAAAGAGGATTCCTAAGTATACTGTAATAATACCGCAAAATACAAAAAGAAAAAAGTAGCTACCTCACATAATACTTGTTGAAGTTAAAACTGCCTGTGCGAACGCTGTCAAAGAATAAAACCTTTCAGATCTTAATCTAGATTAAAAATATTAAAATAGCGAAGTTTGGACGGTAGTTAAGAACAAACTAACAAACACAACGGGAAACTTGAAGCAGAAACTTAATATGGCGGGCTGCGTTGACAGAATGACATGTGTTTTCGTTGTTTAAGATGGCACAATTTCACTAACTAAACGACAAAATCTTGCCTTGAGGGTTCATAGCGGAATACAGAGCATTATTCGACATGTTAAATAGTAAATTATCGCGTCTACAAAGATTATATAATGTGTTGATAGTCATCCCTTGGAGTGGTAGGCCGCGATTACGACATTTAAATTTCAAATTTGATTAATTGAAATAATGTCAAAATTCCAACAATTCAAAAACGATGTATGCCACTTTCATTCATTTTTTTTTAATTACGGCTTCAGTCCAGTGGGATTATTTCGCCAGTATCAAGATTTGGATTGTTAATGTCAAATTTTGACAGCTGATATATATGACAGATGTCAGACATTTTTTTAAGTATCTACGGTATTTTGACTACTAGCTGTCTGAGTATCAGAAACTAGAAAGCAGCTTGCGATAAAGTTATTTTTAACGTGGATCGATAAGTTAACCGTACTTAATATTTATTGTCAAATTTGTTGGTGAATTGATAGAAAAAAAGTGCGGACAATTTTTCAAAAAATGGAATAAAAATTAAATTATTTTGCGCAAAGGCCCATTAAGTTACTTTGCGCGATTTTTTTATTAAATGCTATGAGATGAGCTCCTTAAACCCAACTTATATAACAATGCCAAACACAACCCGCCCGTAACCGCCACATGTGCGAGAGAAACGGCAACATACAACAACGCTAACTAGTGACAAAGACAAAATGATTATGTCAACGATTGCTTGGGGTCGTACAGTCGTACACATATAACACTAATATGGCAAACGTTCCATGATATGCAACCACTTTACGTCAAACTGTACTTCCAACCCCGTGACCTTGGGACGAAACTCGACTCTTCAAATAATGTCGCGTCTGTGTATTGACTCTTTGATATATTTTGTCTCTGTCACGGGGATGGACACAGCTGGCGTGCGAGCGAGACGCACTACCGATAGACCCAAATAAAACCCTACCTACAGTTAGACCGGCGGCGTAACCGCCTCTTACTACCTAATTGTTAGTAAAAATCCCTTAACGCATTCAAAATATATATATAATTAATTATATAGTAGCTGTCGATACCATTTTGTATATTACTTGTATAATATCGTACATCTATTTTTTTTTTTCAAAATATCTGTGCCTAATATACATTTAAGCCGATCTTTGAGAAGCTCATAAAGGGTAGAAGTATTTTTGGACATTTCTGTGTCGAACGACAATAACTACAAATTGTACGAAGCTTTTGTACCATCAAATTAAAATTGTAAATGCATTTTGAACCAAAAATAACGCAAATAGGCAACGCCGTACCGGGAGTCTTAAATTAAAAAATCATAGCAAAATATACTTGAAGTGTAAAGTGAAGCATACAACATGTCTCTTAAGTATTCAATATACATAGTATTTGATCACTTACAAGCTATATTACGAGCTATACTGATTCCATACGAAATTACAACGACTACCGTTATTTAGTACATACAGTTGTTTCCACTTATTTTTAAAAAAAGATTAGAAAAGAGTTCTAGAGTAGAGTACTCTGTTCTACAAAGCAAGCGCGGAGCGAACTACCGCTGCCAACATGGCAGGCACAAAATGGCCGACACGGACACAAAATGGCCGACACGGAGACAAAATGGCCGAAACGGACACAAAATGGCCGCCGGGCGCGTTCCAAAACACGTTAAGTACACTCGCGCTCATTGGCAACAATAGTTTGCGAAAAACCATTTACGTATAAACTTGATATGATCAATTTTAGACTTACAATAAACTACAAATTAAAAATATAAATGACAAATTGTGCCGTGGGTTGTGCCTTCTACATCTCGAGAAATCAATTCCGTACTGTACTGTGGGTCGCTGTGTCGTCTCTGTCGGACATTAGGATCGGGCCTAGTGTGGGACAGAGATAGACGGATCGCAAACAGTATGCATTAGTTTAATCGCATTATTTTTAGTTTCCGTCTTAATAGTTTTTTCATTCCTAAGTTAAATGACTCGTATACCGATTGGGACGTCAAATTTAACTAGTCTTAGTCAATTATTCTATTTTTGCCCAATCAGTCGCCTAAAATATTTTGTTGCAAGGCTAGTAATACAAAGAAAACCTTTTACTTTCTTTACAATTACAACACATTGTGTATATTTTAAAATAAAATTTATATTTACTGATGTTAAGACAACATTTTCCAGTCGTTTGTGTAATTTACTTTGATCGTCATATTTGATATTCTCTTATTCTGAATGAACACTATTCTGAATAATTATTCCTAAAATTCAAAGATAAAAATCAAAAATACACACATCAGTGTGCAATGATATAATAACTGTAGACAGGTTATACATGCTCCAAAATTGAAGCACTTATTGTGACGATAGTTTGGTGTATTCCCATCTGTCCCCGCCTCTTGTATGGCGGTAGTCACGTGGGGCGGGCACATATGTGAAGACACCAATAGTTTGTTCTTAGTCGTTGGACTTTAACTGTGACGCGCAACTGACAAACACTAGTCGTCTCGTTTTTAATTAGGTATTCTATTAATTATGCCGTCCCCTACGCCTTTTCGTATGTAGGTGTATTGTAAACCATATGCAATATGTGCTGCCGTGACGTTGGAAGCGTTTTTTTCGCTTGTTATGTTAGGGTATGCTATATCTATAGTTATAATATCATTGCCAATGTATCGAGTATCACAAACCCATTTAACGACCTTCACACATCAACACATTCCATTACACGTAAAAACTAATGCGAACAGTTTGCGGAGCGAGATAGCGATAGAGGCGTGGCTCGCGTGCGAGAGAGATGCAAGATGCGTGGGCGCATTACATGGTGCTGTTGTCCCACTCCAACTGGCTGATGTTTCTATATTTGTGCTGTTTGCCGGACATCACTGTAAAAAGGAGATATTTTGTATTATCTTTCTTCTTCACCTAAAAAAAATTAAATTATAAAAAAATACAAGACCTGAAAGTCAAATTATTTTTTACTTACATAATGAAAAAAGGTACCATTCGATTCCTTACATTTCATTGAAAAATTGTAAGGCAACTACATATATAGCTACGCATTATTGTCACCGCCATACAGACAATTGTTCTACAAATTCTATTGATAAATATTAAGTAGAGGACTACAGGACCGAATATAGAACCCTGGGGTACTCCGACGGTGATTTGGTCGAATGATGACTTGAATTTCTCTAGTTCCTGTATAGTCTGCGATCTATTGCTAATAAAATAAAATAAAAGATTTGCATTTTATACTTATTCTATTTAGTTTCATTTTTAAGAAACTAAATGCATGATTCATTTAATCGAAAGCTTTTGGGAGGTCACAGAGCAGCATTTTAGTTCATACAAGATTTAATAGTAAACCATGTTTTAAAAATATACACTCTTTTTGTTTTCGTTTACATTATTATACTCTGGCAAGCCAGCTTCAATAAGAGGCGACAAATTTAAAAAATCGCGAAGGATTGTTTTTCTATATAAATTTATTAAATTTTGAATTTCGCACCTTTTTCTACTGTCAAAGTTGCCTTGTCAGAGTAAATAACGGTCGGTAAGTCGAAGCTTTAACAAACAGCATTATTTTTGTCACTAACTACAAACTTGAACGTCACATACCCTCCTCGTCTTCATCCGACGAGTCGTGTCGGTCGGAGTCGGAGTCGTCGCACGACTCCCCGTCCGAGCTCAGCTCGGCCGCGCCGGCCGCGCCCATCTCCGCTGCTGCCTGCTGGAAGTTAAACATATAACGTTATATTTTATATGTCGATAAATTTTATTTTTTATTTAAATGACAAGAATTGAAGAAGACAAAGATTGAAGATCTGCGGTCCGAGCCGAACATCATTTGAGAAACGAAAGCCGCCAGACTCTGATGGCTCGGGCACGTAGGCCGGGTGGATGAGGATCGTGCAGGCTGGAGGGCGTACTTTGGAGTTCCAAATGGCCCAAGACCGGCTGGACGCCCTAGGTACCGCCGGAGAGACGAAGTGCAAAAAGACCTTAGCGAACTCGGCGCCGTCGACTGGACAGAAACGGTTTTGGACAGAGAAGCGTGGCGATCTTTCGTGTCGGAGGCCAAGGTCCACTTCGGGTCGCTGCGTCATAGTAGTAAGTAAGTAAGTATCTGTGACAAGAAGCCAAGTTTGAGAGGAAAAAAATAATTAGGTGAAAGTGTCACCTCATCCATGGGGTTGAGCGTGATGGTGAGCGCGGAGTCGTCCCAGGCCATCTCGTCGCGCGGCGGGCGGCGCGCCGGCGCGGCGGCGGCGGCGGCGCGCGCGCGGGCCAGCGCCACGCCGCCCGCCAGCACCACCACGCCGCACGCCACCACGCCGATCAGCAGCGCCACGTGGTCTGCCGGACAGACATGGGATCGACTAACTACACATACAATCCTAATATAATAGAGAGCTTTTCAGTCGAGTACAGTGTTCGGGCGAAACTTGCTGAGTGGCCTAAAATAGGTACGTGATTGAAAAGCTTGATTATATCACTATTGTATACGTTACTTTTTCTACTATAAAACCTAAAAAAAATTACAAGATTATCTTACTAGATAAAAAGATGGTACAAAAGACATCAACGCAACCGCTTATTCAGGAACGCGTTAATGTCTTTTCGTCTTGACCACGGCGACACGTGATCGAGTGAATTCATTACAGTTAACTAAAGCGTTTCCTAAGAAGTTATTATAGTAGAGTCGGAAGCACATAGTGTAAAATATACGATATCAGTATACTAAGAAATCTGAATTAAGACTAATGTATTAGGCGCGGAGACGTCTCCGTAATTGAATTGTTGATAGTAAGTAAGGCATTAACTCACTGGTGGCGCCGGCGGGCGCGTCGAGCAGGCGCGGCGCGGGCAGCTCGGCGGAGTGCGCGTCGCGCTGCGCGTGCGCCGCGTACACGCGCGGCTGCAGCGCGTGCCCGTGCGCGTGCGCGGCCTGGACACAATACTCTCATCGTAAACAATCTTTTACACATCAAATTACTATAGAGGCCGGGAAACGAAGGGATGCAGGACAAGTAGATATAGACGGCCGAGCGTAGCGAGATCGAATTGGGATACGCGACCGGCAACCCTGTTTCTCGTCGAGATTTGTATAGTGCTTTTCTCAAACTTGCAATGAAATAGTAATAAAAATATGATGATGATTGTTTCATGCTCTAATATAATAGGTTATTCAGCGCATGGGGTATTGAAGAGAAACAAAGATTTCTACATGACTGAAAAATATCTTTTTAGGGCTGTATCTCCTAAACCGTGCGTCATAGCGCAAAAATAATCAAATTTTCGTTCACTCTTTGATAACCCATAAGTAATAATAAAAAAAAAGCACAATGGCCGAATATTGATTTTTTTTATGGTTGAATGCAAGACGTGTCACAAATTGACGTTCAAAAACAAAAAAAAGGTTGCTTTACAGGTCTAGGTGTGTAAGGCTGTATGAAATTCGCACCGGATTCGTTGTAATTCCGGACCTAATTTGAAGTAAGTCATGTCAACATTTCATTGCAAGTTAGAGAAAATGATTCAATAAGGTGTATGTATATAAACCGTCTAGTGGATAAGTAGAGACAAAGAAATAACTAAAACATTTTTTTTCCTATGAACTAGCTAGATTTGACTTGAAGACCCTGTGATCATCATCGGCATAGGTTAATTGTACCTGTTTGTCTCTGGCCACGGCGTCCATTTTGTCGGCCACGCCGCTAGGATGAAGTTCGCGTGCTAGTCCGTCGCCGCTCATGTGAGGATGCACCACAGTCAGCTGAGATATAAATAAATTGTTATTTCAACTTAAGGAAAGAGGAATGAGAGAAAAATGCGTTTTTGAATCCTTAGCCACACTCCGCGAATTAACAAATGGGTCTTAGTAACATACCTTTCTTAAAAAATTGGCATTTTCATATATAGGTATAGGTTAAGGTTTT
This sequence comes from Cydia pomonella, assembly GCF_033807575.1. Classification (NCBI taxonomy): domain Eukaryota; kingdom Metazoa; phylum Arthropoda; class Insecta; order Lepidoptera; family Tortricidae; genus Cydia; species Cydia pomonella. The sequence goes on along the minus strand of NC_084725.1, from coordinate 12,339,212 downwards.
AGGGTCGTCAACGCGCATGTAACACCTCTGGAGTTGCAGGCGCCCATAGGCTACGGTGACTGCTTACCATCAGGCGGGCCATATGCTTGTTTACCACCGACGTGGTATATTTTCAATAATTAGATCTCAAACCTTTCTATGGGATGGGAAAGCCATTTTTCCCCGATTTCGGAGTTTAATTAAACAATATTAAACAAGATACCACTTGGTCTAAAAAAAGAAACATACAATTTTATCAATCATACGATTTTCTAGAAAAAAAAACACGAAATTCAAGCTACATAGCATACGAGTATTGGTAGCCTCCTCAAACAAAAACTTATCAAGACAAAATGTATTTGACAAAAAGAAGATTCAAAATATGGAATGGGCCTGGAAAAGGCCTTTTTATACGTATAGGGCGGCTAGAGAATGACTAATAGTTTTATTTACTAACCGTTTGAACATATTCGTTGCTGGTGAACCGGCCGTCGAGCTCGGAGCACGTGAGCTTGAACACGCGGTTCAAGTAGTACGCGGGCTTCTTGTTGCTGTACTCGATCTCGCGGAGGACCTGAGGGCATAGTTTAATATGTACGTAATTAATATACATAACAGTGACAACACTTGGTCACTATTTTTATTATTCTATTATTCGCCAAACTATGGAAATCGTTTGAGTATTTATGCGCGTGCGTCATATCTGTATACACACACTGCGTATCATGGCCTTGTGGACTATATATTAAGGTATGGAGTGATTTTTTGGGGCAGCTCTGTTTATAGAGACGCTATTTTTATAGCCCAAAAAAGGTGCGTACGGGCGATTTGTGGTATCAACATGCGAGAAAGCTGTGTCCCATATTTTAAGTCATTAAATATGTTGACTTTTCCGGCACTATATATTTTTGAAGTGGCAAATTTCGTCAAAAGTAACCCGCAACTTTTCACAATGGTGTCTGAGCAACGCAGACTTCCTGTGAGGTCACAGTACCAGAATAATATAGCTAGTACTAAACACAAAACGGCCTTACTGAATAAAAGTATATTGGGAATGGCTTCCAAAATATATAATAAAATTGCAGAACATTTAAAAACTCAAAACATAAATCGATTTAAGAAGCAACTAAAAACTTTTCTAATTAGTAAAACATATTACTCCATTAATTACTTTTTCATTGACATTTAAATCTAATTGTAAACTATTTATTTCTATATTATTTGAATTGAGTTGAATTATATGTTGTTTCTTGAATTGATATTTAGATTTTCTCTTATTTTAATTGTATGAATTGTATTTATTAATTTAATTTTTTTGTCCAATTTAGTAATAATTTAATAATCTTTTATAACTAAATTTAATTAGTTTTAAGTTAGTTAAGGAACAAATTTGTACGCCCATAGGCAAAACACAGAATTTATATTTGTATATTAAGACCCTTTGTATCACCTGTGTTATACAAATAAATGTTATTCTATTCTATTCACACTTACGCACAGTGTGTATGTCGAAAGTTTAAAGGGCCATATACTGTACATACACGTTAACACAAACGATACATGTGCGAATAGGTAATTCGCAACTTGTGGTGATTTGTCAGCTCCCTTGGGTCGTGTTTTAATTTAATAGCACTCCTTGCGAATTTATTACTTTCCGCACTTGTATCGCAAATATTTTAGAATAACCAAAGAAAAAAGGTTGTTATTTATTTGACAAGCACCCATACTTGGCAGTACACACCGACATTTTGAACTTTCCGCCGTCGAGTTGCCAACCGAAATAAGATTATCAGGTCAATTCGAACGTACACTGACATCAGAATAAAATAAATAAAATTAAAATAAATTTTATTGGCGTTAAAGGCAAGTACATTTAGGTGTTGAAGTCCCTGACTTCTGAGCTAGGTAAAAACCTGTGTTACAGAAGTCAAAATGATGTTATTCAGCGTTATTCATAACCGTCTTTTAAATCTAACAAACCGTTAATAATCGGTCGTCTCTTTAACATGTCTCTTTGAGAGACATAATTTATTAGAGGTTCGTACGAATCGTACGAGTAAGAAGTTGCTTATGAATAAGGGGGTTAATTAGTGTCTCACCTGCTGGTAGTTGTGCACCGAGTCCGAGCCGGTGAGGATGACGCCGTCGCGCGTCACGGCGGCGCGGATGTCGTACCGCAGCGGCAGCTCCGAGGCCGAGGTCACAGAGTATAGTGTCTCACCTGCTGGTAGTTGTGCACCGAGTCCGAGCCGGTGAGGATGACGCCGTCGCGCGTCACGGCGGCGCGGATGTCGTACCGCAGCGGCAGCTCCGAGGCCGAGGTCACAGAGTATAGTGTCTCACCTGCTGGTAGTTGTGCACCGAGTCCGAGCCGGTGAGGATGACGCCGTCGCGCGTCACGGCGGCGCGGATGTCGTACCGCAGCGGCAGCTCCGAGGCCGAGGTCACAGAGTATAGTGTCTCACCTGCTGGTAGTTGTGCACCGAGTCCGAGCCGGTGAGGATGACGCCGTCGCGCGTCACGGCGGCGCGGATGTCGTACCGCAGCGGCAGCTCCGAGGCCGAGGTCACAGAGTATAGTGTCTCACCTGCTGGTAGTTGTGCACCGAGTCCGAGCCGGTGAGGATGACGCCGTCGCGCGTCACGGCGGCGCGGATGTCGTACCGCAGCGGCAGCTCCGAGGCCGAGGTCACAGAGTATAGTGTCTCACCTGCTGGTAGTTGTGCACCGAGTCCGAGCCGGTGAGGATGACGCCGTCGCGCGTCACGGCGGCGCGGATGTCGTACCGCAGCGGCAGCTCCGAGGCCGAGGTCACAGAGTATAGTGTCTCACCTGCTGGTAGTTGTGCACCGAGTCCGAGCCGGTGAGGATGACGCCGTCGCGCGTCACGGCGGCGCGGATGTCGTACCGCAGCGGCAGCTCCGAGGCCGAGGTCACAGAGTATAGTGTCTCACCTGCTGGTAGTTGTGCACCGAGTCCGAGCCGGTGAGGATGACGCCGTCGCGCGTCACGGCGGCGCGGATGTCGTACCGCAGCGGCAGCTCCGAGGCCGAGGTCACAGAGTATAGTGTCTCACCTGCTGGTAGTTGTGCACAGAGTCCGAGCCGGTGAGGATGACGCCGTCGCGCGTCACGGCGGCGCGGATGTCGTACCGCAGCGGCAGCTCCGAGGCCGAGGTCACAGAGTATAGTGTCTCACCTGCTGGTAGTTGTGCACCGAGTCCGAGCCGGTGAGGATGACGCCGTCGCGCGTCACGGCGGCGCGGATGTCGTACCGCAGCGGCAGCTCCGAGGCCGAGGTCACAGAGTATAGTGTCTCACCTGCTGGTAGTTGTGCACCGAGTCCGAGCCGGTGAGGATGACGCCGTCGCGCGTCACGGCGGCGCGGATGTCGTACCGCAGCGGCAGCTCCGAGGCCGAGGTCACAGAGTATAGTGTCTCACCTGCTGGTAGTTGTGCACCGAGTCCGAGCCGGTGAGGATGACGCCGTCGCGCGTCACGGCGGCGCGGATGTCGTACCGCAGCGGCAGCTCCGAGGCCGAGGTCACAGAGTATAGTGTCTCACCTGCTGGTAGTTGTGCACCGAGTCCGAGCCGGTGAGGATGACGCCGTCGCGCGTCACGGCGGCGCGGATGTCGTACCGCAGCGGCAGCTCCGAGGCCGAGGTCACAGAGTATAGTGTCTCACCTGCTGGTAGTTGTGCACCGAGTCCGAGCCGGTGAGGATGACGCCGTCGCGCGTCACGGCGGCGCGGATGTCGTACCGCAGCGGCAGCTCCGAGGCCGAGGTCACAGAGTATAGTGTCTCACCTGCTGGTAGTTGTGCACCGAGTCCGAGCCGGTGAGGATGACGCCGTCGCGCGTCACGGCGGCGCGGATGTCGTACCGCAGCGGCAGCTCCGAGGCCGAGGTCACAGAGTATAGTGTCTCACCTGCTGGTAGTTGTGCACAGAGTCCGAGCCGGTGAGGATGACGCCGTCGCGCGTCACGGCGGCGCGGATGTCGTACCGCAGCGGCAGCTCCGAGGCCGAGGTCACAGAGTATAGTGTCTCACCTGCTGGTAGTTGTGCACAGAGTCCGAGCCGGTGAGGATGACGCCGTCGCGCGTCACGGCGGCGCGGATGTCGTACCGCAGCGGCAGCTCCGAGGCCGAGGTCACAGAGTATAGTGTCTCACCTGCTGGTAGTTGTGCACAGAGTCCGAGCCGGTGAGGATGACGCCGTCGCGCGTCACGGCGGCGCGGATGTCGTACCGCAGCGGCAGCTCCGAGGCCGAGGTCACAGAGTATAGTGTCTCACCTGCTGGTAGTTGTGCACCGAGTCCGAGCCGGTGAGGATGACGCCGTCGCGCGTCACGGCGGCGCGGATGTCGTACCGCAGCGGCAGCTCCGAGGCCGAGCGGAGGGACAGCGCCTCGTGGTCCGGGTTCAGCGCCGGGTACACCGACACCACGCACGAGTCTAGCTTCTGGCTCTCTGCATCTGAAAAATATAAAACTATTAGAATCTTATTTTATAAAATAGGATGTGGAAGAACATTTCAAGTAGAGAAGGAAAAGCCGGAGAATAGAATCTAAAAGGCTGACGGAATGACCAAAGGATAAATGGTAACATAAGAAAAATAATTTCGTTCATTTACATAAGTAGCTTGGTATCCTTCAAGATTACAATTTTTTTACCCGAAGTGCCATTTATTCATTCCATTAGGACATTCCATCGCTGCTTTCGAGGCTTACTCATTTGACTTTCGGTCCAAATACAAAAACAAGCTCGAATGTACAGAATGCTTCAACCCTCAGAGCGATATTGCGCAGTCAAACCTTTGTCTCTGGCGAAATAGTCCACGGCACCGATTCGCGTCGAAAACATCAGGATGCTCGATTCTTGCAGCTACCCCATGATGAGGCAATATCTCACCACTCACAGCGCCGTGTTATGCTGCAAACACCCTAACACTCCGTTCAGGAAACACCCTCAAACCCTGACGGAAATTATTCCTTCGCCACATTACCGGTGCCGTTGGTCAGGATACTCGTAACTTGCAGCTACCCCATATCACCTCTGACCAGCTCCATAATTCCATATTGTGCAGCCAACACTCTAAAACTCAACACAGGACCTGAGACCCTGACGGAAATACACGTAGAATCTTGCAGCGTCGCCGGAGCCCTGAATCAGGATGCTGGGGTTTTCGTTTTACTACCCCATGTGGCATGTAGTTAATATAGTATAGCTCACCTTTCACGGCTCCATGCTGTGCTGCCAACACTCTAACACTCAATTCAGGGAACACCCTCAGACCCTGACGGAAGTGTGCGTAGTCCCTCGCAGCGTCATCAGTCCCGTTGATCAGGATGCTTGGTGTTTGGGGCTGCAACACCATGATGTAGGACTCGGCGGGCTTCGCTTTGATTATGCGGCCATTGTCGCATCTGCAGAAAATAATGCCAAAAATTTAAGTTTTACGATACAAGCTTTCCTTGCTGAATGTACTTTTATTTTGACAGTCAACTAATACTTATCGAAATAATACTAATAAATCCAAATACAATGAAATTACGTAGTTATCACAGAGTTCCTATGGCCAACTCCGGTTTCCATCATCAGATCAGCTCGATAGTACAACAATATTATGTGAAATTTCAGCTAAATCAAATAATGGAAAATTAGTCTAATTTAGCTTGTAAGATGAGACGACTGATGCTGAGCGTCATCCTATTTGGTGTGTCTGTAATTAGTTATTTTGTTATGCTGTATGTAATGTAATGTATTTTACGTAATTAGTTATTGTTATGACAAAGCGCTGGTGGCCTAGCGGTAAGAGCGTGCGACTTGCAATCCGGAGGTCGCGGGTTCAAACCCCGGCTCGTACCAATGGGTTTTTCGGAACTTTTGTACGAAATATCATTTGATATTTACCAGTCGCTTTTCGGTGAAGGAAAACATCGTGAGGAAACCGGACTATTCCTAACAAGGCCTAGTTTACCCTCTGGGTTGGAAGGTCAGATGGCAGTCGCTTTCGTAAAAACTAGTGCCTACGCCAAATCTTGGGATTAGTTGTCAAGCGGACCCCAGGCTCCCATGAGCCGTGGCAAAATGCCGGGACAACGCGAGGAAGAAGAAGAAGAGTTATTGTTATGACTAAGTAACCGCCTGTCATCCGCTTGCTTTGCGCTGCGGTGGCAGCATGGTTCCATTTTTATCACTTGTCACTATACCCGTCACTTTCGCGCTTACATACTTGTTGGAACGTGACAGCCATAGTGACATATGATAAAGAGCCGACCATCCTAGCCCTACCGGACAGACTTCGCCCCAGTCTAAATATCGATAATGTCAAGAAAGCTTATTACGGCTACTTTCATTCAATACTAGCATACGGTATCGACCTATGGGGCGACGCTGCGGAATGAGGAATGAACTTACCCTACCGTGTACATCGACATCTTCGAAGTGGCAAAATACGTAAAACGCAACATAACACAGTTTCTGACTCGTGGCAATGAACGAGATGCGAATTCCAGAAGGCTTAATATATATATTCATCAACTAAAAATAAAGAACTGGTTCGCTGGCTCTGACATGAAGAATTTTATTTTATCAATAAAGAACTGAAATTTGAAATTGTTGTGCCTGGTTTTTATGTATTTTTTTAACGCCAAACACACGATTTATTATTTGTAGATAGTAGCAATAGTAGTGCTGCCAGTCGGTGTTTACGTGGTGTTGTACTCGTAACGTACGTGATGGTGGTGGCGACGTGCACGTTGCGGCGGCCGGGCGTGGGGAAGGCGCGCGCGTCGCCGTACGCCACGCGGCGGAGCAGCGTCTCCACGTCCGCCACGCCGTCGCCCTCCACCGACACGGACTTCAGGTCTGGAAACAGAAATAGAATTTAGCGCGGAGCAAGTACCAGGGCCTCATGAGTTACGAGAAGGTGTCGCTGACCACCGCCGGGTCCCGGCGGCCGGGCGCGTACGAGTATGAAGTTATCACGGCTGCTCTAATCTTAAATTGCTGTATACTTTTGATTTGTTTACCTTATAAGAATTTATTAGTTTAGAGTATTATTTTTGTTGACTCGTAGAAAAAGTATTGTATACAATAGTGATATAATCAAGCTTTTCAATCTCGTACCTTACTTAGGCAACGAAGCTATTATATCACGATTGTATAAAATACTATTTTAGTATATTTATTACATCATACAACTAAACTACATCAAAGGAACCCATTTCCTCAAAGGTTAACTGGAAGAGATCCCATACAGGGATAAGTTCGCCTTTGTTGTATTTAATTTACTCTGTAACTGTGTTTTTCGTGTTTTTATTTCTATGTACAATAAAGTATATACATACATACATACATACATACATAAACTACAAACATTATAGTTTGTCGCTCTACTACTCCGTAATTCTTTCACACAGACATGAATCCATCTAGTACTTACATCTCTCTACAAAACCATTATATTGCGAACACTTCATAGATCAGGGACCAATCAAGCCCAAACCAGCCAACCACAAAAGGAATTACCCAAGAACTCAAAAACATCCGTCTACTACATCTACCTATAATAGCATTATGTTGCCACATAACCATAAATCAGGAGTCAAGCTGCGTGCACTGACACGCAATCAAGAACATCTTTCTATAAGAGCATTATATGTATTGTGGACACTCACATAGATCCGGCGCGAGGCTGAGCCCCTCGCGGCAGTGCGCGACGCACTTGAGCGCGGCGGGCGGCTGCACGCCGTGCAGCAGCACGCCCAGCCCGGCCAGCCAGCCGTGCAAGTGGTGTTTCATGTCGCTTTCGGTTCCTGAAAAAAATACTTCAGGTTAATATACTCACTTTTAAACCTTTCGATACAAATGAAGCCAGAGTCCGTTCAACGTCTCTGTGCCGATTTTGACAAAACAAAGTGTGGTAGTGGCAATATATACGTCACATTTACTGTAAATAATCCATCATACTTTTTCAGATACATTTTCTTTTTTTTTGTAATTTCTCAAAAACTGTTTTAGCGATTTCGATTAAATTCACAATATTTATGAAAACGACAATTCGATCAACCTAGGGTACATTTTTAAAATAATTAGTTTACCCGAGTTTTCACAGTAGCCCGGTGGGTATTAAATTGTAAAGTAATGATTCGATTTAATATTCAAAGCAGAGGCTAACGAGGGCGAAACATCGATCCATCTAGGTTTTATTGTTGGTAAGGTTAGCTTTTGAGTGTTTTTAAATAAGAAATTCAATGTTTATAACATACATTAATCGGCGTGTGTGAAGTCCTCAATCCGCATGTGCTACTTGCAGTGGGACGTAAGTATATATATATATATATACAGGATGATTTCGGGGTCGTGGAGCAAGAGAACAAGACATCACACAGAATTCAAAGATGAGTCTAATGATGTTGCTCATTATTTATTATCACCAATAATTATGATTATTATTCAGATGACAAGTAGAAAAAAACATGTTTGCATACAGTTTGGTCACCCTACTCAATGGTCATAGGGTGACCATGATTACTTCGTATAAGATTAATTTTACTTAAAAAATAATAATAATCAAACTAATTATCTTTCAATCAAATACTACCGTATGATAATGTAAATCATTTATAGATTCAGAAAAAGTGGTTATGGATCACGACCCAGGAATCACCCTGTTTATATATATATATATATACGGTCGTGATGATGATACAATTATTGTCTGTATGATATATGTCTAATTTCACGAATTTTCGAATTTTAGAATGAATGCCTGCATAAAAATGGCAATGTGATAGATTATTTGCCGCTACTGTGTATTGTACCTCGCACACCATTCGTTTTTGACACTCTCTTTTGCCCTTAGTTCATCTCGTTCTCCGTTCGAATGACGACTGAAAAATAACACCATGACGGAAAACGATTAAGATGTTAAGAGGGAGAAAAGTCCCAAAAATTACCAAAGAAGATAACTAGAGAAACTATGATACAAAATAAGAAATAAACGGAAAACGAATGAGACGAACCATGATGATACCTTTTAAATTATAACCAAACTAGTTTCTAGCCCTGGATCTGAAGAGTATTTCAGTATTTCTACTTCTATCTACCTTGCCAACAGGCTCCAACGACGAGGGTAGTGTTGACGCCATCAGCTGGATGCAGTGGCCAGTCATCATTGACTTCTGTTCCTTTTCCGTGAACAGCGCGGTAAGGTTCTACCACCACCTACCTTGCCAACAAGCTCCAACGACGAGGGTAGTGTTGACTCCATGAGCAGGATGCAGTGGCCAGTCATCAATGACTTCTGTTCCTTTTCCGTCAACAGCGCAGTAAGGTTCTACCACCACCTACCTTGCCAACAAGCTCCAACGACGAGGGTAGTGTTGAGTCCATGAGCAGGATGCAGTGGCCAGTCATCAGTGACTTCTGGTCCTTTTCCGTCAACAGCGCGGTAAGGTTCTACCACCACCTACCTTGCCAACAAGCTCCAACGACGAGGGTAGTGTTGACTCCATGAGCAGGATGCAGTGGCCAGTCATCAATGACTTCTGTTCCTTTTCCGTCAACAGCGCGGTAAGGTTCTACCACCACCTACCTTGCCAACAAGCTCCAACGACGAGGGTAGTGTTGAGTCCATGAGCAGGATGCAGTGGCCAGTCATCAGTGACTTCTGGTCCTTTTCCGTCAACAGCGCGGTAAGGTTCTACCACCACCTACCTTGCCAACAAGCTCCAACGACGAGGGTAGTGTTGACTCCATGAGCAGGATGCAGTGGCCAGTCATCAATGACTTCTGGTCCTTTTCCGTCAATAGCGCGGTAAGGTTCTCCATCGACAAAGAGTTCCACGTTCGGGAAGCGAACGTTCACAGCGTAGTGATGCCATTCGTTATCGCACACCTGTCCAACAAGTAATACCAGTTTATGTAACTGCTCCATAATGAAAACCATTAAAATATGAGTATGCCATTGCGGCGTTTGATCACACACACAATTAAATGCCATCTCGATTGATACTACATAAGAGGTCGAATCAAATTCCTTTGTATTTCAGAGATATTCGAAATTTGAATGTCATAATATTATAAAAAGCTAATCCCAGATGATAAGAGATCCAGTGTTCTGCCTTGAAAAGTAATTTGGAAGAAGTTCTTCTGTAAAACATGATGGTACCTCAGGAATCTTCCAACGCCACTCGGCTGGTCTGAAGATGTTGAGGTCACCGTCGCCGAAGTCTCGCCTCAGCAGCAGGATCAGGCGGCAGTTGCGAACGAACAGGGCGTAGTGGTGGCGGTTCATTTCTGTAACACATAATTATTTCAAATTAAAACATTCCACGAAATTGTCTACTATCCCGTACAAATGCGAATTTTCTAAAGATTTGCAGGTTTAGGAGTTTTTTTTTCGAGTCACAATAGATGTAAAAAATATCAGTAAAATAATCATCGTCTTGAAACGTTGACTTCAGACGTCATATAAAACCGCTACGGCCGTCGTTTTACCACCAAAGGTACAAACACTGACACTTTTTCCTCTACGGAGCATCATCAGGAGATGCTGGAAGGGTTGATAGTCTGGTGTCCGGCAACGGAATGAGCTACCACGACTGGTCGACCATATTTATAACCTGACCCACAAGTTAAGGTAGAAAAAAAACACAAAATAGTAAGTTACTGTGATCATCGGCGAGACACAAGACATGCTCCTTCCTGTGCTTGTCGTGGTCGGGCGGCGGCGCGTGCCGCAGCCACGTGGAGATGGAGAAGCTGCCGGCCAGCGCGGGCGGCAGCACGCGGCCCGGCACCGCGGCCGCCGTCGTCGACCCGTCGAACTCGAACATCTGCTCGCCGTCGCGACCTGAAACGATATAATACAGTGTGTACACGATGTGCTGTGTGTGTGCCACCCCTGGCGTGTACCCGAATACCTGAGAATTAAGGCCCTTTATCTATATTGGACATGTAATCTACTGTACAAAGATATAGTCGATAATGGGACCTTCAAAATGGTTCAAACGACTATTCACTACATGGTTTATTTCCGTGTTTAGCGGTAAATATTACAATTGCTTTGTATTCTTAATTAAGTAGGGTCAGCATCAATAGTAGCGGATGAAACAACGCGCCAAAAGTATCTGATATTCCGGATAACTTTTCAAAATTTTGAATAATATCTAAAATTTACTATCAAAAGTAGTATATCTTTTAACGTCTTAATTGTTCTACATAGAGAACCACCACATTTTGTTGAGCTGTTACAGAATGGTAGATACTTTTGAAACCTTGTTTGATCCGCTACTTTTGATGCTGACTGTACGTTGTGAAGTAGATAGGCTAAAAAGAAAAACGAAATTAAACTATCAAAAAGATGGTGAGATAAGATGTATACCTGAATCAGGTTTGAGAGCCTTCGCCCATTCGTTACCAGCGCCCGGACTGGGCAGGAGGTCCACAGTCTTAGGGTCCAAACCTGGAAGTGAAAAGTATTAATATTATAGTAGGGAACGTTAAACCACACTTTACCATGAGAATCCAAAATTTATTCTTATACCCTTAAATGTATATCTGAATATTCTTATATGTATATCCTTCAGATGTTTATAAAAACGGGCTGGTTACGTGACAGGTAAATGCTAGTATCATCCTGGTCTAGCGGATTTCTACCGTGATACAACTGAATATGTACTTTCTATTTCTAAGGTTTTTGAGAGCCATTTTGTCGTCAGGATTTCCACTAACAAGTCAGCATTTTTGGTTCTTCCTTAGACTTACGGGGGGACTTGGCAAATGACTGTTTTTTTTAAAAACCTCACTTAACCACCAGGCGCTAGCAAAATGTTTGGAATTGGGCAGAGGAAAGGGAAGGTAATGTGCTAGCTAAGGAGTTAGGGAGCTAGTGGCCCACGAAAGGTGGCAAAAACAAGTGCTAAAGATATTTGAACGAATTTCAAGTTCTCTAATTAAAGAGACCAATGGGGGAGGGGGAAATTTTTGGAGGAATTACCGTCTGACAGGATTTTTAACGCAATCAGATCAGCCCGTGAGGCCTGAAGGGTAACAGCCGCTTGGATCCTCTTGACGCCATGACGGTGACAATGACAGGGTACTTACCGCAAATGGTCCTCTGCGAGTGTATAGCGTAAGTGTCGCGGTCGCAGCCCGAGCCGGCCCGGGAGGCCTGCAGGGTGACGGCGGCCTGGATCCTGGTGACGCCGGGGCAGCGCTCGTCGGACGAGCAGGCCTCGAGGCGCGCGGCCGGGAACAGCGCCAGCGGGCCCGTGCCGGGGGCGTAGTCCACGCGTTCTGCCACTCCTGGGGGTAACAAAGAACGTCGACGATCTTTTCATTTCTAATGCTCTTGGTGTCTCATAAGATACTAAAGATATAACACCTAGCGCCCTAACACTGAGGTTGCTTATCATATCGTAGTCAAAGTATGTTCCAAATTAAAATAATATATGAACAATGCTCTTACCTTTCCATCCCGCTCGACAAGGCTTGTTAACCTTGATGGTGACCATAACTGGAGCTGACTGCATCATCCCACAGTCGTAGGCGACGACAGACAGGATGTGGTTGTGTGATTTCTCGTAGTCCAGCGGCTCTGTGTTGCGGATCACACCTGGAAAAATAAAAAATAATGAGCAGTTACTGAAAAGTTAATTCTACGTCATTACATTAAGAAACCAAAGACATTAATTATCTCAGACTTGCAGTTATCGCCATATCTCGACGTACAGTCGCGGTCAGTCGCTTCGATGCGGACTATCTCATCCTAGACTATAATCCACTTGACGCAGCATAGTGAAGGGAGACCGTACAAACTTACCATAAGTATCGATAGCGAAGGGCTGGCTCCGATCCGACAGTATTTCGTACTTGCCCACGTCGCCATATCTCGGCGTACAATTGCAATGTCGCTTCGATGCGGACTATCTCATCTTAGACTCTTATCCGCTTGACGTATTTGTCGTGGCCAGATCTTAGAATTGATCATTTCATGATGTGACAATCGTTTCATGAAATAATTGGTTGGCCACACGGCCACATCATGAAAGTTATGAGGCGCTGGTGGCCTACTGGTAAGAGCGTACGACTTTCAATCCGCAGGTCGCGGGTTCAAACCCCGGCTCGTACTATGAGTTTGATGAGTTTTCCGGAACTTATGTACTAAATATCATTTGATATTGACCAGTCGCTTTTCGGTGAAGGAAAACATCGTGAGGAAACCGGACTAATCCCAATAAGGCCTATCTAGTATCTAGTCTGCCGTCGGGGTTGGAAGGTCAGATGGCAGTCGCTCGTTAAAACTGAGGGGAGACCGTGCACGTACCATAAGTATCGATAGCGAAGGGCTGGCTCCGATCCGTCAGTATCTCGTACTTGCACACGTCGCCATACCGCGGCGTACAGTCGCGATCAGTCGCTTCGACGCGAACAATCTCGTCGTAGATGCGGCCCTCGTCCACCGACTTGACGTACGCCGACTGGGGGAAGACCGGCGCGAATTCGTTCACGTCGGTCACCGTTATGTGCACTGGGACCCTGGAATATTTAAAGGTGCTGTATCAATATTTAAATCTTCAGGTATCTCACAATTAGGACCATGTCGAGATAGAATAATTTTCTCTGAGGTTTCTTCTTGGAGTTCTGTTTATGGTCACAAATATTTTATGAACCCACTATATTAGAAAGTGTGTATAGGTATTTGATATAACCCGCGAAGTATTTTTAAAAGGTAGGTTAACAACCCAACAAGGAACGTCATCTTATCAAGATCAAGAAAAACGACAATGGTGACAACGCACAAGTTATAGTAGCATCTTTCAGGAGAAGTAGTTTAAGTAAGTCTCCCTTGTGCAAATGGTCTCATCGAAAGATCAGATCATAGTTGATATCATCAGAGATCATCCGTAGTTTGCTCCTTTGTTTGGGGTTTTCGTTAAGAAACGAATTATACCCATTAATTAGGGGACTCACGTGTTTGAGTAGGAGCCGTCACAGCCCACGGCGGCGATGTCGAACTTGTAGTTGCGCCGCTTCTCGCAGTTGAGGGGGAAGCGCACGCGCAGCCGCGCCTCGTTCTCGTCGATCACCATTATCTGAAATATCATCATCGTCATTAGCGTCTTTTAAAGTACGAGTAATGGAGTAAGCTTTAAATTTACTACCTCTACCATTTCCGCGCGCGTCATCTCATATATTTGTGTTCAGGATATCAAACTGAATGCATATTCACCCATATCCGAGATGACATGAGCGAAAATTGATACCTATTATATTTCTTCATGGGTCATATAAAGGCAAATTTTTACACAATATACTTTCTTATACTATCACCCATAAGGTGTTTCACTATATGTATATACTCCCTGTCCCTGCTCGAGACGGTATATAACAAGATTACTCTTGTTATCGGAGGTGCCTTATCTTTGCAAGTAAGCATTGCCTAGCAATCCCTACTAATATTATAAAAGTGAAAGTAACTCTTCGCTGTCTGTTACCTCTTCACGTTTAAACCGTTGAACCGATTTAGACGAAGTTTGGCAGTGTGATAGTTTGAGGCCCGGAGAATGACATAAGTGCATATCACACTGCCGTCGCATATCGTTGCGAAGTGCCATGCGACGACTTCGCGTGCGTCGACGACGGTACGATGGTACGATTTTCTCCATATCTTCGTCCGGGGCCTCGATGCGCGACGAATCGCGTCCACGTACAAAAATCCGTACAGTATTATGGAGCTCGGTGTGGCATGGCATACCTTGCGGCACGCACCGCATCTCACCTTCTGCGATGCGCATCTTCGCACGGAGAGGTGTGTTAAGCGGCTTTTGCATACAAATCGAGGTTCTACAGTACAAACTTAAAAATCGCAGCACCGGACGTCGTTCCCAAGTGCGGAGCAGTGTGATAAGGGTAATAGGATAGATTTTATAAATCATTCGACGATCGATCTGGCCTAGTGGGTAGTAACCCTGCCTATGAAGCCGATGGTCCCGGGTTCATATCCTGGTAAGGGCATTTATTCGTGTGATAAGCACGGATATTGTTCCTAAGTCGATGGTGTTTTCTATCTATAGTATTTATAAATATTTATATATTATATATATCGCTTTCTAAATACAACACTTGACTTATTGAGCTTACTGTGGGACTTTAGTCAATTTGTGTAATAATGTCCTATAAAATAAAATAAAATCATCATCATTTTACGTAGACAAAGTAGCGGTCAGAAGCTAGATACCTATAAATACTTATTAATTAGTGTCTGAAACACAGCTTACCTACTTCAAATTCAAACACACGGTTCTAGACTCACTTTCAATATAAAATTAACCAAATTCCCTTTGTACTGAATACATTTCACCAAAACCTACTTATCAATGTACAACACGTACGTACATACATTCAAAATTCACGAATAGCGCAAAAAGTTCTTTCGAATTCAATACATCGCTTCCTATTGAGCTATCCTAATACGCTTCAATCCCCCATTCACATGACAAAGTAACGTATTATAACTAAATAAGGTCTCAAATAGAATAACCCAGACTTCATCGCTTGCACTGCGTCGAAAAATGAATTTTATGCGAAGAGGTTAAAGTTCAAAGTAGTTCGAATAGGGATAAGTAGCGAAGTTAGTGCTATGCAAATGGGGTAGTTGCGATGGTGATTTGTGGAAGTTTGAGTGCATGTTTGCTTCCGTAATTTCGATGCATACGGAATAGTTTCCCTAATAGAAAGTAGACGTATTGTCGATTTGGTGACTCTCATTTGATATAAAGTAAGTTTTTTGTTTTAGTCATCAAATGAGCTGACGTGCCGTCATGGTCAGCAACATCGGAAGAGTCACTTAAGCGTTGCCGACCTAATCCCTTTGCTTGGCATAATTATTGAAAGTCATAATGTAATGGTTCTCAGATTATCATTAGTCATAAGGTAATCCTATAGATATGTTAGGTTAGGTTTGTTTTATGGCAATCCTGAAAAGTTACGCGTTTCTAAGAAAAACCAAATTATGACTAACGAAAATGCGGACAATCAATACATTATGACAAAAACTTTATGGGAAACAATAGACCTTAAGCTTTACCTTTAGACCCGTAGCCGACACTTGAGAACCCTAAATACCTGCTTCTTAAAGAACCCCATGTAGTAGCGAAATACCTCATTCCACATTCTGCCTTTTCTAGGAAAAAACGAGCGAGATGCCCGCTTATTCTTGGTGTGCCATGTGTCTAAGAAGTGGGAATGCGCGGTGATAAAAGCGAGACGGCACCAATTAAGTTCTTTGGAGCATTCCCCATTAGTTAGGTAGAACATAGAACATTCAAATAAAGCCAACATTTCCATCTTCACCACTTTGATGGTTGGTAGTCCTCAACTGTGCATTTCTTCAGAAACTTCCTGCCTCGCACGGCTAAACTATGGAATGAACTGTCGCCTGCGGTATTTCCGAACCGATACGACCTTCAAACCTTCAAGAAAAGAGCATACTCGCAATGTTATACGCTGGTAGCGCACTTACAACACCCTCTGGTGTTGCGTGTGTCCATGGGCGGCGGTAATCGCTTATCATCAGGGGATCCGTCTGTTCGTTTGCCTCCTATATCATAGAAAAGTCTCCCCGAAGACTAAGAGGTTCTAAGCCGTCAGTAAGTATAACAACACTAATTTATTTTGTCTACAAGCCTTATCTTAATGCCCCTATATTATTCAGACACGATTAGCTAAAGACCTATATTAACAAGCATGTATCTGTGGCTGCATCGTAATACTCGTACCTTTATTACATTCAAATTTAGAACATCTTTGAGAAACAAAGAAATTTGATTTGACCTCTTTGACATAACGTTTTACTCGAAATTAAGTGTCAGTTGTAAACGATTTTGATAAATCTCCCATGTTACTTGACATTGAACAATATGGCAGTCGGCCCCCGACTCTTGTTTGTCTATAAATTTAAAAAAAACAACGGATGTGTGACATGGCGGACTCTATTTAGTGTTCCACGACACTCACGCATTTTTTAAATTACCACTACCTTAGCTTAACTACTCAACTGACTATACCAAACTTTGTAAACTCTTTGTTTCACTGCCACTACAATCTGTAACGAACGATTTTACTGCAACTACCAAGTTAAAATCTACAAAGTAGGCCAAGTCAATCCGCTACAAACTCACAGAACTGCCCCTGGCAGTATTGTAAAAGTTAGCATCGTTCAGTTTATCTATTCCTACAGTGTAGAACTGTGAACTGAACTTGCCTTTGATCAGTTTTGCAAGCCGGCGATCAGGCGCCAGAGTGAGATGATCTTTATATCGGATTATATTATAGTGGATCGCTTAAAGTCACTTCATGTATAGTTGACGAAATATAATTTGCACCGATTGGTCATAAAATTTTATCTTTACGAATACAAAAGGGCAAAAAAGGTATCCATCCATACACTAAAAGAGGTAAACGTATACTAAAAGTGTTATTCATATACTTAAAGAGGTATCTATATACTAAAAGGGGTATCCATATACTAAAGGAAGTATCCATATACTAAAAGAGGTATACATATACTAAAAGAGGTATCCATATACTAAAAGAGGTATAAATACAATAATAATGGCTGGCGACACCCTATGTCAGGTTTTTATAATGTGTTTATATAATTTTGTCCTATTTTGTAAGTTTATATTAATATTTAAAAAAAAAAACCCTAATCTAAAATGTTAAATGAATAAAGAGAATAGGTAATAAAAAATCTTTATTGTGCACTAATAAAGATAAGTTCAAAATACAAAGACAGGACTTAAATGAGCAGGTAAGAACGGGTTTTAAACTGTAAACTAAGCAGGAATGGTGGATTTACTTTAATTTAGTGAAAAGCTGGCGTGAATAACATGACAGGCCGCCACTCAAAAACTGTCATTCGTTTAACCATATCATACTCGTTGGCTTTAGTGAACCAATCACAACATTTTACGCTCGATTTTGTCGATAATTGTAATTAGAACTTTTGTGTTATTAATGTCTATAATATCCACAAAAATAAGCTACAATAATTTAGGTTTCTATACTAAGCTAAGATTTCACAGGCCACCATTTCTATTAAATCACTTAAAATTTGGATGATGGAAAAAATAATTTTGAAGGATAAATTTCTCTCTATATGTAGAAAGTAATTAATAAAATTAATTAAATATATTTAGTGTCACTTTCAGTACAGATCAAACGACAACCAATGATTAAGGACCTTTTAAGTTACCTATTTGATCTCCTTATAATATTATCATGTTCAGCGAAAATTAATGGTTTCGGAGAAATCATCGATTTTCTGTTCTTGCTGAACCGTGCTTCCTAACTTTTATATTTAAAATAAATAAAAATAAAATTAAATTTATTCAGTAACTTAAATTAAACATTTCAATATCCATGCTGGTGCCTCTTTTTAAGTATTCAAGATATTTAACTTAGGATAAAGATGAATAGGTGCCTCACTTTAAAAAAATCTAACTTCCCAATATGGGTACGTAAAAATAATACCTGTAGCATACAAAACAAGGATATATTTAAAACTATAATTTCATCAGCAAACCTGCTTGTAAATCACACTAAATCATACTTTATAATATAATAATCCAACTGCAAGCCCGTTAACAAAGCTCTTCCCGTCCACTCATTTCCCACAGGAAATCCGATGAACTCTCAAAAGCCTTTACGATTCTCGTTTTTCATCAAAACCAGTTAACTGTGCGCTCGCACTACTTATAGTTATTAAGGTTAGGAAGGTCAGCTAAATTTGGTCAATCTTGATGTTCTGTATCGGATAGTCCTGCGTTGATTGCACCGGAATCAATTAAAATGAGTCCTAGAACTTGAACTATGCGAATAATAGGATGGTTAGAGTATTAGTGTTAAATTTTGGTAGATTGGGTTTTAATAGTTAGGAAGCTAGACTAGTCGAGTGTTGCTGCAAATTATATAAACAATGGATACTGGGAAACTATAAGCAAATCTTTTAATTACAATACCTAAATTGTTTCTTGAACTGAGCAGGTAGAGCGGTGGATCGGTGCCCTAGAGCCACGATTAGAAAAAAAATACAAATTCGGGGACACAGATCGATCTAGCCCCAAACTAAGCAAATCCTGTATGTACTATGGGTCCTTCGGTAAGCCAAGAAAGCTTGTGTTATGGGTACTGAGACAACGATATATATAATATACAAATACTTAAATACATAGAAAACACCCATGACTCAGGAACAAATATAACACAAATAAATTACCTTACCGGGATTGGAACTCACGACCATCGGTTTATAGGCTGGGTTACTACCCACTAGGCCAGACCGGACGGCAAATAACTATCACTCAGAACAATGACTATACTCAGGAACAAAGATTAGTGATGAACACACAGATAAATGCTTTTACCGGGATTGGAACCTGGGATCTCCTGCTTCATAAGTTAGGCTAGGAGGCCGTTGAGGCGTTCTTTTTTGGAGTTTACTGGAATTTATTGAGGTTTACTCCTTAAAACTCGATTTTCATATATAAGCCAGGGGTATGAAAATTTATGGGGGGGGGTAAAATCAAACGTTACATTATGTTTCGTGCGCAACTTATCTTGCGCATCCCCTAGTAACAACGGCTGCATGGAAACACTTTATTGTTTTAATATCAACAAATAACAACTGTCAATTTGCGGAGTTTCGATCGTAAATTTTATAATCGTTCGTATGAAGTAAACTCCAGTTGTGCGTCGGAGCTAACGCAAACACTTTTTTTTCCATAACTCACGTATCTCAAAAGAATTCGTACCTTTCCAAATATATTACGTATTCTTTCTACAAATTCTAAAGCATATTTTTGTTCAATCAGCAATAATTTCGCAGTTTATTACATTAAATAAAGACACGTCACAAACATAACTCGGTACGGACAAAAACGAATAATCACACATCTAGGCACATTGTAAGTCAATCAAAACTAATAAGAAATCCCACGTAATGACAATCGGCAATCCACACATTGCCATTCGCAGCCCACAACCCGCACAAAACTAACAAACTCCCTTTTGAGGTGAAAGGCATCAAATGAAGCTATATCGGAACGCCCAGAAGGTTCTTTGAAAGGCCTTTCGATAGAATGATGTAGGTATTTCGTATATTTCCCTTTTACGGCCCCGTAGCCGAAGGGTGAAAAAGGCCTGTTTATTAAGCAGTTTTTAGAGACGAACTACGATGACCAACTTGGGTTGAATTGAGTGATATGTCATTGGACATTGCTGGGCAAATACAAAGCGTAATAAGTATGTATTTTTTAAAATTTGAAAGAAGTTTTTTTTTATGTTATAGTATAGTCAGCAAACAGTGTGATGTCCCCAATCCGCATTGGGCTAGCGTGGGGACTATAGCCCGAGCCCTCTCGCACATGAGCGGAGGCCTGTGCCCAGCAGTGGGACGTATATAGGCTGAATTATTATAGTCAGCAAACGAGCAGACGAGCCGCCTTATGGGGAGCGGTCATCGTCGCCCATGGACATAAGCAACATCATAGGAGCCACTTAAGCGTTGCCGACGCTACAAAACCCTAAATACTTGAAGAATCCCATGTCGTAGCGCAAAGGAAATACTTCA
Organism: Cydia pomonella; assembly: GCF_033807575.1. Taxonomy (NCBI): domain Eukaryota; kingdom Metazoa; phylum Arthropoda; class Insecta; order Lepidoptera; family Tortricidae; genus Cydia; species Cydia pomonella. The sequence goes on along the minus strand of NC_084725.1, from coordinate 12,318,588 downwards.
GGAGGCAACTCATTCCACATTCTGCACGTTCTGGGAAGAAACGAGCGAGATGCCCGCTTATTCTTGGTGTGCCATGTATCTAAGAAATGAGGATGAGCTTTGCTCCTTTGGCAGGAGACGCGGTGATAAAAACGTGACGATGGCACCAATTCAAAAAGTTCTTCGGAGCATTCCCCATTGTATAGACGGTAGAACATGCAAAGAGAGCCAACGTCTTTCCGAAGGCCAAGAGGTTCTAAGCCGTCAGTATGGTCGAGATCGCCGACAATACGAACTTCCCATAGAAAAGCATCGTTTTCCGCTCTTATGGACAAAACTAACTAACGAACCTAACTCGCTAAAATGCAGTTTAGTTAATGATCACAAAATAGTTATTGTTTAACGATAACACTCTAGCTAGTGTATAGTTTCTATTTTTCACCGTGAGCTTCTACGGATTATCGTCTTATCTATTGTTTAAAAACCGCAAAGGCGCGTGCCACTATGAAAAAATGGTCAAGCCGCATAGGTAGCGTTTATTGAATTACTATTCTATTGAGCACGGAATAAGATTCATTATGAACTAATACAGAATTCTAACAGAATAGCTGTCTGATCTCTATTGGTGCGTCTAAGGTAGGCGACTAAACGCTCTCAAACCAGCTTAACTTGTGACACTGCGATCCGAAACAAAGATACGTATTCGAAGACCTCGCTTGCACTGGTAATGCGAGCGCACGGCTAGCTAGCGCCAAGGAAGCAATGTTATGTTTCTCGAGGAGCAGGTAAAAAACAGGGCCGGATTTTCACACAAATATATTTGGGTGGTTTTACGAAATAACGCTAACTCTTCAGACTTCTAACAAACTAACACTGTTTGTATGGTTTGCTTGAAAGAGTTAGCGTGATTTGACTCTAAACGATATGCATATTTTGTTTTATATTTATTTATTTTATGCATACACTATTATGTATATGTTACTTATTTTTTTGTTGACTCATAATATAAATTTGTATAAATGTTTTACTAAATGTGTACTCTATTGTAAATAATATCTTTATTTTAGTGTACATTATTATAACATATAGGTCTATTTTAACATTAGTAGTACGGGATTGTTAAATGGATATACATATTTATTACTATTTTACCATTGTTTTATTGTTTATTTAAAATTAGCCTGTTTAAAGTTTAAAATTAGCAAACAACTGTTTAAACAGTTGATTATAAAAATGAGTATATCTCGTTATTATTGTAATTACCCAAACCCATTCTGTTAGATGTGTACCTACTATTTAAATAGTGTTATGTTTTAAATAAATAAATAAATATTATAGGACATTATTACACAAATTGACTAAGTCCCACAGTAAGCTCAATAAATATCTCTTTAAATTAAAGAACGTAAAACCACCCAAATATATTTGTGTGAAAATCCGGTCCTGTTTTTTACCTGCTCCTCGAGAAACATAACATTGCTTCCTTGGCGCTAGCTAGCCGTGCGCTCGCATTACCAGTGCAAGCGAGGTCTTCGAATACGTATCTTTGTTTTGGATCGCAGTGTCACAAGTTAAGCTGGTTTAAGAGCGTTTAGTCGCCTACCTTAGACGCACCAATAGAGATCAGACAGCTATTCTGTTAGAATTCTGTATTAGTTCATAATGAATCTTATTCCGTGCTCAATAGAATAGTAATTCAATAAACGCTACCTATGCGGCTTGACCATTTTTTCATAGTGGCACGCGCCTTTGCGGTTTTTAAACAATAGATAAGACGATAATCCGTAGAAGCTCACGGAGAAAAATAGAAACTATAACTAAATAAACGTTACAGGAAATGCTGAAGTTAAATTTGTATTAATGGCTAAGTCAGCTGTAGGCCTCGCGAGCATAACTTAAAACCTAATAAATGAATGGCTCTGCCATTTTGCTAACAAAACTTATCGACAAAAGAATTCCATTTAATTATCATACCTGGTCGTTCACAAAATTTCACGAAATCTGGTGAGAATTGCAACCTGTAGAGGAGAACATCCGGACACACAAAAGCATTTTTGCCCAAGATGAAATAGAGGCCTTCCCTAACGCTTGGTCAGTTAAATTTTTGCTATTTAAATATATGCATAAAATTATAGCTTATATTTTGATCAATGAGTATTTTTATACATTCATGTATTTTGTTTCTGATGAAAATTTAAGGGCACGGAAAAAGGGAAACCAATAAGGCCACTGTCATAGTACAGGCAAATTGTGCCATTAGTCACCCTCATCTCATACCCGCGCAGCTGTGAGGTGTGAGGACGATGAAAGGAATCCGATGAAGTGTCCCACCGCCGTAACCCTTTTGAGCCGCGATTACTACTGTTGTAAGATGTTCGATTATATAAAAGTTTTCTTATTGCTCTAACAGTATTTTGTGCAATAGGAGCATCTGATGATGGACACAGGAGGTGGCCGTAGGAACTCTGTGGTAAAACAACGCAACCCAAACACAATTTTTTTTTTGTGTGTTTGTTGTTTGATCGGAAGATCAGCGCTGGAAGCCACCAGCAACATGCTGAGATGAGGCCATTTCGTGGCACTTTATACTTCCTTTGTTTTTGTTATATCATGTAATTTAATGTGTCTTGTTTGTGTCTACGAATAAAAATTATTCTATTCTATTATTTGCCCGTTGAAAGAAAAGTACAGTCAGCGATAAAAGTTTGTATCAAGTATGTTTATTAATGATATAGGAGGCAAGCGAGTAGATGAATACATTGATGGTAAGCGATTACCATCGCCCATGGGCAACACCAGAGGGGTTTTAAATGCGTTGCCGGGCTTTAAGATGGGAGTACGCTTCTTGAAGGTTTGAAGGTCGTATCGGTGAAGTGAAGATGGAAAAGTCGCGTAGAGCGATGGCGGAAAGAAGCGGCATTGCGATGTTACCTCAAATGGTGCCTCCCCATGATGCTTGTTGTTCAGTATGAGGAACGAGCACAGAGGTCCCCGGGCGCGGATGGCCGGGGTCACCTCCACCAGGGTCTCGTTCTCCCGGATCAGGCCGTGGTAGCCCTCGTCGGGCTCCGCCAGCTCCAAGTATGGTACGTCTGGAAAAGAAAAAGAAGGCGTTAAATACATTGGTTATCTCCACCATCTTAAAATAGAAGAGAAAATATTTATTCGTAAGCACAAACGTAAGAGAAAGTGTCCCGAAATGGTCACATCTCAGCGTGATGCTGGCGAATTTACGTATCTTCATCGTATGTCAGTTGCGGACACTGGCATCTCCCAAGAGAGTTCGGGCTTCGGTCCCAGAACTAGCCCGATGCTATATTCGTTTTTTTAGCTTTAGAAAGGAGGTAAGCGATCTTGACGTGACTTATTATTAAAAATCACTTTTGAAAAATTTGTTAATATTTAGTTATTAACAAATTAATTTGTTAAAAAAAATATCGTTAAAGTTAAACTTAATGTCCTTAAATCTAATATTTAAAGCTTTCGAACCGAAACGAATAGAGTACTTTAAAAAATTTAACTTACATGCAATAATTTTGATAAAAAATTCGCCACCACGTTATATAAAGCAGAGAAATCCAAAAAAATTTGCAGTCGTCACACACATCTATATAAAAAAAAACATAATGCCCCGCCGCGTCTATGTGTTTGTATGTATATATGTTCGCGATAAACTCAAAAACGACTGAACGGATTTTCATGGCGCTTTCACCTATAAACAGAACGATTCTTGAGAGGAAGGTTTAGGTATATATCTGTGGCCCTAGTGAAAAAGGGTACAAGTCTCTGACAGTTTAGGTGTCACCGCGCTAGTGAAGGTCAAAGATGATGTAAGTTTAGGTGTATAAGGGCATAAGTGTTACGTGGAACTTACACCCCTTTACACCTGCGCTGTCAGAGACGTACCCTTTTTCACTAGGGCCACAGATATTTTGTTAAGGTTTACCCGTGCGAAGCCCGGGCAGGTCGTTAGTTTCATCTAAAATGACTCCAAAATATTCTTCTGCAAAATATTTGGCGGCACACACCCCACATAATGGCGCCATAACCGTCCTGCACGCATTAGACTGCGTGGTAGATATTACCTCACAGGGCGGGTCAATACATTGTTTTAGGTGATATCATGTTTACTACTTTTTATTCTTGGCTTATCCTTTTAATGATTATATTATTCTACTTATTCTACGTATTAGGCATGTGATATTTGCCTATCTGATCGACTTCTAACGGGCCTGAGTTCTTTTTATTTTACAATATAAACATCCGAACTGTGCGGTGTATCCTGGGAATAAAGACGAAGGAGTTCTTTAAGTGAGCATGCCTTATTGAAACTTCATTGTGCTGTGTTTCTTTTTTTTCATTTCCTTTTAATTTTCTTTAACTAATTTCAATTTCAATATAGTTAATTAGTTACTCTGGCTTTAGCGTTAGTGGGTACTAGTGCTAACCACCAATTATTTTTGTTAATCTGTATTTACTGGTGAGAACCTGTAATTAGCTTTTTGAATCATATGTGTAAAACCTATAGCAATATTAACAGCTGTTGGATCTCCAAATAATAATAATAAATAAATAAATAAAGGTTTACGGAAACAAGATATCAGTCATGTTAGTTTCGATTAATGGAAACCCATTTTTTTTTGTGTTTTCACACACTCGCAGAAAGAAAACTAACGCTTTTATTTTTATAAGACTAACGACGACGCGTCTGTCACTATTATATTATCTTTACGTTATCATAAAAATCTATACAAAATAACACTTTTTTTTTATCACCACCAGACAACATAACGTTTCGAATCCTTACGTAACGTCCAACCAACACTCCTTAAACCCCTGAATTGGCCGACTTTCAGAAAGGTTAGATAAGAACCGAGTAAATACGCGCCGAGATTTCAAGAAAAACCTTCCAAGGAAATAAAACTACTTTAACGTTGAAATACAGGCAAGGACCTTTCCTGGGGCGATTGGGAATCGACGAGGACCGTGTGTTCTGATCGCGCAGCTAGGTCGAGCGAGGTGAGCGCTCAGGTGTATTAATTTAATGGACACTCAAGAACCACCGCAGGGGAAGCCTAGCCAAATGACCATACCTTTTTATTGTTATTTATGTATTTAATAAGATACATCAGTATTCTTAAATATCTCTTCAAGTGGCATATGTCGTTTTTGAGTTATTCGAATTTTGATTTTATTTCAATGAATCAAATTTGAAATTTAAATGACGTAATCGGTCGGGAGTCGACGCTCTGCCACTCCAAGGGATATAGTCGTAGCCCCACAATACTCAACAATGAGTTAGACTTTCGGGTCATCAGTCTCTAGTAATGTAACTAAAATAACTTATAGTAGGTAATTAATTACCGCAATTTATGGTAATGCTTTTTTAACAGAGATTTAAATTTAGACGTAATATTTTCATGTTTTATGGCCTCAGGCAAACTATTAAGTGAGTATGGAACTCGTTTCCTAAGGGTTCTATCCCCGTCACAGTTAGATATTAATTCTAGGAACGGATAGTTTTCCTGAAGTCCTTGTAATTTGTCTTTACGTTTAAAACGTGCGAGGAGAAGTGAAACTACATACTTATTGTATAAGTATTAGTTGATGTCAATAAAATTGTGACGTTTTTAGGGTTACGTACCCAAAGGGCAAAACGGGACCCTATTACTAAGATTCCGCTGTCGCTCCGTCTGTCACCAGGCTTTATCTCATAAGCCGTGATAGCTAGACAGTCAAAATTTTCACAGATGATGTATTTCTGTTGGCGCTATAATAAGTCAACAAATACTAAAATGCATTACTTACCATCAGCTAATGCATTGGTCTTCAGATTCATTTTCGCACACAAACACACACACACACACACACACACACACACTTATTCCCTTGATTTTTAAAACTTTATAAAAAATGTAGTCCAACAAATTGTACCTTCAAAATTATAAATCGACGCTTTCTCTATTAAGAACAGATTTTTGTTAAAAATTGTTTTATATACTTACTAAATTTCTTTCTATTTTTTAAGTTATAAAAAAAAAATTGTTCGTTTTAAGTCTTAAGCCTAGCTATTGTACCTATATGTAAAAATTCTGTTATCACCTACGGGAGAGCGGTGTCTCTTGACACAAGTGTCATGTACGCTTAAAAAGAGGCACCAGCCCAGTCAAAATCACGTTTGTTTGTGCTAACTCAATAAACATTTTATTATTATTTTATTATTTACTAAAAGGTACGGAACCTTCGATGGGAAAGTCCGACTAGCACTTGTCCGGTATTTTTTCATACATTTTTTTCACTCGCTTTTACAATAAAATGAACTTTTTACACATTATTAATTTATAGAACATCTAGTTTCTATAAGTTAATAAAGAGTACACAGGTAATTATTTTTGGCGATCACCTGCACCAAAGAACCCAAACACTTTTTACAAGCTTTTATTCAGTTTCACCTGTCCCGTTGTCTGTCTGTCGGTCTGTAATCAAATCTTGCAAGATAAATTTGACCCACTTCCCGGTTTCTGATGAAGCTGACATCTTGGTGACAAAAGTGACAATGCAATATTATGGTACCTTCGAGCTGATCTGATGATGGAGACAGGAGGTGGCCATTGGAACTCTGTGATAAAACAACGAAACCTAATTGCGTTTGGGGTATTTAGAATTGTCTTGATCAGTATTAGTTGCGTGTGGAAAGAACAGTCAGCGATAAAAGCTTGTACCATAAATTAAATTTTTGCCAAAAACCTATTCAACTAAGCGCTCGGAAAACCTTTGGAATAGCGCACCAGTTCCCGGTAAACTAAAGGTTTTCAAACGTCTTTCTTTAAAGAACTGTTTTTCAACAGCTTTGATTGTGACGAGGACTAGGTAGCTGCAACATCGATATGTTCCTTAACTGGGATTCAGAGAAACGGTTTCATTTAACGGTTGAAGTCTCTAAACGTGTTAAAGAAAAACTATATACACAGGTTGTTTGGAACTGTACGAACACTGATTAATGAAATCAGTAAATACTATTGGAACGGGGTATTTACAATGTATATTTGTTTGGCAAGCTCTAAATACTATTGAAACGGGGTATTTTTGGCAAGCTCCCCGAAAAAGTGTGAAGTGGTACAGAACACTGAAGTGGAAAAATCCAAAAAAAAAATAGGTACGTGAAAGCAATAACTTTATAAATAGTTATTTGTTTACAATGGGGCAAAGTTGCTATTGATACCCGAGCAAGCGAAAAATTCCAAAATTGAACCACGAGCGTAGCGAGTGGTTCAAGAAGTGGAATTTTGAGTGAAGTGAGGGTTCCAAGGCACGATGGTTAAACAAACTTTGCCTCCGAATGAAATAAAACATTTTTCACCACTCCAAAATACTAACTATGAAATACCAAAAAAATCAAAACAAATCAAATCCAAATGAACGTAAAAAAAAAATTATCATTCAAAATCATCATTTAAAAGTCAATTCCACCAGCTAACATAAGGAAACAACTCAAAATTTGCATCTGATTACTTTGCCCCACATGTGGATGAAATGCAACTTTGTCATTATAGTTTTTGAACAATCAAGGTTAATAGTTATTTGTTTTAAAATGGAGCAAAGTTGTTGTTTAATCGTTCGTGCTAATATTTATACCCGAGTAAACGAAAGATTCCAAAATTGCGAGGGTTTCAATGCACGAGGGTTAAACAAACTTTGCCTCCGAGTGAAACACGAAATTCTTCACCACACCAACACGAGGAAACTACATACTATGAAATACCAAAAAATTCAAATGAAATCAAATAATTCAAATAAAAAAATAATCATTCAAAATCATCATTTAAAAGTCAATTAACAAGCTAACATAAGGAAACAACTCAAAATTTGCATTCAATTACTTTGCCCCATATGTGGATAAAATGCAACTTTCTCATTCGTTTTTGAACAATCAAGAGGGCCTTTACTAGTTGGTGTGGTGAAAAATATATTTACAATGTTAAGGCGGGATTCCACCAGCGTGCGGCACTAGCATTTTTGTACTTACTGAATATACTTGTACCACACAGTACTGCACAGTGGTGGAATACCACCTTTACATTAGTTAAATGGTGCCTTTCGTGAGTGGTTCTATTCGAATAATCATATAGCACTTCAGAATATTGTTACTACAATATTCACAGGATCGGTCGATAAGATTACAAACTAAGTGATTAGATTAATTACAGATGGTAGGATCGTATAGATGTGCTATGCCTCGTGCGCCCGCGAGGGACAGAACATACGCAATGCGACAAAATTAAAAACACGTTTTAACATTCCTGACAACATACCAAAAATAACCTAGTAATTTGGTCGGGTTCATTGTTACCCACCATAAAAAACGGTGGACAACAAAAAACGTCTACGTCACTTTAGACAAGTGAGAGTATGACAAGGACAAACAATAATAGCGCTATCTCTGCTACTCCTAAACGTTCCGTAAGAGCATCTCGTTCGGTCATCCCCCATTTCATCTCTATATTATTGTACCTCAATGAGGTTAATGCATGCAGTATACAATGTATACATACGAATATGTGATCTGTACGCGAGTCAATGTTTCTACATATCATTATTATTATGTACGGGCCTTGCTAAAAATGCCGAGGCCCTCACTTTATATTCCGAAATTTTATATTATTTCTACTTAGAATTTATGAGCACCTTTGATCCGTATTGTAAAATAAATCTCTCAAACTGTCAAATTTTAGTACTTAATCTAATTTTAATGAGGAATTTTAAGCGTTTCAACCTTATCTACCTACAGTAACTATTACAATTATATATTACTACCAGTTATAGAATATATTTTTAATCCTTTTAGCGCTAATCACGACATGTTGTCATTTTGCGTCTACGAAGCATTTCCTCTACATACCGGGAAACCTGTGTCATCCTCATCGGCTACGACGTGGCGCTACGACCGTAGCTCAACGGTGAATGTGTTTAGTGAAGAATCCAGGTAAAAAAATTAAATGAGACCATTTATATTTTTGATTTAACGATCATCGTTTTTCCCTATGTTTTTAAAAGTATTTTTGTGCAAATACCCAATACCATCACCATGTACCACCAGTACGATTCGGATTTCAAACAGAGATATATCCACTATATTATCGCCGCCGTAGCGAACAGGACTGGGCCAAATCCCGACCACAATCTCGCCACAAATAGCGACGATCTCGGAAATTGGCGTTCACGGCTCCACCCGAGAATTGAACCCGCACTGGGTTACATAAAGCGATCACATGCAGATGTGGACGCTTGTTAATGGGTGGGTTTTTAGCATTTCCGCCAGCGTTGACGACGGTTTTTAAAAAGGCGAATAATTTTAGTAGATGTTAAAATGATTTAACTTTTAGTCCTAATGGTGTAGAAATATTTAGGATGTAGGTATGTGTTTGTAGATTCATTTATATCTTCACCACTTTATGAAATTGGTGCTTGGTGTAACGAGGGTGTATTTCCTAAGAAGAGATCTTGAGATTTGTACACTGTTTATTTATTATCCTGACTAGGAGCAACACTGTTTAGTTTTGCTAGCGTGACAGTAATCTACAGGCTTCTTCTTCTTTCAAAGTATGGCTTCCATCAAATTTACGATGATTTTGCCAATGTCAAGTGTAACTACGTGTTCAGTAGTAACTTTTAAGTGTGCTCGTAGAGCATGACGTTGTTCGGTAGTTGCTTTTAGTGATGAGATAGCTGGACTTTATTAAAAGCCACGATGGATTGCCGGGTGTTGATTAAAACATGGTCAAACGCGTTTCAAGATTGATGCTCACCGAACAAGATCTTTAAATATGTCTTCAAGGTCGCAGACCAGAAGGTACTGGCAACGATTATTTGAATTCAGAACTATCGCCCTGCTGAAGGAATAAAGATCTGCAGGCGTGTTCTTTCTGAAAGTTGCAAGCATCTGTGTTAGGAACATTATTTACTCTGTAGGGGCCTGGAGTAGGTAGGAGTCTGTAGTTACATAGGACAGGGTGTAGTTTTGTGAAGATGTTTGCCACTTTCACCCGAGGAGGCGAGATATGTGAAGGTTGGAAACCTTCACAGTCTCTTGATAGATAACTGGCAACGATTATTTGAATTCAGAACTATCGCCCCGCTGAAGGAATAAAGATCTGCAGGCGTGTTCTTTCTGAAAGTTGCAAGCATCTGTGTTAGTCGACATTATTGTATTTCGTGTCTAATTAAAAAAAAAAATTATAATCTGCCTGGAGCGTTTACATTCCCCACCTCAGCTAGACCGTATCTCTTTTACAGTACATACTGTTAATATCCTATTCGATTGCGAGCATTCATGACTGAGCGAGGGCGAAGCATCTCAGTTTTAGCTTGGGTAAAAATTCTTTCGTATGTCCTATGTATATGGCTATTCTCATCTACAGGTCGCATTTCTCAACCGAATGGCGTGGAATTTTGACAGGCGGATCGATGATTATATCACATTTTCGGCGATGACATTTTTGAGAATTTTCCAAAATGGCGGAGCCATAAGGATTCGCTAGTTCTACAGCTCACAGACCCACTAGTTTGTAAATTGTAACTCCAAGTGTTAAGAAATATCAAACTTGTTTACAGTGTCTGAATTATCTTCAATATAAACTTAAAATGTTAAACCAGCTAGAGATAGCCAAGCTTCAGACTAAATAGGTTAAGTAACTAAGTTGTGCTAAGAAACTAAAGCTTTTTATCACAAGAATCCCGGGGATGTCAACGACTTGCTGCTTTCAGGGTTGTCACAGATCATCCCAAAGCTTTGGTTTCATTGCACCTTAATTTCATATTTATAAAACTTTCTAGATCACAAAAAGGAATAGTGTTAAAATTCTTGAATCTCAGAATACCTAAGTTTTTTCTCAAAAGACGCCTCCCTTAGGCACATAAGATGCGTAAAATCTATTAAGACAATTTCGTGCTTCAAATTTTACAGGTAAACGAGATGGCGCTGTACAGCTCCATATATTTTGCGGTAACTCTAATTGTAAAAAGTTGACGTTTCACAATTCAGTGACCGCAAAATACTGTTCTGGATGTAAAAATAAGGAGCACGTTTTTTTCTTAGACTTTACCACTCTATAACAATCAATTCTTTTTGATATGGGTGACATGGTGGAAGTCTCGAACATTCAGTTTTCAGAGCGATGGGCTAGTGATAGTGATCCAGTCCAGAGTTGCGAGTACGAGTCTCGCCCGAAACAGTGAATTTTTCCACTCTTCATTTATTTCCAAGATTTCTAGAAGGCAGCCCTAAGCTCGCGGTGCAGCGCCGAGACTGCACAGAGGTTGATAAAAATGTCATCTCCACGATTTATATTGCCCGCAGCACGCCAATGCATTTTGCGGGACATACTTTATGTGGTGGATGCGGCTGGATTTAGCTGTCTGAAACTTAGTGTTCAGCCAGATCGTAATTTAAAGTGCACCATAAATTTTGTATCCCACCCAAGTTGAGTACATTGCCTGCTATCCGAAACATTGCCTGCCCATTATAAGGAATTAGCTTCTACCCGCGACTTTGTCTGATGATGATGATCATCATGCTCGCCCCCCCAGCTCAGATTTTACATTCAATGTATGCCCCTCTGCGACGTCCGCTAAGCCTCCGGCGATATCAACCTCCCTAGTTCACTTGCTGGCTACGCCCTCGATTACATCATTGATTTCATCTCGGTATCGATATCATTGATCTCGGTTTAGCGGTTTAAGAGCCACCCCCCACCAGCGCCTTTTTAGCGTCGGCGTCTAGTCAGCGCTATGGAAAAGGGCGTCACTGCGCAGTTGCGCCAACGTTGCGTCGAGCAGCAGCTATAGTGTTGACTAGACGCCGACGCTCGGGAGACGCTAGTGTAGGGTGGCCCTAAGCGTGAAGAGGTAACAGATACACATAATTACTTTCACATATATAATATTAGTAAGGATTAGATTACAGACAACTGTTTGGAATTTCATGTTAGGCAATGTTTGACAAGTTAAGCAATGTATAAGCCTCTGGAAATTGGACAACTTTTTTGTAAACAGTAAGTATTATACTTCAATATTAAATGAACTGTAATAAATAATACAAGTAGCTTGAATCAAATAAATCTGAAATATTCACTAGAATTGGTCGTGTTCACTGATGTAGATATAATTAAATTGTTTATGCTAAAAACAACAAAATCCATAATCTGTTGTCTCGAGATAATATACCAAATATTTGAAACTGAAAAAAAAACCGGCTAAGTGCGAGTCGGACTCTCGCACGAAGGGTTCCGTACCATTACGCAAAAAACGGTAAAAAATCACGTTTATTGTATGGGGGCCCCACATAAATATTGATTACGTTCTGTTTTTATTATTTGTTATAGCGGCAACAGAAATACATCATCTGTGAAAATTTCAACTGTCTAGCTATCACGGTTCATGAGAGCGGAGTCTTAATAATAGGGTCCCGTTTTTGCCCTTTGGGTACGGAACCCTAATAAAAAGTACCTACTGTTTGTAATAAGTAGCTTAATTTAAATAAAATAGAACAATTCAGCGGTTTAGAAGTTCACTACAAAAATTTTTATCAACTCTCCAATGCTGTTTTTACTAAATAATATAAGTAGCTTTTGTTAAAGCTAAATAAAAAAGACTAATCTTTCAATACTTTTTTATTGTTTGCTCTGGAATGTTTTCTTTTCTTAAATGTTCGTCCTTTTATATTTTGTCTACGATTCAAACGCTAAATTGAGATCAAACTTCTATTCAAACGAAAATAAATATAAACTGAGTGTAATAAGTTTCGATTCAAGATTTACTTTCGAATTAAGGATTCATTGAAGTAAATTAAATGAAAGATTGATACTTATATAACCTTTATAAGGTGCCCGTGAGCATTGCGAAACATTTTAACGGTGCATTCCTAATGGCAACAAAAGCAAAAAATGTTATATGACTTTTTGTGAAATTCGACAAAAAAAATTTTTTTTTTGTTTTTTTTTTTTCCTTTTTTTGAACACTCCTGTACATAAAACTTAATTTTTATTGATAAACACATAACCTAAAATTAACTAAAAAGTTTTTTTTTTATTTGGGGGTAGCCTCTCGAATACATTTTTTTAATTTTTCGATGTCAATCAATAGGTATGTCCAGACTAGACCTCAAAGTGGCAATACCGCAGTCAAAAATGTGTTTTGTACCGACTTATGGCGAAAGAATGATTTCGAAAAACATTTAATTATCTCTGAAACTAGGCCTAATCCAGAAAATTTTATATGACGTTTTAGTTTCTAAATATTACCAGGAATGCTTAGTTAAAATGTCTCGCAATGCTCACGACCACCTTGTATGTGTCTATTATGTTCTTAAACTTCTTAAGGAATTCGTTTCGTCTATAATGTCTGTTATGTTTTTATTCAGTTAACCGATTTACATTACAGACGGTAGGAGGGATTTTTATTTCTTTCATTACTCATTCTAAACCAATGTACTCTCTAAGCAATTATAAACTTGGTTTTAAATAAATTTATAGTACAATTTCCATTCTGAAAATTAACCCCGTTCCATGAATAACGATATTTTTGCCTAAATTTGTTCATTGATAGTAACCTCAAATACTAATGAAGTTTATTTGAAGTTGAGGCATTTTGAAAACGTGTTGCTTTGAAAAAAAATGGCATTCTGGGATTTAGGCATTTTGATACAATTCAGTTATTTTCCTAGAATTCTGGTAACGGAATAACGGAACGGAATAACTGGTGGTGGAATAACGAAATTGAGGTAGGTACAATTAAACCAGAACAATTTTTACGAAACATAAAATGGGTTTAGTTTCAATTGTAAACGTTCAATCAAGGATATGAGTACGTACAAGCAAAAAACCAATGCAAAGCTTTTAATGAAAAGGCGTACTGCAAAAACCATTCCTATATTCCGTTTTGTACAAAAAGCTTTACAGAATTTGTCATATACGTCATTTTTAACAATCCCCCAATAGATACTCGAGGCAAAAAATTTCACTAAAGTCTGTACAGAGCGACATGTATGTTACCTGTGTACATTTTTAACTGATTCTTTTGACGAAAGCTACCTGGAAAAGGGAAAATGAAAAGCCGGACACAAAAATCCGTTGTTAACAATTGCAGTTTTTAGGGTTCCGTAGCCAAATGGCAAAAAACGGAACCCTTATAGTTTCGCCATGTCCGTCTGTCTGTCTGTCTGTCTGTCTGTCTGTCTGTCCGAGGCTTTGCTCCGTGGTCGTTAGTGCTAGAAAGCTGAAATTTGGCATAGATATATAAATCAATAAAGCCGACAAAGTCGTACAATAAAATCTAAAAATTTAATTTTTTTATGGTACCTCCCCTACACGTAAAGTGGGGGTGAATTTATTTTTTCGCTTCAACCCTAGAGTGTGGGGTATCGTTGGAAAGGTCTTTCAAAACTAATAGGGGTTTTCAAGAAACATTTTTTGATAAAGTGAATATATTCGGAGATAATCGCTCCGAAAGAAAAAAAAATGTGTCCCCCCCCCTCTAACTTTTGAACCATAGGTCCAAAAAATATGAAAAAAATCGTGGAAGTAGAGCTTAAGAAAGACATTAAATGAAAACTATAGCGGACATGATCAGTTTAGCTGTTTTTGAGTTATCGCAAAAAGTTTTCCCTTCATAGTAATAACCGGCCAAGAGCATGTCGGGCCACGCTCAGTGTAGGGTTCCGTAGTTACTCTTCCGTCACAATAAGCTAAACTGGAGCGTAAAGTATAGTAAATTGTTAACCAAGGGATGACACGGTACCTTTCACCCGAGTTAAACAAATAGGCAAATTTGCATAATCAGTACCTAATTAAAGTAAGTCTTTTTACTATGAAGGGAAAACTTTTTGCTATAACTCAAAAACAGCTAAACTGATCATGTCCGCTATAGTTTTCATTTAATCTTTTTCTTAAGCTCTACTTCCACGATTTTTTTCAAATTTTTTGGACCTATGGTTCAAAAGTTAGAGGGGGGGGGACACATTTTTTTTTTCTTTCGGAGCGATTATCTCCGAATATATTCACTTTATCAAAAAATGTTTCTTGAAAACCCCTATTAGTTTTGAAAGACCTTTCCAACGATACCCCACACTCTAGGGTTGAAGCGAAAAAAAAAATTCACCCCCACTTTACGTGTAGGGCAGGTACCCTAAAAAAAATTAAATTTTAGATTTTATTGTACGACTTTGTCGGCTTTATTGATTTATATATCCATGCCAAATTTCAGCTTTCTAGCACTAACGACCACGGAGCAAAGCCTCGGACAGACAGACAGACAGACAGACAGACAGACAGACAGACAGACGGACATGGCGAAACTATAAGGGTTCCGTTTTATGCCATTTGGCTACGGAACCCTAAAAAGACTTACTTTAATTAGGTACTGATTATGCAAATTTGCCTATTTGTTTAACTCGGGTGAAAGGTACCATTTACTACACTTTAAGCTCCAGTTTAGCTTATTGTGACGGGAGAGTAACTACGGAACCCTACACTGAGCGTGGCCCGACATGCTCTTGGCCGGTTTTTTTTATATGTAAGCTGGAACTGTACGTGGGAAATAAATGTGATTTTCGGTAGAACATTTTTATTCGAAGTAGAAATATTGTGATGTAAAAGAAGGTATTATAAATGCTTTTAAATGGAGAGAAGCTCTTATCGTTGGTACCTTTTTACAAGCTTTTATTTATGCAATGTACTTATGTATGTATGTAACTATGTTTGTATGGGTCAAATTTTGCAAGTTTAATTTGACCCACTTCTCGGTTTCCGATGAAGCTGAAGATTTGCCTACATATGTAAGTTGGATGATAATGCAACATTATGGTACCATCGAGCTGATCTGATGATGGAGACAGGAGGTGGCCATAGGAACTCTGTGATAAAACAACGCAACCTAATTGTGTTTGGGGTTTTTAGAATATCGTCGATGAGTATTATTTGCCCGTGGAAAGAAAAATACAGTCAAAAACAAAATGATTTTTTTGCCAAAAACTTGTGAATGTGACAACTGCTTTCGATGTCGCCATTTCCTAAAAATATAAGATACAATAACTTTAACTAAGGTCAATTTGGAGAAGAGCGTCTATAAGCGAAGATCGTCTAAATTGTAGACGGAGCTTGTAGACTCAACAAGCTCTTTGCCTCTTTCGTCGCTTTTAACTCCTGCGTTTGTACACATACTCCACTTATGCGAAAATTAATCAACATAAACAGATTGATTCGTAGTTTATGAAATAAATATAGAAGTATATTTTGTTTTCCTTATGAATCAGTAAAACCTATAGTATCTAACCTATAATATCATTGGGTTAAAAACGCCGCATCTATTCGGCTATCACCGCTTTTCAACACATCAGCCAGTGTTGGCCGAACGTTAACTGCAATTAATCTTTATAAATTGAACCGTAAACCGTAACGGACGATTACAGTTTACGGTTCAATTTATAATGGTTAATGGCCAATAACAATAATGGTTAATTGCATTAACGTTTCGGCCAACACTGACATCAGCGTAGCTATTTAATTAGATAAACGGCGAAAAGTTGCTAAATCGTATTAGGATTATTGGGTGCAATGTACGCAAAAAAATGCTAGTAATTAGCTCTTTTAGGTGCTAAAGACCACTTGCGCGTTCCAGGGTTAGCCAACTAGCTTGAAGTTCGTTTATACAGGATTAAACTGTCCTGTATAAAGGGTTAACTCCGAGTTAACCCTGGAACGCGCAAGTGACCCTTAATATAACGGGTAAGTTAAAAAGTTGCTACAAGTAACCCAGCAAAAGATTGACACCTTCGTTGCATATTCAGTACAACATTGCGGTCTTTTGTGTGCAGGGTCCTTACTATACTTTGTATTGTGGACAAAATGAATGTGTATGAATTTATATTTCAGACCCTTTCTAGGTCGGAATAGAATAGCTTTGAACGTGGCAGCGATACGTTACAAGAAGTACAATTACTTGTAATTTATTCTCAAGAGATTGGCTGGGATTTTTGATAATAAATCATTAAATAAATAAATATTATAGGACAATAATACACAAATCGACCTAGTCGTGTTAAGCTCAATAAGCCTTGTGTTGTGTAATTACTTAATACATAGAAAACGTACGTAACTCAGAAACAAACATAATCTCCTCCTTTTAGAGTTTGTTCTATGGAAAAAAATTGTCCATTGCATTCTCAATGTCAAATTTCATTCATACAATGTACCATCGTCAGCGCCATCTACAAAATTGTGAAAGTAAAAGAGAAAGATCCCCGCAATTTGTGAATTTCGGTTTTCTCCGTAGGCCCCCAGCATTTATGAGTACGTTTACTGTTTACCGGCCTTTCTCATTGGAAGCGAATATGGTCCATTTTTTTTGTTTACTGAAACTAGGACGGATTCATTGCACAAATATGACACAGTTGGGTCCAATGACAAAGCTCTTATTTGTATTTCGAATCCCAATAACAAGTTTATACAGCCGTTATTGAGCTTCCACTTTGTTACGGCTGAATAATAGTTATATGGACCGAATTTTATAACAGTTTTCAATGTTTCACGGTTAGTTTCACTAGACTTAAATCGACCGGAATATAAACAGTGATTACCTTCTTTATTGTTTTTGAACTTCCAATATTTCCACGCCAGTTACATGCATCTTGTTCACGGGTAACTGGAGATAGCGGGTGGGTGTTAAATTTGTGTCAACCGCGCACGCGCCGAGAAATCTCAATTTGGGACAAAAAAAGTCATATTCCGTTGAGTTACGAAATATTAGTTACAGAATAGTAAAGTCGACAACGACTCGACTTTCAGGGTTCGGTCTGGCCTGGTGGGTAGTGAACCTGCCTATGAAGCCGATGGTCCTGGGTTCGAATCCCGGTAAGGGCATTTATATGTGTGATGAGCACTGATATTTTTACCTGAGTCATGGATGTTTTCTATGTATTTAATTAGTTGTATATTATATACATCGTTGTCTGAGTACCCACAACACAAGCCTTCTTGGCTTACGACTTGGTCAATTTGTGTAGAAATGTCCCTATAATATATATATATATATATATTATAGGGACATTTCTCGAAGTGTTTCGATAAAATTAACCATAATAATTTGATCAAGAAACTTCTCGACCTCGGTATACACGGTGACCTCCTGAGGTGGATTAAATCTTACCTCTCTAATCGTAGTCAAGCTGTGGCCTTGAAAGGGTACACATCTCGTTTTCTCCCCATCCCCTCTGGAGTACCTCAGGGGTCACACCTTGGTCCTTTATTTTTTATCCTGTATATAAATGATATGGCGGCTTGCTTCCGTAGCTCTGAACACCTTATATATGCTGATGACACAAAGATTTATAAAGCCGTGTCTTCGGAGGCAGACTGCCTATTATTGCAAAAAGATTTAGATAATTTTGTCCTATATTGCTCTAATAATCATTTGTTTTTAAACACAGAAAAATGTTTTGTAATCAGCTTTAATCGGAAACACAACCCGATAATTTATAATTATAATTTGTCTGGTAATAACATAGCACGAGTATCTTCCATTAAGGACTTAGGTATCACTATGGACTCGCAACTAAACTATAATGAGCATATTGATAATTTATGTAAACGTGCATATAAAAGGTTAGGAATGATTCTTCGTGTAGGACAGCCCTTCAAACGGCCAAATACTTATAAATTATTATTTTATTCTTTAGTTAGGAGTATCCTCGAATTCGGGAGTGTAATTTGGACACCACAATACCAAGTCCATATTGACCGTTTGGAGAGAATTCAAAACATTTTCTTAAAATCTCTAAGTTATAGAACAGGTACTTATTTTGTAAATTCAACGTTGGCGGCGAAACATTTTGGTGTACCTTCTCTTTTTAACCGTAGGATATACTTAGACGTTATGTTTTTGTTTAAAATTCTAAAAAATATTATTAATTGTCCTAATCTACTAAGATTAGTTACTTTCAGTTGTCCGCATCACCCCTTACGCCCTCGATCGCTGTTTCACATTAGTTTTTCGGTCAAAAACTATTCCAGGCATACCTTTTTCAGACGAGTTCCTAGTTACTATAATCAAAATCTATTCGAAGTAGATTGTTTTCAAAATTCGTTGGCTAGTCTAAAAGATATAGTAAAAAAAGTAAGTTGTTTTAATATATAAGTACAGATATCAGTTATTTTTTCTATCAGATTCAAAAATTTGCATTAAGTAGCTATATAACTATATTTATATCAGTTAACATAATTTATAATTTATGAACCTCCAGGTCTTTTTGTTGTGGTACATCGTTTGTATTGCATTGTTGATATGTTTATACGACTGTTTGGTTTCTAAATAAAAAAAAAAAAAAAAAAAAAAAAATATATATATTTTAAATAAAAATTGGCCCATGTTCGAGTTAAGGCTTCATCACACTGGCGATTTGCAAGAGGTTTGCACGTTTTTGTGTAGTACCTATTCGGCGCGGTTGCCGCGGTTGTACTCAGTATGTAATCTAATCACATTAATGCACAATCTCTACCGGATCTATTTAAAAAAATCGATCCTGAATTCTTTTACTCTTTCTATCCTATAAGGAGAAAAAAAATCCCGAATTTTGTTTCTCATCCGCTTATTTTTTCTAAATGTAATATGACGGCACGAAACATGTTATTATTTTGTATTTATAACATGTTATGTAATGAAGTATAGTTTAAGAAAAAAAAAGTATAGTTTTTGCTCATTGTTATTTTATATTGCTATTATTTTATAACCTACGACAATTAATACAATAGTATTAGTTTACGTATTGAATGTTGTTTTAGTTGTCAGCCTATTAATGTGCCTGATAATAAAAGTAGGTACCCTATAGTTTTGTAAAGGCTTTAATAATGGCTCGGTTTCATTGGTCGATAACTCGGGCCATATACAGCGCGCGGGGACTCCCCCGCAGGCGGTATAACGACTATTGAAACTCATAAGTTGATAGTTCGGTTAATATACCGCAGGCGGTATAACGACTAGTGAAACTCATAAGTTGATAGTTCGGTCAATACACCGCAGGCGGTATAACGACTTGTGAAACTCATAATGGCATGCGTTTTGAAAATCTCCCGCACCCCGCATACGGGCCCTATCGGCCAATGAAAACAGTTCTCCGAATGCGGGCCCTATGGCATGCTTTATGGAAATCTCTCTCATCCCGAACGCGGGCCCTATCGACCAATGAAACTGAGCCACAAGGGTGGTTTGAGTTTTAAAGTTGGCGCCCAACGTGGGTCCAAACGTTGGTGACGAGGTTTTATTTATTTGAGGCAAAATTATCGATAACGTGAAAAAAATTTAGCGAGAGTAACTTGTGATTATCCTTTTAATAATTTAAACAAGAACAAAATTTTAAAAAGTTTATGTGTGTGCAGGTTTAAATTCGTTAGGTACTTATTAAGCAATTACGAGAAATATATTACTTGAGGAGTATCTTTTCGAAAGGACTTATTACTTGTATGGATTCCATAGGTTTACCATTTTATTAATTTCTTTGTTGTTAAAAGTTTTTAAAAATTATAAGCATATAAGCAAAGCCCTAAGAAAACTTAAATAAGTTTCAAGTTTTTACCTTCAGTCTGTGATATCTAATACATAGTAGCCGTAAAGACAAAACTCATAAAACTTTCAGCGACATTAGGACGTTGCTAATAGTTTGAGTCCCTCCAATGAACCGAAGTTAACCTTGTCCACTCCATAAATAATCTAATATCATCCCATCCACAAGTTTCTAAACTATCTCATGTTACAAATTGGTCTAATCATTAATAATTTCTTAAATAAGTAGGGATGGAGAGATTCAGCCTTGTGTGAATGCGGCAAGGACATCCAAACCAAATTGACGATTAATTGTGTATTGTTCGGATTAATCCCTGTGGCTTCTTTTCGCCATCGCCTTACGCGACATTTCCATCCTCACCACATAGATGGTTCGTGGATGGTGAAATCGAGAAGTGGGTCATATTTAGCTTCCAAGATTAGACCCAGACTAATTAACAGACTACTTAAAGCCTTGTAAAAATAACTATAAATACGAGTCCACAAAAACCAAGTCAAATAAAAAAGCTGTACCTTTTCGCAAGTCGAAACCCTACCCTTTTTGAACCTTTAAAAACCCTCCAAGCCCTTGTTCTGTCACCCTAATCAACAGGTACTTGTAGTATAAAGCGCAACCCTCCACCCTAAGTCCTTGACTCACCCTCATGCATATGAGTCGTTAAAAATGGCAGGGTTAACTTTGGAGCGCCGAGCCAAAAGTCGTTGTCGATCGGTGACATTTGACGTGTAGTACGTTTTGATACATTATTGTTTTACTTTTTTCTTGAGTAATGTATTTGTTTTCTATGTAGCCGAGTATACATAAACTACGTTAGTATGTATATCGTCGTTTAGTATCTATTGTACAAGCTTTTGATATGGATAAATTTGAGGATGATATGGAAAGATTGTCTCCAAATACGAGTATGTATCTATTTATTTATTCCAAGGGCGGATTCAGCTTTATAGTCAGAGGGTGGGGGTGGTCAGGTGATCAAATTCTAGTTATTTTTTGTCGCATGGGGTCAAATTGTATGACCCAATCACAACCAACCAATGGATCCATCCATGGTCTTTGTGCCATTCTCAACCAAAAGGCCACTTTTCCTACTTTTTCCGTGGCCATCGATGAAGGGTGCATGATTTGTGTGACGCCCCGCGCACAAAGGGCTACGGTCGTTTGTCTTCGTTATACAGGTGACGGTGCCAAATCAATTTTCGTTACACAATAGAAGCTCAGCCCATTAAATTACATAGGAAACTAAAAAATTCTCAACCATTAAAAAAATATTTTTACAAGTTAGCATGGAACAAAATAGTAAATATTAAAAAAAAATTGGCGACAAACCTTCACAGATCAATCTAGCCTCGAAACTAAGCAAAGCTTGTCACAGTGACAATCAATATGAAAGTCTCTAGGGACCTCATACTACAGTCACTGTGACAAGATACGAAATGATACTGGTGTGGATCCGACAAGCATCAGCTAGCCGCCTTAGATTCTAAGAAATTATTAATGATTAGACCAATTATACCTTATACTTTATACTTTCTACTAACACACTTAGCCGTAAGTCATTACTAACATAATATGGATGTTTTTGTCCGAAATAAATGGTTTCATTTCATTTCATTTCTATAGACCAGGGGTGGCCAACAGGTCGATCGCGACTGTTAGTCCAGTCGATCGTGGCAAGGCAAAAAATATAAATACGTAGACCAGTTTCATTTAAGGTTTCAAGAAGTATGTAATTGGTAGATCGCACAGGGTTTCGTTAGTAAACAGGAGATCTTGGGTCTAACCAAGTTGGCCATCCCTGCTATAGACAATCGCGTAGATGCGGGATTGATAGAGGCTAGACTGCAGCCTAGAACACCGTAGAAAGGTAGCCTGTTTATCGGTATTCTACGTCGTTACTCTGCCACTGATTCGCACTAAACGCTATGCATCCAGCTTTATGATGCAAACGGCTAAGGAGTGGAACTCACTTCCTGCCAATTGATTCCACTATAACTTAAATCAAATAAACAAACTCTTTCCAAACGCTTTAGTTACTAGGTTTTAGAGGGCTGCCTCCGTTATTTCAAATTCAGTTACTGCAGTCAGTTTTTCCACTAAGAATAAACCAAATGAATGTATTACGTAGGAAGCTTAAAACCCATTCGTATTCAAAGCATGTCCGCACCGATTTGTCCTCCTGATTTACAATCCACAATCCATATTTCAAACTGAAAGATGGCGACGTATAAATCGACGATTCCAATATCGATGGACGTAGGACAAGCGGGCGCAAATATTTGTGTTGACGTTTATTTGAAATATTAGCGTCTGTCCGCGACTTTGCCTATGTTTTTTTATGACACACTTAGGGCCACTTGCACCAATCACTAACCCGGGCTTAAACGGATAAACCTGGAGTGACCATGGGTATGGATAACGGTTTAACCGGTTACCCCGGGTTAATAGAATGGTGCAAGTGGGCCTAAGGGAGTTGAAAGCCGTGCTTGCGGCATACCCGTAGTGTGATTTGTTTGTGAGTGCAATAGGACAACTGTACCCCTAGTGTAAATAAATTCGATTTCGAAACGTGACGTACGCGTTTGCGTTTAGTCTCATTTTGTATTGGATTTAGAAAGAGCGCGCCAAGCGGGACGTTTTGGAAACTCAAAATCCTATACAAAATGAGACTTAACGCAAACGCGTTCGTCACGTTATGATGTCGATCAAATTTACACTAGGGGTACTGATGACTGAGTGTAAGAGAGTGAAAGAGCGAGAGATGCCTGTAAGTAGCAATATATAATGTGGTTATGTAAATACACCTAGTTTTAGTGCTTAATCTTAGTCTCGTTTTAAGATGACTTTGCATGCTATAGTGTAGCAAAATATGTTTTTGTACTGGAATTTTAACTTACCACCACCATTGTACCATATTTTATGCGAATAAAGGACTTTTACTTTTAATTTACCTAAGCAAGCTAAGTATAAACTTCAGTAGTATTTCTTGTGGGTACTCTCAATGAACAATTCAGGTATAAATATCGTTATTTATTTTAATTATCAGAATGGAAATTGTACAAAAAATCCATGTAAAACTAAAATTTTAAAACTATAAAGGATATCGTAAAAAAAAGAGAAAAAGCTTACTCAGAAAGTACAGTGCTCTAGAGCAGAAACGTATCATTTTCTGCACACTTTTTAGAATAACAACGGCTAGAGCATGAGAAATGAAATAGCATTTTTGCCCAATAGGTCTTCGCTAACGCTCGGTCAATTATATTTTACAGTTATTTCTTTGCATAAATTCAAATTATATTTCGAGCAATCATGTCAACGTTGAACTAAACTATATTTTTTGATTAAACATAAATCTCTTCTATTCATACCCGGTTCGTTTTAACATGCAATAGCTATTTCTATTGAAAATTGAATATTGCTACAGTTTTGAATATGAGTGTATGCGACAATATGATCAAATGAAATCATTTATTTACAGAATTTGCAATGTTTGCAGCAAATGAACAACTGAAATAGAATTTCGCTCGTGTTTGTGATAAAGTATGTAAAATATTATTCTATTGATAGGTCAGTGAAAGATACTTAAATATTCAGTCAAAGTCAAAATGTTCCCATATTTTGCGGGGAATTATTGTATTTTGAATTCAAATACTATGATTGTACCTGTTGTTTGTGACTGCTACATAATGAAATATTCTACGAAACTCATTTCATTCGTTTCATAAACCCACACTCATATTTTAATGCCTAATTATGTACAGTTACATACACTGTTTTTATCTATATCGACTTCATAAGCTTCAACAAAACAAAGTAATTGTATACTTAAAAACTAATAAAAAGACAAACTAAACGTCAAATAACGGTAGTGCAAACTTTTTCGCGCATGTCATACATCCGCTGTTTTTTTTAAAGATCAGATTGTCTATGGTTCTAGATTTTATTCTGAATCAAAATGTAAATGGCGCCAATCCCAGTCCCTAAGTCTCTTAACCTTTAAACCTACTTTCCTCATGTCGCAATGAAAAGTAGAGTGATTAAGTCGGTTTAAAGTAACCATCTCACCTTTGCTTAACAGTATATTATTAAATAGCCTTAAGCCGTAGTAATTAAGTTATATTTCAGTCTCCTACAGGGTCTCACAGCTGAACCAAAAAAATGTACCTACCAACTTGTTTAACCCATGAAACCAATAAACACACTGATTATTTATTTAAACTTTATTGCACATTAAAAGTACAAATGGCGGACTTAATTCCTTAACGCATTCTCTACCAGTCAACCATAGGGCAAAACAGAAATTCTCGAATGTGGGTGCAGTGAGAAAAATAATTCAGAAGAAATTACAACCATAAAAGTAATTTTGAAAAACTATTTACAATTTTGGACATTAATAACACTAGTTATTTTAGTGCATGTTATTCGAGCGTCACGTGGCGTAGGCGTTTGCGTTAAGTCTCATTTTGTTAATGGGATTTTTAACAGCGCGCCAAGCGGGACGTTTTGGAAACTCGAAATCCATACAAAATGCCGCAAACGCGTACGCCACGTCACGCTATCGAATAAATTTACACTAATATCAACAAACTAACAAGACAAGTGTAAGGACAAAGTTGCACGTCTGCCTCAGTTCTGAACTCCACTAATCCCTAAATAACTATCTCGATCCTAATCCCTAGTTCCACGGTGTGCGACTAGTGGTGGGACTCGTGGGGTCGTGGGCATATATCGATAAAAGAGGAACAAGGGACAATTGCAAAAAAAACTGAGTAACAATGGAATCAATTAAAATGTGGACGTTTAAAGGATTTAAGGTTAGTACATGTATCTATTTACTAATCGATATCAAGAATTTAGAGAAACTTTTTTGATATAGGTAGGTACAGTCAAAAAATATTTGTGGCCCAATTCGCACCAATTCACAGTGACAATCAACACGAAAGTCGCTAGAGACCTCATATTATTGTCACTGTGGCAAGGTACGAAATGGGTCACAAATTAAATCTTTTCACTGTACCTATTAAAATCCTAAATTTAGGTAGGGTATATGATATGCAGGTATTTGATTTGAAGAATATAGTTTCTAATTGAATTTTTACACGATATTTCGCGGTTTACACAAAAGTAATGACAATATTTCCAACAAATAGAAATGTCAAAATGACGAATAAGGACAAATTATTATCAACGGTTTGTTATATTTGTCAGACGTTTACGAATATAACCATTAACGATCACCCATCACTACCAGCTCAACAAATCCCCACATGTGTACACAGTCTTAAGAGTCCGCAGTAAGCTTGGTCGAATTTCACCTCCCCATACAAACGGAGTTTCGTTCTCATTTTAGAATTACGTGTTGCATTGTAATGAAACCTTTTTCACATACAATGACATGAGGTATATGCCTGTAATTAGTTTATACATATAACTCTAGCTTATAAAACAAACGAAATAGAACAAAAACAAGTTTTGTATGAAAAACTTATATTCGCTGTGAAGCTACATAAACTAATTACAGGCATAGATATACCTTGTCCAGACAAGTACAAAGTTCCAGATCAATCTAGGTAGTCGTTTTAAAATGAGAGCGTAACTACGTGTGTATGGAGAACTGAACTTGGAAGCTTAACAATGAATCTCCAAATTGATTCGGACGGAGCCTGCACGATCCCGTTACATTATTCATGTTATCCGAAACGGACATATTCCGCTCATTGAACCTCTTACCTTACGATTCGACGTAAGATTAAGCAGAGAGAATTAGGACAATAACAAGCCTCTGCTCGCCACTTCGTCCGCGTAGAACTGGTGATGGTGCCTCCTGGAGAGGCGATACAAGATTATAAGCTCATAGAAAAAAAATATGGTAATATGTGTACCTGCATACATCTGCGAAGAAATTCAAAGGTGTGGATTGGGTTAGCGTGGGGACTATAGCCTGAGCCGTCTTGCGCATAAGAGGAGGCCTGTGCCCAGCAGTGGGACGTATATAGGCTGAATTATTAATATGAAATGTGAAAAAATTATCGACATCGAATTATAAAGCAAGTTTTGTTTGCCCTCGCACTATTTAAAGTCAAACCAAAATTGCCCCCGACATGCCGCTGTTTCCGTATCAAGGGGTATCCGTGGTCATTTAGTACTTGCTATACTAGTAACTCTGTGAGCTGTAAAACTCGCAAACCAATAGCTCCGCCATTTTGAGAAATTCCGAAAAACTGAATCGACGAATAGAATATATATAAATTTCGAGCCTTTTCAGAAAATTTAACGAAAAACGGTTGATAAATGCGACCAGTACCCCTAGTGTAAATGTATTCGATAGCGAAACGTCACGTACGCGGGATCGTTAAGTTTCATTTTGTATGGGATTTTGAGTTTCTAAAACGTCCCGCTTGGCGTGCTGTATCTAAATCTCATACAAAATGACACTTAACACAAACACGTACGTCACGTTTCGCTATCGAAAAAATTTACACTAGAGGTACTGTAGTCAACAACATCCGGACATACAAAAACCTATCGTGACGCGCTCAGAGTAACCCGGGACGCAGGCCCTTATTTGAATTTTAATGTAATATAATATATTGTTATTTAAATTTTAGGATGTTATTTAATTTGATTTGATTTTAATTTAATTCTTTATGTAATGTAATTATGCGTAAATGTATAATATATATGGAAATAATTTTCTGGATTAAATTTCATTCATTCATTCAAAAGCATTTTTATCCAAGGTGAAACAGAGACCGACGCTCGCTCGGTCAATAAAAAGACGGTGTGAACGTAGAATACCTGCGATAGTTTATAAGAACATAATTGTATCGTGAAACCCTAATTGTAACCTATCGATTCCACAGTTACTTCAAAACGTTAACTTTTACTATAGATCATAGATCGTGTCATTCACGAAGACGCGTGTCTTGACTCGTATTGCCACGTTTTTAAAGGTTAGATTTGACAATCCTCCCCGCGTCATCGTGGATGACACGAACTATAGTTAGATTCCGCCTAGTTACGCCGATAATTCGAGACCACTTAGCTTATTCGCTACGCTATCAAATAATCAAGGATAATCCGGCATTTCGGAGGCCCCACCGGACCGGACCATTTTTGCTGAAACGTTAACAAATAAATTAAGAGGCTTTCCTCTTAATTTAAAAAAATAAAATAAAAGGGCTCTCGATCAAATTTTTTCTATAAATAACATTTTATATAAATACTCTTCTTCACTTTTACCTTGATCTCGATTTTGTTTGATTTATTCTCGTTTATTTTGTCCTATCTAACACAAAAAATACTTCACAATAAATGCGCGTACAGGCTGGTGAAACTTAACATGAAATGTATCATGCAATGAAAGAATTCGCCATACACATTGCTGCAATGTATCATGAAACACACTTTGTAACAATTTATAATAGTTAGGACGTTTTGTGCGCGCGAAATGTGTATTATTAAAAAGTATATATATTTTTAAAAACACTACAATATTATTTAGAAAGCGTCCCTAAGCTTAAAAGCTGAAATATTAAAATTAAAACAAAATATTCCACCTGCAACATACGTAAGCTGAATACGATAAAAAGCTCACAAACTAAGCCGCAGAGACTTAAAAAGAAAACCGTGAAGTCTCAGTAGCTATTAAAGTCGTCAACTTGATGAAGTAATCTCGGACATATTTCAAAACCCTACGTCTGCGCCATTTGCAAAATGAGACCGCGAGGAACTTGCCAAGCTACACTGGCGGGCAAATAAAACTGGAACGCTTTTACGTCATGCGGCTGACCGAAACGTAAGCGAAGGTATCTATCACTGCCACCGTGGAAGTGGACTACGTTTGTATGGAGATCCGAGCTTGTTGCGGTACTTCAAATATTACGTTTTATCATACCTGCTATACAACTTATTATTATTATTAAGTAAGCAGTGACGGCCCTATTCGAAGAATGAGATACGATAACGGTAAGTTCTGGTTTAGATAAGTTCTCATTTAGATATCGTTTGTATGTCGTATAATTGACAGAAGTAGCTCGAAGCAACCAATGTCAGTTTGACGTTAGAAATATCGTAGATACATCTTATTGGGATCACAGCGGAATCGAAATAAACGTCAATTTTGACATGCCGTTTAGTTATCGATCTTTCCAAGATCTTAAACGTGTCTTAAGCATTCTTTGAATCGGGCCGTGAGAGTATTAAGTATGGACGCTAAACTTACTTATTTATCTATATAATAACTTAAAAAAATAACTTTTTCACGGCTTCAGTGAACTTTACTTTTCCAAACAAGGTAAATACTGAAAGTAAATGAAAATGAACCTTCAGTTATCTTGGATTACTGCAAAAACTGAAACATACCTGAAAACAAAAAAAAAACTCGTTAGTGATGCTTTTCAAGTAAAGTTAATAAGGGTTGTGAAAGTACAAAAAACAATTTTTGTATGTTTTTTGTAACATTTTTTGGACAATTAAAGTGTTGCCAAGACAAAAAGATGAAACGTACGTTTTTGGCAAAACGTCATCTTTGGTACAAGCTTTTATCGCTGAATACTCATCGAGACAATTCTAAGAACCCCCTACATAATTAAGTTGCGTTGTTTTATCACAGACTTCCTATGGCCACCTCCTGTCTCCATCATCAGATCAGCTCGATGGTAATACAATATTGCACTGTCATTCGATTTAGATATGTATGTAAATTTTCAGTTTCATCAAACACCGGGAAGTGGGTCAAATTTAACCTAGCAAGATTTGATTACAGCCCGACACACAAAGCAGACAACGGGACAGGTGAAACTAAATAAAAGCTTGTAAAATCATTAGACCCCAGTAATTCATATACAGGGTGACCTTAGCCACTGGACAAACCCTGAAATCCCACGTAGGGTTACTTCTCAGGAATGCTCTGACGTTAATATTTTTTTTAATTAGAACAAAAGATAAAAAAAAAATTTTTTTAACAAAAGTTATTTGCAATAATCGACAACAAAAAGAAATACACTGTGTTAATCTTTGGCAGTGTTTTTGACAACTTGTTCGTAATATTTGATAATGATGACATTTTTCAAAAGTCAGAGGCTTATTAGTGTCATAAATAAAAAAGATAATCAAAAAGGTCGAAGAAGGTTCCATACTATTCTTTGAGGATATTACCTTAGGATCTACTAACACATACAGGCTGCTCCAAAGTAAAAATCGGTAATTTGTTAATTTGTTCGAAACCGCTACACCGGCTGTTACGATACTTTGTACACTGGTTCTAAATACCCTAATGCATATGTACCTATCGGCTTTGTCCAATGGCTAGGGACACACTGTATAAAAAAACTGTACTGCCGATGCCTTTTTTTTGCCTTCAAGTGCATATAACCCTCACACGACTGTAGCGCTAGTAGCGGGGAACTGTCCCACTTTGATTTGTGGAGTCGGGACAATCGCTTTTAGCCCGGCTTTTGTTTCTAAGTGGGACTTGTTGCGTTGCGTTTGGATGCTATGTGGCTTATTGTGAAGATTGGCCCAGTGGTATACATTGCCAAGCCTCGGCCAAGAAATCGCTGTACGAATCGTCGACGATCCCAAACCCACAAGCGGCAGTGAACCTTTAAGTCTAAGGAGAGACTTTGCGTGTGTTCTACCGCTTGTGCAATGGGCTGTGCTCTGAAGAATTGTTTGACATGATGCCAACGGCCACTTTTTATCACCGCACCGCTCGCCGTCGGCAGGGTGTTCAATGTTCAATGAGCGAGTAAACATTCTACAAAAAACTTCTACACGCTCTAGTGTTGTATTTGCATTACAAACACCGCAGCTTTTATGAATCTACCTCTAAAACGTTAACAATTTTAAATGTAACCATAACAAATCTTCATTAAACTAAAAACCAAGCCCATTTCACTAAAAACTCATTAAAAACTATAATACGAAGTTGTAAAACCACATAGTTGCCATAATACAGGCTGTAGCCAAATTGCAAGTTTTAATTAGTCGTTCAACCGGCCGTAACACTTTATCATTGTAGCTTTTGAGACTGTAAAGCCAGAACTATGATGGTAAAGAGGTTCCGGGTTATTCAGATAGGTTGATCATCACACTTGCTTATAATGGTGCTATTACACGTAGGCGATGCGGTCCGTATATCCTAAATTTCGACCTAGGACTGTAATGTATTTTTTCATCACACTTGCCAGGCGAAGCGGTCTGTATATACTTAATTTAGATCTAGGGCTGTAATGTACGTACGGAATTCGACAGAAGTTTTATTGATTTCCCCTTTTTTTCTTACAAGTGTGATGAAAAACATTGTGAGTGCGACGGGCGGTACAGGAATTACGAACTCGTGTTAATTAAGCCCTCGCTTCCGGCTTCTCGTCATAGCATGTTCGAGATGTCACTGTATTTAAGAATTATTACGCTTAAAATTTTGTTTTTTACTCACAAGTGTGATGAAAAATATTGAGTGTGCCACGGGCGGTACAAACATTACGAACTCTGCTTTTCATTTCGAATAACAGTACCCCTAGTGTAAATTTGATCGACATCATAACGTGACGAACGCGTTTGCGTTAAGTCTCGTTTTGTATAGGATTTTGAGTTTCCAAAACGTCCCGCTTGGCGCGCTCTTTCTAAATCCAATACAAAATGAGACTAAACGCAAACGCGTACGTCACGTTTCGAAATCGAATTTATTTACACTAGGGGTACAGGAAAGTAAAACTTCATGTGCACTTTAACAAACACTTAGCCAGGTATAAAGTTCAGCAGTATTTTTGAGAGTAATTTCAATTAACAATTTAGGTAAAAATATCGTTATTTGTGGAATGGGGAGTTAATTATCAGAATGAAAATTTTACAACAAATCCGTTTACGATAAAAATTTAATTGCTTACAGTAAAAAAAAAAAACGTACTTAGAAAGTACAGTGCTCCGAAGCAGAAACGTTTAATTTTTTGCACACTTTTTAGAACTACAACGGCTCAATTTCAGTGCGTGAAATATGAAAAAGTATATGAGTTTAGTGGTTCTTAAGCTAAGCTTTATGTTAAGCTATCGGGGAATGGTCAGATACTTTCGACGTATAGTCAGATAAGCTACATTTAATCCTGACTGTACATAGTCTTGTTACGGCACGTAACAATTGATTGCATCGTAAAAGCGATATAATTAGCAACTGTGCAACATTGTTACCCGCTAATAAATGTAACAATTTGTTACTCTCTTTATTATTTAACGATCTCCTTGGCTCGCTTAAAGTTTTTGATAAATAACAACGTGGTAGGTCTGTGGTAAAACAACGCAAACTCGTTAAGTTCCTAATTGTTAGAGTCGCCTCTATACTTATGACTGTTGAAAGTACGTTCGGCAAAAAAGGCTTGAAGAATCAGAATCCTCCGAATAGTAGATTGTGTCACAAGATAACAAAATTACACATCTACAGCGTAGGCGTGAATCCGGAGCGCAGTGAGGGATTCAAGTGTTAACCCCCAAGGTGGACATTTTGCTGCCATGTGACACACACTGCGCACTTTTCACATCACTATGATTCACATTATTATGATTCGAAATATTATTTAAGCTAAAAAGTAGTTTGCAAAAATATAAAAATGAACTGTTCTAGAACAGAAAAGTGCCACTTTGATCCCTCCTAGCAGCGAAAAAAAGCCCTTTTCCATAATTCCATGAAATATGTCAAAGCTTTCAAATAGTTTTCTTCCTCTGCTACTGCTAATTACAACGTATCAGCCTTTAGGGCCGGTGGCACCACATGGTAACTGTAGTTATAAAGAGAGCTTGTTCAAAGCGAGTGTTTTCACGTGAAAATAGCACAAGTCCCCTGGGCAAAAGAGTTACTTACCGCTAGAGGGGAAAAACGTTTCAAACGAGGACATCAGAGGACACACGAACTAAGATAATCAACTCATTCACAAGGCTCGGAACCGGTCTTGAAAATATCGGTAAATACCGGTTCATTTCGGTTTCGCTCCGAACTTTCATAAGAACGCGAGCTTTTTAAGAACTTTATTGTAACCTAAATAAACCGGTTTATTCGACGACGGCCTGGTGGTGTGCCGCGTAAACAAAGACACCAACATGGGATGAAACCGGTTTTTGATTGTTCTAAACAGATTAATCTGACAAGAACTTTATAGAAATGTTCTCCTAAAAGTTTTGCGCCAAGTAGATAACGGTTTCGAAATTTAACCGGTTGTTTCCGAGCCTTGCTCACACATACACTCGATTACACCTTTTGTAATTAAATATATGATAAGTATAAACGCGAAACAATTTCTATATTGGTGTTTTTTTTAATTACATATTTAGTCCAAGAACAAATACATAAATTTATTTCTTATAGTTTCAGTGTGCATAGGTCACTAGATAAGTTTTGCAATAGACAAATATGAATCAAACAGGTGGCCTATTATATATACTTTTTAAAACTATATTTCCAAAGACAATGCTTGACTGGAAAATATTTACTTTCTTTTTTAATTTACTTATTAAAAAATCAGTAATTTGTATGAAATTAAAATGTTGTATAAAATATGCGTAAATCGCCCTTATCGACGTTTTCAAACTTAATAGTACATGATGCAACGAGGGGGGTAAGCGAAATTTTGGACACGAGGGTGATAATTCCCGACAGCCGCAGGCTGGAGGGAATTAAAGACCCGAGTTTGCAATATTCTTACCCCCAGAGTTACACAATGTTTTTCATCACACTTGAGAAGAAAAAAACTAAATTTTAAGCGAAATAATTCTTAAATGCGCTGACATATCAAACTTTTGTCCGCCATTTTGTAATATCTCGTTTATGCTACTTGGTTTGTATAAGAGACATAATTTAAGAAAAAAATCTACAACTCCCTAGGGGGTTATAGCTTTTTTTTCACAATCCATAACTCCCGCGGGAACAAAATGTAAATGTTTTCCGCCCAAACATTGTTTATGGAGATATAATTAAAAAATATATGTGATATGCCACCTCATTGTCTATTGCAAAACTTATCTAGTGACCTACGTATGATACAAAACATATACTTGGTTACAGTTGTTAGTATCTTACAGAAACAAAAATAAGTTCTTCTTTTATTTTTCTTTTAAAAGAAAATTCTTACATACGAGTATGTTTTGATAGATTTTGAATTAAAAAAACATTAATTTATTTAACTTTCACACAAAGTCCTGTACGAACTGACTTAAAAGCGATCCGAATTTGCCCCCTTATCAATCCGCCCGGTCAAATTCCTCCCGTCCCTATAAAAGGAAACCACTCGAATTTCGAAGCAAAAAATCTTTGATATTTAGCGCGTTTTTAAATAAAAGGGCTTTTACCTCCCGGGCTTTTTATGGAGTTTTCCTATCGGCGATTTTTCGGTTCTCTTTCGACTTTGAGGGATATCGGGTGCACTGTACTAATGAGAGAGGACCAAATCGGTGGCAGTTTTGAAGTCATAATGAGTCTTCATCATATCACTTCAGCAATAATTGCAACAAATGTTCCTAAGATATCATACAAAGGTTTTGCTGTTACGCCCACATATCTGGGGTGACGCGTTTCATGTTGTTTTTTATAAAATAATTTCTGCCAATTTACAGTACCACCAATCTGTTTGTAGTCGAAGCGGGTCTTTGAATATAGAAAGTATACGTACTTTCAATATTAAAAGTAGGTACCTTTGAACTTTAACTTTCAATTTTATTCACTAATTAATTATATAACTAAGTAACATGTAAAACTTAAAATCTAAAAATAAATAAAACTTATCTTAAAATAAACAAATTAAAAACGGGGGATACCCCTGCGGCATGGTGCCGTAGACGCTGGCAGCATTTCCTCGTTGTATCGCAATACTTATTCTCTGTACGAGGAAGCTGCCAGCTCTACGATCACCTTTTAGTTAATTTCTTAAATTGTGTAGACAATAACATTAATATACTGGATTATACAAAAACTGATTGGTTTATTAGAAAACATAATCCTCCTAGTAGGTAGGCGCCCTAGACGGTCGACTCAGTCTTACGCAACTAAGTGTTACTCCTAACAGTCTGAACCACCAAACAGTTACAGGACGATTGTAAGTCACCAATGAAGTTACAGTCTAACTTACCCTAAGTCCGGTCCGAGTTAGCTGGACTTAGCCTGCTAATGGACAATACCTAGGTAATCTAGGTCCCGAGTTAGAGTTATTAGCTAGTTACTGTATTAAGGGAATTACTAACTTGTTAGCGTCTAGTAATATAGTGTTTTGGACTAGTTGGGCAGCCTAGACTTAGATGTAGAGCAGTTTGGTAGGAAATATCTTCCGGCATTAAGTCCGAAAAACAAAGATTAAATAAATAAATAAAGAAATTATACAATCAAGTACAAATATTATTTGCGCTTATCACTACTTAGACATACCAATTATTTTATACGTTAAAACCAAAAGTAGTATGAAACTGCTGTAGTTATAAATTTAAGCAATAAAACAAACATAATTTCACAAAGAAACACGTAACCTAACTACAAATCAACGACCGGTTTGGCCTAATGGATAGTGACCCTGCCTACGAAGCTGATGGTCCCGGGTTCAAATCCTGGTAAGGGCATTTATTCGTGTGATGAGCATGGATATTTGTTCCTGAGTCATGGGTGTTTTCTATGTATTTAAGTATTTATACATATTTATATATTATATATATCGTTGTCTAAGTACCCTCAATACAAGCCTTATTGAGCTTACTGTGGGACTTAGTCAATTTGTGTAATAATAAATTAAAAAAATACCTATAATATGAAAAAAAAAAAAAAGTCAAGTGTGTGGCAGCCCTAACTTTAACCGAAATTATGCTCGCTAAGCAAAAATAAATTGGTAGTTATATGGTAGTCACTAGTCATTATCCGTAATTGTACAAAGAAATACAGCCCGTAAGAGTTTCGATCCGACGAGCGAAGCAACTTGCCAACTAGAAACTTTGCAGGCACTAATCTAGGGTTGCCACTGGGGTACAATAGGGTAGTTGACTGGTTAGTCAAATCAGTTTCTTTTTTAGAACCATTAGCCACTATGGAATCTATACGGACTACAGAACAATGACGACACGGTCAACTTACCAAATCGTTCTTTTGAATTTAGCAAATAAAAATTGTGTATGACAATAACTGCGGTCTAGATTTTATTATATTTTTGTGGTGCTTTGTTTCGTGCATGGTATGAAATAATTTATTTTAAATACAGGAAAAACCCTATTTATATGACAGCATTTCATAGCCGATTTTTTATTTAGACTAATAAAAATGTATCCTAGTGAAAACAGGGATGTTCCCTGTATTTAAAATACAATAAGTCATTCCATGCACGAAATAATGCATCAAATAATTATTACAAAAACATAGCTAGCATGTATATTTTGACACAATTTTTATTGAATAAACCGGATGGAACTAAAAAAGTAGGTGATTTTACCGTGACGTCACTATAGCAGTTTTCATATAAATTATATATAGGGGCAAATCGTTTTGAGAGTTCTAAAAAAGAAACTGATTTGACTAGTAGAAGAATACCTTATTCTAACGATCACAAATAAATACGCGTAGGCAAGCAGATTTCTCATCAGAAGGAGATCTTAGAAATTGTTAAAAATGACGAATTTGCCCTTTTAACTTTCCTGTTTGGCTCTGATCTAGGGTTACTACTGTGGTATTATTTATTTGATAACACTTCGAAAACAGGTTCCACTGCTAATCATAAATCATCGAGAAAACCAAATCAAATTTAAATTTAATAATTCATTCAACTTACATAAATAAATAAATAAATATTATAGGACATTATTACACAAATTGACTAAGTCCCACAGTAAGCTCTATAAGGCTTGTGTTGAGGGTACTTAGACAATGATATATATAATATATAAATATTTATAAATACTTAAATACATAGAAAATACCCATGACTCAGGAACAAATATCCATGCTCATCACACGAATAAATGCCCTTACCAGGATTTGAACCCGGGACCATCGGCTTCGTAGGCAGGGTCACTACCCACTAGGCCAAACTGGTCGTCAAACATCCAAAATTATAACTAGGCTTGGAACTCTTCATAGCATGTTGTGGTTTTAGAATCCGCAGAGTCATAATAACAAACTATTTTTTAAAATATAAAGCCAATGATCAAAATTTAAAAATATGACGCAGGTTAATAACAAATAAATGGTGAGAGATCAAACAGTCAGCAATCTGCGTTTGATACTTCCAATTTGACCACGCAATTCTGCAAAATATATGTCTGAGTAAAATAAAGCGACTATGAGCCCGATTCAGATTAAACAACTTGTTACGGTTTTGATCTTATTTTGACACGACCATCTTTAAAGTCACGCTAATTGGTGCATGCGAAATCGAAGTCGTCAAGGTCGTATCCACCAGTACCAGTGTGTTCGTACCAGTTCAAAACACAAATATGTAGTTTAGTTAGAATCGTTCTCTATACTTATAAGAATAAGTTTTTCGCAAAAAATTCATTTTTGGTACAAGCTTTTATGGCTGACTATAATTTTCTTTCCACGGGCAACTTATACTCATCGAGCCAATTCTAAAAACCCCAAACAGAATTAGGTTGCGTTTTTTTTTATCACAAAGGTCCTATGGCCACCTCCTGTCTCCATCATCAGATCAGCTCGATAGTACCATAATATTGCATTGCCACCCGACTTACATATGCATGCAAATTTTCAGCTTCATCGGAAACCGGGAAGTGGGTCAAATTTGTCTTGAAAGACTTGACCCGTACATAAATATAGGTACATTGCAAGTTAAATGAAAGCTTGTAAATAAGCATTCAAGTCCACCGACGGAGCCCATCCGTTCACCGCACTTACCCTGTCGCACAAACCCCAGTGACAACCCTATTGCAACTTGGCAACTAGCCAAGATGGCACCGCTTAGAGAATGCTAGCAATCATTCGTCTCGAGCTCCCAGTATATGTGGTCTCAGATCACATTCAAACTTGAGAGGGATAAAACCGGAAAATTAGAGCAAAACAAAAGATATGGCGCCACGCGAAACTCACGATGAAGGAAATGGCCTTCGCGCGGATTAATACCTTTTATCTCAATTACTATGGGCTCCTCTACACGATGGCCCAGCGTAGGCCAGTCTAAGGGACGCAGCTATGAGGTGAGGTTTTTTCTATACAAACTATTTACAAGTCAAATAAGTACCTACGCTATAAACGTGAAAGGCTCAAAACGAATTTGGCTAAGTGTCAAACTTTCACCAGTCTGAGACGAGCAATCTCCTGCGTTCCGGAATAACGGCCCCCGGTTCGCCTTGTCAGTTTTTCCGGAGAGCAGAATCTGATTTATCGGCAATGCAGAGTTATTGGACACTGGTAACACTAGCCGTGTGTTCATAATGCTTAGCGAGAGCATGCGAGTCCAATTTTTTTTTCAATGGTTTAAGAGGCAAACTGGTAGATGAATCGCCTGATGGTAAGCGATTACCGTCGCCTATGGACAACCGTAACCAGCGGGGTTGTAATGAGAGTACGCTGTTTTTTTTTAAGTTTTGAAGGTCGTATCGGTCCGGAAATATTGCGGGCGACAGTTCATTCCACAGTTTATTATTTAGTGGAGCGTAAAGTTGCTGCGATTCAGTCTTTTTATGAGTTCCCAAAGTACAATAAGCTGCAGAGTTCAGTGACCACCCCTGTAAATTTCTATGCAGGGGGAGTCGCTTATCATCATCTCACCCGAAAGACGTCGACTGCTGGACAAAGGCCTTACCCAAAGATTTCCACAACGAACGGTTATTCGCTGCCCTCAACCAACGGTTTCCCGCGACTTTAACCAGATCGTCGGTCCATCTAGTCTGGGGCCTTCCCACACTGCAGCAGCAGCTTACTGTACTAAAATGTAGTAACTGATACTATATGAAGATCTCGCATATTCAAGCGCGCAGCGCAGCAGCGAAGCAGCAAGAGACGCAGATAACGAAATGTTCGTGGTATCCTCTGGTACGCCTGAGCGAATGACTCCATATCTCCTGGTAGCAATTGAAATAACACACGGGTATAAGCTACAGCGACTTCAAGCTATCCAGCATAAAGTGGTCTCGGGAGCCATGATAACCACAAGTATTCGGAGACCAGAACAGACTGGCTACACCCTGGCAGGTTGATGTATGTGCGAGTACGGGTGGTTTGTCATATGGTTGGAAATGCTACAATAAAATCCGATTTTATTTAGTTGGCTTTTGAACTTGACAGGTTTAGAATACTTGATCATATTTCTATCGGAATGCGAGAATCATTTGAAATTGACGAGCGACTTTTGGCAAAGAATTTGCTATGAGAATACTTTAAACCGATATTTTAAAAGTGTAATCGTGTGGTCTTTTAGCAAAGTTTAAGGTTTTAGAAGATATATTGCCAAAGCCATTGTTAATATGAATCTATACAGATATGATGTTTGAATTTTTATCAATCTTTATGACAATAAAGTTACTAATTCACTAATGAATTTAATTATTTTAGAAAGGTCCTGTCATGATGACAGATAATGACAATTAATACTGTAATACCTATTTTTATATCTTATACATTAAGAGGAAAATGTTTGATGAACCTGATTTTTTTTCATGTCCTTTATGTTAAATTTAATAGTTAAACTCGTAAAGTCATAACTTAGAATTGTAAATACTACTAAATATACAGCGTGTATTTTTGATACGACCGCATAACCAAAGGGTAGTTAGTTTAGGCTTTAATGAACACACTTTCATTGGATTAATAATAAGTTTTTGGCAAAAATTTCATTTTTGGTACAAGCTTTTATCGTTGACTGTACTTTTCTTTCCACAGGCAAGGCAATACTCATCGAGCAAATTCTAAAAACCCCAAACACAGGTTGCGTTGTTTTATCACAGAGTTTCTATGTCCACCTCTTGTCTCCGTCATCAGATCAGCTCGATGGTACCATAATATTGCATTGTCACCCGACTTACATATGTATGCAAATTTTCAGCTCAATCGGAAACCAGGAAGTGGATTAAATTTAACTTGTAAGATTTGATTACAAACAGACAACGGTCAGGTGAAAGTAAATAAAAGCTTGTAAAAATCAGACGACTTTTATTCTTTATTGTATTGCAGTCATGCTCATTATACGTTAGGTGTAACAATTTGAAGATGGAAGGTACATGACACCCTGTAAGGGCACTCAATATTTTTTATGTCTAGGTAGGTAGGTACGTTTATTTTTCGTATTAAATAATTCAGCAAGCAATGTACACTACTTTGTTTTAACTCAAAACATCGCATTTAATGACGCGACGTCACAACTGTCACAAGTGTCTATGATGTACAAAATACATTGCCGCTCGAAAAAAAAGACAAATATTAATTATGCGTTAATGAAGGGCAACCTTCCACTAACACTAAAACGCCAACTTTTCGACATGTGTATCCTGCCTATCTTAACCTACGGCGCCCAAACTTGGTCATTAACAGAAGCTCAAAAGTCCCGACTCAAGATTTGCCAGCGAGCAATGGAGCGGAGCATACTCGGAGTCCGTAGAATCGATCGGATAAGGAACGCAGAGCTGCGCTCCAAAACAGGTATCGCAGATGTGGGTGTGAAGGCCGCCAAGCTCAAATGGGATTGGGCGGGACACATCTGTAGGATGCACCCGGACAGATGGGCCAAAATAGCGACCGAATGGGCACCACAGATCACCCGAGGCAGAGGAAGGCCAAAAACGAGATGGCGAGACGACCTGGACTCATTTCGTGGCGACTGGCGGGAGCATGCACAAAGCTGTGACGAGTGGCGGAAAACAGGGGAGGCCTTTGCCCAGCAGTGGGACACAATGTAGGCTATTTAAAAAAAAATTATGCTCTGGTAATCAAGACAATTTTTTTTGAAATCTTTCAGAATCGTTTTATAGCACTAAAACCAACGTCTAGTTTAAGCTTGCGGTTAAATCAAAATACAAATTGTATACGATATTTAACAGCATTGTCATTAAGTACTTACTTTAATAAAATTGTGTAATTCTGTGAACATGCGCTGTACAGTAAATCACGCAGCCCGCGACACGC
Source organism: Cydia pomonella (assembly GCF_033807575.1). Classification (NCBI taxonomy): domain Eukaryota; kingdom Metazoa; phylum Arthropoda; class Insecta; order Lepidoptera; family Tortricidae; genus Cydia; species Cydia pomonella. Next base: position 12,277,912 of record NC_084725.1, on the reverse strand, counting down.
CGCGATACACAACGCGACAATTTAATAATTGGGCGACATAAATTATCGAGCTAAGTTGTCACCCTGTTCACCCTGTATGAACGTACGTCCCTGTACCTACAGGCTGAACTTGTAGTCAGTGACCTAATTTCAATGGGTAGTAAAGTATCGTTGAAAATAGATAGAAATGCTTGAAGAATCAATATACCAATCATGGGACATTTAAGAGAAAATTTGGAGTATTTTTGATATTTCACCGACACATGTAAAATATCGACCGCTTTATGCGTTAAATGTCCTATTCGTCCTTTATGTTTTCTATGTATTTAATTAAAGCTACAGAATGGACTTCAAAATTATAAATAAGTTAAAACTATGCTTTTTTTGCTCCAGTCATATGTTCTTTGTAATAAGGTTGAAAGTTGTATGTAGGGATTTTTCTTAAGAACATTTGGTCCTTCGAACCGGATGGATGGATGGCGCCATTAATTTTCAAACTAACAAATACCAATGAAAATTTAAACTTAAGCGTCTCTTTGGCTCTTGTTTATGGTAAAATGTTGCCAGCGCTTAAAAACCGGTGGTAAATACTTGTTGTAAGTATAGGATTTGTCTATACCATCCCATTACTGGTGCCCGTCCCATAGGCGTTTACTATAGTTGAATATTTCCAGTGCTAATTATTGCGAAGTACTCGCTAGAGTTTCTCAAAGTTTGGTTAGTGTGTAAGCAGTTGGAACGAAACCACATCTCATTAACTTTGGCAGTTGACATGAAGTTCATAGTTCCGGTCAGTTTGTGGGTAAAGTAAGGGTTATCGAGAATATTTTTAATGCATAAAGTTTAAAAGACTGGAAATTCTCTTTATAAAAAGCACAAATGTCTATATAATTAGAAGCTCTGTGAGCTGTAGATCTAATTCAAATTAGTTTAGACAACTACATGGATATCCGACATAAAGAAAGACCTAAAAGACTCCAAAATGGACCCAGACGACCCAGAAAAGACCACGGAGACTAAAGATTAGGAGAGCCGACCCCAAATAGAGATGGAAATAAGGCCTGAAGGAGGAGAAGAAGAAGAGTTAGGAGCGAAAAACAAACTACATGCAAATTTAACAATAAAAAAAAATCTAACGAGCGGGCAAAGCTATCATTAAAATACATCAAATTGCGTAAAAATATTTTATAAAACGTTAAATCCAGAGAGGAAAACGGTGACTACCTTTGTATAGAGAAGCGGTCGCCTTTCATCTTCAGCTAAGTAAACAAAATGTAAACAAACATTGGCTACCGCAATAAGCTACGTCGCGCAAATGATGCGTCCTTAATTCCCAACCTCCCGGTTTATCTCCCTGCGGTAACCCGTTACCATAGATTACGAGATATATCAGCAGACATGTTATATCCCATCAAAAACAATACTTGTCAAAAAAACCAAGTCTCGCAACTCAGTTGTTCTGCGGTAAAAAGTTGTGAGATCCATGTAATACCAAGTCGGTTATTAATTTATTCAGTCTCTACTTAAGCGACTTTCTGTCTTAATACGTCCAGTCTCTAAGACCACGATCGTGGTCCATAACAATTGAAAATCAATTGTGTCTGGAATCTCCGTACTCGAAGCATTAAGTTGTTACGTAATAATTAACAGCATCTTATAGTGACGCATATCAATATTAAAATTCTTTAATGTTTTATATAAATATATTGAGACTTGGCCATCGCACTAAATAATTGAATTTACATGTGTTTTCAGGCGATTGAATTTACACGTGTTTTCAGGTTACGAGACTTGGTTTTTTTGACAAGTATTGTTTTTGATGGGATCTCATTTCTTTTTGTATTTTGTAGACAGTTCTACTTTTTTCCTTTTCGGTACCTTCTACTTATTGTATATATGTATATCTACCAGCAACGAATTTTCTTAAAGCCCTCTCTCTGACTTATGAACTTTTTTTCATGACGGGAACACCCATTTTTTGCTCGATTTGGCAGGGGCACTACCATGCGCCTATATTTATATGGGACTAGCTTAAACCCGCGGCTTCGCACGCAATAATAATAACTGCCGTAAAACATAATAAAACATCGTTACAAATAAAGCTAATATTGAAAAATTTAACTGAAGACTTGGCTGTATGGGCTTAATTTTCTTTGCGGTCTTTTCTAGATTTTTTAGTTTTTCCTTGATTCATACAACAAACACTACTTATATTCCAAATTCGAAGCTTCTAGGTCTGCTAGAAGTGCCTTAGAATTTTGATAATCGGTGAGTCAATGAGTGACAAAATTAAGAAATTTGACCCGTTATAATTCTTAAAATACTGGTTCAAATTGAATGAAATTTGAAATATACCGTGTCTTTACAATGCCTGCATGGTTACTGAAAATTTCAGTCTTCTAGTTTTATCCACAACGAAGTTACAGGGGGTCGAAAATGGTCTGAATTGCTTCGAGAAAAGGATGGTACGGCCGTGATGCTTTTTTGCTCGACTTGGTGGGGGCACTGCCGTGCCCCCAGATTCAACAAAAATCCATTATATATATTTTTTTAATCGGTAGTATTTACATTTGTAAGTAGTATATATGTATATATAAGTACTGTACCCCTAGTGTAAATAAATTCGATTTTGAAACGTGACGTACGCGTTTGCGTTTAGTCTCATTTTGTATTGGATTTAGAAAGAGCGCGCCAAGCGGGACGTTTTGGAAACTCAAAATCCTATACAAAATGAGACTTAACGCAAACGCGTTCGTCACGTTATGATGTCGATAAAATTTACACTAGGGGTACTGTTATATTGTTGTAGATTTAGTATTTATAAGTTTCCAATTTAGTTTTTTGCACCTCCTAAATAGTTAAATTAATATTATCACTTCTCCATTACTTAAAGGTTGTCTGGTAGAGATCGCTCTTTAACGATAAGACCGCCTGTTGCCACCTCTGTCTTCATGTATTATGTATGTCTCTCTGTAAATGTTATTTTGAGGTTGTGCAATAAAGAGGATTTGTATTGTATTGTATTTCGAACCTTCATAATAAATAGAAAACCTTTAACCCTTTTATTTTCATCGTATCTTACATACATCGTATATACATAATTTTGCACCCATTAATTTGGTTTTCATTTTTCCTTTTTTTCTGTAAATATTTTTTTGCTCTATCAGGCGCGAGAGAGGCTTGAGCAACATAATTTATTTCCTTAATTTTGTTAAGAAAAGGGATGACACAATAAACATAACATTATCGCATTATTCAGCTTAAGAACAAAACAGGCTATTATCATACAGGATTTTTGGGTGCCAAATGTGTAGTGTATAACTTTAGGTATTTAAAAAAATGTAAACAAACCACAATAATTAGACAAGAATATCAAGTCAATTAATTTAACTCCATGTGTAAAGCTTACAAAAGTTTTACTACGTAATAGGTAATATCATTAACTCAACGTATTCTATGTTTCATAAATATCCTTTACTCCTACATTCCTACCTGTCATTAAATTATGCCCCCAAAGATTCCGATCCCTGGATATATTACTCTATTAATATTACTTATCTGTTTATTTGGAGAACTATATAACAGCTTTTGATGGTATTATTTGCTCAATTCGAATGAAAGTTGCATATCTGCTATCGTTTCATATAATCTATTCACAAGAAGATTTCCCATTCCAGCTTGGATTACTTTTACATTACATGGTATCTTGTTTGCTTCTTCGCGAAACATTGTCTCTCGTGAGCTAAACCAATTCCACTTGACCCTCATATGCATCACAATTATACGTTATGTGAGCTCACGTTTATATTGGTAAATCGGAATACGCTTAATAAATAAGTGTTAAATCAGTCTTAGTTTTATTGCAATTACAGAGCACAGACTGGTCGGACCTCTTAACCGTATCTTAAATTCGTCGTATATTAAATTCGTACGACGTACACGTGACCTGATCGAAAAACTGTTACAATGTCATTGAAGCCAGTAGTTAAATTTTTAATTTAATATAAATTGTCATGTTTGTGTACGATAGCACAATAAATGAATATTGTATTTTACCACATAAATGATAGTACTTTTATACTGATAGATGAAGGAATTCGAGTAAAATTATTCCAAAAAATATCAAAAATGCACAACGTTAATATTCAAGTTTTCACTTCTGCCGGCACTCCCGGAGTGCAACCCATTGTTTTTTTTTATAACACATCGGTCGCAAACTAACATACGGCCCGCCTGATGGTAAACAGCCACCGTAGCATATGGACGCCTACAACACCAGATATATTACATACACCCTCCATTTAAAAACCTGTACACTATTTTTTTGTAGAACCCCATACTGTAGCCCCTCGGGAAAACTTCGGTAGGGAGGAAATCCAGATAAAGTGGCCCTTAACTGGACTCAGCGCGTGCAGTCGATGAGAACAGCATGGGATTAATGGAAGCCATGTTGGTTTTGTACGAAGTGGTTTTGTTATGTAAATACTCGTATATTAGTCGTGAGCAGGAAAAGGGTGAGATTTTGTGGCAGATATCTATAGAAGTTGTGGCCGTTTTACTTGATTGAAGACGTCTTATCGCGTCTTGCCCCAAACACAACGACCTCTACAGACGTAATGACGTAACGACATTCTTACATACATTGTCTAAGTCCCCGGCTTACCGTAGGACTTAGTGTGTTGTGGATACTCAGACAACTATATAATATATAATATACAAATACTTAAATACATAGAAAACATCCATGACTCAGGAACAAATATCTGTGCTCATCACACAGATAATTGCCCTTACAGGGATTCGAACCCAGGACCATCGGCTTCATAGGCAGGGTCACTACTCACTTAGGCCAGACCGGTCATCAAATACAATACAATACAAAGCTGTACATTCACGATTTCAGAAAAACTTGCCGGGTATATTTGTACCGTTCAAGAACGTTCTCAGTTCTGTATGGGGACCTTTCTCGCGCGAGAACATTCCCCATAGTAAACAGAGAACGTTCTCGAAAACGGCACGACTATAGCCGGGTATTATGAATTTCAACAATTCAAGTAAACCGTCCTATTCAGAAAATAAGTAGTTTAGGAGTTAAAATTGCAAACTCGATTGCAACGTCACGTAATTGGTCCGATTGTAGATTAAACAATCATACAGGGACTTACTCAATCACAAATAAAATCAGACAAAACATTCCACTTCTTTAGGATTTCATCGTTGTAAACTCTGATCGCTGTACCACATGCCAGGTTCAACTGTGAACTTAGACCAGCCTCAAAATACTCGTAAAATTGTATGTGACTTTGGGGAGAAATTGGGTGTCGTACATTTTTGCGTTCAACTCCTGACGCCCAAGGGGTTAAGTATAAGTAAGCGTGTACGTTAGAAGGGTTGAAGTGTTTGATTTGTGCTCGGTAACTTGGGTTCGATAGTTGATGGATGACAAATAGGATGGATTGTTACCCCGATAATGCAGAACGGGTTAGCATTTTGAAAAGACGCGTGTGGTATTACTTATTTCCTCCAATCTTATAAACTTAGGTACACAATGGATTTGAAAGATTTTAGGCTACCTTGTTATAATTTCATTAATATCTAATTGTGTTGATTAGTGGTGGTTAAGCTTTGCAATAATGAAAACAAACCAACTTACCTTCATCACTTCATAACTTTTTAAGGGCAACCATGACCTTATCAATAGTTAATACAGTTAAATATTTTATTAATATAATTTTTCAGCTTAAATATATGTTGATTATTAATATTTCAATATAAACAACCTTCGTAAGAATTTTAGGTTATATTATATGTCAAACAAAGTCTGTCATATTTGTTTACATTATTTGCAATTTCTATTGGATCGCGGTTTAGCCAGTATAGTTTTTTGTCCCAACTTGATGCCGCTTTACAAACAATGTAGGCGCGTACATTTTAACGGTTTCGTGCGAGTATATGTATCAAGGCCTGTCGACTTCCTTAGAAAGACGTGACGCTTCGTAATTGCGCATGTGTGGTCTGACATCCTGGAAATAGATACCAGTTATTAATATAAAAATATTTTGCTACAGCAACATTGCTCCTATCTGACTTTGTCTATTCAACTTTGGGAACAAATAAAATCATTTTTATGAAATATTTTGATTTATGTCACACTATCATATGTAAATTATTATTATTTTATATAAATTATTACCTATTTCAGTTTGTCTTCGTCTATGTTCATAAAATCTATGGAGGTCAGAGGCACATATACCCTCCATAAAGCCTTGCACTTGGGTCTGGCCGGTTAGAACATAGACAAAAGTTTGCAATGTCAATGCTGTCAAAGTCATTGAGGCAAAACTATTTTCATTTTCAAACCTATCTGTTTTCATATAAAATGATTAAATAACGATTTATGTTCTTGAAATAGATTTATTGATTAATTATTAAAATTAAAAATCCACCGCACAGTATCTCCGCTCAGACTCGGTTAAAGTTTAATCCATTGTACTAAACTAAGAAACAACAATTATTTCAAGGTAAGAAATATTTTAATCTATAAATAAAATAAGTGTACTATTGCCAAATTCAAATACATAAATTTAATCTTACCACCCTCTGAAGTCCCACGGACGCCCTATCGCATCCAAAATTACAATCAAAATTCATCATAGATGCAAAATTTAACATTGTTTTAGCTGGCAATTTAGAACTCTGGTAGCTATTAGCAAGGTTAGTAATTAGGGACATAGGTTGTTAGGGTATTGTCTAAAATGTGACTGTTTTGTTTTAGAGGGTGAACGTGAGAAAATAATCCTTGGCTCTAATAATAATTATCATTTCCTTGGAAAGGCTCAAAATCAAAAGGCACGGATCCGCCACATCATTCCGACTAGTTGTAGTTTCCCGGTGACCATCAACAAGACCGCTGCACTGAGCTGTGGAGCAGAAAGTGTCCGACAATCGGATAGATGTAATAACAACTTTGTCTGTCATATATTCATGATATATGTGATATGATTAAAATTTACACTAATTGCAATTGTGGAGTAAAATCAGATGTGCCAAAGATCATGTTTTAGATATATAAAAAGCTATATTAAATGCAATAAATAGTATATGTATATATATAAAATTGTTTTTATCATGAAGATTTTAATGACTTCTATTTATTGTTATGAAGGTAATCTGGGAATTAAAACATGTGCTAAAAATAGGCGACCTAAACATAAATAACGCCTTAAAAAAATCAAGGTTAACTATTTGGTACCCACATCAATAATGAACCAGATATCATTATCTCTTAGGACAAAAGATGCCTGTGATTTTGATTAATATGTGGCACAAAATTTTTTTTTTGGTAAATACTAATTTGAAAACCTCACCCTGACAAAAACAAAAATAAAAAAATACAAAAAGAAATTCCGTCGCCGGGATTCGAACCCAGAACCACTAGCTAGAACTGGATCACTACCTACCAAAACCCGCCAGGCTAAACCGGTTGTCAATTTTAGTACTGAGATACAAAGAGAGCGCCACTAGTATAAACGAACTTTTGAAAGGGACATTTTTTTGTATGGAGTTAGCGTTCTTCTCCTAGTGAGTATTATATTCTTTGATATGTATAGGCATAAAGTTTGCTGTAGTGTGCGTGACCGCTGAAACAGGCACAGCGCCGTTCAAAGTTTGCCGACACATTATAGATATAGGATCCTACACATCCGATATTACATATTTACTTGGCTAGCGCGATGATGAGGGATCCAAAATGAGTACTGTCCTCCAACACAAGAGCACGCCACTTTGCTCGGCCAGAGCGGATTCACGCCAGATTTGGCCTAAGACGAGCTCACGGCGATCTGCCACTCTATCCGCCCAACGATATTCAGGATGACCAACCGACCCAAGTAAGCCCTTTTGACTGCCCGATCGTCACCCGATATTGGACTAGACAATGTGAAAACGCTCTAACAATTAACTTATACAACATTAAATTAATACCAGGCATGAACCAGTTTTCACGTTTTAATAGAAGCTTCCAACTATGTTACCTTTATGTTTCTAAACCAAATAAATATAAATTGGATTCCGCATTCCAACTGCAATTTTTCACTCACGCCATAGAGAATGGAAACTCATACAAAAAATATACACGTCTGTCGGGACAAGTTCATATTAAGGACTGCAGATCTTCATGCACATTGCAAAGTCGCGTTCCTCACCTTTGTTACTCGCGATTATTTGGTGCTCTCTTTTTATCTCTATTAGTATTTTTTAATGTTTGAATCAACTAACCATAATATTTAGTGTTTAATTCACTTCTATTATTTCGTTTAATTTCGTTGCCATTTATATTACTACATCACAAAAGGTCATTAAATTCTGAACTGATGATTAGTCTGATAATTACTGGTTGTTTATTTCATTCCATTTCCAAGAGAGTTAATACGGACGGAATTTTTCAGTGAGTTCGTTTTGTTAATACAATAATGATGTGGCGACGTCTAAAACTAATCTGCCGATACTAAATAGAGTCAATCGTGATCCATCTTTTACTGCCATAGATAATATAGGTTTCAAATACTACATATAGGTCGTCTTTATTATTTATTATTGGTGATTGTAATAAGGTTGATTTTGGATCTTGCAGTTTTTTGAATAATACAAATGAGTGTTGCTTGTTCTACGATTTATTGAAGACTGAGGTGTGTATAGGAAAATACTTATTAACTACGCTATGCATGTGTGAGTGGGCCATACACACATATAAGATGTTTTTTAAACAGCTATAACATACCGCCCACCAAAAGGATATTGATTATCCTTTTTCAGAATCAAATAATCATGCAAAATTTATAACAAAATTAAAATACAATTCTTCATTATTATGTGTAAAAATTCTTAACCAGGTTTGCATAAATATCAAAATTGGCAAGAAATTTACAATTGAATAAAAATAAAAATAAATGTTCTATCAGAACATATATAAATTTTTGGACGTTATTAACAAGTATAACATTAGTATTTTGTAATACTTCAGAATTAAACAAATTTAACTATACTGTTACATCGACTGGAAAGAAACAAAGTTTACTGATAGAACGTTTGACAATATTTTCACCGCTCTTGACACTGTACACTCGTGTTAGGCCGTCGTTTCCAGGATGTTTGGCAACAATGCGTCCTAACAACCACTTTCCAGGAGGTAAGTTTTCGTTTTTTATTAATACGAGTTGGCCAATATCAAATTCCGGTTCCTTTTTTGTCCATTTCGTTCTCTGTTGGAGTGTTGATAAATAATTTTGTTGCCACGTATGCCAAAAATCATTTAACATTTTTTGCAGGTGTTGCCAACGGGACAAAACGTTCGTGTTCACATCTTTGAAGGTTGGTGATGGTATGGTTATCGGTGCCTCTCCAATCAAAAAATGTCCTGGGGTTAAAGGATTCGCGTTTCCATCGTCGTCTATGGGAACGTAAGGCCGTGAGTTGAGACACGACTCGACCTGGCAGATCAGGGTTGAAAATTCTTCAAAGGTAAGATGAGAATTAAGGACTCTCTTTAAATGGAACTTCATGGACTTTACTCCACTTTCCCACAATCCACCAAAATTAGGACTGTATACTGGTACAAAATGCCACTGAGTTCCATCTAGCGCCAGCTTTGTAGCTATATCTCTATCAAAGTCCAATTTTGCTTCTTCAAATGCTTCTGCCAAAGCCTTATTTGCTCCGATGAAGTTCCTCCCTTGGTCACTCCAAAGATGTGCGCACCTGCCTCTTCGTGCCACAAAACGTCTGAAGGCCCCAATAAAGGCTTCCGAGGTTAAATCTCCGACAAGCTCCAAGTGTATGGCTTTAGTAACCATACATACAAATATAGCTATGTACGATTTTATGGTTCTTAATCCTCTCCCTTTTGACATAAGTGTTTGATATGGACCAGCGAAGTCGACGCCACTGTTCAGAAATGGACGTGCTGGGGTAACCCGTTCCTTAGGTAGATCTCCCATTAACTGCTTTTTGGCAGTGGCGTTTTGTCGTGCACATATCAGGCATTTGTGGATGTACGATCTGACCTTTTGTTTCATTTTTAGGATCCAGTATTTACTTTTTAGGTAGCACATCATCAGCTGTTGTCCGCCATGAAGGGTTTTTTGATGAGCATCAGCTACAAGTAAAAAGGTAAGTCGGTTCTTACTGTCCAAAATTATAGGGTTCTTGCTATCTTCGCTCAAATTTGCGTGTTTAAGACGACCGCCCACCCTGAGTACATGGACTTCATCCAGGTAAGGATTTAATGATTTCAATTTACTGTCACATCTTACGTTTTTGTTATTTTTTAGTCTAGTTATATCATCATTAAATGCATGCTTTTGAACCAATTTAATACAACTTATCAATGAATTTTGTAATTCTTCTGTTGTGAATGTGGGGTTCGGGGTAAGCTTCTTATAGTTTAAAAAGCGTCTGCAGTATGTAATCGTCTTAACAAGTTCTTGTAAATCATCAAAATCGTCAAACTGGTTAACAATTGAATAATTATCTTCTTCTTGTACCTTGAGGTTGGTGTGGAAGGTTCGTTTCATTTCCAGGTCTGTCGTGGTGTCTGACTTATTAAATAAAATATCATGAGTTTTTAGCCATTCTGGCCCATTCCACCATAAATGATGTGAGATGAGTTCTGGTAGCGGTGAACCACGTGACGCAATATCCGCAGGGTTCGATTGGGATGGGACATGATACCATTTATCACCAATGTCATCGAGAATGGACACCACGCGATTCCTGACGAAGGTTTGCCAGCGGTTAGGGTCTCCCTTTAACCACGACAAAACTATGGTTGAGTCTGTCCATGCGACCACTTGACTTTCAGGGATTCTTATGGCTTCTCTAATTTGTTTAAGCAGCTTTGCCAGCAGCGCAGCGCCACATAGTTCTAATCGTGGCAAAGATACTGGTTTCACTGGACTTACACGAACTTTGGCAGCAATGATATTCGTCTTGATATCACCGTCTTCAGTTTCTACTCTTAAATAAGCGACAGCTGCATAAGCCTTTGTAGATGCATCAGAAAATCCGTGTATCGTAGTTTTATCTAGTCTTAGTTTAGTGGTGTGCAGCCATCTTGGTATATGAACGTCCTTTAAGTTTTCAAAATTGTGTCTTATGTTTAACCATTCTTCTTTTATTTCAAGTTCTACTTCATCATCCCAACTTGATCGATGCAACCAAAGTTTCTGGATAAGCATCTTGGCTTGAATTATGCTTGGTGCCAACCATCCCAAAGGATCGAACAGTTTTTGCGTTTCTGCTAGTATGTTTCTCTTTGTAATAGTGCTTGGCTGCTGGGGTAGTTCAAGTTTGTACTGAAAACTGTCTTCACCCATGTTCCAAGTGATACCCAGTGCACGTACAGTTCCATCCAGGTTGATATCCATGTTTACATTACTGTTTCTCTCATCCGGTGGGAATTGCTTTAAAAAGTTGGTGCTATTAGACGACCATTTCTGCAGATCAAATCCTCCGTTTTTTAGAGTTTTTGCTACATTTTTCGCCACATCTACAGCGTCTTCTACGTTATCTTGACCCGACATGAGGTCATCCATGTAGAAATCTTCTTTAATCGTTTTTGCAGCTACTGGATGATGTTTTCCTTCGTCTTCGGCGACCCTTTGTAATGTTTTCACAGCTAAGTAGGGTGCAGATGCTGTACCAAACGTGACACGAAGCAGGCGGTATTCTTTGATAGGGTCTGCTGCACTTTTGCGCCAAAGTATACGCTGTAGATCTGCATCTTGTTTGGTAACTAAAATTTGACGATACATTTTCTGTATGTCTGCAACGAAGCAGATTTTCTTCATACGCCATCTCATGATTATGTTTCTTAAATCTTCTTGAAGCTGTGGACCCACCAGTAGCTCTTCATTGAGTGAAATATTGTTTGTGCCTTTAGATGAAGCATCAAACACAGCTCTCACTTTTGTGTTTTTGTCGTTCCTAATCACAGCATGATGTGGGAGATACACTGATGGGTTTTCTATTTCTGTGTCTGGAACTTCTTCCATGTGCTTCAATGTTGAATATTCTTCTATGACCTTGGTGTATTCCCTTTTGAATTCTTTGTCCTTCTCAAATTTTCGTTCTAATTGTTTGAATCTTCTTAGTGCTATGTCCCTTGTTTGACCTTCTGTTGACTTTAATTTATCTGTTCTTGTAGGGAGTTTCACTACATATCTTCCTTCTTTTGTTCTGGTAGTTGTATTTGCATAAATCGATTCACAAAGCTTCTCATCCGCTGTAAGTTCTGGTTTTTCTGCTGAATCCAGTTCCCACATGTTTTTTACCAGAAGGTCTAAGTCAAATTTGTGATGCATGACAACAATATTTTTTGAAGAATTGCCTTCAGCGTCTCCGAACACAATCCATCCGAGGCTTGTATTTTGTGTACACGGTGAGCCTGGAGGACCTTTGATTAAGCCATTCAGTAAAATTTGTGCATAGACCTTAACGCCTAGAAGCATGTCTACTCGACCTGGTTGATGGTAGTTCGGGTCTGCCAGATCGAGTCCGTTAAGGTGCTGCCAAGCGTGGTGAGTGTTGGTGAGTGCTTTTGATGGGAGCTCAGTGGTTACTCGAGTAGATAAGACAAATGCATTGATGTTTAGGTTGAAATTAGTGTCAAATCTTGACTGAAGCTCACACTGTACCATACTGTTAACTGAGGTCTTCATTGATTGCAGTCCTGTGGCTGAACCCCTGACAGGTGTCTTGTGTAGCTTCATCATCTGCACGGCTCTCTCTGTGATGAAGTTCGCTTCTGAACCTTGATCAATTAAAGCCCGTAGTGTGAGCACTTGCCCCTTGTCACCTTTCACCAGGACAAGCGCTGTAGCTAATAAAGCATCTGTCTTTTTAGTAATGAAGTGCGTTGCTATGGTAATATCATTTTCTCTATCTTCTTTTGGTACATCATCACTATCATCATCATTATTTTCTTCCATCTGATTAAGATGTGCCTTTATATCCTCGTTCTTTGTATGATGTAGTAGAGAATGATGACGTTTATGGCAGATTTGACAGGATGTTGGTAAACGGCACTTGAATACGGAGTGGCCACTGAGCAGACAGTTATAGCATAAATTGTTTGTTTTCACGTAGTCATTTCTTTCAGCTACGTCCATACTTGCAAAATCCTTACAGTGACTCAGCGTGTGATTGTCGTTACACTTGATGCATGTTCTAATTGAAGTCGCTGGTGGTGTTGTATTTAAGCTACTTTGGACATTAGAAGGAGCTGGCGAAGTTAAATGGAAGGTTTTCTGCGTAGCCGGTCGAGAACTTGAGGGAGCGGTCGAAGTAGTGTGGTGTATAAATTCCAGAGTACGGAATTTGGTTTCAAGAAAAGTCCTCAATTCTGACCACTTCGGTAAGTCATCCGGTGTACTCTTAAAGGAATATTCTTCCCAGTCCTTATGAGTCTCTGTATCAAGTTTCGACACAATCAAATGCACTATCATGGGATCCCAGGATTCAACGGATACCTTAAGGTTGCTTAGACTGTTCAAACACTCCGTAGTTGTGTCTAAAAGTGATTTGATTTGGTTAGCAGTTTGCGAGTATAACTTTTTCTGCGAGAATAATCTTTTCATGATAGCGTTAACAATTATTCTTTTGTTTCCGTAACGATTCTTTAAAGTCTTCCAAGCTTCTTCGTAATTAGCGTCTGTTACTTGTATGTGCTTAAGTAAAGCTTGTGCTTCGCCACTGACACTATTTTTCAAAAAATGCAACTTCACAACGTTGGTTAACGAGCTGTTATTGTGTATAAGTGACTCAAATATGTCTTGAAACGTTGGCCAATCTTCATAACTACCACTGAAAACTGGTGGCTGTACGCGAGGTAACTTCACTTTATCTCCTGTTATGGAACTGTCAGTGGCAGTATGATTGCATTTATCACTCGAAAACGATGATAGCATGTCTTTTATATCGCCACTCAAGCAAAAATACAAATCTTCATGAATGTAGTAATCTTCATTAACCAAATAAGGTATGTCCATTCGCCTTTCCGTCGGTGTACACTTAAGAAGGTCGTGATGCGCACTTTGAAATATACTCCAGTAATGTTCTATATTTTTTAATCGCGACTCGAGATAACCCCTTGTAAGTCGTGCTTTAGAACATTTCTTGAGATTTGTTTGCGTTTTTTGTAATATATTTGCTGTATCTTGTAACAAACTTAATAATTGTTCCGTAGTTGACATTTTGTTTCACTTAATTTCACGTAGATAAACGACGAAAAAGTTCAATCTTATAATATTATTTAGTTGCATTCAAATGTTTCATGTCATGTCTAATCACTTTATAATGTTTATAACTTGCTATTTCATTGCAAAGCACACTGCAAAGTAAATGCAAAGAACAAAGTATTGCAATTTAAATGCAAAGATCACAAAATGTTCACTATGAAAAAACAGTCGCCGGCCGCCTTATCGCTCTGGAATGCAGTCCTTTTGTTCTCGGTCTCCGGCGAACTAAAGACTTCTTTGTTGCTATCCGGTTCGGTTTGGACCATATGGTGATTGTAATAAGGTTGATTTTGGATCTTGCAGTTTTTTGAATAATACAAATGAGTGTTGCTTGTTCTACGATTTATTGAAGACTGAGGTGTGTATAGGAAAATACTTATTAACTACGCTATGCATGTGTGAGTGGGCCATACACACATATAAGATGTTTTTTAAACAGCTATAACAATTATCTCTAACGTTTGTAATTGTATTCTGCAATAAAGTACTGCAAGCTTTCTCTATTTGCTAGTTCCATTTCAGGAATTTTTTGGCGTTTTTTTCACCGTGTCGACGCCATTTTCCGCCGGGCGGCGGTGCGCGAAACGGATCGCCGTTTGGAAAACTAGTTGTTAATTTTAGTTCATTTTTAGTGTTCCGAAACTTTTAGGTTCTCAACGGTATCCGTCTGTACATTTCAGCTCCATTTTCTAATACCACATCGGTGACAAACTATTGGGTTATTTTATCATAGTTCTTATGACCGGATCATGACATCAGCTCGATGGTGCCACAATATTGTCACCCAAATTTCTGGGACCGGTCTGAAAACCAGCGCCTAGCATCTCGGCCCGCACACGCTGAGACTAGAACCCTTTGCCCAATATTTCTACGTTGTTCATATGTATAAATTATTATAATTGTTTTTCTTCTTCCTTATTATATAATTTTTTATTTTGTTTTATAGTAAACCTGTAATACGTGGCAATAAAAATTCTTATTGTTATGATTATATGTATGTGAAGTTTCACCTCTATCAAATAATGGGAAGTAGGATTAATTTAGTTTTCATCACACTTGCTAAAAAAAAAATCTTATTTCATGCGGGTGTACTGAAGGACAAAGGCCTATTTTGTTCCCACGGGAGTTATGGTTGTGAAAAAATAGCTTTTTTTTAATCATGTCACTTATTCATACAAACTAAGTAGCATAGATAAATTTTACTTTTAAAATTCTGAAGTTTATAATTTAATATTTTTGTTTATGTTTAAAAATATTTAATTTGATTAATTTAACAGCCGTTTAAAATATTTTTACATAATTTTCAATCGTGGCTGAATGCCGAATAGGTCTGTGCCTTCGATGCCGAACCTGTCAACGAATTTTTTAGTTTTTTCTTCGCAAGTGTGATGAAAAACATTGTGTGTAACTCCGGGGGTAAGAATATTGAAAACTCGGGTCTCTAATTCCCTCCATCCTGCGGCTGTCGGGAATTACCACCCTCGTATCCCAAATTTCACTTACCCCCCTCTTTGCACAATGTACTATTGCAAGATCTGACTCTTAACCTATTACAAATTACCTAAATAAAAAGCTTGTAAAAAGAATGGTGGCATAATAGCATTAATAACTAACCACAAAGTAAGCCCTGAGTTCGGCCATACCCACCTATTCCTCTATCAAAGCTCTTCATTTATATGAACTAACTTGGTGTAACCTAGTTAGGCAACATTAACTAGGAACTTGCCGGTTCGAGTACGTAGGCAGGTACGTAATTGCTTTTCGTTATGATTTCGACAATGTTCTTTTGATAGTACTTTTTGAAATAAGAATGTAGGAGGAGATTTATTTATTTAACCTTAATGGCACAATACATAATAGCATAAAACTTTTTATAATTTATTGTATTTTTATAAGTGAGAACCTGTAATTGGCTCTGAAATTCTATTGGAAGTTCTAGATATATATAGCGCTGTTGGTTTTCCATATACTAAAATAAAATAAAATAAAATAAATGGGGGAATTAAGAGGATAGTACCTGGGCGACCGAGCTTCGCTCGGTTATAACTATTTATTGTAATATGGTGGTCTATAGGTGATAATCTTAACTACATTTTTTTACTAAATTAAACTTGTCTAAAACAATAAAAATTAAAAAATTATATATAAACTTGAACATATAAAAAAAAAAAACAAAAGATAGTCACCGGGCGAGATTCGAACCCGTAACACTCGTTTAGCAGTCCGCGTCTTAACCCGCTGGACCAGACGGACAGTGACCGGCAACACGAAATTAGCGACCATATTCTGCGTCGAAAGAAAAACGCATGAAAACTTGAAAACACGCGTTTTCCCAAACATAAGACTAATCTAGATAGATTGTATACCCCCAAAAACCCCCATATACCAAATTTCAGCGAAATCGTTAGAGCCGTTTCCGAGATCACAGAAATATGTATATTTATATATATACAAGAATTGCTCGTTTAAAGGTATAAGATATCGGCTGAGACCCTTTTCAAATTTGAGAATTTTAGGTAAATATCTCCGTCACACTGACGGGGTCGGCTCATAAAACTAGTGCGATAAGAACAACTGTAGCTCGGCGCAAAAATCTCAAAGTCATGGTTTCGTTCTCGACATTTTCCTCCTCCAAAACTTTATCAATCGTAACGAACGGGAACGGAATGAGAAATATATTATCTGTGTCTGACCGTTTTGATTTTTGCGTTTATTGGTACCGATTTTGTATGCTAGGCGTCTGTTTACGGCGCATTTATTTGGCCGTTTTTAGCGCTGTTTAAAGTAACCTAGTTCATATAAAAACAAGAACATCAAAAAAGCAAAACATACAGACACATATACTGGTAATATACTCATATAAAATCATCTAGGGCCAAAATCCAGACAGGAAAATGTCGAGGACGTTTGTATTGAAAAATGACCATTACTGTATCCCCTTATGGGCAATGGATTTATCCCATGAAACTCGGACCTAACTGCAATAAGTAGGACGTAGGACATCAGATGTAACTACAAGACAGGAACGCCCGTAATCGTCCGTAAGCCTCCTTTGGCTGCTAGTTCTCGACCTACATCTCCAGGCTTCCTGTCTCACAAATTGCACGCCTTTGGGAAAGTACATACTTTAGATTCACGTCCTGACTATCACACGTCCTATAAGGGCAGATGGAAGGCTATCGTTACAAACCCTGTCCCTCTTAAAACTTGTGGGTCTGTGAGCTGTAGACCTCACGATAAGCTTAAAAATTAAAAAAAAAAACATACTTTGTTGAATCATCATCACATAGTTTTAAGTGCCATAGACCCTACTGGCTAGTACTTTAGGCCAATTTTCAAAAAACGAAAACAACCGAACCTGCTCACAGAATTTCAGGAGAATCGGTAAAGAAATGCGATCTACAGAGGAGAACATCCCGACATACGAAAGCAAGCCCAAGCTGAAACAAAGACCTTCGCTAACGCTCAATTAATTACGAAATACCCAGCCAGTACTTAAGTCAAAATCCTTTTGGCCGGTTTTCTGTAGTTGTGAATTTTATCAATGTACCTGGAACAAAGAGAATCACTAATTGGATAAGAGTCAAATAATTCAAAACAGCTAATAAAATACACTTCCAAAATCAACCCAGTAACCTAACGAGACTTTTGGTCATCTCATAATAGTCCCTACCCCATCATCCCGCGGGATATCCCGCCCTTTCCCGGGACCTTTAACGGCTCTTTTAATGAATCATAAAGGGGACCGAATCATTTCGTGTGGGCCGTAATAAAATGAGTCCTTGATGGGATTTATTCCGTGTAGTCAGGAAACTCCGGTCGCTTTTGTTTTTCGGAATACAATGCAGAACAATTAAATCGGGTCAGTTCGTTTGCAGATATCTATAGGGAACGACCCGTTTTCGAAAGTGTAGTTGTTCATTTTCATTTCACCGGTCGAGCACGGAAATTAATTTACGTACCTATGGATACACAATTTCCTTTAATTTACCAGTATTGTATTTAGAAGTAAGGCCAAGGAAATGATATTTCGCTGAAGTTCGAAACATACAATGGGCTCTATTATTGAATGAATGAATGAAAATCTTTATGTCAGGCAATAGAATAGAATAGAATCTAGTGGTCCATAGATAAATACATTAAAACTAACATACATATTATAACACTACAAATCACATTATGGTTGCGATGCATTTGCAACCCCGCAGTGTCAGGGATCCGGCTTCGGAACCGCCGAAACTTGACGCCCTTCAGCCAAAACTCCTCCTCGTTGAAGGTCGTCACAGGTTTAGTGGGATCGCTCACTACAAACAAATTAAAATTTGCATTGTGACTAAATTCCGACTTCGCGACCCTCAAGACGAGTCCGGACTTTACCACCAACCTTCATGTAGGTACTTCCTTCTGCTGGACAGGGCCTTCTTTCGCTACGAAACTAAGCTATTAGTCCTCAAGCTAGCCTAGTGTGGATTGGGGACTTTTTTATGTAATAGGCAGCAAACGAGCAGACGAGCTGTCTGATGGGATGCAGTCATCGCCACCTATGGACATAAGCAACATCAGGGGAGCCACTTATGTGTTGCCAACCTTTGAGAACCCTAAAGGGACCCACTGATTAACAGTCCGCCGGACGGTATCGGCCTGGCAGGGAAAACAGAAGTTCCGAACAACTGACAAGCCGATACCGTCCGGCGGACTGTTAATCATTGGGCCCCTTTAATACCTGCTTCTTGAAGAACCCCATGTCACAGCGCAAGGGAAGCACCTCTGAAGGACTTCACGAAATTGATTATTTTAGTTAAATTTTGTGTGAAAGTGATGGCTTTTTTTGCTGTTGATATTGCCTATTGTCAAGTATCATTTAGTGTTTGTTACGTTCTGTGATAATTATAGTTATTTTGATGAAAATTTGAAAAAAAAAAAAAACAAAGTAAAAAAAACAGATCCTTACGAATGTTATCATGGTTGTAAAAAGCTAGATGACAAGTTTCTAGTAATGGTATCAGTCGATCAAGTTTGTTTTGAAGATGAAATGTCTATGTTTGACCCATTGCAATAAACCAATAAAAATACAAAATCAGACAGGAGAGTCAAAGTCTGACTACTTAAGTCGCGTGGAATATGTACAGTCAGCGTCAAATAGTTTGCAGCAGTCAAAGTGGCCAATTAGTTCGGTACACCATACTAAATATATGTTGCACCGAACTATTTGGCTACTTTGGTTGCTACTAAGTATTTGACGCTGACTGTACATCAAATTGTGTAAACATGACAAGAGAACAAGAGAGGTGCAATTGTGAATGTCATCTCGCTCTGTGTGGTAGGGCACAGCACAGCGGGTGTCATTCCAGATCTAGAGCGGAGCCCAACTGGGGAAGTACCTCCACCTTACAGAAAACCGCAGCCAAATAACACTAGACCCTACT
Organism: Cydia pomonella; assembly: GCF_033807575.1. NCBI lineage: Eukaryota > Metazoa > Arthropoda > Insecta > Lepidoptera > Tortricidae > Cydia > Cydia pomonella. The sequence continues at coordinate 12,258,213 of NC_084725.1, read as the reverse complement.
CTTAGTGTTGTGTTCCTACCGGTGAGTAAGGTTGCCAGAGCTCAACGAGGGGTGGGGGAGGGGTTTAGGGTCGGCAACGCGCATGTAACTCCCCTGGAGTTGCAGGTGTACATAGGCTACGGAGCTGTAGGCTTGTTTGCCACCGTCGTAGTATAAAAAAAAATTGCCAAAATGTCAATATCGTGAGAAGATAATGGGGACGTATGTACCGAGAAGCCGTCTACAACTATCCTCTCTTTTCGTCCAGCAGCTATTATATGACCATTTACTCGATGTGTAATTACTCTCAATCAAGTATGTTGGTCTGTTATCAAAACAGTGCGTACAATCCTTTGATCCCTCGTAATTTAATGGCAGTCCCCGTTACCTGGGAGTTGATCATCGTCTGTCTGACATGTGGCCACGGCATAGGAGGATGCGAGTGGCGAATAGGACATGTCTTCAAGGCACCGTACGTCTACTAACGTTGCAGTCATAAACAGACAATTTTAGGGTTTCGTAGTGGAGACTACGCAGACTAAAGGCCCATTTAAATGGTACGAGTTTCTCGCCCATTTTGGGGCGAGAAATCGTATGATATTATCGTACGCAATAATCGCCAGGCGAGAATAGTATAAAAATGGTTACATTGATGCGAGAAATAAAAACTCGTCTACGATTATGTCATTCGATACTCGTGCGGAGATTATCGCCAGGCGACATAGTTTACACGAGGAGCTGCGTTCTACGGAGATATTTGCTGACGATGTCTCGACTCATCTAAACTCATTCTCGTATGACATTTTTTCACGTACATGCGAGTATCGCACGAATCGGTCAAAATCGATTTTCATACGAGTTTTACCCGTCAATGTGTGTGTACCCGTGATTCGTTGCTAATCAATCACCACTTGTACTGAAATAATTCGTAATTAGCTAATTATATTTCTTGTTTCTCATATATTTTTTATGTTAAGATAATGTAAGTTGCATTTATTTTAATATTTGCTCTTGGCTGAATGACTGACGTGACGTTGCCAGAACAGCCTCTTGTAATGCACTCATAATGACGACTGATAATCACATGAACTCGAACTACGATTCTTGCATGCAATTTTGTTTACACGGAAACATCCAACCATAAAAGGCGAGGCGATTCTCGCCCCTTGTCATGCGATATCGTACGTATAGTTTACATGATGACATATTTTTTCTTGTGCTACGATAATCGTACACTCGAAGCGAGAAACTCGTACCATCTAAATGGGCCTTTATTCTTTCAGTAAAATATTCTTCTAGCTTTTCAGTCGTAGTAATGACGTCATAACATATTACACTTACGACTCTTTGGAATTCTCTGTGTAATAAGATTCGATACTTTTAAGTGAAAAGTTGATTTTCAGGGGAAATAAAAAGACACATATCTTACCTCAGAATTAAATTTTCATTCGATATATAACATAAAATAGCCCACCTGAAACAATTGAAATGTCGGCACAAAGTAGCAGAAGCAAATGCAGAAATAACCTTTTTTAGGGTTCAGTACCCAAAAGGTAAAACGGGATCTAATACTAAGATTCTGCTGTCCGTCAGTCTGTCACCAGGCTGTACCTCATGAACCGTGATAGAGACAGTTGAAATTTTGCGGCTATACAAAAATGGTACGGTACCCTCGGTGGGCGAGTCCGATTCGCACTTGTCCTGTTTTATTTCTTAACTTCCCCTATACGTAAAGTGGGGATGAATTGTGTGGTGTCGTTGGATAGGATTCTCGTGTTTTTTTTTGGTCAGAGGTCTAGCCAAAGATGCAAAGAGGTAACGCCGCCAGCATTCTGAATTCTATGCTGGAAGCAGGGTATTCGGGGAGGTATCATTTTATATTTAGATGTAGTTAAAATAGCCATAACGGAATACAGAACCTCCTCCTTCTATAAAATTGAAGTCGGTTAAAAAGGGTTTTAAATTTTAGCTTTAATTTATTACTTTTATCTATATTCTTCTTGTTGTTAGTTTATTTTATGTACCCCTTCTTCCTCGCGTTGTCCCGGCATTGTACCGCGGCTCATGAGAGCCTGGGGTCCGCTTGGCAACTAATCCCAAGAATTGGCGTAGGCACTAGTTTTTACGAAAGCTACTGCCATCTGACCTTTTAACCTAGAGGGTAAACTAGGCCTTGTTGGGATTAGTCCGGTTTCCTCACGATATTTCCTTCACCGAAAAGCGACTGGTCAGTATCAGATAATATTTCGTACATAAGTTCCGAAAAACTCATTGGTACGAGCCGGGGTTTGAACCCGCGACCTCCGGATTGCAAGCCGCACGCTCTTACCGCTAGGCCACCAGTTTATTGTATGTACATTGATTAATAAATAATTATATCTAACCAATATGTCAAGTACATAACATTAAAATTATTTATTTATTTCAAGTAAAGTTGTCGATCTAATAGCGAAGGATTTCAAGTTAATCTTGCACCACACACCGTAATGTGATTGTATCAAACCCTCAGTCCCTTAATTAAACCAAATTTAACGGCTCGAGGGCCCCGGCCCGCAATCTTGAAGGACTAGGGCTCGTGTCATTAGTTTGCTACATTATTAGTAGAAATTAGGCTAAGGAGTCAGGTGTTTTTTTGCGTAAGATAATAGAGACCGAGTCATAAGAATAGGTGGTCCCATTTTTTTTTTATATACCACGACGGTGGCAAACAAGCATACGGCCCGCCTGATGGTAAGCAGTCACCGCAGCCTATGGACGCCTGCAACTCCAGAGGTGTTACATGCGCGTTGCCGACCCTTTAAAAACCTGTACAACTCCTTTTTTGAAGAGCCCCATATTGTAGACCCTCGGGAAAACCTCCACAACCGGAGCGTCCGCGGGAGGAAATTCCTCTTGAACCGCACAGTACGCGACCATTCAGGTTCTAAGGTGTGAGGATGAACACCCTGCCGACGGCGAGCGGTGCGGTGATAGAAAGTGGCCGTTGGCATCATGTCAAACAATTCCTCAGAGCACAACCCATTGTACAAGCGGTAGAACACACACAAGGAGGCAAAGTCTCTCCTTAGACTTAAGGTCCCATAATCGAGCGGTGGTGTAGGGTTAGAGCCGGTGTAGCTTTATTTGACGTTCATAAGCACATTATAATATGCAGACCAAACTATATTTATCTTTAATTAGTTTTATAATGAAAGGTATCAAACCAAAAATGCTAATTTTATTTAGACCAATTTTCAGCTCCGGTATGTAACTTTTGCAAACATCCCACAATCTAATACAGCAACTGCGAGCCCAAACAGTCAAACTTGTACGATACGTCAGAAGTCAAACTCGAGACGAGACTTCCGAACTACACTGACAATTGACACAGATAATTGCAATTAGATTAAGTATGACATTTGTTTTTTTTTTTTGTATAATATTAGATTTATTAGCATAGTTAATAGATGTATGCGTGTTTGTGTTTTTGCATGCCAGTTGCTGGTAAAATATGCATGTGCTTCTTTACTAAGTCCATCTTGTATACCATATTTTATGCAAAATAAAGATATTTTGATTTTGATTTTTTTTTTTTTTTTTACGATCGGTAAATTCTGTAGATAATCAGCATCAAATACATAGTGACGGCAAAAGTGGCCATATATATCGGAACACACCCTTATTTCTACACCGTGTTTTTAATTGAATTCCGTTAACTCCGGGTATGGCTAAGTAGTTTAAGGAAACTAATTAAAATATATATATATATATTTCTTTTGTTTGGGGCTAGATCGATCTGTGTAATATTGTCCGCAAATATAAAAATATAAATCGTCTGTTAATAGTGAATGTACTCAGATCAATAAATACCTTTCCTAGAATTCTATACCAACATGTCATAAATAAAACAGGACAGGCTTATATTGATGTACAATTTAAGCCTTTATTTCTTTTAGCAGGTTTCAATTCCAAAAAGCGTGGTTTGCATATGTAAAACTCAAAAGGTTTCTTTTACGGAATTTTTAGAAACAGCCACGTAAAGTAAAAGGAAAAATGTATTTGATACCGTAACAATATTTTTTTCCGAATGGTTTTTAAAAGCTCCACTAACTCCACTATGTTCTTAAAGACAATGTCAATGGCCTAAAGTTTGGTCCCATCCTTTGAAAAATCGATCTCGATTTCCGGATTCCTTAGTACAAAACATTCTTCTCAGTTAAACTTAATAAACAAAAAACTATGTAAGTATATTAGAAAAGTCAAAAAGTTGATTCGCCCACCAACAAGGTCCAAAGAAGTATATCTAAAACCCGAACATTTAACAACTCGTGAATTTGCACTAAAATCAAGAACTTGAATATCCACGCAAAAAAAAAACAAATGGCATCAATATTATACGCATTACTAAAACGACTTTACATTATTTACTTACAAAATGACTTCACTTAAGCAGACTGTCAAAAACGTCTAGACACTTTTTTTTTTTTTTTTTTTATACTACGTCGGTGGCAAACAAGCAGACGGCCTGCCTGATGTTAAGCAGTCTCCGTAGCCTATGTATACCTGCAACTCCAGAGGAGTTACATGCGCGTTGCCGACCCTAATCCCACCCCCCTCGTTGAGCTCTGGCAACCTTACTCACCGGCAGGAACACAACACTATGAGTAGGGTCAAGTGTTATTTGGCTGCGGTTTTCTGTAAGGTGGAGGTACTTCCCCAGTTGGGCTCTGCTCTAGATCTGGAATGACATTTGCTGTGCTGTGCCCTACCACACAAGGCGAGATGACATTCACATTGCCCATACCTCTCTTTTGGACGTAGTTTAAGGACATACCCGGGTCCATAACACTGTTAGACCTTACCTCAAAGCTTCAAAGTTCAAAATCGTATACTCATCTATGACCACAACTACGGCGGTTACGTCCTTAAATTACTAGAATGTCTACTTTTCACGTGAAGGTGCGTGCGGTACGAACCTTGACCGAGCTAATGATTAATATCCGAAAGGACATAACTGCCACTTACATTATGGATGCAAATGTCCTTTTGATACTGAAAGTTTAATTGCCAATTGTAAAAGGCCTCAAGTACGAGAAAGCCGATGTTTATACATGACTTTTAGGAACTGAATTGACCGCGCCTGGCTGTGTGTTTCAATTCTCAGCGAGAGAAGGCGGGCCGCACGTTCGAGTACATGTTAGAATATATTAGGTGTTAGTTATAATAAAATAAATTAAGTTACTTGCTTAGGCGAAGTTGTTGTTTTGTTAGTTTCGCAAATCGACAACCATTGTGCCTATTTTGCAAAAAAAACGAAGTAGCGCTACTCTAGCCAACCCAGCTACTCCAGGAAACCTAGCAGTGTCTTCAGGTTGCTAACTGCCTCCTATAATGTGCACGGATTCCCTAGGTATTTGTTCCCGTATACTTCTACCTGTTTGGAGAATGTGTCATATACAGTCCAGGAGAATATGTTTTGCTATTTTCTCTTCCATGCACGCTCTGCACATGGGGCTATTCGTTTTATCCATTTTATGTAGGGTGTTTGTTTAGAGTGTTATGTCCTGTAATTAATCCTAATATTTTATGTACTCGGTGTCTAGACACCTAGGTGTATTCTGTAGTATTTTGGTGAGCTTGTAGTTTAGTTTCGGTAGAATTTTTTGGTCTGCCTACATGTTCATTACAGCCGTTGTTGTTTAACTCGTGATATTGATGTCGCAAGCGGAAAATTCCAAAATTGAACATTCTGCCCTACTTATCGTAAATGAAGTACTTGTACGAGAAACATCGTTTAAATGAAGAACTTATTCAAAGAAGATAATCTAAACAATTGCATGAGATTTCAAATGTGATAACTGCATTTACTGTTATCAGGGAAGCATTGTACAGGTTTCTAAACATTCTACAGGTAGCCCCTTACCATCAGGAAGTCCGTATACTTGTTCGCCACCGATTTAGTATAAACATACAGTTGTTGAGGATTTGAAGGTCAGGTAACAATGGTGTAAGTGTTAGACTCTGTAAGCAAACCGCATAACCTACCTTTCACGCCCCGTTGGTAAGTTTCACCCTTTCCACTTTAATTAAAAAGTTTCGTCACTAAATTGAACCTTGTTTGAAAATCCAGTTTACAGTGCAATTTCCGAACCGTGCTATCGAATTAGATGTTGAAAATGTGAATTTAATTTTACTGCTTAAATGTTTACGTTAAAATTAAACATGTGTTTTCTTTTCGGTTCTTGAGTATTTTAATTGCCTAAATTAAACAATACACTAGATTTAACTTATTTTACGTATTTAAGGACTAGGGTGAAAACGGCGAATATAAAAACAACCGACCCTTACCGATATCAATATAACTTAAACGAATCTAATGAAACTTATATACTTAGATGTAAGATGAAATCCGTCAAACGATATCACGAAAGAAACATTCATATAGGTACAGTCGCCATCAGGTATATCGTAACGGCCAAGGTACTATAAATATCTAAACGCGCCTCTATTGTCAAGGCGCTAGAGTGCGTGTTCAGATAATTTTGAGCACCTCAGCCTTTAGTCAGAGTACATAATACTGGAAAAGCATAAGCGTTATTTGACTGTCAAGTAAAAAGCATAAAAGGCATTCCATAAATAACACTTTGTCGGTGACGTGACGCTTATGGCAGCTACCATTAAAATTAAAGCTAAGTTTTCAAACGTTATCACGTCAAATATCGGCTTCTTAGCTTTATCAGTACCCCTAGTGTAAATATTTTCGACAGCGAAACGTGACGTACGCGTTTGCGTTAAGTGTCATTTTGTATGAGATTTTTGACTTTCCAAAACGTCCCGCTTGGCGCGCTGTTCAAAAACCCATACAAAATGAGACTTAACGCAAACGCGTACGTCACGTTTCGCTATCGACTAAATTTACACTAGGGGTACTGAAGTGTCAGAAAAATTGCGTCACGTTCCCGACACTTGTCTAACGAGCATTCCTTATAAACTCCATTTATTTCGAGCGTAATTGATTATCAGATTATATTCGTCTCAAATGTAATTATGTATTTTGTATTTAAAACAATCTCGAGTAGCGTGAGCTTGAAATTGGAACTCTAACCCCAAGGAGAAGAGTCATTATTCGCATAAAGGCTACAAGACACATGCAAATATCAAACCTCGTTTAGCATTATACTCTCATTATGAACTCAAACTCAATGTGATGAAGTCTATAATCGCAAGTATATAACGTGATATGAGTTTAAACAATGTTACAATGAATTATGTAACAAAGACATTCGGCTGTGTTTTGATAACATGAGAGTCAGCTATTGTATGCTTTAGAGTGAAAATTAGTACCTATTACGGTCCCGCTATGATGCTTGTTCAACGATTGTGCTTATTTGTGTAATAATGTCCTATAATATTTTTTTTTATTGTAACAGTCTCCTACTGTTTAGTTTTAGATGAATGAAAAATTGTGTAGTTTACTATTGGCAAAGATACATTGATTAAGATGTGTACAATCTAAACGAGATGACGCTGTACATCTATAATTTTTGCGGTAACTCCGATTGTCAAAAGTTGACGTTTGATAATTTAGTGACCGCAAAAATATGGCGCAGTACAGCGCCATCTGTTTTGGAGATCAAACTAAGGGGCACGTTTTTTCTTTGATAATCAATTCTCTTTGCTATTGGGAACTTAATGGTCATGTACATCGTGGTTTAAATAATATATAATTTTTCTCTAAGTATTGTTTGAAAGTGCCTATATTTTTGTAAATATTATTTTGAAGGCGATAAAGTATGAGTTCGTCTAAACAAAGCATTTTTTAAATTACTTCTAGATTATGAGTACTAAGTAGGTACTAAAATATAAATATATTTTAAAAATAAAGAAGAAGAGAATTGAGCTAATATATATTTTATACTTTCAACAAAAATCAACAAAATCTTGGAGCGATAATTAGTAAGTATATGGGAAAAGCATAGATAATTGAATTTGTTGATATAGGAACTATACCTGTCATTACATTTTGTCCGATGCCTGGTAATTTGTATAATACAGATTTACCACGACTCACAGTGCATCTAAGAAACCGTCTGAGTACATCTGCATGGCACTTTCTGAATTACGTCAGTTAAAACGTGATTTTTCAAAATTTAACTCAGCCGAACGCGTCGTTTCACCTCGCCACTTCGCCCTTACCTGCAACAATTAAAAATTAATATTAATTTACTGACTTCACATAAGTATGGAAATAGTAAATTATCTTTGATTTAAGGCCTAAGTTTGTAAATTTCAATACATCTATATACTTAAGTGTGACCATTAAAATACCCATAGGTATCGCACTTAAACCTGAATAGAACCAAGGATCAACAAATCGCAAATGTTCTTTTAATTTTTTTTTTCTTTTCTATGTATGTACTTGAAGGCGGTGTTTTTTTAATTAAGTGTTGTAGTGAGAGTTTTCGTTCTATTAAGTGTAAGTTGCGTACAGTCAGCATCAATAGTAGCGGATGAAACAACGCGCCAAAAGTATCTGATATTCCCGATAACTTTTCCAAATAAAGATAATTCTCTAAAATTTACTTTCAAAGGTATATCTTTTAAATTCTAAATTGTTCTACATAAAGAACCATCAACTTTTGTTAAGCTGTTACAGAATGGTAAATACTTTTGAAACCTCGTTTGATCCGCTACTTTTGATGCTGACTGTACACACCGACGTGCGAATTTATGGCCTATCACCCGTCAATACGCTTATTAGGCTATTGGCTTTTGCCCGCGACTTCGTGTCCGTAGGATGATGATGTTGATTAATATAAACTATCCTATGTCCTTCCTCGGGCTTAAATCGACTCAGCGGTTTAAGCGTGAAGAGGTAGCAGACAGACAATTACTTTCGCATTTATAATATTGGGCTCCTATGAGCCGTAGCAAAAATGCCGGGACAACGCGAGGAATGATAAATATAAGTTTAGAAATACTACAAATGTGGTTCTTTTAAATGCTAACATCTTTATTTATCTCGCCAGTGTTTACCCAGCTTTACAAATACTAGTAATTAATTTGCGACATTCACAACAAGATTTGAGAAGTTTAGTGCTCACAGTGACTTGATTGTTAATTCTTATGCCAACCTTCGACCTTAATGAACAAGAATAATCCTACTTTAACAAATTACTTCCAAATTATTTCCATTTAATCTAATTTCCGTCACGTCCTAAATCTAGGTTTGTTTTATGCTTATAAATTATATTCTAGGTAATTCTCGTCTCTTCGTGGAAGTAACAAGTTTTTTTTTATAACTTATGAATTTTCTCAACTGATTTTAACGCCTCAGACCCTAATCTGTAAAACAAAAGCCTTTGTTTCTTTTACGGAGAGGCGCCTTAGGCACGTGCCAAAGCAGCCATGTCGTTAAAAAGCATCTATCGTGATAATATTAAGGTTCAAATTTATCTATCACCTCATTATGAGATAACGAGTTTGTGTAATGTAGGACGATCAGCCGCCTGTGTGTGGCATTGGTAACCGCTGCACATAAGAAACAAAGGATTTTGTTTAACAGATTAAGGTCTGAGGCAGGGATCGGAACCGGTTTTTTGCAAAAACATCGAAATAACCATATATTTCGGTTTATTTTATACTCAAAATGTAGGACTCAGTTGTGTTTTTAGATATCGACATTGTATTATTAGATTGCCCGATTAGGAATGAAATAATTAACAAAGAACGAAAAAATACCGTTTTCGTTCCCATACAAAAAATACCGGTTTCTGATCCCTGGTCTGAGGCTTAAAAATCATTTGAGAAATTTCAATAGTTCACTTGCAAAAAGATTCAGGATTTCAAAACTGTGGCTCACTATGGGACCAAAATTATAGTAGCGGTCGCTGTTCTTCTGTTAATCCTACTCGTTCTAACTCTACTACTTGAAAAACTATTGTAGGCAATTTATTAATGACACCTATATATGTAATTAAACCATCATTGCCCAGGTTTCGGGTCAAAAGTAAAAAATCAATAAAATAATTTATCAAAATTCATTAGTTAATCATTACACATATTTATTTTCTCTATTCCTTCAAACAAGTTCCGGATCAACTAATATTAAAGTCAAAAATCTAGTACACAAGATATCTTCATAAAAAGAGTAACATGTTCCAAATGCAATGTCTAGCTTAATCTATATAAGGTACAAAGATTTACGTAATTAGGTAATTTGTCGTTTAGTCGCCTTTCTAAAAAGAAACGCATGCGACAATATTTCCGAATACACAGATACAGTGAAAGTGAACCTCCTGTTTTTCGCGGTTTACCTCAGTTTTTACAGCAACCCAAATTTAAGAGTAAGCTCTGCGTCAGACGGGTGACGCTTTTGTTTACCCGCTGCCTAAACAACCACATCCACATTATAAATATGGAAGGCTTAACAGGATTGTGGGGATGAAAAAGCCGAATGTGGCGGATTAAAGCCACGGTATTTCAGTAAGCACTGGGCAGATGAACTGTAAGGCGTGTGGTTTTCAAAGCGACTTACTTGTACTTGGGCTCGCTCGTACTAATGTGTTATTTGGAACTTATGTACGAAATATCGTTTTGTATATTTACTGGAAAACGCATCTGCTAAATTCAAAGCTTTGCATGAGATAAACACAATGTTAATACCAAATAACACTCTTTATTGTACCATAAACCTACAACTAGAAAGGGTGGATAATAGTAAAGTACAGTGCTATATTTAATCATTAATTGATTTTCTTATTAAATACAACATGTAAGCAACCTTAGCAAGTTAAAACATAATCTATATGGTTACTTTATTATAAATAATTGATATGCAAAGCACAAAGCAACATTAGCTAATTAATACCTATAATCAAGATAATCAATACTTAATCTGATACTTCTTTACGACTCTACGGCTGGTTAGCGAATGAGTGCTCCGTTGGCTGCGTCAGGGTATTTATTAACGACGATGTGACGTCACCGGAACAGGTCTTGACTTGACGCCGTTCGTGTTGCGACCGCTCGAACTGGCAGTTTTGCTGCTTGAATAACACTCGGCGACTACATCCAGGGGGACTATTTAAGAAATTATGAAGCCTAATGCAAAATTTTGCTGCACAGTTAATTTAACACTAATAAATAACACTGTGATGCTATTATGCTCATGTAGAATATATCGTTGGCCCAATATTACAGGCAACCAAAATACAAATCCACGCGTACGAAGTCGCGGACAATAGCTAGTCTTCTTAAGTGAAAAGACTTTGCATAACATCACCGGGACAGACTTACTACACTCAATTAATCATTATTGCACAATAAATTAAGTACCTACAAAGTTCTAACGATTAACCATCAGACCAAACATATGACATGGAAGAAAACAGTGAAAATCTTTATTTTAAGGCAACTAGTGGCCCTGGCTTATCTATATAAATACCCTAAAACTAGCGTACATATTATATAGGTACTAGAAAAACCTTACACAACCCTGCAGCGTCAGGAAACCGGCCGCGGAACGGCCAAAACTCAACACCCTTCGGCCAAAACTCCTCCTTGATGAAGGTCGCTAGACGTTGCGTTCGGAACACTCACCACAAAAGCATAACATTACTAATATTGTCTATACAGTAAAATGTATGAACGGTTACTTCTTGTTTTAACTCAGGCTCACTGTACTCTAGCGTCCATATGCTGGTCGTGGCAGGGGTAGATCAAGAAAAAGATGACGGAAAAAAGCAATAAATACCACTTTCGAGATTTTGGACTCTTTTTGTCAATTAGTTTCGAATTTGCGGATCACTTGAACGGTTAAATTATTAACAGACATAAAGTCGCCCAGAATAAATATTGGTTCGATTAATTTCTCGTTAAACTTAGTCTACCTTTACCTACGAGGGAGATGCAATGACGAGATAATTAGACCGTTGTCAGACTGAGCGCCAAGGCGTGATCAATACAAAACAGAGCAAATTGACTCCCGACACGACCCAGTTTCGTGTAAACGGGGCGTTCTACGTATGGAATTAAATGCAGGTCGCATAGACCTAGAGGTTGTCTCGAAGAGATGTTTTTAGCGCTTAGACCACCTGTTTTTTACCTCTTCTTCAGTTTCTCTGTATTCATGTGGGCAATAAAGGAAATTCGTAATGTATTGTACCTACTATATCGTTGCCTCCATGGAAAACTTACGTATCTGCTATTTTTGCAAAATTGACTTTTTGATGTAAATCTACACCGAATAGGAGAATGAACCTACTCAAAAAAATTCATAGGTCTATCATTTATGGTTTCAGAGTAACATTTGTATAAATCTGAATGTTTAGATGTTAAACTTACCCATGGTAAACTTACAACGTGTAGTTAAGGTAATTTTCCGTGGACTATTATATAAATAAATAAATATTATAGGACATTATTACACAAATTGACTAAGTCCCACAGTAAGCTCAATAAGGCTTGTATTGAGGGTACTTAGACAACGATATATATAATATATAAATATTTATAAATACTTAAATACATAGAAAACACCCATGACTCAGGAACAAATATCCATGCTCATCACACGAATAAATGCCCTTACCAGGATTTGAACCCGGGACCATCAGCTTCGTAGGCAGGGTCACTACCCACTAGGCCAAACCGGTCGTTATATGGATCATGAAAGATTTTATCTTCTCCCACAAGACGGTTTGGGAAACAGCACGCTAACACAATGCGGATTGGGAGTCCCCAAAATAAGTCGTATAAAGTCTTATACACACCTTCGATTTTCTTCGCATGGAACAAGAATAAGAAGTAAATAACAAATATTATTTTCTTATTTCGTACATAAATGTTGAACAAGTCAGTCCTATTGCTTATCAAATGTATAATAGTAACTCGTCAAACGAGACACAAATGAAAATAAAATGAAAATACGACATTTACCAGAATACAAACAAACACAGAAGACTGTTTCATGTCAACTGAAAACGTGAGACAAAATAAACCAAAACCTCGTCGCATCGTTCAATTTAGTCCACGTTTGGGCGCCAAATTTTGCGAGCTATCTAATAATCAAAAAGTCATATGTGCCGTTACGTAATAATGTGTTAAAGTTCTTTTTCAACGGAGAACAAACAAGTTCCGCTTTTATTAACATCCAGGATAAGTGTAACTTTTGACAGCGCCTGCTAAGTGTTAGTACAGTAATAAATATTTCGTTTCGGACATTTTCTTTGTTACACTGAAATTGATGGTAACTGTTGTTTGGAAATTGGATCCTTGAATGCGACATTTTAAAAGTATTTGGCATTGTGAAGAATGGCGCCCAACAGAGACTGGGATAATAAAATATTATTGCTTATTATGTTTCTAAGCGTCATAAAATATCGTCCATTTTTTTGTTGTAAAAATAGAATGTGAAGATAAAAGACAGCTACATTACATGGATGCCTGCCGACAGACAACGCCCGCGCCCAGCCTATGCTGTTGAAGGTAGGACGGTAGGTTGAAATTAGGAACATATATTCTTCAAATGTCGAGTTCTACAGAGAATAGATTATTTTGAGATTCAGCTTATAAGAAGGTAAAAATGGATTTAGCGGTTGAAAATACCGACGAAGTCATTACCAATATATTTTTTTCAAACATGCAATGAAATATTGTCGTTATGTTATTTACAGTACACACGGCTCTCTAGTGCGATAATTAGCACATTACGGCCATATGTATTGTAAAACGTTGTACGATAAATGTGCGAATAGGTAATTCGCAATTCCTGACAATTTTATATACTCCCTTCGGCTTTTATCGCCTCTCGTTTCGAATTTCCTATTTTTCGCACTTGTTTCGTAATGCACTATGTATTTTAAATTATAATAGGCTTCCATGTAGCCCGTTTTGGGCGCAGTAGCTCGAGAGTAGTTTTATTGGGAAAGCTTGCCAGCCTCATAACGCCATAAATGTCATAATCCTATACGGTTTCGCTCCGCTCCGCCGTCTTTCGGCCGGCAAGCCCTAGTTTCCCGGCCTCTGCAGTAATGTACTATTGTGGTAAATATTTGAGTTAAAATAAATAAATGATAAATTTGATATTAAAGTTTTCTACGATGCACATTGTCCAAAACAACAATTACAATAGCAAAAGTTAAAGTAAACTTGGCAAGCGAACCAGCTGTGACTACTAAGCAAACTGCCATGTCGTCGTTAATGTGTTGCAACTACTTAATAGCAGCTTAATTAAAGAAACGTTGTAAAACGACGCGGAATAAGTAATTTCGGAGGTTCTGAATGACAACACAAAACTTATTTACTGCAGATAGTTATGTCTAATGTGTATAAAAAGAAAATACTAACTGTTATTATTTATTGTTTTACCACATTTGTGGATAACATGTAATTTTCTCATCAGATTTAAAGAATAAAGATAACCTAAAAAGGAACATTTTATTCATATACAGAGGTATTTACAAGCTTTTATTTATTAAACTTGCAATATACCAATGTATGAACAGGTCAAATCTTGCAAGTTAAATTTGACCCACTTCCTGGTTTCCGATGAAGCTGAAAATTTACATACATATGTAAGTACAGTGACAATGCAATATTATGGTACCATCGAGCTGATCTGATGATGAAGACAGGAGATAGCGATAGGAACTCGTTGATAAACTACGCAATGTCTCGATGAGTATAGTTGCCTGTGGGTAAAAAAGTAAAGTCAGCGATAAAAGCTTGTACCAAAAAAAATTTTTTTGACAAAAACTTTTTTTCTGTTCATTTCAGTGTAAGAGGAACTGTGTAACATGTAGAGACTCTTGAAATTGCCTTGGAACTCTCAGGTAATTAATAAATAGACCCATTATTGTGTAGCCAACTTCTCAATATTTGCTTTATTGATATTTTCCGTTCACGTAATTTGATTTCCGGAAAGTTATTTCATTAACGTATTGTTATTTTCTTCGACGGAATTCTAAGTACTTATGTAAAATAAAATGTGAGTAATTACATTTTCGTAGTACTCTTAATAATACTTAAAAAATGTTACTCACGCAAGTAAATCATTTCAAAAGGCTGTGCTAATAATTGGACGTAGTATATACAGGTTGTAACAAAACCAGTAGTAAAAGAAAAAATAATCATTTTCTATGGGTCAGGTCCCTCACTTCGGCCAGGGTTCATTACAAAAGCCAAATAAATCACTTTATCTATTCAGAACACGATATCAAATATGCCCTTGAACGGGTAACAGAGGAGGTAACATGAGGGGATAGACTAGCCAGAGATTAGATATTTTTATTGTGTGAATGTAAATATGCATGCATACGCTCACCCGTACATTGTTAACTTATTTACTCCTAATTCTCATGTAAGTGAATTGTAAAAAATTCTTATGAGAAATAAAATTCTTTAAACCGATATCTTTCCACGCATGTTACGTGTTACGGCTATCAAGGTCACGCTATAATGGCGCCCAACTAGCCACGCGCGCAACCAATGGGAACGCAAATGAAGCGTTCCCATTGGTTGTAGTAATAGACGCTAAGCCGTTGATCCCAATTTAACACATGGTACAATGCAAGTAATGCAACACATTCATACTAGGCACATCATTTAAAGCCCGACCAGAAATATATATAATCATTGTCAAGCTTTTATAGTTGTGGTGACAGTTCAGTTTAGTATGAAAAATTTAGTTGCAGTGAAATTCCGCCATATGGCGCGTGATCATATATTACTGGTCAGACTTTATATACAGACGACCGGTCTGGCCTAGTGGGTAGTGAACCTGCCTATAAAGCCGATGGTCCCGGGTTCAAATCCTGGTAAGGCTGTCTTTGGCTATATCTCACAAAATTTCAAGAATTAAGGAATGCATTCTGTAGAGGAGAACAGCCGGAAAACCGGACATATGAAAACATTTTTACACGAGCATCTTTTTGAGTCTCAGGTGCTATAATAAAAGCTTTATTCCAAAATTTAAATTTTACATTTTTTAATAAATATAGTGCAAAATTAAAAAAACAAAACTAAAGCTTCTGTGACTCGGGAGAATATTCTTATAGATCTCAAGGTCACAATATATTGGCGGCCAACTCGCACAGAACCAATGGGAACGTTGTATTTGACAATAAGTCCTTGATCCCAATTAGCGAGTGTGCGGATGTGCAGATAGCGAGCTGTTCAATTATTGGGATACCTTCATGGTAATCCTACATGTTAATAGTTCATATGTAATAGGGTGGTGTACCTGGTAGCAGTCAAATTAGCAACTCTATTACCTCTTGTCTGTGTATCATAAGGATCCTGATTTTTTCTGATCTATTCAGCACAACCGAGGTTGTTTCCACCATTATTGATCATCATATCCATATGAAAAGTTAAAACGTAATTTCATAGGGATTTGTTACTATTCAATGGACGTTATCTGATCAAATCGGGAAAATCCTGCAGAAATGCGGTCAAGAGCATCCTAAACCGACGAGCGTGTATGTAGAATGTTATGAAAGTGAAGGAAGCGAAAGAGGTATGTCAGGATCGTAGCAAGTGGAAATCCGTGGTCTTTGCCTACCCCTCCGGAAAATAGGCGTGATTATATACAAATACAAATACAAATAGTTTTATTTCCAAAAAAAATATTAGAGCAAGTTACAATTTATTCTGACCCCCACACTAGGCAAAGCCTGTCCCGTGAGGGAAATTATACGATTTACTTAAATATATTACATAAGCGGCTATTGGCTACCATGTTGAACAGAGAAAGAAAAAGTAGGATAAAGAAATTAAAATTAATAAAGCTTAGTAATAGATAATACAAGCAGATAACTTATAAGAGAAGCTTATAAAGCCTAATTCTTATTTAGTGTCAGCACAGTGTGTGTGGGTGTGTGTGTGTGTGTGTGTGTGTGTGTGTGTGTGTGTGTGTGTGTGTGTGTGTGTGTGTGTTTGTGTGTGTGTGAGAGAGAGATTGTGTTGGGGGGGAGGAGGTATGTGTGTGTTATGTTAGGATGTTATCTTAATAATGTTTTCTGTGTCTAAAAACGATAAATGCATCATATTAATTGTTAAGAGCTTTTTTACTTCTACGACCGAATATTCTTTAAAATTGTACAAATTAACTAGACGATTATAGATTCGGGGGTGCAGAAAGACTGAAAAACGATGTGCAAATGTGGTTTTGACGGCATTCGTAGGAATTTTAAATATTCGATTTTTGAGTAAACTATTGTAGTTAGATGAGTTGAGCACCATTTTGTGTACCGACAAAGCCACCCTCAGAAGATAGAGCTTCCGAACACTGAGTACTTGAGCGTCATTGTACAAGTCCTTCGTAGGGTACCTAATTGATTTCTTTAAGGTTACCTTCAGCGCCGCTCTTTGCGCTCTTTCTAATTTCAGAAGGATAGTCGTGGTTGTACCTCCCCAGGCAAGGATGCAGTAATTAATTATCGACTGTCCAAGAGCCGTATAAATAGTTTTTAATAGGGGGAAATCAGCTGATTCTCTTAGCAACTTCATAGTGTATATCAGCTTTCGGACCCTACCCGCCAGTGCCTCCACATGCGGCCTGAAGTTTAATTTCTCGTCTATCACAATTCCGAGGTACTTTATTGTGTTCGATCTTGTCATGTGGTCACACACACAAGTTTGGGCTGAATTAACAGTGCAGCCACGGTTGTGGACTGTAAGTTTCATCTGTAGTCCTGGTGAAGAAGCCGCTGTCTTATGGAAACAAAGGAATTTCGTTTTGGTTGTATTTAAAGTTAAAAGATTCTGCTTTAACCAACCTGACATTAGAGACATACCATGCTGGACAAGGCTATAGACGTTTTCCCAAGAGCAACCGTGAAAGACGATAGCGGTGTCATCGGCATAACACAGCAGTTCAGCATTTTTTAAAGGGATACGTGTAATGTCATTGATATACAATAGAAAAAGGGTAGGACCCAAAATGCTGCCCTGTGGTACGCCAAATGAAACCGCTCTCAGGTCACTAAAGTGTTCCCCAACTTGGACACACTGCCTTCTTTCAGTCAAGTAACTAGTAAACCATTTTAGTGTATTCCCTCGAAACCCGTACGCCTCTAGTTTTCTCAAAAGGATGGGGACAGAAACCGTGTCGAAGGCTTTCGCTAAGTCTAGAAAGACTCCGACACAGGCCCGACCCTCGTCCAAATGTGAAGAGACAATGTTTGTGAGAAGAGTAACGGCATTTTCGGTCGATTTTCCCTTTCTGAAGCCAAACTGACGATCTGCTAGATGTGTATGTATGTTGTTACTTTTAGTATGAGCACCGAAGGCGGTGATGTCTCATTTTAATTATTATCTTTTAATAACAAGCTGAGTCGATGTTACAATTTAATAGTAAGAACTACTCCTTTTGTGAAATAATGGCCAAATAATGTTAGATTTAGGTTTTTCTATCCGTTAATTTGATTTCGTGACAGCTGTTAAACAATTTATATAAATTACCTATACGAATCCAGTTTCATACAGTTCAGATCTGCTATCTTTGGACTCTATTAACTCGACTCGACAAACGAATGCGTCTATTTTGAATACACGTTAAAGTAATATAACAATAAACGTTTGTTTTCCCGAACTTGACACCTTTCCAAACTACCTGTGAAGGTCGGAAGGATACATAAAAAAATATGATTCATAAATGTATCCCACCTCCAATCTATCCTTGGCGTAAGAGTCGTTAATGCTATGTAAATAACGACTGTTTTTCCAAGTGGTAATGAATAAATTGGTTGATTTTATCTAAATGTCCGTTTATTTAGACCTATTTTCAAGTAAATGAACCTGCACAAAGAAACGGCAATTCCACCTTCACAATTCAAGGTCATATATCGCGCATTGGTCTTGAGGGAACGTCCAAATTGCATGTGACAATTTTAAAGATCTTTGAAAGCGGAAAATATAATGAATGTATACTCCTTTATCCGTCTTTAAAAAGGTTTTTTTAAGGCCGTCAGTTAACAGGGCCATGAAAATTCATAATCACAATTTACGCTGTCAGTTGAAAGGATTGGATTTCGGAATCTGAGCGTTTTGCAGCGAGCATCTATCTTGTGTCGTCTAATCCACGCTTAAACACGGATAATCCCGTCCCGGGCTTTTCCGACATTTTGAACCGAAAAGACGTATGTCGCGATAAAGTCGTGTATGCATACGACTTGTTAGACAAGCGCGGCAGTTTTGGACGTCGGTGTTACGCTAGCATTAAGATTTTTGGATATAAATTCATTTGGCTTTCATGTCTCATGTTACTCGTGAGCCGGATTTAAAGCAAAGCAATGCGTATTTATAATTTGCGAACGATAAAATGATAATCACTGACAGACCAACACTTACAGGATTATTTGTAGTGAGGTAGAAGAGAAAGTATTGCGTGTGGTAACGATAAAAAAAGCATTTAGTGAATTTGGATTGATCCCTTTTCAGATATCGCTCAAAATTAGTAAAGTCAAAGACAGCTAACAGCGTTTTTCTTTATTAATCGTAGTTTTCATTAATTCATCTTTACTTTCAAACCGATATTGCCTTGCATTTAGTCTAAAAGGTATTTGTGTAGTCATACTTGTGCATTCAAATTTCTCGCTGTTCTAATTTACGTCAGTATATAGTTGCTGGATTCGCTGGCGTCAGATGTCATCGGCGGATGTATTTACGATCTTACTTTCTCGTCAGATGAATTTTTTTGAAGTGAAAACTTCTTTAGTGACACTATGCACTTTTTGTGATGGGGAAAAAAATGTTAAACTCGCGACAGGTCACGTGACCGACAGATTCTTCAGATTGAAAATTCGTAAGACGGACACGTGACCTGATCGAAAAACTGTTACAGTGTCATTGAAGGCAGTAGACCGCCGGCGCGGCGTAGGAAAGGAAGTATTGTATTTTACCACATAAATGATAATACTTTTATACTGATAATTAAAGCAGTTCGCGAAAAATTATTCCCTAACCATTCTAAAATATCAAAAATGCACAACGTTAATATTCAAGTTTTCACTTCTGCCGGCACTCCCGGAGTGCAGCCCGTTGTTTTTTTTATTGTTTGATATATATGTCCGAAGTTTTGTTTTTTATTGTATTACGCTACGCCTGTCGTAATGACGACAGGAATCTCATACGCTACGTTACGACGACGCCTAGTGTGCGGACTTGTTTAAAGTTGTACGTGCTCGTAGTGCTCTCGTTCTACGCGCATATTACGATACGCTTACGCGCCATAGTATAGTTTTAATCCATCATCATCCCACGCAGACGAAGCCGCGGGCAGCAGCTAATTATAATCCCATATTTCCCATAGGTTTAAATATTAGACAGCGTCAAAGTACTTACACGGATTCTTCTCAGAATTTAAATGAAGTCGGTCTCAAAAGAACAATCAGGAGTTGTTAATTTTTGTAACAAGTTGGCGACCAAGACATCGGGGGAGCGATCACGATAATAAGATTTCATACCAGAATATTAGTTTCATATGAGAAAAGGGTAGAAACGTTATCTTGTACATGAGATTTAACATTTTATACTACGATTACACTGTTTTGTGAAAGTGGATATTATCCACACATTTTCTTATATTTTTATGTTTAACCGGAGTATCGGGTCGAAGTAGCACCATATGTACTGTAAAGAGTATTTACAGTACATATAGTGCTACTTTAGAGCACTAGTGCGAAAATTAGCATATTACGTTACTGTGTCGAACATTTAAAGGGCCATATGTACTGTAAAACGTTGTACGATACATGTGCGAATAGGTAATTCGCAACTCGTGTCGATTTAAAACTCCCTTTCGTCGTGTTTTAATTTATCGCCACTATTTTCGAATTTCATTTTTTTCACACTTGTATCGTAATGTACTATTGTATTGTATGGTATTGTATTATTAAGAACATTGCTCTTAGGATCCTACCTTGCGCCGCCGCGCTTCTTAAGAAGTTGATTTTGATCTCACTAGCAGTAATTTAATTGACATAAATGTGCTGGAAAAACTTTTGTCTGAGTAGGACTAGTGTCTAATTTATGTTAGTGTTCAACTTGCTAGGATGCTCATCAAAACCCTTCCAAAGTAATATTACATTATACATTCCGAATAGAGCTGGCTATGAAAAGAAATCTAACTTCCGAGCCTAAGGAAACTTTTAGTTGGCGAAGTACGCGTAATGAGATTTTTTACAGTCCACAGCTCGCGACGTAGTAGTCCAGTCAATGGAGTATGTTCAAAACCCGTTGGTACGTTATCCAGAATAACCATAGAAGTCTGAATAGAGCTAAAAAATTACCCCACGTTTATTGTGCCGAGTGCGATTCAACTGTACAGCGCGCATGTTGACAATGACAATATTCATTTGCTTATTTCCAGAGAATTGTATTTTGACCAATCAAAATTTTAATTGACCAATCACAACTTTTTTTAATTACGGAAAATGGTGCATTGGGCAAATCTTCAAAGCTGCGGTTGGAGTATATTAATAGAGAAGGGATAACTGTCAGGGATACGTGTCAGATAAGTGTCAGTCATGTTGACCGTTTTCTGAACTCAAAATGTGCAATCAAAGAATTTAATTTTCGTACCATTTCGTACCTTGTCCCGGCGATGATCAATATGAAAGTCACTCTCCTCATACTATTGTCACCGTGACAAGGTACAAAATGGCACTTAAATGAGATTCCACCGTACCAAGAGCTTCGTCTATATCCCGGGTGTTTCCTGTAACACGAGCAAATAATTAAACCACATATTGTACTCCTAAAACGATATAACTTTTGATTAACAACTTTTAAAAATTAAGAAATCTTTAGTTTTTATCTTTTTCATACAAATTTAATATTATTTTCAATGTACGCTGACATCAGTGTGTTTGACGTTGCGTGTCACGCTTTATACGTAACATAATTCGCAAAACATTGCGTCTTAGAATTAACTTCAATGTGTAATAAAAATTAAAACATAAGTTATTTTTAAAAGTTGTTGAACTAATGTTGGTGAGGTTGAGGAGTACAGCCTACAGTTTTATTTATTGCTCCTGTACAGGAAACACCTCGTATATTCCGTCACTGTGTTTCAACTGATCGTGTACTGAACCGCAGCTTTAAAGCTACACAGCCCGCGTAGCCAATGTTACAATCGTTCACGCTCCGTAGCGTATCGTAGCGATCTTTCTCTATCGCACTTCCATATTAGTGCGACTGTGGCAGACGCGTTTCATTCGCTACGGAACGTTAACGATTGGCATATTGGCTTCGCGGGCAGTAGTTGTAGCTATAGTAGCGACACACAATAGGTACCTATATGACCAACATCGGGACTGCTTCGCGATCTTTTTTGGACTGCATCGCTGCAAAAAGTCGCCGTGTTATATACCTCCATTATTGTCAATGGCAACAATAAACGTGTTTATCATATTCAAACTTCGCAAAGTAATTGTTAAATGTTAAATTTAAATAGGTAATTGACTTAGTTAATTGGAGTACGCGCTAGTATAGTAATAACGATCTGAAGCCGACGACTTAAAGACAAAAACAAATATCCTTTCATAAAGAAAATTGCGGCTAGACACGCAGAATATTTATCTTTTCCTATGGGTAAATGCTGAAACATGGTCATATTATTAATTTACCAACACATTAATGCAAATAGTCCTATAATATATATAATGAGAAGAAAAAAACTGCTTGATAAATACTCGATAGTGGATAGGTACAGTCGAGTTCATATGTACCTATATGTATACATTTTTTCACCTTATTGCAATGGATTAAGGTGAAGAAATATATATATATTTATGAACGCTTATAACTTTTGACTTATAGGTGTATGGCACACTGCATCCGATTGGCACGTCGCTCCGACGTGCGAGCGAGATATCGTTATAATACGCGCATAGCGTTATCTCGGTCAAACATTAATATGCGTGAAGCCTTAGGATTAGAGCCAGTTAAAGCTAATAAAAGACAAATAAACAGCTCACAAAACATTACCCTCTTTTAGTCACTCGGAGTAATTTCCACATCTTTGCTTCTAAATACACATTTTATGTTATCTTTTTCCTCAATTCTTTTTTTTCTATTGTTGCATAACACTCATCGCTATTGCTCAACTCCGTTTCATCTTCCAAATTGACAGCCGTCAAACAAAAAAAAACAAGTGGAACCAAAGGAACAGTAAACGACTAGATTCTAGAAAATTGCCGTAAATCCCTAAACATCCTAAACAATCGTTGCCCGAAACAATTTCCGAAATTGTTTATTCAATAAAGTTTATTATTTATCGCCGCAACGCCAATATTTTAAAACAGCTTATGTCACACGTTAAACTAAGGCGCTTGCGACCTTTTTTCTTTCTCAGCTAATATAAAAACATGTCGCTACGCAAGTCGTGGATGTCATTCGAATTGCGTACAGAGCACGGGTGAATCTAAAATCATTATAACCCGCGTTTAGACTTCAAACATTGTCACGGCTCGAGAGTTCACGTTACATTTGGCGCCCAAAAACTCCACTCGCCGACTTTTTTGTAATAAAATAATAATACACGGTGATGGTACTTAAGCCTTTTTGTATAATGAGGGAGGGTTCGCGTGCTAGCCAGCGATAAGAGCACGGATAAATTTTGGATTAAATTTCGTAATGTACACCTCCGTTGCGTTGCCATTTTGCATGGTAGGGACGGGAACTGGAATGGGGCCTGACAGTTGGATAGGTTTTTTGGAATACACGATCAACCTTTTTCGTTTGACTAATTGGATTTTGCTCTACCCGGTTGTTCATTAATTGGGCCTAAATTCTTTTGGTTATTTGGTTTTCTGTCTCGAAGTGTGAATAGGACTTTAAAATTGCGATAACGCTTGATTCGTGTAGTTTTTTAATCTTGATTTGGATTAATTAAGGCAGGGGGGGTAATGTGACAACCAAAACAAACGACACCATATATTAGATCGTAATTTTATCAGATGGATGGAACATCAGTACCCCTAGAGTAAATTTATTCGATAACGAAACGTGACGTACGCGTTTGCGTTAAGTGTCATTTTGTATGGGATTTAGAAACAGCGCGTCAAGCGGGACGTTTCGGAAACTCAAAATCCTATACAAAATGAGACTTAACGCAAACGCGTACGTCATGTTTCAATATAGAATATATTTACACTAGGGGCTCTGTTCTCCGCCACCACGAAACGTGGGAAATAAATAAACATATTAAATTCGCGATAGACCCAAATCGTTTCAATATGTACGAGTATTCAAAACGCGACAATTTTAAATGTTAAACGACAAATGTTAAAAGTCAGTACATAATATGTACCTGACTATTACTTTTTACTATAGGTCTATTATTTCCAAACACTACAATGAAATTTATTTGAGCCAAATTAGAAATAACTGCACGAATTAATTATTCGACTAACTTTAGTAACCCAGATTCCCATCTATCCTACTTGTACCTCGGTTGAACCTGTCTTTCAAACCCCAAAAGTTAGTTGGAGTTAATTGCATTTTGTCACAAACAAACCACGATGTAAACCGAGTGACGTTTCAGTTACAGTTTACCTATCCTACCAGTACTATTAATAGGTATACTTTAAATTATATTCATAAAAATATGCGCTCATAAAGAAAAAAAAATGCGTGACGTGGAACACTCAGCTGGAACTGGAATATTATTACGTATAAAACTCAAATCGACAAAATAATAACTATTCAATCCGTACCCCTAGTGTAACTTTGATCGACATCATAACGTGACGAACGCGTTTGCGTTAAGTCTCATTTTGTATAGGATTTTGAGTTTCCAAAACGTCCCGCTTGGCGCGCTCTTTCGAAATCCAATACAAAATGAGACTAAACGCAAACGCGTACGTCACGTTTGGAAATCGAATTTATTTACACTAGGGGTACTGCTCACAAAACTTCACAAATCTGTTCAGAAATGCGACTTACAGGCAAGGAGAACAAACATAAGAAAACATTTTTGTACAAGCTGATACGCTTAGCTCGCGCTTTATACATCCATAAATCCAAATGCTTATGATAAACACACAAATAAAATATAAATGCCCTTAGCTGGATTCAAACTCGGGACTTCCTGCTTCGTAGGCAGGGCGTGTACTAGTCCCTGTTTGGCTCAATGGTTGTCTGGTAGAGAATGGATTTAGGCACCAAGTCTGTCCTTTTTTAGTTACATGTGCACTTAAGTCAGGTAATAAATAAACGAATATTATACGACCGGTTTGGCCTAGTGGGTAGTGATCCTGCCTACGAAGCTGATGGTCCCGGGTTCAAATCCTGGTAAGGGCATTTATTCGTGTGATGAGCATGGATATTTGTTCCTGAGTCATGGGTGTTTTCTATATATTTAAGTATTTATAAATATTTATATATTATATATATAGTTGTCTAAGTACCCTCAACACAAGCCTTATTGAGCTTACTGTGGGACTTAGTCAATTTGTGTAATAATGTCCAATAATATTTATTATTTATTTATTTATATATATTTCAAGCCGATTTCCGTCCCATCCCCAGCATGATTAGAGCATTTGCCACGTGGCCAACGTGCCGTTTCGCGGCCTCGGCCTTTGTACGTTGAGATTCTATCCGTAATTACTTTTCCATTTGCTGTTGGATTTCGTGTACACGATATGTTATAACCTAAGTTGATATGAAATTGTTGTATTGAGCCTGGATAATAAGAGTAGATGTGGGAGAATCAACTTTTTAGCGTCACTCGTTGCCATGGTTACGATTAGTTGTCCAGGGGGCAAAAGTTCATTGAAATACTGATTTTATGGTACTCAAATGTATCAAACTTGCGTTTTTGTTGTCGTTATAACCAGTGTCCATAATGGGCCCCCTATTAAGCATGTTAATATAACAGCATACAACGTCTTTTCAAACAAACTGTGCCACTGTTGTCCCTTGGACAACGGGACAGGATAAGAAAACAAAAAAAGTTGATTCACCCATTTGTTTTGCTATGTCCCAATAAGGGTGACATTTTCAATTGTGAAAAAACCCTTTTTTTTTTAATAAAGATAAAAAAAACCTAAGTTGACAAGGTCATGTAATATTTATTAATTAATCAAATCATGTACCAAATATCAATTAAAACGACACGATCAAAGATCCTTCCACCTAAAAAATCCTTGCGTTAGTGTGAGATCCAAACTATATCCAAAGGCACGAGGTGTATAGCAATGTCTGTCAAGTGTGACAGACAAGAAGTGAACAGTTTCCTTCTTGTTACATACACGTGACATTTCAAGACACGGGACAAAAGAAACTGGCAGGTAAAATTAGTTTCTTTTTTCGAAATGTCAGAACCATTCGTCAGTATTATTAAGGATGAAAACTCGTAGGGCTATTTTTAGATCGTAATACAGTAGCCAGAAATATGAATAGAAATCTTTAGACCTTTCTTTAGTTACTTCATTGACACAAAACCTTATTAAAATCCTGAACATAGAAATAAGTAAAATGTAGTTAACAAACATGTCAACTATTTTAAAATTTTACGTTTGTGGCGGTATGGTATGATAGTCAGCAGCATTACTGCAGCAGTATTGCAACGCGACATTACTGCTGGCCGCATTTCGGAGGCAGCAATGCAGTCAGCAGTCATGAGGCGCTTCAATACTGCTGTAGTAATGCTGGTGCAGTCTGAATACGAAGGGTACGGAACGGTTTAGACGGTACGAACCGTCTAAAATGCATAATTAAAAATTTGCATTTTTATAAAGCTAATTAACATGAAAATGGCTTCTAAAATGCGTAATGTTATTTTTGATGGAACTCATCGATTACTATTTTTGTTAAAAATACTGAAATAACAATTCAATTATCAATGACTTTACAGTAATCTCGGGCACGTACGGCCGTCTGCCCAGTGCTCACTGCTCAGCGAACTGCGTTCGGAGAAGTACCAGAAGTCATTGCACCTTAAGTTTAGTCGGTATCACCTTTATTCTGTGTCCGATACTATTAATATCAATTATACATACGAAATGTTCCTTTATAAATCCGTCTTAGCAGCTTTATCTTACCTGTAACAAACAATTAATTTTAAGTAAGACTACAGAAAAAGCGGAAAAATTGTGTGCAGTCGACGCCAAATATATTTTTTAATTTGCCTTATTACAGAGGAGTAAGGTGCGAAAGTTTAAACATATCTTTCACGTCGGCTGTATGTTTCTTTATACACAACACGCACTTTTCGAGATTATCCTAAAAAGTTTTACACGAGTTACCACGTGAAAGAGACCGAAGATAGCCATAGCCTATTTTCAGTATTTACCGTCTCTTTTATGAACAAGTTTGAAATTTTGCGATCTACTTTTTACAGAAAGAGATACTGCTTCAAATCAGCTCATATAATAACATGAACATAATATAACAATATGAGCGATTACCTTTAGGAATAAGGATGGAAACATATTTTCAAGCGTCTATTGAGAAACGTTTTGCTGGAGAACCCATTATATTCAATAAGTGATTTTTTTGACATAACTGTATAATTTATGTTTGCATATTTGACATTGTTTTTGTTTCTTATTGATTTTATTTTATGATTGCTTTTCTATAAATTCTGGCTTAGCGATCCTTTTCAGGTGAAAATTTCCATTTAATGATTGTTGCTATCTGGATTATGATATTATTTTTAGTCATTAGAATTTATTTTTGACGATCACAATATAGATTCATATAAATTGACATGAATGTAATTTGTAATCTTAAACAAATTTTGTGGTTTAACTCATGGTGTTTATTCATTAGCTTATCTTACTGTTAACTGTATATTCATATTAATTTATTTGTATTAATCATACATTGTATGTCTCACGACAGTTTAAATTATATTAAAGAATATTGACACGAAACTGCCATATGCCATTTGTGTCATTCCTGTCGGTTACCTGAAAATGGTCGGAATATGGATTTCATATTTAAAATGAAAATTATATTTAAAAAACGGGCCCCGATTAAGGCTAAAAACTAACTTGATTACGGATATAGCTTACATACTGCGGAACCCTATAACATAATGGGTTTTGTATACAAACACGCCAAGTCACACCACGCGTCATATTTATTATGCGGCGTGTGGCGTCATAAGCAGAAGCTCATGTTTGTCCAAAACAAATGACTTGTGAGGCGTCGAGCGTACTAAGTACGTGTGCGAACCTACGTAGCAATAACGCGCTCATCTGTGGGGCACTCACGTATGATGGTAATAATCTAGATTTTGTTTTCTTTTTTTGTAAATTCTTGAGATTTATATTGAGATTACGTGTTTATTACTTTTGTACAGGCCTTAAGTTTTTGCAGTCATCTTGACTCCATATTTGCTAAACCACTAAACGCAAGAAAAAAATATATGATTACGCACTAACACTAATCAATGTGCAGACCAACCTTTACTAATTATTACCAAGTATTCTATTGAAAATTAATGAAATAAATCTGATCTTCCAGATCAATAAGCTATATAGATTCAATCCATTATTACATTACTAGTACTTATAAAAACATAGCAATTTGCATCTCATTTCTAAAATATTCTCATTTATAAAATGAGAAAAAAAAGCACGAAATACCCTTATACTAAATTATCCTAAACGCAATACATTATATCCCAATTTACGTTTAATATCAAGTAACGTGTTTCAAAAACACCTTATCACGCTGCAAAAATACATTATTATACTCTTTACCCAATACCTTTATAAGTCGTTACACAACGTTTATTAAATACAGCTAACGAAGCTGTACTTACAATGTCATAAAGTAGAATCAAAGTATAAATTCTATGTAAAGTTAGTACCTTTTTCTTTTGAGTAAATATGAGAAGTGGCACCCAACGTGGGGTCGACGTTAAAAGTGAAGTACATATACAACAATTTTCATTGAATCAAGTGAAATTAAACCTAGTCTCAACAGCACAAGGACTTTTACAAGTGAAAAGTCCCTATTTGTATCAACTGTTTCAAAACAGGTGTTTCCAGCGGATGTATAAATTTGAAAATGTTTATGTTCTAAACGATATCTCTGTTATAATAACGAGAGAAATGGAAAGCCTTTCATGAAAATGCATCTATGTTGACTTTGAATTCTATTTACAATTCATAAATAAAACATGGAATACAAGAGCTGCTGTATTTTCAAACCATTCCGAAATAAAAATAAAATGTAACATTGTTTCAACATGCCAATTAAACTGGAGGAAGATCATTTTCCCTTCAACAACTGTATGTAAACAATTGACACATGAAAAAGATACCCTTACACTCGATAAACTTTAAAGCAGCGATAAGGAATATTTAGAACAAAAGGCTACTGTACAAAAGATATAACAAATAAAAGACAAACAAGAAACAAAACGGCGGTAATATGAACAAAAGTGGCGCCCAAACGTGGGGCCGCAGTAAAAAGTGATGTCGTGTCTTGACGAAACAAAAACACGTACTCGTAATTGCTCTCGCCAACTGGCTCGCAGGTGGAGTTGACCTACTTGTGAAAAGGTTACGGATTTGTTTTCCCTATTCACTGTGCTGTCTCGGAGACATTTGGCGGCGTTATTAAGTGAAAACATCTGCTTAATGCCTGTTGCTCGTATTTTATGTTTATATCTTACTGGTTTGAGTAGGTAGTAGTACACGTTAAAAGGATATTTCGTCGTAAGTATCTACTACTAAATTTTATCCCACAATTAACTGTTTTAGATGATTACAGAGAGAAACAATGTCTCATCTCTTAATCCTGGTTATAAGATACATATTCCAGTTTTTTGCAGGAATGAGTAAACGGACATTGTTGGATGTGTTTGGTCAAATGTACAAACTGGAACTAGATAATAGTAGTGCCTACCTAGATTTTTTTACTCGAAAATTAAAATCAATATTCATGCAAATTAAGAATTTGCATAATGTTTTTCATGATCATGACCATTTCATACTCGATGTATAAACTGTCCCTTTTATCAGCCTTTCTGCATAATAGACTCCATTATACAGCTTCTTGCTTAGCTAAAATTCCTTCTCTAAACCCTAAAGCTAGCTAGCTAAAATTCTCTTTCTAATTCATTCTTAGAATTTAGCGAATTGCAGTGGCGGGCTTTTACAATAAAATACCCATCCTATTTGTCCATGAACAAGCTTTGTTATCTTTACAGTGGCCTCAAAATTCTTCAAATGTATTGCTACAAATGCAAGTCGCAGTCTTCGGAATGTATCCCCTGTGCTATGTCGTCTGTACTCTGAAAAAGATCTCAAAAACACCGGTGCACTCATATATTTGCTAGGAAACAAAGTGGACCGCTCAAAGCATTTATTTGCTTTTACTGCAAATATAAAGAAAACTACTCTTATTACTTCTTGTTGGAGTACTTTTATTTTGAGTATATTTTACTGACTGGGTATACAATAGAATGAGGCCCACCTCATATCCCAATATAATGTCGTAGATAGTGATATCGTTCAAATATAATTAATATACTTAAAACGTATAAATAAAATTACGGTTGTGCTATTAAGGTCTGATTCTTCAAACATCAGATAAAATTATCTGTCAGATAAAGACACTCATTTTTTCTTCCTGCTTGTGAAAGAAAGGGAGCGTGTTATTTTTATCTCACACATAATTTTATTTGATGTTTGAAAAATCAGACCTAAGTCTGATAAAGTCAGTTTACCAAAACAGCCGGGTTTATCTTAAAAAGTAATCCAATATATAATTCAAGATTGAAAACCGACATCTCTAAATTTACAGCCGATATTTCAATTGTGCAGTTAGCGTAACACGTATTTTGAGTCATGAAGTGCAACATGTTTCTAAGAGCACCTAGCTGAATCAAACGTACTTCGGTTAATGGACCTAGCCTACCTGAAACATGCCAAAATACGAGACCATAAATTCGTGAGAAAAACTATTATTTTATTAATACATAATAACTTCGATAACAGTCTACCATAACTCGTACTAGACCTAACCTAAATGCAGGTATCTAAGCAAAGAACCGAATTTCAGACACCGTTCCCAAATCATGTCACCTCCATGCACGTGACATCAATTAAGCGGGGCGTGGAAAGCGCGTTCAAAATGGCTGACAAAGATGGCGGCTAATTGCTCTCCAGGTAAACACGTGCACTGAGGTGTTTGTTTGTGGGTTTAAGCTAGGAATAGACAAGAATCACGAAATATTAGTAGGATTTAAGGGCTGACAGCTATTGCTCCCTGTCTGTTTGGACGGGAGTGAAAGAGAAGGACGAGTAAAATCAGAAAACTGTGGACGACAAAAACCTGTGTAGGTACGACTCGTGCAATCTCGACTCGTGAAAAAGTATGTTGGAATAGCTTTCTTAATTAAAGATTTATACGTAAAAAAATTGAGACAAGACATTTAAAGAAATATTTAAAACTTGGAATAATTTCTATCGACCCGATTTCAACTACAAAAAAAAAAAAAATATGAACATATATTTTTCTTGTACCCCTCGTTGCACAATGTACTATTTTTAAACAAGGCAGTGCGTTGGCTATTACGCTACTTTTATTAGGTAATATAAATTAGATTAAGTGACTTTTCATTATCTAAATTAAATCTTTGTAAAAGCCTTAACAACTAACATAAGTTAATCAGTTACCTATTTATTCCCTAAATTCTATTTCACACGGTTTGCCAGTCAATATTTGAAGCCAAATTTTAAGCTAACCTCATTAGTCTATGTACATATTATCTATTGACGTTTTCAGATAGCGTCATGATGGAACCATACTCCAATCAATAAGGTTATTGGGGTTTGCGTTTATTTCGCAAAGCATTAGCAATAAAGTTTCAATAAGATACAGTCAAGTGTAAAGATATTGGTGTACACATCTTACTCAAAGATATGTCCCATGGCATCTTATTCCAGTGTAATAAGAGCGTAGTACCGTATTTATGAGACGATTCTCTCGATATATATTTTTTCAGCTGACTGTACATTGATTCTTCAGTCATTTGTCGTTGTAGTGTAACACACCTAATGAAATAATGTTACTGGTAAATGCATGTAAATAAATAAATGAATAAATACTATAGGACAACTTAACATAGATCAACCAAGTCCCACAGTAAACTCAATAACTAACCCTTATTGAGTTTACTGTGGGACTTGGTCGATACATACTACACGACGTTGTGGGTACTACACGACGATAATATACCTTCATAATATAATAAGGAGCAGGCGAATTGCCTCATGGAAAGCAATTACTGACACCCAGGGATCGGAAACCGGTATTTTTTGTATGGGAACGAAAACGATATTTTTTCGTTCTTTGTTAATTACTTAATTTCTAATTAGGCAATCTAATAATACGAAGTCGTTATCTGAAAACACAACTGAGTCCTACATTTAGAGTATAAAATAAACCAAAATATATGGTTATTCCGATGTTTTTGCAAAAAACCGGTTCCGATCCCTGCTGACACCCACAGATCACCAGAGGGGTAGCAAGAGTACGCTTTTTTCTTGAAGGTTTATTTCAATATATTTAATATATTTTCTAATATCTTATGCTATTAAAGTGGGTCATAGTTG
This sequence comes from Cydia pomonella, assembly GCF_033807575.1. Lineage (NCBI taxonomy): Eukaryota > Metazoa > Arthropoda > Insecta > Lepidoptera > Tortricidae > Cydia > Cydia pomonella. The sequence continues at coordinate 12,225,667 of NC_084725.1, read as the reverse complement.
ATCTATAAACTGCTCACAAAGTGAAGTTTTTCCTAAAGAAAAAAACATGGCCGGTAGGTCTATTACTTTAATTACTGATTTTGCAAATTTGCCTTGTCTTGTTTGGTTTCCTCGCATTCGATATGAAAAGTAGAGTATTTAACTCGGTGTATCCCTTGGTTAACAATCTACTATAGTTAGTAAACTTTGATGATTGGAGTACAAAAACAACACAGCGGTCAGTTCGAATGGCGTTATGATTTGTGTACCCAATTAATGGGGTAATCTCTGGTTTAGGCCGAGCCAGTGATCATTTACTGAATTAATCATTCTGTTTGAACTGTACCTAGATTCCTACAAATATTGTTACTGCTAGATATCTGTACTTTCGTTACACTATAAGTATTATATATTAAGAAACTCCTTATCGCATTTCAAAATTGTATTGCAAAATTAATTTCAACGATACTGCTAACAGCGGGCTATGTCAATGATCTAACAGATGGCGTTATTAGAGCTACTTCCATACAAAGAGTGCAACATTCTATGAAGCGCCGTACATTCCCTAAATCGCGCTTACGGAGTTCCGAATGTCAGTTGCAATAGTACGATTCCATTGTGCAACGAGGGGGGTAAGTGGAATTTTGCAAACAAGGTGTTTAGATACACGACAGCCGCAGGCTGGAGAGCGTTGTGCAGACTCGAGTTTGCAATTTTCTAACCCCCGGAGCTACACACAATGTTTTTCATCACACTTGTGAAGAAAAAACTACTTACCATCTGGGGGCACGGCCGTGCCCCCGCCAAGACGAGTACTGTTTTCTTGACAGGTTAGGATTCGACATTCAGCCACGATTGAAAATTATGTATAAATATTTTAAACGGCTATTAAATTAAATATTTTTAAACAAAAATATTTAATTATAAACGTCATTATATATTAAAAGCAAAACTCATTTACGATACTTAGTTCGTATGAATTAGTGACAGTTTAAAATGAAAGCTAGCTTTTTTCACAATCCATAACTCCCACGGGAACAATGTAGGCCTTTGTCTTTCAGTACACCTGCATGAAATAAGATCTTTTGTGAGCACGTGTGATGAAAAGTTAGTAACGCAAACGTAAGCGAATATGTCAACGTCAAAACTGTTGGTAGCGGTCCAGGTGTAAGTTTGAAACCTGACATTCGATTGTAATTTTCGCAATTTTCGATAAAAAAATACATATGTATGTTGAAAAGGAGCGGTAAATAAAGTATTTTCAACCGCTTTTTCCGAGGTATGTTAATAACAAAAAGGCCACATTCCAAACTGTCCAACGTTGTCTCCGGAAAAACGGTTTGACCCGGACCTGGACGGATTCAGACGGAGATGAATAGATGGAGGCTGTGGTGAGCTGACAGTTACGACGCTCTGTTCTTATATATACTTTTATACCTATATACAACTGTATGTGTGCTTATAGTATAGGATACACGTAATATACTGTCGTGCAGCGAAAAGATGGCCAAATCGAACTTATATCAAAATGTAGTAGTAGTAGTCAATTCTTTATTGTACAAGAACACATAATAAAAGTAACTTTCAATTAGGAATAGCTAAGTACAAAGGCGAACTTATTATTATTACTATTGTATCTCCTTGGATTTCACGGGCCTATAAATCCCGGTCTTTTGATAGGCTTGCGTGGGGATATAGATCCAACACGTAGAGGCCTCTTGGAGAGCTTTAATGTCATGTAGAACGCCTGCTGGAACCCGTTCACGGGCGCAACAATTATTATTACTATTTTTACTCTCTTTGGTAAAATATAATTTTTCAAAATCCAGCCGCGCATTCACGTCTAACGTCAATCCCAAAGTAAACAAATAAATAGTAAATGAAAGCGCGATCTAAAATTTAAACGAATCATATTACGTTTTGATCAGTATAAAACAAGTTTTCATATCATGGCAAACTGTTTTTATTAAAAGGTTTGTTTTCATTTTATCAGTAAAAACCAGACACAGTTTGTGACAGAACTTATGACCCAACTAAATAAATAATATTTTCTTTCCTTTATCCTGGATTTACACCCCCTGATGAGTTGCTGCTTGGTTAGATGGTATTCTGTACGAAAATGTACCCTCACAAATTGAGACGAAGACAAATGGTCAGAGCGAGGCTTGCGGTGAGCGGCGGACAGCTTGGACGCTACTCGCCCGTTTATGTATACATATATACGACTGATGTACGGTGTGGTCAGCGTTGCCGAAAATCCTTACTAATACTTATAACTGAGAAATGTTTTTCTGTCTGTTACCTCTTCACGCTTTGCTTTATAGGCCGCTTACGTTTTAGACTATCTGCCAATTTGCCCAAATGATTATTAGGTGAGTTGACCCTGTAGACGACCATATGATACTAACCCAACAAAAACATCTACTTAATGTCTGTGTCAATGCTATAGGTATGCAGAATTTCATTATTTTATATGAAAAAAATAAAATACTCGAAAATTAACTATGCCATTAAATTTTCTGAAGCCACACCCCGAAATTAACGGAATTCAATAAAAACACCTTGTGTAATATTAATTTCTATACATTTGTCGTTATAGATGGTTAATCCGCACGAAAAACAGAGGCTAAGTTAATCAAGCTCCTTCCGGTAGTTCCGGCAAAAACCGGGTGCTATCGATCACGACCGTAATTAACATTTATTGGGACATCGTGGCGGATGGTGGAGTGGAAACATACAAAAATGACCCTTATATTAAGTATTCTGTATAAAATTTGGGTTCTCTGATTAGGAGGAAGTTTTTGTTATTAGCTGTTTGCTGTTCCGAAGGCAAGAGAAAGAAATATGTTGGTAGTTTTTTTAGGGTTCCGTAGTCAACTAGGAACCCTTATAGTTTCGCCATGTCCATCTGTCTGTCTGTTCGAGACTGCTCCGTGATCGTTAGTGCAGAAAGTTGAAATTGGGCATGGATATATAAATAAATTTGACAAGGAAATCATATTGACTAAGCCCCACAGTAAGCTCAAGAAGGCTTCTGTTGAGGGTACTCAGACAACGATATATATAATATACAAAATACTTAAATACATAGAAAACACCCATGACTCAGGAACAAATATCTGTGCTCATTTCACAAACAAATGCCCTTACCGGGATTCGAACCCAGGACCATCGGCTTCATGGGTCATTACCCACTAGGCCAGACCGGTCGTCAAATACGAGTAAATGTGTATTATGATGATTTTAAAAATTCTTGTGTATATTTTTTTTTCCAACCATACTTAGCTAAAAAAGCTTTACTCGTAACATAAACTTTATACAAAAAAGTATTATCTCTTTGTCTTTAAAAATGTCTTCTTTCTAATATTTTTTTATCAAATATTTACTGTCATTAGAAGGCTTTTGCAATTTACTCCCAAATGAAGGAAAAATAAGATAACTTTAGAAAGATCTCAACTGCCATCTGTTTTGAAACCTTATTTAATTAAGAATACATTAAAGGCTTTCAGGGCTTTTCAGCCGATTGTTTAAGCAGCTGAAGAAATTAACAGAAACAATTTCCGGTCGCCATCTTAAACAGGAGCCGGAAGTTAAATCGAGTTGTTTACAGTAAATCCATTTATAAGAGATATTTTGCTATTCCTGTTCAAAACGGTAATATTAAATAAACTTGTTAATACCCATTAATGATGGAATCTTTGAGATTTTAGTTTTAATTCATAATTTATTAACACATGAACAACAACTCCGTCATAATGGAAATCAAACTTGAAACATAGAATGGGATATTTTTAACAATGTAAAGAGGTTTGAAGAAGCTTGAAAAATAAAGAGAAAACTGGTTATTATTAATGAAGAATATGAAAAACTGGTGGACCTTATATACCCCGGGCGGGGTAACGAAAGCGACCGACACAAATTAGCAGCGGTGCCCCGTAGCTTAGCAAAGACGGCACAAACTATACACGTCATGGGCCCCAGTGTGTATAATAATCTACCACCCGTAACAACAGTCGCGCCTAGTTTGTTAATCTTTAAAAAAATAGCAATAAATAATAAGTATGAATATATTTGCTACACACACACACACACACACACACACACTCGCACTCGCACTCGCACTCGCACACGCACACGCACACGCACACGCACACGCGCGCGCGCGGCGCGCGCGCACACACACACACACACACACACACACACACACACACACACACACACACACACACACACACACACACACACACACACACACACACAACAATTAAGTCAGTAAGATATTTCAACCGTAACTTGATTGTCAAATTTGAGGCTCAACCACCGAGCCACCGAGTGGATGCCAGTAGAGAAGCGTGGGAGGGGCAGGCCCAGGAGGAGATGGCGAGATGACTTTGACACCTGACTTTACAACTGGCTAAAGGAAGCACAAAATCGAGAGTTATGGAGAACTAGGGGAAAGACCTTTGCCCAGCAGTGGGACACTCAAAAAGCCTAAGAAAAAAAGAAGATTGTCTAAAGGAAGAAAATTAAATACATTAAAGCCATCTGCCAATCACAAACTATGAGTAGCTGTATAAAGCTTAGGGTGCTTCGTCCACAATCATTTTTCTTCATCTTTTGAAATCCTAACTCGTCACCTACCTAACTCGTCCACATTACTGTTTTGACCACAGTCCTAGATCGTCACTTACCCGAATGAAGGTTGAGGGAGGCGATGGCTGAGATACGCGTCATACTCGTGAACGGTTGCTTTTTGTGGAGACTGGTCTGTTTAAGCTAACTTTATTTTTGAGTATAATTACAGTGAGACACCTCATTTGGTTCTCGTATGTTTCTTTTATCCTAATGAATGTTTTAATTATACGAAGTTTTGACTCTTAGAGACTATACATCTCTAAGGATAGTTTGATAATAATTATTCATTCAGTTCTGACATTTAGAGATATTTACACCTCTAAATAATTGTACAATATGCTTTTTGTATCTGTTTCTGTTGTTTTATTATTATTATTTTAGTTATTTTTTGTCTGAACGAAGATGTAGTGTCTGACTGAACGAAGATGTAGTGACAAAAATTGAGAAAGGTATGTTGAGATGGTTTGGACACGTGGAAAGAAAGAGTGAAAGAAGGTTAACAAATAGAGTGTATTAGGGAGAAGTAGAAGAGTGAGCTGGAAGGGGTAGACCTCGGCGGACTTTCTCTGATCAAATCGGGGAAATCCTGAAGAAAGGCCAGGTCAAGAGCACCCTAAACCGACGAGCGGATATGAGGAATGTCATGAAAGTGAAGGACGCGAAAGAGGTATGTCAGGATCGTAGCAAGTGGAGATCCGTCGTCTCTGCCTACCCCTTCGGGAAATAGGCGTGATTATATGTATGTATGTATGTATATGTATTATTTTTTGTAATTCGACATTTAGAGACTTTATACATCTCTAAGTAATAATAATATTTTACTTACTTTTTCTTTAAACAATAATACTTTAGTTTGCATTCAAATTTTCAATGAATTGTATTTTATAATTGTTGATGTGCTTGTTTTTGTTTGTATGTAAATTCCATGTTGACGTGTAAAAGTGCCCTCGTGGCCTATTTGCTGAATAAATGTTGAAGTTGAAGTCTACATTCCTATTTTGATCATAGTGCCAACTCGTCAACTATGGAAGGCGGACGTAAGAATTGAAATCTCCATGTACCAAAAAGTGTCATCAAAAAATCTTAAATAGGTGGCGCTACAATACCTAGAATACTTGAACAAAAAAAACAAATCATAGACAGCGCACTCCGTCAATAACGCCTAGGTTCTTAGCTACTCTAGCGCTACTCTGGAGAGATTTGGAACTATTATTTATAGCTGACAGCTGGACACTTTTGCAACAGTTCTACCATAAGAGATGTCACTCCTTTTAATTCCACACTCCATATCGTCAACATTAGATATTGTACGGTCACAGACATTCTTGATACTTGGTTATCAATACTAACGGTATGTAAAGAAAACCCTAAATGTTACATTATCTATGAAAAGGGACCTTTTTGTCGATGGCGCTTACGCCATTCTCAACGATGCTCCCATATTATAAACAACGCCACGCTACGCAGTGCGGCGTAAGCGCTTTCGACAATAAGGTCCCTTTTCATAGATAATGTTGAGACGTCAATGAAAGGCGTGGGCTAGCAACCGACTGATTTATTATAAAAAAGGTATCTACCCGCCACCATACACATAATGACAAGATCGTCACACTTTCTCCCCTCTAAGTCTATAAACAAACATATTAAATATAAGTATTTTCTAGGAAATTTATCAAAGTACGCTTTGCTCGGTTATATGCACGCAGTGCCCGAGCGGACGCATTCGATGGCGCGGTCGGGGAGGTTGGGGAGGCCGGTGAAATCGGCGCGGCCGTAGCCGGGGAGATCTCCGCCGACCGACGCGGGCGCTCCGTCCGGGGTGCCGGGGACCCGTGCGCCTCCTCCGCGCCATCGGACGCGTCCTCGAACATGTCCCCCTCGGCATCCCTACTGGGCCCCTCTGGTTCCTCAGGTAAAGTGCTCATACTCATGCGAGATAGTGAATACCGACCTTTGTTCACGCCGTTCGCCGGTAGCAACTGGTCGGCGTGCCTGCGCCATTCTACTCCGTTCCCTATATCTACTCTATATGAAACCGGTCCCGTCTCCTTGACTACTTTACCTTCTGTCCACTTATCCCCTTTGGCGGTATAGTCGCGAGCTAGTACTACGTCCCCTATTTGGAACCGGCGATAAGTACCCTGAGAATACGCTGCTTTGCGTTCTTGTGCGTCGCGCACGACGGCCGCGGTATCGGGCCGCAGCGCGTCGAGCCGGGTGCGGAGGCGGCGCCTTTGTAACGCCACCGCTGGTGAGACCCCGGTAGTTGCGTGATCACAATTACGATACTGAAGAAGAAATTTATTCAAAGCCGTATTCACGTCCTCGCTTTCATGTAACGCTCGTTTAATACATTTTTTAATTGTTTTTACAGCGTTCTCCGCTAAACCGTTCCCTTGGGGCCTGTAAGGAGCCGAAGTTACATGCCTAATAAAATTGTTTTTACAATATAACTTAAACTGCTGAGATGAAAAAGGAGGTCCGTTATCTGTCACGAGTTGCGATGGTAGGCCGAATTGTGCAAAAATAGTGCTTAACACCCTTACAGTCGCGGTTGCGTCGGTACCGCGCATTGAAACTACCTCGATCCATTTGGAATGCGCGTCCACTAACACTAGGTAACGTACTCCTGCGCAATCGGCAAAATCCGCGTGCACGCGCCCCCACGGCTCTAGCGGAAACTCCCACGGGTGGAGTGGCGCGCGCGGCGGCGCGTCGCGCACCGCGCAGCACGCCGAGCATGCGCGACAGACTTCTTCGATATCGCGATCTAAACTTGGCCAATAAACATAGTTTCGTGACAAATTTTTCATTTTATTAATCCCCAAATGGCCTTCATGAATTTCGTCTAATATACGCTTTCTTAAAGTTGCCGGAATTACTATTCTGTACTTGTAAATTAAACAACCACGGTCTGTCATTAATTCATCTTTCCTAGCGAAATAGGCCTTCATCTCATCGCAACTCGCTCCCGAAAGCGGCCAACCAAAAAGTACATAACCTTTAATTTTACATAATATTGCGTCCCTCTCAGTCTCTTTTGCTACCTCTTTAAAAGAAATAGGCAAGCAGTCTTCTACTAAATTTAAATAATCTAACGCGTCCGAATGGGAACCCTCCTGAGGTAAGGGAAGCCGGGAAAGCGCGTCGGCCGGTCCGTTATCGGCCGAGCGTACATATTCGATCGTAAAATCGTAAGCCGCCAGACGTGCCGCCCACCGCTGTAGGCGGCTCGCCGCAGTCTGTGGAATGCCCCCCTTTTCGCCAAAAATATGCGTTAGTGGCTGATGATCGGTGCGCAGCGTGAACCGTCGACCGAATAAATATTGATGGTGCTTAGTGACACCAAATAGAATGGCGAGGGCCTCTTTGTCAAGCTGACTGTAGTTTCGTTCGGCCGCGCTGAGCGTACGCGACACACAGCTGACGGGACGCTCAGCGCCGCCCGCGTACCGATGCGCCAAAATTGCGCCAAGACCGTACGCGCTGCTGTCTACCGATAGCACCAGATCGCGCCCCTCTTCATAATGCGCCAGCACCCGCTCACTCAGGAGGGCTCTTTTTGCTTCACTGAACACACGTTCACACTCCGGGTCCCATTTCCAGTCGCTTTCTTTTTTTAAAAGGTTATGCAAGGGAGCTAACAAGCTACTAAGATTTGGAATAAAACGTCCATAATAGTTTAACAACCCCAAAAAACTTTTTAATTGTGACACGTTTTCCGGCCGTGGCGCGCTGGAAATGGCATCCAGTTTACTTGGGTCCGGGCGCAACCCCTCTTTGTTAATAATAAATCCTAGGTATTTCACACTGTCTTGTAGAAAGCTACATTTACTTAATTTAACTGTCAAGCCCATATCTCGTAGCCTATCAAGTACTGTTTTTAAATTTTTAATGTGTTCAACATCATTTGAACCCGTGACACAAATGTCATCCAAAAACACCACGCATCCAGGTACCCCGCGTAATACTTCTTCCATGAGTTTTTGAAATTTTTCTGGCACGCAAGACAAACCATAAGGCGTACGTCGATAAACATAAGTACCCATATGCGTAGTAATAGCAGTGTAAGGTTGCGAGTCTTCTGCCACTAAGCACTGTTCGTACGCGTGCCGAAGGTCTATTTTTGTAAATCTCTCACCTCCGCTAAGGTTGGCAAATAATTCGTCTATGCGCGGCAACGGATAAAAATTACGTTTTAATTTCGGATTTATCGTAATCTTATAATCGCCGCATATACGTATCTCTCCATTAGCCTTGACCACTGGGACTATGGGGGTGCCATAGTCCGAGTGGTCCACGCGGTAAATAGACCCATCGGCTTCGAGCCTCATTAACTCCTGCTCCACGCGACCGCGCAGTGCCAGTGGGACTGGCCGAGCTCGCACATAAACCGGTTCCTTATCCGTCAACTGCAGTTGAATGGATTGTTTACAAGTACCTAGCTTATCACTAAAAACCTCGGGATATTCGTTACAAAGTTGAATCACGAATTGATCATCTGTGATTGCATGGAGGTTTATCTGTTTTATGTTAAGGGCGCGTATCCACTCACGGCCTAACAGTGGCCGTCCGCCTCGCTTGATCACATACAAATGTAATGATTTTTGTTGAACATCATTTAACTTTACATCCACCTCAATGTAACCAAGTGAGTCCAAAGGTGAACCTGAATAACCATGAAACATTGCATTATCGGTAATTATTTTTTTTTCGCTAAACAACTGCCGGTACATGACTTCATTTATTGCCGAAATCCGACTACCGGTGTCTATCTCATAAACAATCTTATGCCGATCAACTGCCAAGGTAACAAAATACGGTTTACTGCCTTGAACTGTCACATCAATATTAAATATACCGTCGTCGTCCGAGTCATCACCGACGAAATGGTGCCGACCGCCACCTCCGCGCACTTGTGTACACATACCTTTGAGATGGCCCCGCTGGCCGCACTCGTCACAATTATAATTTCTGAAACGGCACCTGTCCGCCGTGTGCGCCCTGCCACAGCGCCAGCAAGCCCTCGTCCTGGGCTCGCCCGCGGCCGCGGCTGCCGGCGCGCTGCTCGCGCCCGGCCCGCGCGCGCCGCCCGCGCCGGCTCCGCGCCCCGTCCGCGGCGCTCCTCGAGCGCCCCGAGTAAAATGCAGGCCCTCGCCCGCCTCGCTGCCTGTCGCCGCTAGCCCTGCTTTCGTGGTGCCGCTTACTTCCGCATGTTTTTCAGCGGCCTCCAGAGCCAATGCCAATTCCACCGCCTCTTTATACTTGATATCTTTCTCCGCGAAGATTCTCGATCGCATCACATCGCTGGCTAGACCGGAAACGAACTGATCGCGAAGATTCTCTTCGAGGGTTGCACTTCCGAAATTGCATGTCGCCGCCAGGTGCTTTAAATCCTGTAGGTAGTCCGTGAGCGACTCGCCCGCGCGCTGCCTACGTTGCCGAAATATATGTCGCTCGGCGATCTCCGACCTTTGCGGCTCCAGATGATCCGTTAACAGTTGCACCAGTTGTTCGTATGTTTTTTCCTCCGGGAAATTGGGCGAGCACAAATCACACATGAGCGAATAAGTCGCTTCTCCAACAACCGTTATTAACATCGGCACTTTAAGGTCGTCGGAAATTTCGTTTAACAAAATATACTGATTTACGCGACGTATATACGCGGGCCACTGTTTAGATGCTAAATTAAAAGGTTCAATCTTGCCGATAGGCATTTTACCACTTTTTTACACTATAACACACGCGAATATAGAAAAATAAACCGTTATCCCGTCCTCAGCGCCAGTGAGACGTCAATGAAAGGCGTGGGCTAGCAACCGACTGATTTATTATAAAAAAGGTATCTACCCGCCACCATACACATAATGACAAGATCGTCACAAATGTCACAAATGGCTCCACTAAATAAGACAAATGGTAAATAAGACAATATCGGCACTTCGCATTTACTTTTTTCCAACGGAAAAGCTTTGTTGGCACTGGCCATACATACGTGGCTTGGCGTGGCGAGGAAATGACTGCATATTGACCTCCGCCAGCACTGTGGACCATATAGGAATGCGGACAAGATAGGAAAGTGACCATTTGCCTAATGACAAGTTAAGAAGGTGACGAAATAGGATTGTGGACGAAGCGATCTCGAGCTCTGTAAAATGCCTAAAAGGGACATAGAGGCCAATTCGAAGAAACCTTCACATCAAAATGGCGTGAATAAATAGCTATCATCTGCGCATGCATATCGCTTGTATTTTTCTGTATATGTTTTGGCGCGAGCGAGAGGAACAGGCGAATGGAGAGAAAATGATATTATTTAGATATCAATATTTTAAAATTCAAGTGTCGTTCGGATTGGCCTCAGAACGTAGAGGTAATTGCGATTATTAATGTTTTATTATTCGTTAAAGGATTTTTTATATCAAAGATAAAGGACGGAAATGATGTTCATTTATTATTTTTTGCGAGAGGGAAGAAGCTATTATTAAATAGATAAGTAATTTCAAACGAAAACAATATATTAAAATAAAACGAAACGCTCTTAACGCTCGAAGGGAGATTTTAATAACTAAAATACTAACGGAAAAATATAAGCATAAAAAAAAAAAACATAAAATAATTGACTGTTATGAAATTACCCTTACATCAATACTCTACTTCACAATCGTTACCTGATTACGCCCAAAATTCCGTTGCAATTAGTACCATAGTGCAGTGTGTCAATGTGTTCAACTCACGACATTCAGTGCTACGCCACGGCGCTACGCGTCTACGCCTTAGCGTTGTAAACACGTAGCACTTTCCTCGTAGCGATATACTTTTCTCGCGTACGTAGCGTTTGGACTTGGACACGAGAAACGACTTTTATTAGTATATAGTTCCAGGTTTTATGTAGGCGGCCCGATTCGAAGAATGAGATACGATAACGGTAAGTTCTGGTTTAGATAAGTTCTCATTTAGATATCGTTTGTAGTCGTATCGTCGAAGCAGCTCGATTCAGGCAACCAATGTCACTTTGACGTTAGAAATTTCGTAGACAGATCTTATTGGGATCACAGCGGAATCGAAATAAACGTCAATTTTGACGTCGTTTACATATGTAAACGATCTTTTAAATCTTTAAAAGATGATGATGGAAAGATCTCTTTCCAAGATCTTAATCGTATCTTAATCATTATTCGAATCGGGCCGAGGGTTTTAACACATTCACCGCCGAGCTACGGTCGTAGCGCTACGTCGTAGCCGATAACATGGGTTTCCTGGTATATAGAGCAAATGCTTCGGTAGAGGCAAAACGACAACGTTTTGTAATTATCGCTGAATGGGTTATATTACAAATAGGAGAAGAAAACAAATGCTTTTTCCATTAACCACATATAGAAGGAGCAAATATGAATTCCTGAACGAACACACTCCCGATACCCTAGTACCTAGGCAACCTGCCAAATGACTAGGTTGCTTGCAAACCTACCCTCAGGTCTATTATTCATGTCAAGTCTGAGAGATTTATAGAAGCGTTATCTAAGGAAAATATTATGGTTTTTTTAACCGACTTCAAACAGTAGGTGGTAATTATTATTTGATGTTTATTCTGAAATAATGCGTTTATGTATATATAGTTTGGGTCATCCACGATGGTGCGCAGATTTGTCAAATCTTACCTTTAATAACGTGACATTACGAATCAAGGCGCGCGTCATCGTGCATGACACGATCGGTAATTGCTATACCTACTTACAATTTTTTTTTTATTAAACGTAAAGCACCATCTTTAAAAAAATGGTTGTCTGTAAAGTCGGTTTACGGAAGATAGTTTTACGTGATAACGTCATAAGAACACATTGATGAAAAATTGCATACTTTTATTTATGAACTGAATTGAATTATTATCACTGAATTATCATTATTTCGAATAATACAACGAAGGAGTTACCATGGAGATCTGTCCACAACGTGGCCGTAACGTTACCATGGAGATCTGTCCACAACGTGGCCGTAACGTTACCTACCGGTGTTCATCAATTTATAAAACGTTATCACGTCAAAAAGATTGGTATCTTTGACTCCTGTATTTATTTTGTGATTTACCTTTTTTGTGTCCAATTTATTGTGATATCTTGCTAGCAAATGAGCATCTATTTAATTAGATTTTGTTAATTAAAACAAAAATATCACCTCGCTAGTTCACGAAAAAAATAACGATCCCTCGATAATGATGCCTCAGGCGTAGTGGCGAAACACGTGTCGAGTTTCGTGCGTTTGGCGCTGGTTTGCTTTATTTGCGTATTTATTTTCACGGTGGGAGTGGGAGGGCGGGTGTCACGTTATTTTTTCACGAATAAACAAGGCAACATTTTTGTTTTAATTAACATGTATTTTAGCAAAGTAACGCTTGAGCCTAGGGTTCACATGGCGTTAATTTTTCCCGTATACCGTATACGGGATTTTATCGAATCATCATCATCATCTAGCCGTTTTCGACCACAGCCACTGGGTTCTACCGCTAGAACGTCAATCGTGTGCTCTCATGTGACTGATATAGCCAGTTATTGCAGCGAATGTACGACCAAACTCGCTAACCAAACCCATCCGACATAATTGTAAAGTATCGGCCCAGGTGGTCTGGCCTTCAGCTCGTCGCGCTTAGCGTCGAGTTCTGAACTCGTACGCCGCCTAGCTTTAAAATGACCCACCTGCGTCTGCACATTATGCCTCCAACGTGGAGGGTCACTGGCTAGATTCTCCCATAAAATGGGATGCCATGGGAATGCCGATGAGCTCATGCTCTCTTCATATGCCGCTTCAACACATCTTTGAAACGCAAGAACAGGCTGTCTCGCTTGCGCTTTCCATCTTGCAATTCACAGTAGAAGATGCATTTCACGACTTGGTCTTGGGACGGTAGTGTCAGCAACATTTGTATGACAACGTTCAAAATCGTTCACATGGCTAAATGGCTCTCCCGCATAGGCGCTGTGTGAACGATTTTGAACATTGCTGCCATACAAATGTTCCTGTCACTACCATATACGATAAAATCTCTTCAACGGTATACGGGAAAAATTAACGCCGTGTGAACCTAGCCTGATTTTATGAATCAGATTTTGTAACAACATTCAACACGAGTCTTTATCCCTGAATAGCTATTCCGTTATTAAGCTTTTAAAATAGCAACGTCGTATATTGCTCGTATAACACTTCTTTTGCAACAAGACACGGAGCTCTGTAATCTCTTAGTTACACGCCCGATTGCATTTCACTTACCCGGTATGCGTAAACGATGTAAGTGGGATGGAGCTTTAAAGGGAAATTACTGGAAAACATGCACATTCAACTGGAATTTAATGGATAAGTTTATCCGATCATCTTTAAAGGAAAACCTATTTATTAAGAGCCTAATGTATCTGAGCAGCTCCTATGTCATGTCAGCTCTTAATAAATAAAAACCTAACAAGTGCGAGCCGGACTTGCCCACCGAGAGCTCCGTACAAATTTGTAGGTACATTTAAAAAGATTTAAAATATAATTTGCGAGATAGCATTGCGAGAGATTTTAACATTTTATATTCCTGATCATATTTAAAGACTAAAATGTCGTATAAACTTTTTTGTAATTCGCCTAATTTCAGAGTTGAAGCCACTTACAAAAAAACATCTTTTTATTGTTACTTAGCGCAAAACGCCTTTTTGGTGGAGATGTTGCCACTATGGGACCTAGTCCAAATATTCTTATTGATAGATGTCAAAAAGTGACAGGTAACACTTTGCAAAAATATAGGTTTTATATATAAAAAAAGTTCAAATTCTTCTTGAGTTAAAGTTTTACAAATAGCGTTTACATTTTATGTACAAATACATACAAAAATACATGCGGATCTCCGGACCGATACGACCTTCAAACCTTCAAGAAAAGAGCGTACTCCCATCTTAAAGGCCGGCAACGCACTTACAACCCCTCTGGTGTTGCAGGTGTTCATGGGCGGCGGTAATCGCTTACCATCAGGTGATCCACCTGCTCGTTTGCCTCCTATATCATAAAAAAAAAAGATTAGTTCTCCAAGAATTTTTGGCGTTGAATATAGTAAAAGGGACCACAGCTAACAACATTTACTTAAAGCCGAGCGCTAGATACAAAGTCAACTAAGTAAAGTAAAGTAAGCTAGCTTCAGGCATTTTATGGCGACGATGGCTTAGGAAGGTCAGGTCGCGGGATTTCTATAAAAACGCGAGCTCAAGCGATTTGAGTTCTTGTCAACCAGTGTAATGTGATCTCGAGAGTTAGACTACTATGTGTAAATAATGTATGTATGTATGTATAAACTCTTTATTGTACAAAATACAAAATATAAATATGGCACAGGATAAGCAGTACAAAGGCGAACTTATCCCTTTAAGGGATTTCTTCCAGTTAACCTTTGAGTAGATGAGAATTGATGAAGAATGGTAGACAAATATAGCACTGAGTACAATAGACTAGAGGAAAATCAATAAAATTACAAAAGAGGGCGAGAAAAAAAAAACAATTAAATGAAAAAAACAAATAAAATAGAAGTAATAGTATAACAAATATATAGAATACCTATATTATATACAATAATTATATATTTGTAGTCACAAATAAGTTAAATCTGGTCAGATAGCCACAGCTTCTTCAACTGCCCCTTAAGCGATGCTACGGACCGCGATTGACTTAAGGAGGTAGGCAACTCATTCCAAAGCTGAACCGTGAAATAATTTTGTCGTGCTACAGCTACACCAAGAGGGACAAAGGTACTAATCGAAGGCGGCCAAATCTATCTATAGGAAATTGCGTATGTTACAAACATGTTTTTATTTATTTCTTTTACAAGCGCTTTTTTAACTTGCATTTTTTAATTTATTTATTGGGTACACTTAGAAATCCTACAACGGCTTGGAAACTAGCACGAAATCCAAAACAAGTGTACACACCATGCTTTACAAGTAAGCGCAAATGTTACAAATTAATTTAACACCATATCAACAAATAAAATAACTATCTAAACATTACACTATAACAGAGTAATGATTATACTTTAAACTTTACATTATAAAGATTTACAATCGTAAATGAGACAAACCCAAGTCAAAGCTGATGTCATCTGTCAGTGAGAGAGGAGGAGAAAAGGATGTCAGCCAAATATTTCTTAAACCTAGTAATAGCGGCGGCTATTAAGTCAACATTTCTATGTAGCCATAGGACCTCTGTGATTAAACAATCTAATTGTGTTTGAATTTACATTATAAACTTTACATTATAAAGATTTAAAATCGCAAATGAGACAAACCCAAGTCAAAGCTGATGTCATCTGTCAGTGAGAGAGGAGGAGAAAAGGATGTCAGCCAAACATTTCTTAAACCAATGGCGGCGGCTATTAAGTCAACATTTGTATGTAGCCATAGGAACTCTGTGATTAAACAACGCAACCTAATTGTGTTTGAATTTACATTATAAAGATTTAAAATCGCAAATGAGACAAACCCAAGTCAAAGCTGATGCCATCTGTCAGTGAGAGAGGAGGAGAAAAGGATGTCAGCCAAACATTTCTTAAACCAATGGCGGCGGCTATTAAGTCAACATTTGTATGTAGCCATAGGACCTCTGTGATTAAACAATCTAATTGTGTTTGAATTTACATTATAAACTTTACATTATAAGGATTTAAAATCGCAAATGAGACAAACCCAAGTCAAAGCTGGTGTCATCTGTCAGTGAGAGAGGAGGAGAAAAGGATGTCAGCCAAATATTTCTTAAACCTAGTAATGGCGTCGGCTATTAAGTCAACATTTCTATGTAGCCATAGGACCTCTGTGATTAAACAATCTAATTGTGTTTGAATTTACATTATAAACTTTACATTATAAAGATTTAAAATCGCAAATGAGACAAACCCAAGTCAAAGCTGATGTCATCTGTCAGTGAGAGAGGAGGAGAAAAGGATGTCAGCCAAACATTTCTTAAACCAATGGCGGCGGCTATTAAGTCAACATTTGTATGTAGCCATAGGAACTCTGTGATTAAACAACGCAACCTAATTGTGTTTGAATTTGTCAGAATTGTCTCGTTGAGTATTAGTTGCCTATTGAAAGAAAAATACAGTCAGGAATAAACGCTTGTATAAAGAATGTAATTTTTAACATAATACTTTTTTCGTTCAAAGCTCAAAAACGCTTTTAAAGGCGTGTGATTTAAAAAAAGGATTATACGTTTCTAAATAATTTGACGACCAGTTTGGCCTAGTGGGTAGTGACCCTGCCTACGAAGCCGATGGTCCCGGGTTCAAATCCTGGTAAGGGCATTTATTCGTGTGATGAGCATGGATATTTGTTCCTGAGTCATGGGTGTTTTCTATGTATTTAAGTATTTATAAATATTTATATATTATATATATCGTTGTCTAAGTACCCTCAACACAAGCCTTATTGAGCTTACTGTGGGACTTAGTCAATTTGTGTACTAATGTCCTATAATATTTATTTATTTATTTATAAATAAATCGCCGATAAGCGGTTCTTTGAGCAACCAACCATACGCTTTCGCGCAGCATTTGAAATACGGTGTTATTTCAAATGCTGCGCCCAGGTCACAGAGCAAAAACCTAGAAACACGCCAGACCTTCGTGACGAACACCAACAACTTATGTCACACACGCAACTGAGGCAAATAAGTAACAGCGAAGAAATTGTTGGTTTTATACAATACATATGTACTAAGTGTGTGTTGTGTAGTTATGAACCTATTTTTTGCACTTTTTTACTAACTACCATTTATACACTTTGCCGACTTGTTAAATAAATAAATAAGAATGCCAATTCGGACGTACATTGACGTCAGAATGATATCTCAATGATGTCATTTCGTTATCGTGCGGCTCGCTCTAGCCAATACATGTAATGACAAATACGAGCAAAAAAGACAAGTAGATGCCAATTTGAATCTGACGTTCGAATTGGCCTGTATGTTACTTTCAAATGCTTAATTTCTGACAGAGTCAGACCAAGCTAAGTTGGCAGCGATTTTGATAGCCCAGCCTGTGCAAGTATTAAGTAAACATCATAATTTCATATATATTTGACTTTTAAAATAACAAAAAAAGTGTAAATTTTGTTTTGGCTCTCCTGAAGTTTACTTTTTTCACATCCGATCCACTCGAGGCGAGATTAATATTTATAATGAACACACAAATAAATGGCCTTACCGGGATTCGAACCCGGAACCTCCGGCTTTGTAGGCAGGGTCACTACGGACTAGGCTAGGAGGCCGTTCCACAATTACGTTCCATAATTTCTACAATTACTTATATTGTCATGTGATACAAGTAAAGACAACAAAACACCATTTACTGTTAGATTATACGTCAGGCGCCATCAATATTCGATCATCGATTCGTAATTACTGAAGGTATTGGCTAAGACTGCCTAATGACACCCTTGAGGGTCTTTATGAATAAATAAGATCACGCTTAATGACCTTTCCTGATATTAACGGAAATGAGAGTATACATTTATTTATTTCTTCTACTACTCTACTGTTATTTATACATTCATGAACACTAATATAAAAACATAACAATAGGTATAAAGAAAAGCGTAAATTGTCTATTCCTCATAACAGTGCAATGTGCTTTAATATCGCTAAAACGATACTGCGAATGGTGGCTACCAACCTATGAAAATAAAATAATAATACAGTTTTCAAACTAAGTGAATTGCTGCCAACTTACAAAAACTTAATGTCATCACAGTTTAGTAAACGTCAATAAAAATCAAAGTTCAGTATAGATAATGTTTTTTTTTTTTATTTTGACGTTTCCCGCGCTAATCAGTAATCGTAGAAAATACATTGGATGCAACGTTGTATAGGTAGGTCAAAAATGGTCGTGTTGTATTGCTTAACAATTTTCGCCTACGGCTGCGGGGCTCCGGCTCATATTGTAACCCACGCCACGCCACTCGCCTTTTTTAAAATCCTTATACAACGGTTGCATAAAATACTAGAATGTCACATTTAGGTTTCATTAGCCGTACACATCAAAAAACCAAACCACATTATTTTTTAAGTCGATGGATATTACGTTTATTTAGTATTGCAACATGATAATAGTGTTGGTCTACTTTAAATCGGCATATATACCAACCACAAAATAACAATTTTAAAATTTTAATTAAATTTCGTAGTTTCAAGCAAAAAAGCACATTTTACGGTAATTCTGTTGCTTTCATTATCGTTCCATTTTCCGGGGCCAGCTCTTAGTCTATATTTAGGCCCTGTAAGTCTGTAGCGTATACTAATTTCGTTTTACGAGCAACGTCAGCTCCTGAGCGATATTACGGAATAGCCGATTAAATATTTAATGGCCTTTTTCGGCATTAAAAACGTTTTTTTTTTTTTCATCTCGGGAATTCTGTGAAATTGATTACGGAGGTTTAGGCTGCGCGGCGGTGAGGGAAAGGAGATAAGCGTATAATAAAGATTCGTTGTCTTAAGTAATTTAGTCGGGAAAAAATGCAAAATCATTTTTTTAAACCCGCGAGATCACGCAAAAATGTAGTTGTAATATTGATACACGTTTTAATTCAATCACCCCTTATCTAACGGGAGATGGTTCAAAATTTGTAAATTGAGTATAAATGCCTTGGATTAGCATAGTAATTTTTGTTAATAGTAGTATTAGGGAGTTGAAAAGGTTACTATTACTACCTACTACTCTAAGTTGTATTGACCCCTTTCTGTGGGAAGCAGGCCGCCGACCGCCCGGTCGTTCTTTCGTCGCTAAGAAAACAAATGATTTTGAATCCCGTCGACTTGTGGAACTCTATATCAGACGGAATGAGCTGAAGGACGGAACCAGCGGCTATTACGTGTATTTAATTACGTGAATGGTGTGCTTTCTTGCCCGTCGTGTGCACGGGTCTTCGCAAATAAAATCCGCTACGCGAGCCAATATGACACCGCTCCGCTCTCATGAACTGAGCGAGTTCATTTCAACTCTTTTTGCTCGCTTTGTCATTGCCGCTCGACTCTTTCTTGGTGGAAATACAAGTACGTAGTTTACTCTTGCGAGTTAAACTAAGTCATAAATGAGTCCGCTGCGCTTTATTAACTAAACCATTTTATTAACACACCTACAGTTGTGTTAGTAAAATGGTTAGACCCCTTATACATATATGACTAAATATAAACATATAGTGTGATGAGAACGGATATTTGTTGTGTTTTCTTTGTATTTAAGTATTATATTTATCGTTGTCTGAGTACCCACAACACAAGCCCTCTTGAACTTACTGTGGGGCTAGTCAATTTGTGTAAGAATGTCCAATATTTATGTATTTATTCTCTTTTCGCGACTTTAAAAGTCGGTATCTAGTTGATGTCCCGCCCTGAGACACTCAGGGAAGAGGAGCATCGGCTTCCCCAATATATATGGTGTTTCCCAGTACTTTAGATAGAATAGTAGTTGTATGGATGGCTGCTTGCTTTTGTATAATATGTATATTTATTTGTGCATCTAATTTATATCTATATATCTGTGTATGTTTTATATATTAAGAACATGCTAATTTTAATAAGAATAATTATGACACCTATAACGCTTGATCCTACCCCTTAAACCCCTAACTCTGCCTACATCACAACCAAATGGCTCGCAAAATAACGTCAAAGAGGCACACGTCATGGGCTGCCGAATGAAATATTTGCACAGCAAACGTTGGCATATGGAATAATTTTGAAAAGGTACAAATATGATTCTTTCTGCAAAAACAATGTTGAAAACCGGCTATTTTGTGATGAAATGATGTAAATAAAAGATTCGAAAGGGAACAAACGACTGAGTTTGTGAATAGAAGAGTCAAATTCACCAGAACTTGAGCTTCTAGATAATCAATCAACCAATCAAATACAAATATGTATCCAGGAGTACTAAGCCTGTTTATTTTTCGGTTTGCTAACTGTAGTTGTAAGTAAATATATTATAGAAAAGTACACCCGAATGAATTGTAATGGATCACTTATATGGAAGTGTACATTCAACGTTACCCGCTATCGTTGGTCTTGAGTGTACGCACAGTAAGATACAGAGATAACTGTACAAGTATTCGTTGAATCTTTCATGTTCCTTGGCATAAGGGGCTTAGGAAGCTAATCCTCAAAGAAGGCTCCGGATAACAAGCAATTAGTGACATTCCTTCAATACAATCAATATTTGTATATATTTGTATACATAAATAGTACATTATTGTCGAGGCTCGGAAGTAGCTACTTATTGGCTGAGGATTGGTTTAAATGGACGACCTTGGGAGTCTGAAATATGTTATTCTCTAGTATGTACTACATTATACTTCAATTGGTACCGACATTAATATAATAAGTACTGATCATCTGTTTGGCTGTTGACAGGACATATGCCTTACATTAATGGAACTTGTATACAACATTGCAGTCCTTTTATAGAGACTGCAATTTTTTTTTACTATTTAATTTTAATTGACCATAACCCACGCACTTCGCGACCTATTTTTTTTGATTTACAAAACAGAAATTATGTCAAAAATTATTACGGCCTACGATTTTTAATAAAATTCTTTGTAGTACTTTATTTCGTGCGTGGATAAAAAATATCGATACGGACAAATTGCCAAAAATATGTATACACAACCTTATTGCCAATATATTACTACCTAGTGTGACTGTACACAGAACCTAAATTTAATATTCGAAGTACAAACAGGTAAAAATATAAATTGGTCGGGAGTCGACCGCGGCAAATAAAGGTAACAAATTATTGGCGAAAAAATGATAAATGGCATTCTCAATTAATTTCGGTCATTATTAATCCATTTGCCTCAATTACAGTATACATTTTAACAATAGTACATTACTATAGAGGACGGGAAACGAAGGGTTGCAGGCCAAGTAGATATAGACGGCCGAGCGTAGCGAGGTCGCATAGGGATACGTGGCCGGCATCCCCGTTTCTCGCCGAGATTTGTATAGTGCTTTTCTCAAACTTGCAATGAAATAATAATAAAAAATAGGACAATGATGATGATGATTGTTTCATGTCCTAATGTGATAGGATATTCAATAATATTTAACAAACACAAAAAGGAAAAAAAAAATCAAAATAGACAAAAAAACCATTACGGCAGAATTTTGCTTAAAGGTTTTTTATGGTTGAATGCCAAGACGTGCCATAATTTGACGTTTAAAAACAAAAGAAGGTTGCCTTACAGGCCTAGGTGTGTAAGGCGGTATGAAATTCCTTTACATATCATCTTCACTCATCGCACCTGATATGTAGTATTTCCGGACCTAATTCGAAGTCATGTCAACATTTCATTACAAGTTTGAGAAAAATAATATATTCCAATCATACGCCGCGTTAAAATTACATAATTAAATATCAACACCATGAAATTCTCGAGTCACCGGAACTGAATATTGTTTTGTTCCATATTTCAAAGATATCCCCATTTTCGTAGTCTTTTCCTCAAAACATTAATAACCGAGTAAAATAATCGAAAACGGCTTGATTGATTGTTCCGAGGGGAGAACGTTTAAAATATGGGCCCGGACTCACTGAACCGGGTCTCGGTTAGGGACTACCACTCGTAGACTCGTTTCGAAGCGTTTATAATGAACAGCGAGATCACAACACTTTTAATTGATTTTCTCATTATCCTCTGCCTGCGACTTCATCAGTATAGGATGATGATAAACACTCATATGTGGCCCTCAAATGTGGTCATGTGGCCAAACTATCTCCGTACCAAATTTCGACTACACTGTTTAGCGGTTTCAGCGTACAGAGTTATTTTCGCCTTCAGTTTACAATATTTGTAGGCAGTATTACACTTTATATGGTATCAAATTGAAGACCATTATTTTAACAATAATATAAATTCTGTGAAAGCAAGCTAATATTAAGCAAATAATAAAAATAAAAAAACTAATAAATATTTATAGGACATTATTACACAAATTGACTAAGTCCCACAGTAAGCTCAATAAGGCTTGTGTTGAAGGTACTTAGACAACGATATATATAATATGTACATATTTATAAATACTTAAATACATAGAAAACACCCATGACTCGGCAAAATAATACGTATTTACAAAAATAAAACGGGCTCCAAATCAGTTCCAGTCGGTAGGATTACGAGAAATCACGCTACAAGCCATTGCCATATGACGATTGGCTAATTCTTTATAGATACTGTCATTATTATTAATAATTTCATACTTGCGTTGTTTAATTTCTACTACAACTGTATTTGAGGTCTACCAATATTTAGTAAATACGTGGACAGAACTGAAATGAACAGGTCGCATACATTATTTTGTGTGTAATGGATCTTTATAAACATACATGCTCCGTCTTATGGGAAAGTGATCTGTGTGCTCAGTTGGTAAATTGTTGCGTTAAATGTAACGATGAAAATGTTGAGTCCAAAGTAGGCCGGAAAAATGCCTATTTATGTGTAATAGGAATTCTGATTTTATTTTCATGTAATTTTTTTTTTATATACATTTATATACAAGGTGCCCCCGAGAAAACGGAAAAAATAACCACGTATGCCTGAGGTCATAAGGAAAAAAATACACATTTTAGTTAATCCAGCCAATAAAAAAAGTTTTTTGTGTTTTCTTTTTTTACCGTTTTGTATTTTTTAATACATAATAAGTACTTTTGATATGGTACTTTTTTTTGTAAAAACTAGTCTTTTCAAAGTGTTTCTCGTCACATTGATATCTATATTATCTGCCAATAAGGACGTCTAGACTAGGTCCTATGGAAGGTAGAGGCAAGGAACAGAATCTCCATATACCAATAAAGCGGCCAAGTGCGAGTCGGACTCGCCCATGAAGGGTTCCGTACCATTGATGACCTATTTAAAAAAAACTACTTACTAGATCTCGTTCAAACCAATTTTCGGTGGAAGTTTGCATGGTAATGTATATCATATATTATTTTAGATTTTTCATTCTGTTATTTAGTGCCTGTGCGCTCATAACCATATTATTATAATCTTTTCATTATTAATGTTTTATCTCGTGCAAGTGAAGTGTAAAAATTCTTAATGAGATTAAATGATCTTAAACCTTAAACCTTATTTTAGAAGTTACAGGGGGGGACATACACATTTTTTCACTTTGGAAGTGTCTCTCGCGCAAACTATTCAGTTTAGAAAAAAATGATATGAAACCAAAATATCATTTTTGAAGACCTATCCATAGATACCCCACACGTACCTATGGGTTTGATGTTTTTTTTTTTAATTTTATGACGTATTAAAAAAAAAAACTACTTACTAGATCTCGTTCAAACCAATTTTCGGTGGAAGTTTGCATGGTAATGTATATCATATATTTTATTCAATAATACATCTACTTACCAAGTTTGAACAGTATAGCTCGTATAGTTTCGGAAAAAAGTGGCTGTGACATAACCGGACAGACAGACGGACATGACGAATCTATAAAGGTTCCGTGTTCCGCTACGGAACCCTAAAAAGTGTCCGACACAAAACCATAAATAGGTGGCGCTACAATACCTAGAATACTTATTTTTATAATATAATAATTATTCGAATAAATATAGAATAATTATTCGGTGTATTGGCATATGCTGTAATGCCGTGTAAATATTTGAAAAATAAATAAATAAAATAAATACTTGAGAAAAAAATCTTATCATAGACAGCGCACTCCGTCAATAACGCCTAGGTTCTTAGCTACTCTAGCGCTACTCTGGAGAGATTTGGAACTATTATTTATAGCTGACAGCTGGACACTTTTGCAACTGTTCTGCCTAAGGAAATTCTGTTCCTTGCCTCTACCTTCCATACTAGGTCCCATAACACTCCGCACCCTCGTTGAGCTCTGGCAACCTTACTCACCGGCAGGAATACAACACTATGAGTAGGGTCTAGTGTTATTTGGCTGCGGTTTTCTGTAAGGTGGAGCTACTTCCCCAGTTGGGCACTGCTCTAGATCTGACATCCACTGTGCTGTGCCCTACAACACAAAGCGAGATGACATTCACAGTGCCTATCTTTTGGACGTATTTTAAGGACATACCCGGGTCCAAAGTCCATTTGCACGAAGCCTCGCAAGTCTCGATACCGTTCCGTACCATCATCTATAAAAACGGTAACCCATCCAAGTACTGACCCCGCCCGACGTTGCTTAACTTCGGTGATTCGATGAGAACCTCGATATTGGAAATAAATATTTATTTTATTCTGCTTTTAATATTTGTTGTTATAGCGGCAACAGACATACATAATCTGTAGAAATTTCAACTGGCTAACTAACACGGTTCATAAGATACAGCCTGGTGACAGACGGACGGACAGCGGAGTCTCAGTAATAGGGTCCCATTTGAACCTTTGGGTACGGAACCCTAAAAAGGGGGTAATAATCGTTTTCACTTTGTTAACTTGGTAAGAAAAACCATTAGACTATGTGTTTTATTACAAAAGCCTTGTAAACACAAAGTAATTAAATTTTTAACGACTCATTAAAAAACAAAAAGCTAAAATGGCGTCCGCGAAACGAGAAAGAATTTTCTCTTTTATTGCCGGCATCATTTTTGCGCGGAATTTTAATAAGATATTGTCAGCCCGTAATAAAATATTCTGTTAACGGAATAATTATCATTCAGAAGGCTTTTAAGGAAAATGGGATATTTTCTTAAACACACGGCGTTACGATGATTTTTAGGGTTCCCTACCCAAAGGGGACCCTATTACTAAGACTCCGCTCTCCGTCCTACTGTCTGTCTGTCTGTCCGTCTGTCACCACACAGTTGAAATTTTCACAGATGATGTATTTCTGATGCCGCTATAACAACAAATACTAAATACAGAATAAAATGAATATTTAAGTGGGGCTCCCTTGCAAAAAAAATTGTTTTGCCTTTTTTTGCGTAATGATACAGACCCTTCGTGCGCGAGTCCGACTCGCACTTGGTCGGTTTTTCATTATAAAGAACTCATCATCAAACTCCGTTATCAATATGATAGTATACTGAAAATAACTAAAACTATCTGCCGTATCCAACCTTTCGGTGTAGGTGCCCAATTTCGCCCAAGTAAAATATCAAAATAATATTTTACAAACAAATAGATGTCCATAGAATTTACAATAAATATCTTCAAGTAAAAAAATACAAATACCAAATATACCCTAACTTCGCCACCCGTCCTCAACTTCACCGAATATTTATTTTTTCAATTTTTAAATGAACAAATAAATTAACTACCAGATAAAACTACCTTAAGTGGTAATAGTACATTACGATATAAGTGCGAAAAATAGGAAATTCGAAACGACCGATGGGAGTGTTTTAAATCGACACGAGTTGCGAATTACCTATTCGCACATGTATCGTACAACGTTTTACAGTACATATGGCCCTTTAAATGTTCGACACAGTAACGTAATATGCTAATTTTCGCACTAGTGCGGTAAAGTAGCACCATATGTACTGTAAAGGTATTTATCTACCAGTTAAGCTTATTTGAAGATTGTGAAACGCCAACGATGACTTTATTCGTCAGATAAGTGGCAGGCATCTTATTCAAGACTTGGACATTGTGAAACAGGCCCTAAAAGTTATTTAAAATACACACATGTTGAATTACTAAACGCCCATGAATACAAGTTATAGTGGACCGATGTTTTCCTTCCCCTAAAGCAACCGGTAAAAATATCAAATGATATATCGATAAATTCAGAAAAATTCATAGGTACGGTCACGTCTGAAAATATCCATACAGAAAAAGTGCCAAAAATATGTATACACGACTTTGTTGACCATATATTAAGGTGGTGTATACAATTTTTGGCACATTTTTCGTATCGATATTTTCACACATGACTGTACGAGTCAGGCCTTAGCTGGTAACACTAATAAAGAACAAAATTTACAGACAATTGAAGTCACAACTTCAACTTAAACTTTACAAGCCTCAATTAGTTAATTTTTGTTTTGTACATAACATTTGTTTAAAACCGATTTCTACTTATCTCTAAAACTTATCCAATTCCTCTTCATTACAAACACATTTAGGGTAAATCGGTGTATAGCGGAATATATGCGTGGGGTAAAGTCCCCGATGCCCGTCCGGCCGTGGAAATTAAATTTTATTAATTTATAACGCACGAGGCGGCAATCGGTAGTGATGCGGTTTTCCCGTATTAACATTTTCGCATATATCCAAAAAACAATAATGAAATGACAGTTATTTGAATAAATCCTGAACATGACGTACGCTGTAAACTTATAAAAGAAAATTGTAAAAGTAACAATATTTAAAATAAAATAAAAATGTACACACAGTGAATCTTTGTATCGGTCACATATGGAATGTATTGAAAAAATACATTACAAATCATGGCGTAGTACAAAGGCGAACTTATCCTTATGAGGGATTTCTTCCAGTTAACCTACAAAAGTATTGGTCACCCTTTTTTCACTTTCTCCTCTCATCTACTCAAAGGTAGAAGAGATCCCTCAAAGAGATAAGTTCGCCTTTGTACTTCGCTTTCGCAACATGTGTTTGGTACAATACAGTTTACTACTACTAGTAAAAATAATTAAAAATGTAATACGTAGGATTGTCAAGAAAAGAATACCCGACTAGGTTAAAAGATTTGACGACCTCCTAGCCTAGTTGGTAGTGAGGTAGTGATTGTTCCTACGATGCATGGGGTCCCGGGTTTGAATCTAGGTAAGGGAATTTATTTGTGTGTTTATCATAGATATTTGTTCGGAGGTTTTTCTATGTATTATGTATCTTTCTAGTAACTTACAACAAAAAAAATTGAGCTTACTGTGCGAGACTAACGGCCCGATTCGAAGAATGAGATACAATAACGATAAGTTCTGGTTTAGATATCGTTTTAATGTAGTATAATTAACAGAAGCAGCTCGATTCGGGCAACCAATGTCACTTTGACGTTAGAAATATCGTAGATCGATCTTATTGGGTTCACAGCGGAATCGAAATAAACGTCAATTTTGATATGTCGTTCAGTTATCGACCTTTTAAAGATCTTAAACGTGTCTGTCTTAATCATTCTTCGAATCGGGCCGTAGGTCGGTTTATGTAAGACTGCCCCAACAGTATTTATTACTTTCAGCAAATATGTACGTTTTACTGAATCACATTAATTAGGCCTAGTGACCTAATTAATAATCAATAAACCGCCGCCTGCGATAAGTCCGCCTTCCTCTCTCTTGTTTCCATCTGCTTGTGTTTCTGTTTTGTATTGTTTTCTTTTACTGAGGTGTGCAATAATGAGTACCTGTATTGTATTAGATTATAGAAATTACGCAACATCCCATTTACACTGTTTCAGCAGTTCAAAAACTTCCCTACTTATTCACAAAACTAAACAAACAAATGTCTAAGTAACTCTTGCCGTAAGTCTTCAGTAAGAAATGCATATACTTGGAAAAATTCGACCAATGCTGCCGTGACCCTGGTGGCCGAGTGGCTCAAGCACCTGCCGCGATAGCGGAGGACGCTGGTTCGATTCCAGCCTGGGGCACTGGGGGCCTTGGTCACTTTTTTTAGTATATGACATTTAATTCAGTTTATAACTCTTGCCTCACACAGCTAAACTGAGGAATTGACTGTCGCCAGCGGTATTTCCGGAGCGATACGACCTTCAAACCTTCAAATCAAGAAAAGAGCGTACTCTCATCTTAAAGACCGGCAACGCGCGAAGCAACCTCTGATGTTGCAGGTGTCCATATGCAACGGTAATTTCTTACCATCAGGCGATTCGTCTTCTATTTCATAAAAAAACCGGACCAGTGCGAGTCGGACTCGCCCACCGAGGGTTCCGTACTTTTAGTATTTGTTGTTATAGCGGCATCAGAAATACATCATTTGTGAAAATTTCAACTGACTAGCTATCAGGGTTCATGAGATATGCCCGGTGACAGACGGACAGCCGAGTCTTAGTAATGTGGTCCCGTTTTACCCTCTGGTTACAGAACTCTAAAAAGGGTGACAAATAGATTGGACAGACGTTACGAATAAGATCATAAGAACGTAAACCGCCATTACAAATGGAACAACAGACTTACCAAGAAATCTCGGTATAGCATCAACAATAGATTTATCAAATCTACCCCACATTCACAATGGTTCCAACAAATAGTCCCCGCTTTCATTCACTCCGGTGAGCGCACCCATTAACTTCGAATACCGCATTAATAGCGAAATTAATCGAAACGGGCCCAACACTAGCCCCGGAATATTCGATATTCAAGCTTAACAAGTAACACGATCATCATAACGCATTTTCGAATTTCGAATTTTCGCACGCGATGTTGAATTCAAATCTATTAACAAATAAATAGAGTCGCTTTTCCTTATGATGTTTATTTAAATATGAGCTTTTAAAAGTTAACTATCGATAATCATTTGGCGAAAATTTCGCCGCGAAATTGTCGAATTAAAATTTTGGAGGCAGAATGGAATCCACGATAATTTAGAGAAATATTATGGATTGATTGTTAGCTTAATTATTTTTGAGAAAATCAAGATCTTTTACGTTAATTTTGGCGCTTCGGCATTCAAATGATTTTAAACCATAAAAGCAGTGAAAAGCCAACATTAAGAAGAGGGAATCTTCTTAAGGCCCTGCATCGAAAAATAACGGGATCTTTGAAGCGTGGCAGGGGCTAGCCCCGGAAACAAACTGGCGTGATTTTCGGATATATGTATCTTGACTATATGATAAGAGGTATGATACTAGTCGAAACAAAAAGGCTTAAAATTTTCTCGATAGAATATAAATCCAAAGTTACATCTACATGTTTAGTGTTTACCTCAGTGCAACTAGAAAACACATCTTCATCCAGCATAATCCACTTTAAAGTAAAGGTTTTCATCTCGTCTTAAACATCATTCAACTAAATATTAACTTATTATCTTATACAAACGGATTTATTCTCGTTTTTGATTTTATGAATTCAACAGAAAACGCCCATTTTACGCAGTTCGGTTTCTCTTTCTGTCATGCGTCAAAGTCATAAATGCGTCCTTTATGCCAGTAATGTTAGATGGCCGTGGTGCCTCAAAGAGGTAAGACCTATGTCAAATCGCGCAGCGCTCCAAATTACGTAAAATCGACATATCCAATAAACGTTGAGTCGTAGCTCTCGTAGTCGTAGTCTAATACTCTTTGAACAATTACAACGGGTAAGGAAATTTCGACAGCTTCTGTAATGTATCGGTAGCTGTGTGGTCGTGTAGACACCAAAGAAAAAATGCGAGACATCTATAGACCAATCTAATCGCAACTTTTTGTTTTCTTTTTTTGTTCCTATATAATATCTTTATTCCTTATTTTCTATTTTTGTAAAAGTAAATCTTGTCTGTCTTATACAGAAATAAAGTTATTCTTTTAAATATGTGTATAAAAAACATATTTTAATGACACGAATAATTTTATTTTATTCATACCAATTTTTGTATAGCCTAGGTAATCTTTATGTAAAACAAATATACCTACTTATTATATAAAAAAACGAAAAAATCAACACATTTATTAGAAAAAAAAACTCGTTTGCACGGGCCGGGGTTTGAACCAGCGACCTCTGATTTGTAATCCGCATGCCTTAGGAACATAATTCACATAATTTATTTAACAGGATACTGTCAAAACGTCAATGACTAATATGACTTTTCAGCAAAGAGTAAAGTAAGTATGCTTTTCAGTTTGATTTTACTTGACAAGGAGCAATAAGAAAAACGTACCGAATCGTCCTTTTCTTAAAATTGCCATTCAAAGAAAATTCAGCTCGTGTGTGGTGCTATCTATAGTTTTTTTTTTATATGGGTATGCTGACGGCTGTTGTTTCAATACGATTTTGCGAGATTTGGCGTTTTTAGGTTAAAATTATATAGAGATAACACCTGTCACCCTTGTTAACAATGTTAACATATACAGGATGGTTTTTGATAATGTACATCTTAGAACTTAAACTGTTTTTAATTTCTTTTTTTTTCAGATTTTAAAATTATACCGCTCTACTTTTATACCTTATTAATATATCTTAGTCTTGACAAAGACGATTAAAGTTTTATACTTAGCAAAATCGCTTACTAACAATGTCTTTACAAAATCGCTCTCCTGTAAGTTTAGGCAACTGCTATAGTAGATACCACCATTTAACAGTTGCTTCAACCTCTTGTCTAACTGTCTGATAATTAAAGTAGTTCCTAATAGACGGCTTTGTGCAATTATGGATATCCCGATCAAACTTTTCATTTCAGAGGAACGCGATTCTGTGTTGATAATGTTAGTCTATACTTTATTTGTCCATGCTCTTGAAACCATTAGCCAACCAATTAGCTTATATAAGCCCATCAATCTAAAAGCGACGAGGGAATGAAAAAAACCGATAAGGGAATGACAAGGAATGACATAATGACAATGAATTTCGGAACAATTAGTTCCAAAATAATACACTGAATCATAGAACGCTCTTAGCAACTTAATGTTATTTTTAAGATCTATAGAACGAAGTGCCAAGCGTTGATTTTAGTTGAAACCCCAGTCCAAAGGGATGGAATGAGAACCAGGGGAAAAGAAATAAGTATGTCTTTGATCAACTGTTATGATTACGATAATTTTACTTAATCCATGAAAGTAAATAATCATTTACTTGACATATGATTTAACATTGTACATGCCCGTGAAGAATACATTTTATATCAAAACACACGGGAATGAAAATCACAGTGAACCAAAGCCAGGGGAACGATATTATGAAATCGTTTATTTCAGGTGAAAGACCCATAATTACATCACAAACAAACGAAAATACAATACAAATTAACTTAAATTAAAAACAGTCAAAATAACAAACAAAATAAAAAAAACAGTAAGAATAGCATATATTTTTAAGAAAATAAGTTAACTGAATATCAATATACTTAGTAATTTACCTCTAGTTTTATGTCAACCTAATATCCTAAGAGCATTTATTAGAAACATATTAAGAAGTTCGAAATGTCACGAAACGTGTAGTGTGACTTCCTCGGATTTTATGATATCTTATTTTTCTTTGAAAGTGATTTTGGAAGAATTTTATATCAAATGTTAACACTTACACCTATTCCACAATACGGTTTAAAAATTGTATGGATATATAACGACTTTATAAAAATTTTAATAACATACGAGATCAGTTTTCGTGTCACCGCCGCGCGTGGTAACATAAACATGCAGTACTCGGTAGAAAGTTACCTTTACGTCTGGCAGCCTTTTTAACGCTATTTTTTTAGAACAGCAATACTGTGTTGGTGTCATATTTGCAAATGGCTGAAGGGAGAAGTGTTGTCGAAAATTATTTATTTGTGTTAATTAAAGAAAAAACAAAGGTCAACCTTAACGCGTCACCGCCGTGTTTGAGTTTTAAAAGTCAGTACTCATTTCACGTTATTGTTTGTAACATAAGATATACCTACTACATTCGAGATTGAGCTAATTATTTAATATTTGCAAAGTCAAAGGTAATTTTTAGGTAATACCGAACATGTTTCAAATTGTCACGACAGTGGCCTCAAAATTCTGTCCCCGCCACGGACTTTTGAATCCATGTTCGTGACATATAGACACGTGGTCGTGACATTCTCAATTCGTTTGATTAATTTAGAGGCATAGTCACTCTTTAGAAATGGATTTTATTAGCTACGTTCATTTGTTATTATTGCCCAACTGCCAAAGCAGAAAAATGGTTTCCGCGTGTATGTGGATGTATGATGTGTATCCGGTTCTTTGTCACGCTCTACAGCGCTAGTTTGACGAATTTCAACGTATGAGCTGTCATTCGATGTGTCGTAGTTATACTTAGGCTATATTAAAAATATTGTATAATTCAAAATAGTGGAGTTGGCCGCCAAAATGCTGAAACGTCACGACTGAGGGACACTTTGTGACAACCGTGATTATGTACTCATTTTATTTACCTTTCCTGAGGGTATTAAGCTTGACCATATGCATCAAAAAATGCTTTTTATACGTAACAATATGTGAAAAATAAAAAGCTTTTATGAAAAAATATTTTTCTGGACACAATTTAAGAATCATCCTGATTGTTTGAGTAATTGTTTAAAAGTTATTAGTTGAATATTACATATTTCAGCGTAATAAAAATACTTACTTCACTTTTTTTTGGTAGTTTTCGTTGTTACCATATTACTTACTTTTTTCTTTTTTTATATGTAGGTAGTTCCCACTGACAACTGTGATTCACTATCATCCGAAAAATTGGTCGTCGGAAAACGGCACCCTGTATTTCCTGCCTCAACAATATATTACTAAATAAAATATGATAACTAACAATGTAAGATACCGAATTTAAAAAGATAGGTAGTGTTATACTTACAATTAACTATACTATTAACATCTTCCAAAAATCAACAATAAAAATTGGCTATATTGTAGTCTCAGATTTATTACAATTTACAACAAAATATATTTTTATTTTCTAGTAGCAAGTAATAACGCCATCTTTTTTATTTTCTAAGAATTAAGTTTCTGGCCGACCACGTATAATCGTAGTTAACTTTTGTAACGCTAGATGGAGCTTTCACCTACACGTGCGCCGCGGACTCCGCGGAGCGCTTCCATGTGTGCGTGCTAGCGGGGAGTGAGGAAGCTAGCGGGCGTGGCTTACAAACCGGTATTCGCGGCTTTAGTAGGCCCTTAATGTTGGTTTTTCACTGCTTTGGAAAGTACATTATCCCGATTCTGCTTTAAATTCTGGTGATAAAAACGTACAATAACTTTCTTATTTGGAATTGTTCCAGTTCGCCTTCAGGGAGTTGGCTACAATACAGGAAAATGATTAATAAAAACTGTTCATCTTCACTTTTGTAAATATCAGATTATAAAATTAAAAATTAAATATCATTTATTTTAAGACAGGCCCATGGATCACCTTACAAAGTACTTAACACACACAAAAATCTTAAAAGCCTAAAATAATAGGTTGTTAACCAAGGGATGAAATGGTGCCTTTCACCCGAGATAAACACTACTTTTCATTTCGAATACGAGGAAAGTAAAATACATGTGCATTCAAAAAACACGGATAAGTAAGTATAATCCTTAGTAATATTTCTTGAGGGTACTTTCAATTAACAATTTAGGTAAAAATATCGTTATTTATGGAATGGGAAGTTAGATATCAGAATGGAAAGTGTACAAAAAATTTAATTGCTCACCGTAAAAAAAAAAAGAAAAAAACCTACTTAGACAGTACAGTGCTTTAGAGCAGAAACTTTTTCTAGACACTTTTTAAAAGTAATGACCCACTTTCAAAGCATGAGAAATGAAATATAATTTTATTGACACAGTTTTCCGGTGTAGTATTCGGCAGATTCCCACGGAACCGCCAAAATACCACATTCTTCGACCAGAATTCCGCGCTCGCGATGGTTCCCAGCAGCGGCCGCGGCGCGCACTACAAATGAGCTGAAGTGGACGTACTGACGCGATCACAATTCAAGCAGTCACCAGACCTCGTGATAGGGATAAGCGCCTTACAATCAAGAAGGAATATCTATTTTCTTGAAGTAAGTACTTTGTCAGATGATAGTTCAGATGATATTGTTAATTAAATAATCGTCAGCCGGTTATATCGCGGTGGTAAGAACGTCAGCTGGTCGCATGAACATGTAAAAAATAAGCGCTTTACCTTTGTATGATAGCAATAACAAATCATGAAACTGCATGTAGCATTTCATCAGGTGAAACGCCTGAAACGCCATAAAATTACGCATACTTTGCGGACATAAAGTGGTAAGGCGCGTATTTTTTACATGTTCATTTTACAGCTGACGGTCTTTCCACCGCGATATAACCGGCTGACGTTTTTTTTTATAAAACAGCATCTAAACTATAATCTGACAAAGTATCAGCCGGGAGGCGATGACTGACGGTATATGCTCCTAGCCCGCGGTCTATATGCGGCTCAACAAAAATGCCACGGAGTAATAACGCCACTTTTCGAAAACGCTCTGATTTGTGTCTCAGTTAATATGGCCGATTGGAAAGTTTTAAACTTTTGTTTCATTGAAAATATTATTAATTTTAATATACAGGCTGATTTGGGGTCGTGGAGCAAGTGAACTATACATTGTACAGAATTCAAAGATGAGCCTAATGATGGTGCTAATTATTTATTATCACCAATAATGACGATTATTTTTCAGATGACCAGTAGAAAAAAAACATTTTTGCATACAATTTGGTCACCCTACTCAATGTGACGTCTTGTCGCTTTCCATACAGCGTATGTCAAAAGTCATAGGGTGACCATGATTACTTAGTATAAGATTAATTTTACTTCAAAATAAGAAAAAAAACACTAATTATATTTTAATCAAACACTACCATATGATAATGTGGATCATTTACAGAGTCAGAAAAAGTGGTTCTGGACACGACCCAGAAATCACCCTGTATACCGAAATTAGTCAAATATCAACATATATGTTTCTTTGAAACCATTATTTCTTTAATTCACTGTCCCAGCCATCATGCCCATTATTATTAAGGTTCTTTCAAGAAAGCAAACAACAACAAAAAAAATGCTTATTTAAATGAATTTAGACTCCTTTGTTCAAAGAAATAAGAAATGTCACAAGGGTATTATGTTTGTGGTCTCTCGGAAGTATACAACAAGCAAAAACAGCTGATTTCAGCACATTCAGACTCTAAAATCAAGGAAATAAGTACGCTGTTATCGGCAGTATTGTTGTGGTACTCGCGTTGTTCACTGTACGCTTCAAAGTTCGGTTTTCTTTGAGATAAGAATTTGTACATTCTTATATAAACTTCTTAAGTAAGTTATCTGTTTTGTTTTAAAGTACCTATTTTGTTTCCATTTCTGTATCTGTGATGTATAAAAATGTAAAACGTATGAGTTTCGTGTCATCTACAAGTATATGACTTTTTTTATTAAAGTAGGTACTTACTTATATATATTATTATTATATGTGCAATGGGTTTACCTGAAAACGTAAATACTTATAGAATGAAATTTTTAGTAATGTAATTACTTTTAAATAAAACTAATGTATTTTTTTTTGCTACTTGACATGTAAAATATTATTTTTTACCAATAAATGCTATCTATCTATTGTTTTGACTTTCAGAGTATTTGAAGTATTTTAGAAATATATATATTAAGTGTCGTATTTGTCTCCTGCGTTATTTTTCGTACAAACTTTCAACTATCTCATGTTTTAACTATAAACATGAACAACTTTTGACCAGAAGTTTAATTAGTATAATTGTGTGCAGCGCCATCTATCGGCAAACCGCTGAACTAATTTGCGCGACCTGTATGTGTATTTTTTTCAGGGATAATTCTTTATCCTGTAAACAGAGTTTTTTTCCACGTTTTCCTTCATAAATCTTTTTTTTTCTTTCTTTCAAATGATACCCAACATTGACCTAGAAACTAGACTTTAAAGAATTTTTCTAACATATTCAACTGCCATCCTTACGAGATTGTCCATTATCAATATTTCATTTCGACGACCAATTTGGCCTAGTGGGTAGTGACCCTGCCTACGAAGCCGATGGTCCCGGGTTCAAATCCTGGTAAGGGCATTTATTCATGTGATGCGCATGGATATTTGTTCCTGAGTCATGGGTGTTTTCTATGTATTTAAGTATTTATAAATATTTATATATTATATATATCATTGTCTAAGTACCCTCAACACAAGCCTTATTGAGCTTACTGTGGGACTTAGTCAATTTGTGTAATAATGTCCCATAATATTTATTTATTATTATCTCTTTATTGATCTTGTGTCTTAGATTAGGCATTTTATAATATGAATATAAAAGTAAAATACAACAAATCATACAAAAATAATACAAAATACATATAAACACATTATAAAAAACCTAACCTAGGGTGCCGCCAGCAGCGGGGCAGGGCCCAAGCTGCCGGTGGTCAGGGCCGCAGAGAGAGGAACCGGCGGACTATCCGCGCCGTGTCCAAGATCACCGCCTTCTGCATCTGACCCTTGATCCAACCACCTAGCGAGAGTCTCTCAAGGTGTTGGTCGAGACTCTTCGCTATGAGACCATTCGCTGAAACGACTATCGGGACAATGATCGTCGAATCAACATCCCACATGGCGGTTATCTCGTGAGCCAAGTCTAGGTACTTACTGGACTTGTCCTTCTCGGCTTTCACGAGATTCTCATCATGGGGGATGGTGATGTCGACGAGCACGGCCCGGCGTTGCGATCGATCTATTATCACGATGTCAGGCTTATTGGCTACAATAGTCCTGTCAGTGATAATAGATCGATCCCAATAGAGCGTGGCACGACCATTTTCGAGAACTGGCGCAGGTGAGTACTTGTAGTACGGTACTTCGCGGTCCACAAGGCCGTATAGAAGAGCAAGTTGCTGGTGAATAATCCTGGCTACGAGATTATGTCTGTGCAAGTACTCGCCGTTAGCAAGATGAGAACAACCGGAAATTATATGCCTGAGTGACTCTCCGGGACGGCGGCATGCCCGACAAATGTCGACCGTACCGTCCTTCAGGATATATTTCCGATAGTTGTTCGTCATCATCACTTCGTCCGCAATTGCACAGGCAAAACCCTCGGTTTCTCCGAAGAGGTCCCCGAATCGTAACCAGTTCACCGACGCGAGCAGGTCCACGTCGGGTCCCGTGAGGGCCTTGTAGAACCGCCCGTGTAGCACCTTACTCTCCCATGCCGCCTTGCGATCCGCAGTACTTAGTACCACAGGTTTGCGCCAGTTCTCGTTTGCCAAGGAGAGCGGCGTGAGGTTCCTGTCTACTGCCACCACATCACGATGCATCCCACACTCGTTGTTAAGGAAATAATTCCTGAGATTGCACACCTCGCGGTTGTGGAGATCTTTGGCGTTTAGGAAGCCTCGACCTCCACACTTCCGTGGGATGTACAATCTCATAACTGACGAGCGTGGGTGTAGCATACGGTGTGTGGTTAGCAGTAGTCGGACCCTCCGATCCAGGGCGTCCAGCTCGGTCTGAGTCCACCTTAGTATGCCAAAGGAGTATGTGAGCAGGGGCATTACCCAGGCGTTGAAGGCGCGCACTTTGTTGCCTCCTGACAAAAGACTGTTAAGGACTTTTGTGAGCCGACTGAAAAAGCGTTCCTTCACCGACTGTCTAATACCCTCATCCTCAACACCCAACGACTGTGACATACCAAGGTATTTGTAGGTTTCTGATTCAGAGATAGATCTGAAAGCCATTGCCTCAGATAGTTGTAAATTTGTTGAATTTACAACCTTCCCCCGCTGTACATGCATAACTGCACATTTATCGACACCAAACTCCATGTTGATGGCACTACTGAAGACTTCGGTGGTTTTCAGTAGCTCCAACAAGTCTTGGCTATTTGGTGCAAATAATTTGAGGTCATCCATGTACAGAAGGTGAGAAATGACTTCACCCTCTCTCCGAAGCCGGCAACCTAGTCCCGAATCCTTCAGCAGGGTGCTGAGGGGATTCAGAGCTAGGCAGAACCACAGGGGACTCAGACTATCACCCTGGAATATTCCTCGCTCAATCCTTATAAAATCCTGCGGGCCAGGGTGGTCATCCCCGCCTCCTGGTTGACGAAGGACTGTGGTCCACTGCCCCATACACGCGCTTAGGAAGGCTCTTAAAGCTGTATCAACTTTATACAGCTCTAAGACCCTCCCCAGCCATGAGTGAGGCACCGAATCATAGGCCTTCTTGTAGTCAATCCAAGCGGCTGAGAGGGCCCTCTTGTTCCGTCGGATTTGTTGGCAAATGGTCATGTCTATGAGGAGGAGCTCTTTAGTACCACGGGACCCAACCCTACATCCATTTTGAGCAGTGGCCAAAATGTTATTAGCGACAATATGCGCGTTAATTTTTGCTCTCAAAATGGATGTAAGGAGCTTGTAAAGTGTAGGCAAGCACGTGATGGGTCTGTAGTTCTTCGCTTCCGTGGTACTACCGGACTTGTAGAGCAGGAAGGTTACTCCAGTTGTTAGGGAAGGAGGGAGTGCCGGCAGCGGTGGCCGCCCTCGTCGCGCAGGTGGTCGTGGCGGCGGCGGTGGCGGCCCGCTCTCGTCACTGGACCCGTCTGTGTCAGGCGCTGTCGCGAACTCGTCGCCTGACGACGATGTGGACGGGGAGCTGGACGAGGCGGGCGGGGGTGATGGTCGTGCGCTTGTTGTGTCCGCTTTTGCTCTGCTCCTTGTAATCATTGCTAAACTACGCGTAGTTTTGCCGATGAAATGTCAAATGTTGGTATTGTGACTGTGACCCATGGTCGGGGCGTAATTTCAATCGACCACATGATGTAGTTGTCAATGTGTTCACTGATTGGTATTTATCACGTTTTTAAACAAAAATCGCGTATAAAAATATATTTTTAGCAAAATTGATTTGAAAGGACGTCTGACAGTGGCAGCGGTTTTTTTTTTATTTAAATAGGTAAATAACAACCACAAACACTTTTCGTAAATGTATGTGTTATACAACATACTATTAAAGAGAAAACCAAGAGACGTAACACGGCAAAGAGTTACAAGCACATCTCCAAAGATTATTCC